>NW_021133049.1:116046-830452 GCF_004193835.3 Ostrinia furnacalis
TTGTGTGTGTGTGTGTGTGTGTGTGTGTGTGTGTGTGTGTGTGCGTGTGTGTGCGTGTGTTGTGTAGTTGTCAGCTGATTGCCTATATTGCGGCCATGTTGATTTCTTAAATACCTACAATAATTATTGTATGTACTCGGCACAAGTCAGGTAGTTAGTGACGTCACAAAAATGTTGCCAGAGTAGTTGAGTAGGCTAACCAAACATTATCTATCTCTTTTTTCATACGTCACCATGGGTAAGTTAGAAAGAGATAAACAGCTGTTTGTCATTAATGTGTTGATTTGATATGTATTTTTGTATACTTACCTCAAAATGTTAGGCGAATTAGGCTACTTCAGGAAAAAAAAAATATTAGGCGATTTAGGCTACTCGGTAGGAAAAATTAGGCGAATTGAGTTAGCTGATATCTGGCAACCCTGATAGTAGCACGACGCTCTCTAATTACAAGCTTTTATTTATTAAGTACCTAACAAAATGCAAATTGGAAACAACGACGTTAGTCAATGTGTCATTATTGGCTTTAATTCCTGAAATTTGAACCTAAGTAGGTACATAGTTAGCAAAAAACCTATACGACTATCCCTGTCTGTGAAAAACTGGGCCTCTACAATACATGTTTGTGTGGAATGGCCTAATTCCACCGGCCATTATGTACGTACATGTACGGATATTTACATGCTCGTTTTGCGGCGGAAACCGAATTTCGGATCATTGAGTTCGCTGCCCGTTATTAATTCGGTTATAGCCTATAAAATAAATTAACTCTCCGTCAGGTATCAACGAATTTTGCATGCGGAAATTATCGTACAAGCGACAGTACATAAACCTGCCAACATTGCAATTTCCTGCTGGATTTTGAACTTATTATGCATCCATTTGAACCTTTTTTATGTGCCGTAAAGTTCAATAAATCAACCTAGGTATTCTAATAAAAAGTTCAATATCCATTGGGAAAATTATTAATTTTTGTGTTCAATCTATGATTTGCCGTTTTAAGTATGTGTACGTTTGTTATGAGTTATGCAAGAAAAAAAATAGTTGTAAAACTATTTTTAAGTTTTAACGCTAAGATTAGATAAATACTACCATTATTTATTCATTTTAAATCAAAATCTCTGAGACTGGATTTATTTAATTTACTCAGTAGGTAAACAGGCAGATACCATTCTGGACATTAATTAAACTGGTTTGAACAGACGTCGGCACGTCAATTTAAACACTGTGGCATTTTATGAGATAGATAAAATAATACGATTCTGCAACAAAAATGTGTAATTCTGATATGGTATTAGCGTCTGTAAAACTAATCCATATTATGGTATAGGTATACATGAATGTGTTAATTAATTGGGTAAAAATAGCAAAAGGCAAAAATGATCGAATTAACATTAATAGTCACGTAAGTATATTCCATAATGAGCATTTCGACTTACGACTATCTATTGTTACAGTTTTCAAATAAAATGTGCCAAAATAGCTAATTTATAAGTTGAACAATACTTATTGTTTGAGGATATACCTAAGTAATTATTTTACCACAGCTTAATCAGTGTTACTCTAATTAACTTGACTGCCATTTACATTTAAGATTAAGTTACCTATAAAATAACAGTAACATTTTACTCCGTACTTTACAATAAGAAATAGCATAATCGATGTAGAGTTGTGACAAAATATTGTGACTCATCACTTCAGTAAAATTCTCGTATAAAATAACATGTTGTAATCTCTCAATTTACGAATATTTAAGTATCCTTCTTATTTTTTTAAATATTAAATATTTTATCTATCAATTTTTTGTTTTAACTGCATAAAATGTATGTATTGTTATTAAAATGTATTGCGGTTTGAATGTCTACAGGGTGTTCAGCAAAAAGAGGATTTCAATTCTTAAAACTACTGCGGTACGTCCAAGGTACTTAGGTACGTCATGTTGCATTATGATTTATGCAACAATCTACTTAACTACATTATAAAAATTTAAAGGAGTAACACATACATAAGTAAAATGGTTTTTATTATAAGAACACATTATTTCTTCTTCTCTATAGGACCATTGTGAGCTATTCAAAATGCTATTCAATTTTCTTGAACACCCTGGAGTTGAGATGTATGTGACTCTACATTTCCTTTTCAGATCGCACTTTATTTCTATGGAAAACTTAAATAATGATAGTTAAATCTCTTTAGCCAATTGTACGTGGAACCTTCTAGATAATGATGTAAATAATATCCTTGTTAGACTGATATGTAATATCTACTCTAATTGGGAGCTTACCTTTGTAAATACATTTTGTAGATATCATCAAAACTCTAGTCAATTTTTATTGAATGTTTTTATGACAATATGATTGTAACCTGTACATAAAATAACTACGTATCTATGTGAGAACCAGGTTTGTGTAAAATAAATAAATAAAATATTTATCGCACACATATCTTTTTTTTCCAACTCCCTTCAAGAAATTATCGCATCAAAATCTTAAACATAATACGAAAACTTTAAACTACCTACTCATATTTTCACATCTCAACCTTGTGGCAGATGACTTTTACTGAGCTAACATACATTACATAACACAGCTGTGATGGCAAATATTCAATGAGAGGTTATATCATTTTAATATCGCAAAAGTATTGCACAGTACATAACAAAGGATTTCTTCGACAAAGTGAAAGAGTAACGTTGATGTCGAAAATTCCATTCAAATTCCAATATCGGGCATTCCAGGAACGCAGCGGGCAGGCGGATTCCAGTCGCTTAACCTATACCTGCTTATCCAAGAGTCTGTATTTTAATGCCTTCTTTTTCGGGCTAATTAAAGCGACTATAACAACTTATTAAGGCTAATTAGTTATTTAGGGTACCATCAACTGTTTTAACATGAATCCTGTAGTAAAACATGTTTGAGAAATGGTCTACACAATCTAATAATAAACAATAATAGTTATTAAAGCTAGGTGAAATGAGTCCAAATTTTGATTAAATAAAATGGTGGCATAACATCAAAGTAAACACTGTGGAAAAAGAAGGCAGTTGTTGAAATAAGGCAATAAGGAAATTGATATTAGTACCTACTTAGGTAAATAGAAATAAATGTAAAAAATAAAGCAAACAAACAAGTTTGCTTTCATTAGAACTCAAATATTACCTTCCTTATTTGTAAATAACATCAAAATAATAACGTAATTAAGTAACATAAATTATAATCCTGAACTTGTTTTTCTACGGTAAAATTTTTTTTAGGCAAATTATTATCTTCTCTTCAAGGACACCATATGTGTATATACGTTTTCATCCTGAATAATATTAGGCAATTTTCTTTGAGTCTAAATAAACGCAAATCCAATTCAAATACCTAATCCATTTCACTGGAAACAATAAGCCGTAGAAAGGTTCAAATGAAGTTGGCGCGGATAGTGCGCAATCTCTGAATGTTTTGTTTTACTTTTCCGATGAAATATTTCATGATCCGTTCATCCAGTGGTCAGCGAGGAGGTGGGGTGGGGGGTAATCCCCACTCTTATACACGAGTCCATTTAACTAGCCACCCCGGGCGCAGCGCATGCACGTTTGTCCAGAAAAAACGTTGCCCAACAAAAACGCGTATCGGGAGTTTCAGCGCGAATCGAAAATTAATTATAGCTTCGAATGTTTTTTATTTTTGTAAATTCCCTCTTTGTTTTCGGTATCGGCGCTTTTTCATTGTTCCAGGGATGGTGAATATTTATTCTTTATTAGTTTGTTTGTTTGGTAACAATCACACTACGGTTTTCCACATGGAAAACCAGGGATTCGAATCCCGGATCTCCTTATAGTTTGACTCTCCTGAGTCAAACTCTACAACCACTGAACCATTAGTGTAAAAAAATTGTATGCATCGTAACTCTATAGAGTAAACTCCACAAATAAACAAAAAGCTAACCAGTATGTTAATTTGCTTAACAACCTAACTTACGATAAATCAATAGTTTGCTAATACTATGAGTCAATAGCCTGAACTTAGTTACCCATCGATCTATTTGATTATCTAACGTGGCTTATGAGTTTGTATTCATAATGTATTTGTGGGTTAGTAAAGTCATGTTTTGGAACGTGTAACGTAATGTATGTATAGGGTAAACTACCCAGTTATTGGCCAACGTCAGTTATTGGCCATACTGCACTTTGTCGGCACAAAATAAGAAACGGGGCAGGTCGGGCCATCTGTATTTTTTATAAAGAACTGCTTTATTAATCAGGTTTCATTTTAGTTCATTTTTTTCCCGTTATTGACCGTATTGCCAATTCTAACGGCATTTTTTTGACAGTTGGTACCCGGACGCCCTCGGAGAAGTATTTATGTAGTGTATTTGTTAACGGACGGATTTATTTCAAAAATAGTAATATGGAGTAGTTTTCAGTGTTTTGCAGTGGTTTGCAGTGCTATTGTGTTTTTTAAACGGTAAGTTTCAATATTACAGTAGCGTATTTGGAGTTAATCTAATAAAACCTCAGTTTTGAGGGGTGGCCAGTAACTGAATGACAATTTGTATTTATTTTTGTTTATTGGCCAGACCGGCCAATAACTAAATTATTCTATGCTCATCGAATTTCTGCGGAAATACACCGTATTTGTAATGTTTTTAAAGTTTAGTATCTACTGGCTAGAAATCATTTATTTCTATCCATAAATTTCAGTTACTGGCATAGGTGGCCAGTAACTAAAAAAAAGTGTCAATAACTAAACTAACCATTTTTTGTAGACATCCATTAAATAAACAAGATTGCATCAAAGCGACAAAAGTATTCTCACGAAGATCTTAACAAGGCCTTGAAGTTTATAGAAAACAAGGAAGGATCCATTCGACAAGCAGCAAATATTTTCAATGTGCCAAGAAATACCAAAAAACACTGAATTCGCCCAAAAGGCAGGACAAACGCCAAATAGAAAGACTACCGTTTGCGCTTACTTCCGTATCATCATTTCAGCCATAGGACGTCCACTGCTGAACATAGGCCTCTCCCAATAATTTCCACAATGGCCGGTTAGTGGCGGCCTGCATCCAGCGCCTTCCCACTACCTTCATGAGGTCATCGGTCCACCTTTTGGGTGGACGTCTTACACTGCGCTTTCCGGTACGTGGCTTCCACTCCAGAACCTTGCTGCCCCATCGGCCGTCAGTTCTGCGTACTATATGCCCTGCCCATTGTCTGCTATGTCAGCGACTTTAGTTCGTTTAAGGATCTCCTCATTTCTGATTCGATCTCGTAGATATTTTTGCTTGTGCCCTATCAAAAAGAGAATTATAGAATGTAATCAATGTCAAGAAAAGTATAATTTGAATTGTATTCCAATTGCTCATAGAGTGTATGTACCAGAACAGGATGACGATTCCTTTTTGTGTCATTTATGATGATAAAGAGAGAGTAACACTGATTCATCTGATGATAAAGTGGATTATTTATTTGCTGCTGTCTATAAAGAATCCAAAAAACAAGGGTTTAATTAGATAGTTTTGTTTTTATTTGTTTATTTGAGACTTATATTGAAACTATAGCTCCTAGGTTTGAAATATTCACTTTGTCTATGAGTAAATTATATTGTTTCACGACTGATCTCATATAGTTTTAGATGACGTTCTGTTTTTCATGTTATATTGATTTCTTTAGCTGTAATATATTATTTTTTTCTGTGGCCAGTAACTAGCATGCATATGGCCAGTTACAGAATTTCATGGCCAATAACTAGCAATATTCGTATGTTTTTGAATTAAATAAAAATGTACATTCAAAAAGTGTTTAATTGTACTTCATAAAGTCATAAGGTTNGTTACAACCTCCCCCTCTGACCAAGACGTAGCGCCCTCGCGTCAAGGTCAGGAAAATGTTGAATCGTGCTGGTGGTACCGAACATCACCTACGATTGGGGTCAACTGAGAGGCGTGGGTTCCCTAGAATCCCTACTGTTTTGTAGTTGTTAAGCCTAAGTAGTCCAGGCTTCACTCACTCGGTAAAGCCGGTGTATTACTCACGGTATAGACATCGGTGCTCCGCCGCAGGTTCTGTCATTCGTCATCGCCAGTGGAGTAATAATGCGCAGAATGACGACCTTCGTCAGCGGAAACTTACCGAATACCGGATATCTTACAATTAGAGTACATAATTATACTAACTAACCCCTCCCCCTAAACGGAACGCCGGATGGTTTCCCCGGAGGTGCACCTACACCTGGAGGGCAGGTTGACCTTGACAAACCCGGAATCATGTTCACCTTTGTCCGTGAAGTATGAACGACAACGTGCGTCGGGTCGTTGGTAAGGGCCCTCCCCCTGCATTATAAATGCTCCAGGATACCAACTACTACATCCGGTCTCGGGAAAAGGTAGCTTGGGATTAGCGGCTCGAAGACGCTTCGAAGTGGGTGACGTACGTTTTGTCACCTTGGGTCCTTTATTCTTCCCAAACANGTAACTAGTCGATTTACCCTACTTAGTATGGGCGCACTTTATATTATGCTTGTAGTACTGTCCACTTGCAGGATTCGCATTACATAATAAGATAGATTACATTACGCGTTACTCATGCATGTTAGGTACATGCTTGAGCACTAAAATAGTTATGCTTCTTTACGAACAATGCTGAGCTCAAAAATCCGACTACATAATTTACGTTCTCACACGCGCACAAAATTAAATTTTAAACAGTACTTGAGTTGGCAAGCAGTTTTGAATTTGCAATAACTGCTTTGCGAGTTCTATTTTGCAGAGCTTTATTGAAAAAACATCTAGAACATTCCCAACTAACTTCATCAATGGGCCCAATCCATTGTAGGGATAAGGCAAAGCTAAAACACAAGGAATCTTTTATGCAGTTCAAATAGATGCGATTTTCCCACAACATTTTATAGTGTGATGGGCTCTGTATAACAATACGTAATTAGGTCACTGTTTATTTTCCACTGTATCATATTGGTTCAACATCGGCAAAATCATTTTAAGAGCCCTTTAACTCGTTCTAATTGGAAGCGGCTCATAATTTTACGCCCTCAAAATTCAATTTGGATTATTGCAGCTTTAAATTTGGTTTAATGGAATATGGAAATCAACCCTCACTCATTGTTTCTCAAAACTCCGCTGTAGAATGTGTGGGTGAGCAAATATTTAGGTTTGGGCAGTGGTTTCCATACACAGTTAATGTGTGGTAATAAGAACAAATTGTTTTAACAATATCATTAATTAAACTGAGCTTGTAATATTATGGCGATTTGGTAACAGATATAAGGAAAATAATATGTACAGATATATTATGTAAATCCAGCATTGGATTTCGGAGGAATTCGAGCCTGGCACTAAGTACAGCTTCTTTGTTGTATTCCAGTAAAGTAAGCGAACTACAACCGCGCGACGGCTATGCGGCCTTTGAATGTATCAGGCTGAGTCCATTATATTTATATACTCAGGGATAAATAACTAACAATCGTAAGCCATAAAATTAAATTTTATTCAGATAAATATCTAGAAACAAAGAACAACAACAACTTCGTCTCTACATCATCATGTGACTACAACAGTGTCGTTAAAGCTCGCGTGTAAGCATCAAGTGCAATCTATTGTTTCAGCGCTGCATTCTCTTTACATGGGGGCAGCATGACTACCTGCAGTATCCCTCGCCTTGCAAAAATAGTTTGAAGGCTTCAGCCATTTTCGCCGGTTCCTCCTCAAGAACCATGCCGCAGTCGGAGATGCTCAGCCACGAAGTCTTGGCAGGGTCCAGCCTCCCGTTAAAGGTTATGGTATCATCAACATGAGGTGATAGAGCGCCGGTGACATTCAAAACTGGCACCTTTATAGTGTTACTCTCTCTAGCTATTGCTAAGTCGGTGCGCCGCAAATAGGACTCTATGAACATTGACAAATTGATCGCGTTCACGTGAGAGAAATATTGTTTGAACATGTGAGCAAGGTCATGGTTACGGTCCTCGGTGCTGCGACCGAAGTGATGCCACATCAAATAATCCAACGCTCCTTGAGTCATTCCGCTCGAACGGAGTTGTCTTGTATTTATCTTTTGGTAGAGCCATTCAGTCCAGCCAGCTTGGGTAGAGGTGCAGTTGATCAAAACCAAAGCATCCACCTTTTGTGGATTAGCAATCGCGTATCGCGCCAAAATATTTGCACCTGCACCCACCCCGAAGCCTATGAATGATCGTATACCAAAATGACCCAGAACAAAATCTATTTGGGAGGCCAAAGCGTCCATGCTTGGGTATGTGTAATCTTCGGGTAAGTAATGGGCTCCTTCCTCCTGACCCGGTGCATTAATATGGTAAATGCAAAATTGCTCCAAAATAGGTCTCATATCAGTAAAGTTGAAGAAAGCCTGAAAGTTGGCAGCATAGTTGACACCAAGGTCGTGGTAAGTAATTATGGCTCGCTTGTTGCGATCGCCTCTGACCGCTACCACAATGTCCCCCAGGGAAGTCCTCACCCTCTCCTCCACGCATGCGCTGTCGGCTTGCAATCGTCTGTCAGATGGATAATGTAGCTGAACACTCTTTAGATCGTCTTCCAGATTATCCGACGACATCATGTTGAGCAGAGCAATATTCTCTTGCACTGAAGATGGCATTTTACTCTTTGACACTTAAACTTCGATTTAGTTTACGCGCGCCAACAGCTTGGCTGAATGTAACTCGCGACTCGAACACAGGGATTTTGCTAATTAGCTCGATTAGCCGCTGCTAACGAGACTCGAAGCGTTTCCATTACACAACTACGTTATAACAGTACTTAATATTTATGTATTTGTCACTAATCACTGTATTGTCACTTATTGTAAAGGTTTTGGGGCAGTTCTATCGGCAGGTAATATTGTTTTTGTGGGAATGTCGCAGGAAATGGTCAATAATGTGTAGAGTGAGCGAACGCGCGTCCCACTGAGAGCGGATCGGGCGTGGTCGGGCGGCTCCGCCGGCGCTCGGCCCGCCCGCGCCAACTTCGCACCGGTCGCCGCGCACGCGTGGGTTGCGCGTCGATTTTTATGACAATGAATTATGGACCTTCGGGACTTTGGGCGAACAAACAAATAGTAATAGAGCCTTCCATTTTCTATAATGGGAGGTAATAATTTTTAATGGTATTCTAATGTTAGAATTGTATCTACATAAAAGTTTTAAAATAATTAAAACAGGTGTTTTAATTTTAACAGTTTTCTTTTTTCTGTTAGATAGGTAGGTATTGTCGTCAGAAGAGTAGAGTTGCGTGCTTTGTTGTAGATTTGACGCAAATAGAATTCATTGTTTTTCTTACCAAATAAGTAAGGCTGTGTGCAAGCAATGTTATGATATTTGACAAGATTATGTAATATTAAATTATGAAAAGTATAGAAGCAATGTTATACCTAGTCCTACATAAATAACGCCAACTAAAGCAAAAGTTAGTCTCATTAGTTTTATTTATGCAAAAACAGATTATTGTTCTCGTAACTCATTAATAACACATGGTTCTATTTTAACATTTTTTGTTTTTCTTTCAAGTGATTTGAACATTTTTTACCTCATCAAGAATGTGAAAGATTTACAAATAACTGTCGAATCATTATTATCCAGATATAATAACAAAATCGATTGGAAATTCCTATGATTCTCCTATCCATATTGTTTTGTTTGGCAATTTCGACTCTACATGTATAAAATCAACCAAACTAATCTAAACAACTTTAGCACAGTTTAGCACAAAGTGACATAGGTCCAAAGGGTAGGTTGCCTACTTGCTATTCGTCAAGGACGTACCGGAAGGGACTAGTGTATAAATCAAGTAAACTAGACACATTTGTCATGCATGAAGACAGGACAAAGTTACGATTACAATATTCGGTGAACCCTTATCACTTTCAGTGAAGGTTTCATAAATATAGCCTAAAAACAACCAATAAGTACCTAATCACACTAATATTATTAAAGAGGATAAACTCAAATTCTACTGGACCGATTTGAATTCTTTCACCATTAGAATCCTATTTTTTTCTGATGAACATAGTTTTTTTTTATTTATAATTTATCTCTTTATATTTACCGCCTCTGTGGTCTAGTGGTAAGACCACCTGCCTCAGACGCAGAGGTCCCGGGTGCGATTCCCAGTGAGAGCAAATTTTTCTGTTCGGTTTGGTTGGTGGTAGGGCTTGTTCTTAGTCCACCTGGCTTCCAAGAGCTTCCTCGTTGTAGATAAAATAAAAAAATAAAAATAAAATAAAAGAAAATCTATTAAAACAAAAAGAACTAGCGAATGAATGTGCTCATTAACGACCGGACGGGGAGTTACGTCACGTCGCCAATGGCCGGCCAATTTACCGATCGCAAAATATTTTCTTAACAACTTTGTATTTCAGGTGTCACCTGGATTCCTTGACATGTTGAGTAACTGAAACAAAGAGGCTGTCTAAATAATACGGTTTGGCACATATTAAAATATCTGAATTATTTCAAGTAGGTACCTAGTTAGTTTGTCCCATAATTAACAAAAGATCAAAATTTTATTTGACGTAAGCCTCTACATATTTTTTTACAATACACAATAAATAAATAGCAGAATTAAAGAAATACGACTAAGTGCATAAAATAAAATTGCAAAAATACCACACAAACATTACTTATTCGCGAGTCACAAATCAACAAAATGTGTAGGTACTAGCGACATCTGTTGGTGAAGGGTGAAATCACATGCATTCATTATTCTGTCCTTTGCTTTTATACGCAACAGCGTTACACTAGCTAGAGACTCGATAGATGGCGCTACAATACGTTATTATTTTCTCTAAGGTAAAAAAAAGCCAAATACTCGTAATCAAGTATAGCAAGATGAAACTTTATAAAGCAATGAAAAGATTTCCTCACAAGTTAATTCTTTCAGTTTCGACTTTTGTAACTTAAAAAAATGCGGATACTTTCACGATCATAACATCATTATCATTATACCTACTTACCAGAGTTACTTACTTAGAAAATAAGTATTTCATTCACATAATTGATTATCTTATTTAGTACATAAATAATTTGCAATTAGTTACTACCTACTACGAGTATTGACACGAAAATCTTTAAGAAGATTCATTTTGAGATATTTTAAGGGCATTTCTTTCTGTCTTTTACATAAATTTTATCTTCAACTAGCTGACCCGGCGAACTTCGTACCGCCTTAGCGTAGAGATTTTCTTTATATTTTTTCCGTAAAAACCTTGTACAGAGTATTAGAAAACTACAAAAAAAAAACAGCCAAATCGGTCAAGCCGTTTTCGTGTTATGTCGTGACAACGGAAAACGGGTTTCATTTTTATGATTGGTGATATATCTATAACAAGAATATTGAAAGACCACGATCATACTGGTCATGGCTATTGATTTAACTGTCTGACGATTAGGTTCCAGATGTAGAGCGTCAGTTTTTTTATAATTTACTAAGTAACTGAGAACTCTATCATTATGCGTCCTCTGTTAAAATGGGACACATGTCATGTGAAGTAGAAAATTCTGAATTTCACAGGTAGGTACATAAGTATTCACAGAATAGGTCTAAAATGCAGAAATAAAATTCTGTAAAAAAAACAATAAATTAAGTAGATAAATAAGTACATATCTGCTCATAAACAAAGTTGTTTTGCGCTTTTATTACAGTCGTGGTCAACTAATTAGGGACGCTATATGACTAAAACACAACATCGTCTCTCCAGTCCGAAAAAATGTCTCCACGATTCTTTGTAGCTTGTGCCTATTAATAACAAGTAATTTGGCTAGTATTCTAAATATTTAAAGGCCAGAAAAGAAACTAGTGAGTTGCGGTCAATATTTTTAAAATAAATAAATCATTGACCCAGGGACTGACAACTAATTAGGGACACGTAACACTTTCACTGTAAATGTAAATAAATTGGTAATCATTTAAGTGTTTGTTACATAAAATGTTTTCATTAATAAGAATAGAATACAAAACAAACTCACCAAACATATTTTTAATAACCAATATGGTTGCCTTTGTTGGTTATAACCATTTGACATCGGCGCGGCATCGATGCAATCAAATCATTACAGGTTTCTAAAGAAATATTATTCCAAACACCTTGAAATGCCTCGGAAAGCTGATTTTTAGTGCCAGTACGTTGAGCTGCAACTTTTTTCTTCGCTTCATAACATAAGCTCTATCGGGCTTAAGTCTGAGTTGTTTTTGGGCTAATCTAGTACAGTAGATTGTACTGTAGTTGCGCTAGGAACGATTAAACAGAGTATGCGGCATGTTTTGATGTTAAAATGTTCATGAGAGTGGTAAGACTTCTACAGCATACGATAGCATCGTTTTCTCCAATATTTATTTGTATTGGAATTGATCAAGTGTACCTTCAGTTCTTTTTATAGGTCCTACTCCATGTCCAGAAAAACGGGTTAGTCCCTACGGCCCCGGTGGATCTGCCCCGTCAACGGGGCGGATGGGAAAAAGTGTTTCAACGACCCCGGTAGTCATAGTCTTAGCGTTCAACGGGGTGGATGGAACACATCAAGTGTCAACCACCCCGGTATATCGTTTAACGGGGCGGATGGATCAAATCAAGTTTCAACCACCCCGGTATATCACAAAACGTGAAAGATGACACAGATCTAAAAGGTTCCACCTCGATATTGCATACCGAAAATAAAACCTCGAAAATAAAACCTGTTAACAAAATAAAAAAAAATGTAAATAATAATCAGTTTTATTTAACAGTCACTTTAAAAAATCTTCAGCATAAAAGTAAGTTTAATTGTCACACAATATTATGGTCATAAAATATAGATTACGTTTAGAATCACAGATGCACAATTGCATTAATCAGTCAATATTAATAACACTCTAATGTGATAAAAAGTAACTCTAAAATTGTTACAAAATATTATTATTTAAGAATCACAGAAACGTAGGTAGTTACATTAATCAGTTGTTGATTAACAATAAAAGTAAGTTTAACTGTCACAAAATATTATGGTCATAAACTTAAAGATTACTTTTAGAATCACAGATGCGCAATTGCATTAATCAGTCAATATTAATAACACTCTATTAGTCTAATGTAATGAAAAGTACCAAACTCTAAAATTGTTACAAAATATCATTGTTTAAGAATTATAGATAAATAGTTACATTAATCAGTTGTTGATTAACAATAAAAGTAAGTTTAACTTTGCGTGGCACAAAAAGCTTAATAAAACAATTTTAAAAAGCAACCGAATATCTTAGAGTTGTTAAACACACTGATCAGCGACGCCTCCTATTATGAAGTGATTTCAAAACAAGTAGAAAATCTGTCAGCATCTCAGTAGCGTAATCGTTTACAGGAGTCTTATTAATGATTTATTTAAGTAGTAGTTTAAGTACTATTGTTAATCAACACCTGATTTATGTATCTACGTATCTGTGATTCTTAAAATAATCATATTTTGTAACAATTTTAGATTTCCTTGTTATTATTAGTTAGTGANCTACGCACTAAGTAGGTAGAAACCATAAAATTAACAGTAGGTAACTGATAGCAGGCCTCCGTCACTCGCCTATGCCGGCCGAGATAATTACCTACAGCGCGCGACAACTTCAAGTTGCAAATCAGTCAAGGCCGCCACGCGCCGTGACGCGCCTGTGAACACACGCGTATTTCTATACACGCTCGGTCGATCATCGTCACAATCAAGGTTTATTGTTCCAACAGCACTGTTATCCTTCTTTAATGGAAAATCGTAATATTTAGGAATAATAATTAACTGTAGTAATTTAAATAATTTAAAAAAACTACACATTTTAAATAATTTTGAAATACTTAAAACTGTAGCAAAAAAAAATATTTTATCTGATATAAACATTAACTTTACTTCACCGTGTCTATTTTACCGACACTACACCTTTTAAAACTGTTTGTCCAATTTCGAATTATCGCAACACTGAAGTTCATTAATAGGTACTTTAGAGATGGTACGATTATACAAACACCACTAGATTAAAGTTTACCAATCGTAAATACAATAAAAAATGCTTCTTAAAATTTAGTTTTTATTTATTTTACTTTGCTTATACAACCCTGACGCTTGAGCTGTGAGTTAGATCAATTCTGAACACAAAAAAATTGCGCTCTTGTGCGCGTAGTAGTAAGGTGCGATTTCGAATGCACCATGTGCGTTGGATATTTTGGATTATTATTATTACCGTTAAAATGTCGGCATCTGATCCTACACAAAGGAGTGCAATTTCTGTTGCTACTATTATGTATTCTGTGCTGATAGGTACGGTACCGGTTTAGTCGGGTTTAGTAAAATACTAAAAATGTCGTAAAGGAACCCTTTTGGTCTACTTCATGGGGAGTGAAGGTCAAATCCTCTATTTGCTTCTGGTAAATTAGAGGGTTCTCTAACAAAACTTCTAGTTGTATGTATGTAGTAACTAGCGTCCGCCCGCGACTTCGTACGCGTGGATCCCGTTTTATCCCCTTAGGGATTGAATTTTTCAAAATCCCGTCTTAGAGAGCCCCTTCGTTCTAAAAGGAACCCCATGCAAAATTTGAGACTCCTAGCACTTGTAGCTTGTAGTTTCTGAGATTTCGTGGTGAGTGAGTGAGTCAGTCAGTCAAGTGACCTTTCGCTTTTATAGATGTGTGCAGTAGGTAGAAGTTGAGCTTACTGTTTAATATTGTGTTATGGTGCTTTAGAAGCAGTAAGAATTGTGCTTGAATGTTAACATCGCGTTTTATGTTCAAAACAACATACGGTAAAAGCATACAAACAGGTAGAGTCGAGAATAGAAATAGAAATGGATAGATAAATAGAAATGGTTTTCGAGTGGAAAGACCAAATATCGTAGGAGTATTGAGCTGGAGGATGTTGTTACTACTTTGAGTAAAAACTACTGGACGGATTTTGAATGAAATTGACAATGTTATAGCATTATGCATTTAAATAATTTATAGGCTATCTTCCTCTTCTTCTTCATAGCTTTATCCCATTACACGGGGTCGGCTTTCCCAATCATGCGCCGCCATTTAATTCTAAAATAAAAAAATAAAAAAATAGCCTATCATTTATTCAAAACTAGCGTCCCGCCCCGGCTTCGCACGGGAGCTAGTAAGTAGGTATACATATAAACCTTTCTCTTGAATCACCCTGTCTATTAAAAAAAAAACCGCATTAAATCCGTTGCGTAGGATGATCTAGGGGACAGACAAGCAATTTTGATTTATGTGTAGTGACAACGCAAGTAAAATAAATAATAATTATTCGTTATTCTTGTATGCTTTAACATTACTCAATACTAGCCCGGCCTTATTTACGATAATATTACTTTTATTAGGCAAGTTAAAGGAGATTTTATCGTTCAATTAGACAGCCCACGTCTCAAGAACAATGTTAAACTGTATTTTTAGAATTTATGTTGAAAACTCGCTCTAGGGGCTGCGCAAACGTAGAAACTTTGTTACTGACATCACACACTATCATAGGAAACTAACAACCATATTTAAAAACTATGAGGTCTCACAGTGCGCGTGGACGCACAGGGTCCCAAAAACCTATCCATAGATAATACTTGAGTGGCGGAGTGACACTCACGAACCAATCACAAAGCTCTATTCAACGCTGTGCGTTTGACTTCGCATAGAGTTGCTGCTGTTGTTTATGAAATTTGTGAATACGGATGTAACTCGTTGTATGGTGTCAAATGGAAGCAACTGGACACAAAATATGTCTATTAAACTAAAGTATATTCATTAAATTATCACTTCACGGGATTTGTTGCAACAATATCTTTTTTAATGGTACCTAAATAAAATATTTACCCTCCCGACGTTTCGGCTCGGTTTCACGAGTCGACTCATGACGTGTTAATTTTATAGTAAAAATGCAACAATAGTTTAAAATATTATAAAGTATTCATCATCAGTCTTCCCGCTGGGTGAACAGAAGATCTGGTGAAGGTTGCGGGAAACACCTGGATACGGACAGCGTAGGACCGGTCTTTGTGGAAATCTTTGAGGGAAGCCTTAGTTTAGCAGTGGAGTCATTTGGGTGAAACGAACGATTATTAGGTCATTTGCAGGAGCACGACAATCTCTAATTAGATATCAGAGGCAAATAGATGATAGAGGTGGATTGACGACCTGATAAAGGTAGCAGGATGGCGTTGGATGCAGGCCTCTATCAAGCGTGCGATGTGGAAGTCATTGGGGAAGGCCTACGTTCAGCAGTGGACGTCCTGTGGCTGAAATGATGATGATGAAAATAGAGAATTGGAAAGTAAATACCTAAGTATTCACTGAGGGTTTGTATAGGTGCCTACCACACATACACATAATACAAAAATTTCTACGTTTGCGCTGGCCCTTAGTATCGCTAAATAGGCTCTTAGGAAAGCTCTCGCGATAAAGTCTAGTATTATAACAGAATAAGTAGTACTTAATGGTATTAGGTACTAATGGGTGGAACGAGTTGGCGGACAGAGCTAGATAGAGTCTTCTAAATAAAGCGGCACTAAAAAGTTAAATATGTATGTGCTTTGAATACCTGATTTTTATGTCTGTGCCACTGCCAGTACTTACGGTCGGTGTTTATTTTGTGACTGAATCGGGATTTTATCTATTGTTAGATTAGTTTGGGACTAGAAGCGTAGTGTAAAATGTCGAAGGATATTTAATTAATTTAATATTTTTGGCATTGAAGTATAAATAAATAAATAAATTAAAATTATTAAAAATATTTTTAGTTTCTTTTTTCAATTGTTTCTTTGCATAAGTTTTTACTTTCACATTTTAAACGTATATGTGAGAGTGTTACTATCATACAACACTTATCTATGTTGAAACTTCATCACATCCCGCATTGTGTTGTGTAAACAGTTAATAGTCCCACAACTATAGAGTTACCGATAAGAAGAGAGAAATTAAATAGTATCATTCTGAGGGCTTGGACTACACTCCCCACAATGATAATCACTTGGATATTTGTTCCAAAAGTTGCCGACTATTCCAAGCAATCATTGTTAAAATCTAAAAAAAACGAAAGGCCACTGACTGACTCACTCATCACGAAATCTCAGAAACTACAAGTGCTAGGAATCTCAAATTTTGCATGGTGGTTCCTTTTAGAACGTAGTTGCTTACTAAGACGGGATTTTGCAAAATTCGACCCCTAAGGGGGTAAAACGGGATCCACGCGTACGAAGTCGCGGGCGGCCGCTAGTGCCATTATAAAACAAATATCAAATTTAGTATTCTATTATACCCAGACGATTTTCAGAAAACACCAAAGGCTAATCGGGACTATTCCCACTTCTCGTTCCCACCCCTGTAACTCCTGTGTAGCCAGGATCTACAGCTTGACCGCCATAAAAACCCAACCAATGAAGGTCAAGTTTGTCCCGGGGGAAAGTTAAACGGTCATTGTACCCGCAATGAAATTAATCAGAAGAACATAGGAGGAGTTCGAAATTAAGGTTTGACTTCTCTCCATTGCAAAGCGGATGACAGGTGACAAACAAAGGTTTAAAACCTAAAAGGCTACTTGAACGTTTGTTCCAAAAGTTAACGACTCTATTCAAAGCAATCAGTAAAATAGTTGACATATCAACATCATCCAGAAACGCTTTCTAAATTGGCATCTTGACACGGAGAAAGCAACTGGAGCGACAGTAAGATACCACTCGTGAGTTCAAGTTGGAGATCCTGTTTGTCAGACCCCGGCAATTGATTGTTGACATCGTTGGACGGACGGTTGTGGCGATTTTGGGACGGTGTAGTCCATAGAAATATAGAGAGATGCCAACTAACGCGCTGAGTTCGAAATTCAGTGTCGCATTAGAAATTCGCACACACTTAATCAAAATATGTGCTAATTATCCACTGCGGCATCAGTACCTCTAGTAGGAAAAACTTTCGAGTTCGTTTCGTTGCGTATTCAAAGTGTCATCGAAAAATTTTGTATGAAAAATTAAACAGCGCCCCCTAGGGCGGCTATAATATAGGGGGCGCTGTTTAATTTTTCATACAAAATTTTTCGATGACACTGAATACGCAACGAAACGAACTCGAAAGTTTTTCCTGCTAGAGGTACAGTACTCAACATTCGAGTAATCTTTACTACGCAAGCAATGTAAACTGTTTATATTATGACGTCGCTGCTGTCATCATTGCTGTAGCGAGCTATGTGTTCTGTTTTTGGGAATATTGCTGCGACACCGACTCGCCCTCTTGTCACATCTCCCTTTAGTTTTTGTGATCTGTAGTTTAGTCCACGCGCACTGTGAGACCTCATAGTAATGTTTGTGAATATGGGCGTCAGTGTCTTTTAGTTTTCATTCGTTCGTTTCAGCCGAAAGACGTCCACTGCTGGACAAAGGCTTCCCCCAAGGATTCCAGTCCTTGTAGTTTTAACAGCTCATAAAAAGTATAAATGTCATTTGACATGAGTGTCAACTATCATACGATACGCGTGCACACGCATGCACAATTTTAATTTTGGACAGCTTGTCGAGTATTATTTAGGTGTTGTTAGTCTATAAAGGAAAAACGATTATTCCGCCACGTTATGTAACATGTTTTGCTATGTTATTGTATTTAAATTTATGCTAATAAATAAACAACATTTACAAAACTATTCAGTTGAACAAACAATAAACTAGTCAATGTACGTAAAAGTGAAATTGATTTATAATTTAATAAATTGTGCTGTAAATAAAACATGAGGCTACAGTTTGTGCTAATAACCGAGTGGTTAAATTTCAAGTTCAATTGTAATTAAGTACTCCACTTTGATCAGTGACGGGAAATCGTTTTATTTTAATGTAGACAGTTTGGACTTTTTTCGATACCCAGTTGTAGGTATAGGAACCAAAAAGCAAACGCGGAAGAACGCAACATAAGACGTCCACCCATATGGTGGACAGACGACCTCATTAAGGTAGCAGGAAGGCGCTAGAATGATGCAACCGCTACCAACCGGTCGATATGGAAGTCATTGGGGGAAGATGATGATGATGAGAATAGGAACGCTTCCCGTGAAGCTCATAAAAGGTGACCAATATGCGGACGTCATACCCCAGACAAAATGTACTTACTTTTTGATCGAATCGAAAATTGAATCCGTCAAAACTCCATCCAAAAAGATTGGCTTTTCGACCACTTTTCGACTGGTTTGCGATTATATTTTGCACTTTGTCTAGCCTTCCCGACCCGACCGGCTAGCATGGAGAGTGTAGACCAAATCCCCTTTTTGCCTCTGGTTAATTATAGAGAGCATGGTCTTGAAATGGAGGCTAACTGCTAACTAACGGCTAGTCTGGTAACGTTGATCTTCTTCTTCTTTCTCGGTCCCTCACTGATGAGGATCGCGACCACAGATAGTGTTCCTCCACAGACTCCAGTCATAAGCTGTGTGGACCGCACGATGCAAACTCCCGCCCACCGTCTTCCTCATCGCGTCCGACCATCTCGTCGGTGCCGTTGATGGTGACATGAAAATTTACTGAAACAAAGGTTGAAATATCTCAGAGTTTTCTTTCATAAAGCTAGGTCAGGTACTTTATTAAACCTTTGTTTGTCATCTGTCATCCGCTTTGCATTGGAGGGAAGTCGAACCTTAATTTTGAACTCCTATGTTCTTCTGATTAATTTCGTTGCGGGTCCAATGACAGTTTAACTTTTCCCCGGGACAAACTTGACCTTCATTGGTTGGGTTTTTATTGCGGTCAAGCTGTAGATCCTGGCTACACAGGAGTTGCAGCGGTGGGAATAGTTCCGTTACAGGTACTTTTGAAGATATTGAAGATTTTCTAATGGATGCTGTTTCTTTGCGGCCCAGTGTATTTGGTTTAAAATTGCTTGCAAGATTTCCATTGCCACTGGCTCGCACTGTTAACCAAGAGCAAATGATATGCAAAAAGTACTTCGTAACGCTCCATTGAATAGGATTGAGTTTCTTAAACAAACAATCTAAAGTGATCCAGTTTCTCTACTTGCAAAAAATACATAGTTTTGTTATTTACAGCTAAAACTGCAATCAATTTATTGCTACAGTTTTGCAGCTAAAAAACGACAATATGATACTTTATTTACAACATCTTTCTACAATTAATTTATTAAAATGTTGAAATCGTAAGATAATAAATCTAAAGAGAAAACGAGAGAAATCGTTTATTATTTTACCTTTATGGCATGGAAATAAAAGTACTTCAAGTTTATTATGTATTGTATAATAAACTTTATTGTTACAATAATTGATTTAAAATAATGAATTAATTACCTTCATGACTTCATGTTACCTAGGTACGGTAATGGATGAAAATTCATTATTTCTAATTAAATATTGGCCCAATAAGTAAGCACACAGTGCTTCTCATTTAAACAATTCATTTGCTGTTTATTGTTTAAACTTATTATGTATTAAAGGTAAGTATGTATTAAGCTACATACCTACCTTAATGCTAAATACTTATCTGTCACTCGTCGTCGCGTAATATTAAGGGCAAAAAATAGGTAACAGAAAAATACCAAGTAATGTATTTTATTAATAAATTGAGCATGCTTTTATTTTGGATTACAAAACACATCCAACAATAAATAATATACTATTGTTGTGCAATAAAAATACTTAAAATAATAAATATAGAACGTGTGCAAAATAAAAATAATATTAAGAATTCTGACCATTGACGTCATACAATATTTTCATTTTAACTTTTATTGAAGATTAGCTTTCCGCCCGCGGCTTCGCCCCCGTGGAATTTTGTCTGTCACAGAAAAACGTTAACACGCGCGTTCCTGTTTCAAAAACCGGGATAAAAACTATCCTTTGTCCTTTTTCCAGGACTCAAACTATCTCTATGCCAAATTTCATCAAAATCGGTTCAGTGGTTTAGGCGTGAAAGAGAGACAGACAGACAGACAGAGTTACTTTCGCATTTATAATATTAGTATAATTATGTAATACGAGTACCTACAGTAATAAATAGTATCTAAAAGCACATCATACTAAGCATCAGTATCTTATATGTATAGTTTCAGTAGGTGCGATTTTTTAGTAAAAACATTTATTTTGATATGCGNGCTCAATTCTCGAGATTGTCGACAAGTATGTCTACCTCGGACAAACAATTCAGCTAGGTAGGTCCAATTTCGAGAAGGAGGTCAATCGTCGAATCGAACTCGGCTGGGCAGCGTTCGGGAAACTACGCAACATCTTTTCGTCCAAATTACCTCAATGCCTGAAGACTAGAGTGTATAACCAATGTGTGTTACCAGTGATAACTTATGGCTCGGAAACGTGGCCTCTCACTATAGGCCTCATACAGAAGCTCAAAGTTGCTCAGCGTGCTATGGAGAGGGCTATGCTTGGCGTTTCTTTGCGAGATCGAATCAGAAATGAGGAGATCCGTAAACGAACCAAAGTCGCTGACATAGCCCGACGTATTAATAAACTTTATTGTAACAATAATTGATTTAAAATAATGAATTAATTACCTACATGACTTCATGTACATAGGTACCTAGGTAATGGATGAAAATTCATTATTTCTAATTAAATATTGGCCCAATAAGTAAGCACACAGTGCTTCTCATTTAAACAATTCATTTGCTGTTTATTGTTTAAACTTATTATGTATTAAAGGTAAGTATGTATTAAGCTAAGGGCAAAAAATAGGTAACAGAAAAATACCAAGTAATGTATTTTATTAATAAATTGAGCATGCTTTTATTTTGGATTACAAAACACATCCAACAATAAATAATATACTATTGTTGTGCAATAAAAATACTTAAAATAATAAATATAGAACGTGTGCAAAATAAAAATAATATTAAGAATTCTGACCATTGACGTCATACAATATTTTCATTTTAACTTTTATTGAAGATTAGCTTTCCGCCCGCGGCTTCGCCCCCGTGGAATTTTGTCTGTCACAGAAAAACGTTAACACGCGCGTTCCTGTTTCAAAAACCGGGATAAAAACTATCCTATGTCCTTTTTCCAGGACTCAAACTATCTCTATGCCAAATTTCATCAAAATCGGTTCAGTGGTTTAGGCGTGAAAGAGAGACAGACAGACAGACAGAGTTACTTTCGCATTTATAATATTAGTATAATTATGTAATACGAGTACCTACAGTAATAAATAGTATCTAAAAGCACATCATACTAAGCATCAGTATCTTATATGTATAGTTTCAGTAGGTGCGATTTTTTCGTAAAAACATTTATTTTGATATGCGTTCGACTGTACATAAAAATAGGTGTAATGAGGATCAGTACTGTTGTAGAAAATTCAATAAAACNTTCCTTTTAGAACGTAGTTGCTTACTAAGACGGGATTTTGCAAAATTCGACCCCTAAGGGGGTAAAACGGGATCCACGCGTACGAAGTCGCGGGCGGCCGCTAGTGCCATTATAAAACAAATATCAAATTTAGTATTCTATTATACCCAGACGATTTTCAGAAAACACCAAAGGCTAATCGGGACTATTCCCACTTCTCGTTCCCACCCCTGTAACTCCTGTGTAGCCAGGATCTACAGCTTGACCGCCATAAAAACCCAACCAATGAAGGTCAAGTTTGTCCCGGGGGAAAGTTAAACGGTCATTGTACCCGCAATGAAATTAATCAGAAGAACATAGGAGGAGTTCGAAATTAAGGTTTGACTTCTCTCCATTGCAAAGCGGATGACAGGTGACAAACAAAGGTTTAAAACCTAAAAGGCTACTTGAACGTTTGTTCCAAAAGTTAACGACTCTATTCAAAGCAATCAGTAAAATAGTTGACATATCAACATCATCCAGAAACGCTTTCTAAATTGGCATCTTGACACGGAGAAAGCAACTGGAGCGACAGTAAGATACCACTCGTGAGTTCAAGTTGGAGATCCTGTTTGTCAGACCCCGGCAATTGATTGTTGACATCGTTGGACGGACGGTTGTGGCGATTTTGGGACGGTGTAGTCCATAGAAATATAGAGAGATGCCAACTAACGCGCTGAGTTCGAAATTCAGTGTNCCCAGTGACGCGTTAGAAATTCACACACGCAAAGTAATCAAAATATGTGCTCATTATCCACTGCGGTATCAACTCAACGTTTGAATAATCTTTAGTACTACGCAAACTGTGTGCTTACCATGAGTTTACGATAGGTGTGCTCGCTAGAGACTGCGTAAAAAAATGACATTAATTGTATGACATATTGTGCAGCGCCCCTAGCGGCTACTTTCAAGAAAGAAAATCTTCTAGAGATTTTTGACGTACTCGCTAGCGAGCACACCTAACAACGTAGACTCATGGTAGGTACACTGTTTACATTATGACGTCGCTGCTGTCATCATTGCTGTCGCGAGCTATGTGTTCTGTTTTTGGGAATATTGCTGCGACACCGGCCCCGCCCCTTGTCACATCTCCCTTTAGTATCTGTGATCTTAGCTTTAGTCCACGCGCACTGTGAGATGTACCTATCATAGTAATGTTTGTGAGTAGGGGGGTCAGTGTCTTATAGTTTTGACAGCACATAAAAAGTATAAATGTAATTTGACAGGAGTGTCAACTATCATTTACGCACACGCATGCACAATTTTTATTTTAACAGCTTGTCTAGTATTATTTAGGTGTTTTTAGTCTATAAAGGAAAAACGATTATTCCGCCACGTTATGTAACATGTTTTGCTATGTTATTGTATTTAAATTTATGCTAATAAATAAACAACATTTACAAAACTATTCAGCTGAATGAACAATAAACTAGTCAATGTACGTAAAAGTGAAATTGATTTATAATTTAATAAATTGTGCTGTAAATTAAACATGAGGCTACAGTTTGTGCTAATAACCGAGTGGTTAAATTTCAAGTTCAATTGTAATTAAGTACTCCATTTGATCAGTGGCGGAATATCGTTTTATTTTAATGAAGACAGTTTGGATTTTTTTTTTGTTCCAATTCGATACCCAGTTGTCAGTATAGGAACCAAAACGCAAACGCGGAAGAACGCAACATAGGACGTCCACCTACATGGTGGACCGACGACCTTATTAAGGTAGCAGGAAGGCGCTAGAATGATGCAATCCACTACCAACCGGACAATATGGAAATCATTGGGGGAAGATGATGATGATGAGAATAGGAACGCTTCCCGTGAAGGTCGTAAAGGTGACCAATATACGGACATCATGCCTTCCCGACCCGACCGGCTAGCATGGGGAGTGTAGGCCAAATCCCCTTTTTCATCATCATCTTCATCATCATCTCAGCCATAGGACGTCCACTGCTGAACATAGGCCTCCCCCAATGCTTTCCATGTTGATCGATTGGTAGCGGCCTGCGTCCAGCGCTGGACGCAGGCCGCTACCAACCGCTCCCCTTTTACCTTTGGTTAATTAGAGAGAGAATGATCTTGATCTAAATGGTCTGGTAACGATGATGATGGATGGAAAATTGACTGAAACAAAAGCTGAAATATCTCAAGTTTTCTTTCATAAAGCTAGGTCAGGTACTTTATTAAACCTTTGTTTGTCATCTGTCATCCGCTTTGCAACGGAGGGAAGTCGAACCTTAATTTCGAACTCCTATGTTCTTCTGATTAATTTCGTTGCGGGTCCAATGACAGTTTTATTTTCCCCCAGGACAAACTTGACCTTCATTGGTTGGGTTTTTATGGCGGTCAAGCTGTAGATCCTGGTTACACAGGAGTTGCAGCGGTGGGAACGAGAGGTGGGAATAGTCCTGTTAGGTCAGGTACTTTTGAAGTACTTATATTATAAGTAATCTAAAGTGTGTATAGTCGGTAGTCTAGGCCTTATCTTCCATTTGTCTCTGGTCACATCACAAAACATTACCCCAGCAAAATTCTGAATAACTTGAGAACCGGAACACGAACAAATTTTGCTATTCGTGGACAAATTACTACGCAACAAAAGCTATCTATCCATATATTTGGTTCCGGGATAAAACGACTTTCAAAAAAAAAATTGCCATGGTAATGTTTGAAACGTTACCCCAGCAAAATCTGTTTTTTTCCTAATAACTTTAAAACTATAATTTGAACGAATTTTGCTATTAGTGGACAAATTTCTGCTCACGATGGACTAATTATTTATCTGCTATACTCTCGACTCTCTAAAGCACAACATTTATAAAAATTTTGCTGCGGTAATGCACTCGGTTGAGAATACCGGGTGAAATTCGGTTTTACCTTCCGCCTGATCATCACTTTCCATCAGGTGAGATGCAGGCTAAGAGCTTCCTCATCGTAAATCGTAAAATTAAATAATAATAATAATAATAAATATCTTTATTTGCATAAAACATGGTAGAAAATAGTTATTACAAAATTCATAAGCGAGTACACAACATGTTTAGTCGAATAAAATAGACATGCAAATTTATATCGTCTCCGCAGAGCACCCATTTCGTATTAGTACTTATTTAATGAATACCTTTATTATCATCAAAAAATTCCTTTAAGTCATAAAATGTTTTAGTCAGTAACCACCTCAGCAAGGCTGTCTTAAACGATTTATTGTTTAGACTTTTAAAGTTATCTGGTATATTGTTGTAAACTTTTATGCACATGGCTATACAGCTCTTACTAAACTGCGCTGTTTTAGGCATATCGTTAAAAACCAGTCTATTGGAGTTTCTAGTATTTCTTGGATACACATTGGATGCCCGTGTAAATAAGGTTTTGTTAAGCTGTACAAATACACAAATTTCATAAACATACAGAGACTAAATGAAACACTATCATATATTATTAAAGTCAAATTGAATGTAGCAATTACAATTATATGCTAATAATTATTAGCAATAATTACTGAGATAATAAACCCTCTCATTTCTTGTATATTTGTATGGAGAAAGTCGTAACATATACTCGTATTACCACAATAATGATTGTACTCGCGGCTCAATGAAAACGAAAGTCAATTTAATTAATGCAATTTGTACAAATGACAGTTTAAATTGTTTGTTTAATAAATAACGAAAAAATGATTTATATCATCGTCCTTCTGAAATGATTGCACATAATGAAAGAGATGAAAGTGCATTATTAATTGGAGTATTAATATTCAGAAATAACGGAAAGATAGATTTATAGGCATAGTATTTTCTTCTTTCAACTTATCTGGTATTTAAACTAATATTATATAAAGCTAATTATAAAGAAGAAACTTATTGTTTGTTTGTATTATATCTCCGAAAGTACTGTAAAATTCTTTCACCATTAAAATCGTATATTATTTCTGATTGAAATTAGGCGGTACGAAGTTCACCGTTAGCTAGTGTACTTATAAACACATCGAAAGTAAAGTAAATCTAATTACTTTTTGTTTCAGCATGACTCCTCTCCACATCTTCGATTTTTGGAGTCCATACGGGAATATGACAAGCAGAGCTATCTTACCGACTCTACAATTCACTCCGAACTATGGAAAATTAATGTTTGGGTATATTGTTATGGGACACAATGCTTATCGAACTCAACTTATTGAAGAACATGCTACCAAAGGGTAATGTTTATTTTACCATTTTTTATGTTAAATGACGTTATTACGTCTAACTAAGGTAACAAGAAAATGTATTTTGCTCTCAACGTATGTACATTTTTTTAAAGAATATTAGCAATTTGTATTGCACAAATTACTAATAAGCCCGTTAGCCTCTCGTGGTAAGCTAAATACAATAGTAAATCAATGAAATTATTGCATAATTAACGTAATGAAAAGCCGTCACAGTACTCACAGTCACAGTACATGAAAGTAAACACCCTGGCACCTTAAGAAGTTGGAATAAGTGCTATTGTACAACAAAAAATGTGCACTGTGATGTTCTGTAGACTGCATATGACCCTAAATAGGACCGGAGCAGATTTGCCCCGATTCGTGACGTTATGCGGCCCTACCAAATTATGCTCATTCAAACCCAACAATAACTATGACATGCTCAATCCTCAATGAATAACAACAAAGAATCGTAAAACCAAACGCAAATAAACGAAAACGTACCCATAATCAACAATGCAGAGTCTAAAATCCATTGTTGATGTCACAACGGCTGATTTACTACACATAATAGGTATAAATCAATGTGCATTCGTTGGTATTTGTAATTTTACGGAATTTGAACTTTGATGTTTAGGCTAAAAATAGAAGTGCGTTTCTTTATGTTTGACTCATTTCAAATCAGACTGTGCTAAAGGTGTAAATTTTCAGAGCAACTGTGATATCCCAAAATAACTTTTCCCAGATTTTTGTGTAACACCGAACAAAAATGTAGATTTAAAAAAAGTTATATTAATAAATGTTCGGAAACTCCTAAGATAAATACCACTAACATTGCCAGAATAAGATAAGTGGTCGAAATCTAGGAATACCCAACGTAATTATAAATGAGGAAAAAACAAGCAAAGAACTATTACACCTATAACAAATTGGGAGCATCGATCTATTTATGGATTTCAGCGTATTGTAGTACACGATTCCAAATGTCAACGAGCTATTTTGAATTTATGATGTGCATCGGGCACAGAACAACATGATCTCGACTACATTTATAGCGCACTCTTAAGAAGCCATAAAATTCAAGTTCTGAGTAAAATGGTAATCCCTCCTCCGCATTCCGAGAAACAACCTGTCTCTTAAGGTTCCCAAAAGGCGTAATCATACACTACTGAATCATACATTGTACCACAAAAAATCCGACTCTTAACTCGCTCCAAAACACTAATTAAGACTATTATAAAAGCGGAGAGCATCAGAAAGCTTTGTGTGTAGTTTATATTTCATTCATACAGATGACAAATACATGTGTCCGACTTACTCGCAGATAAGATCCATATAAATAAATTGCAGGCTGAATTTAACTTTCGTTGTTCAAATATACGGTTGAGAATCTCTCGCAGGCGTTTGATAAGCTTGCACATGGGGATAGTAAACAGTGGGGAGACGCCGGCGCAAGCAGTCGGAGCCGGCCAGTATTGTGAATCGCAGCTATTGAAAGGCACGCGTCGATCCACTCTCGCGCACGCGTCGAACGAAATACGAATTTAAATTTTTTAGGTGTACCCCAAGGGAGTGATTTGGTGCCAGTGTTTTTGCTATTCGATTTGTTAAAAATAGTGACACGTGAACTGAGTTTTACTTCAACAGATGCTGACTTGCATGGTGAGTGGGTTTTGTATGCGTTTGTATGAGACCATTGTTTAGCGCGGTCTTTTTTTACAAACGCAGCATCAATAGCACTTTCATCTTTGGCTTTTTGCTCTCTTCCAATCTAAGTTCTAATTAAGGAGCAGTTACAAGTGAAACACGTTAATGCGTCGCTATAAACATTTTATGGGTTTTCGTCTGAAAGGTTAATTTTATCGTCGTAGATAGTAAAATGTTTAGTGATGCCAAGTACTTGAACTTCTGCTAGGCCTGTGTTTATGTGTTCCATTATCTTGTCGTTAAACCTTTTGGAAATTTTGCTATAACCACTGCGTATCGTTAAGATTTTTATCAGTATTAAAATTTCCCGAAACGTAACCAATCACACGATTATAAAATATTGTAAACATTGTTGTCAATTGTGCAGTTTTATCAGTGGCGCCAGGTTCAAACAACAATAAATATTATCAGCTGAGTGGCATAGTAATCAAACAGTATAATATACAACGCATTAATGACAACAAATTAAGCACCTAAACACACTTTCAAAGTCGGCATAGACGGTCAGTGGTCACTGTTTTAATTAACAAAACAAAGCGAAGTGTAAATTAGTAACCGTTGCTTCAATTAGAATAATAGCAACAATGATTTGCTGCTCTGTAATTTTAAAGTCATTAATAATTATGCCAAAATAACCCTTGAAAAGCGTTTCCGTGTTTTCTGTGTACATTTTTTTACATTCATCTGATGTTAAGATGAATATTTTCTTCTTTTTGGTAAAAATGCATTTGTTATAATAAAGATAATTATTATCATAATTGTCTTGGAAGACTTAAAATTCAGTAAAGATTAATCAATGCATTTCAATATTATAGCGATATTTTTTGACCATTTTATACGACGTGAGTATTTTCAAAATAGATAATAGGTATGGGTAAAATAGGTATGAAAATACATATTATAATAAAAAAATAATTATAAATTCCAATTGAATTCTTATCGTATATTTGTTATCAACCTTCAAAATTCCTTGTTCAAGAAAGCAGTTTTCTTGAGAACAAAATAAAATTGATATAACATGTAACTACATTGTAAGTTACCTACTACAAAGTTACTTTTGCTATCTTTCGGCAAATATATTTTTGTAGTAGCTTATCTTTACTTAAAATATTTCTAGATTCTGAGATTAGATTTGATCGTATCACGCAAACAAAATCAATATTTACATTCAGGATGTTGCAAATAATTATATTTTAACGCATTGGAAAGGTATAGGAATTATGCACAATTTAAAATTCTTCTACTGGATATAAAAGTATGAAATTGCGATTTGCGCCCGTTTGTAGGTCTGCTACAAGGTGCGATGTTATGCCCATAACATTTTTTTCTCATATTTAACCTCTCTTGTGGCAAATTATAGCATATTATACTATATTATCGCCTTATAAGGTGGCTTATTCATATAAATGGCTATCAATGCTATCTATGGCGATGTTAGTACATAAAATATGTGTGATTTTAAACCTTTGTAAATAAACGCTATTGCAAATCGCGACACTCTAGCTGCCTTAATAACTTCCCAAATAAGTATAAGTATAAGTTTATTTGAAATGGAGATTGGTGGTTAATGTCTATCTTTGCCTGAGTAAAGTAAGTAACTATTAACTAGGTATATCTTGAACAAGCTTTGGTAGTTACCAACTCCATAAATGTAGCAAAACCTATAATGTTTATTATAACAAATTCATTCTACGTAATTTATGATTATGCTAAATTCAAATTATCTTATCTCGTGTATTTATCATTGTCACTGATAACATAAATCTTAATTGGTACCAAGTGTTAATAAATTACCTGTAAATAGTTTAGGTTATGAATAAAATTTTGATAAGGATGAAAATTCAGACAATGTGTCTGTTATTTAGAGTGAAAATAAACACCTTTACATGGAATTTAATTTTCCATGATGAATGAAAGTTTATCAACAAACTTATTGATAAGATTAGAATTTAATTTGACGCCAAATTACTACTCCCATAGAACTAGTCGTAATTTTTTTATGAACGCCATAAATTATTTGGAAGCTAGAATCCACAATGGTTTCGCATTTCTCTTCGAACCAAACTGACCAGTTCCGCATTCTAAATCCGCCATTAGCAATTTATTTTATGTCCTGCAGATATTTACGAGCTGCCCTTAAAGTGCAAGTTGACAGTTGCATTGTGAAGCTGTAACTTAGCTCGTAAAGTTGGCCATCACTGTCTAAGGCACATTTATGAAACGACACTAGAGTACTTGTTGTACGCTGACAAGAAAACAACTACTTCTTCTTCTTTTTCAAAAAGGAGGCGATCATCATCATCATCCTCATTTCAGCCACAGGACGTCCCCTGCTGAACATAGGCCTCCCACAATGACTTCCACATCGCACGGTTGGTAGCGGCCTGCATCCAGCGCCTTCCTGCTACCTTTATCAGGTCGTCGGTCCACCTTGTGGGATCTGTGTTGCCACAATTTATTCTTTATCACATTTTTCTATGGAAGCTATTGGCCTGCATCTCATCTGATTAAAAATGATGATCATGCCGAAGATGGAAGCCAGCTTCGCGGAATCCTCAACTACAGAGGAATTGACTATCTTACCAACTGCCGAAACATAAATGCTGAACTTTGTTGTTCTAGGTACGGTGATAGACACAGAGGCGATTAACTTCTTCTTTTTAAAAATTATGGCTATTTCGCTAACATCTCGTGATTAGCCATTGGGCTGAATACTTATGGTCAGTTAAACTGATCAGTTGAACTGACGTTACATCCAAAACGGACTGTGTGTGAAAATTTAAGTCAAGACGAATCTAAAGCGTATTGTGATAATGCATTGAAATATTTGTTACATATTTGTGATAATGTACACAGTTAACGATTTTCAAAGATGCCGGAAGCTTTTACATCAATCTTTATTGTAGTGTTATCGTTAAACGCATTTCGTTCGTCAACAATGTTTACAAGACCTAAAGAATTTGGTTTACTGCGTATCTGTCAGATAAATCCGTCGAATATCTGGTGCTTAACTCGAGATCCAGTTCACTTCCCGGGTCGAATTACGCACGAGTCACGACCGTCAAGAAAGATGCTATTCTAGTGTCTGGTATATGACTCACAGCAGAAAAAAATGTGTAGTATTATCTTACAGGTGTATTGTATTTGATATAAATGATTCCATGCTTTGGAGGAGAATATTATGGTATTCCTGCCATTAGTTTTATTAAAAGTTTTGAAATCAAAATCAAAATTATCTTTATTTGTTTAGACTAATTAAATTAGTACTTGCAAATCGTCAAATTAATGCTCTTAAGGAACATGTCTCATTCTTTTTTTGCCCTACCAGCGCTTCGAGACAAACATTTGACAAGTGCTGAGAAGAAGCGTCGCAACAAACTCAGTCACCACTGTCTGCCGGTTTAAAAATATAAAAAAGTAGGAAGTTACTACATTCAGAAGCAAGTTACTTACCACGCGCTCCCGTTGATAGAAGGTGGTCCTTAAGACTCCCATCTAGCACGAGACCGCGTGATTTGATTGTCCGATTTAATATTACGGTTGATACACTACCTAAATATGAGAGAGTCGAAAACTCCTTATGATTTGTTCTTCACTTGGCCATCACTGGTCAGGTTTTTACTGGCGGTTAAGCTACAATATTATACGGTGGCTAAGCTGTATATCCTTGCTAGATAGGAGTTGCATGCAGCTGTGGAAACGAGAGGTGGAAAAAATCTCGTTAGAAATGTTTTACATGGATAACTCATCGACGTATGCAAACTTGGATTGGATGCGTGATTTGTGTTAAGTTCGATGTTATATTTTTATGTCCTATCAGATATCTTCCTTCTGCCAATGTAGACAAAAAAATATGACATCAGAGGAAGCTATGTAAATACCCACATAAACTTTCTTTATCTCATGCTACCCCCTAATGGTAACAGTCATATTTGGCCACGTGTTTAGAGAATGAATTCGGCTGTAAATCTGTCAACATATGGCTTTAAACAACATTAAGGACGATGACAGCTGTATTGTCAACACGTTTTCTCATAAGCATTGTATCATCATGATTGATATGTTTCATGATAGATTTTGTTTATTCTTTTGCATCTACTTCAACACATTTGAAACTTAATGAGTGCCTCTCTCAATTATAGCAGAAATCAGTAGCTTCCAAGCCAAATCTTCTATAAGGATCAATCAAATCCTACGTCTTTTTTTCTACTGCTGCAACTCCTTCTGCTTATGTGATATTTTTCATTTGACTACTTAATGATTCTACAAAACGAAAGTGATAATCGCTACCTCATATAGGTAGCCAGATGGCTGTAGATGCAGGCCGCTAGCAACCGGTCAATGTGAAAATCATTGGGGGAGACCTAGGTTCAGCAGTGGACGTCCTATAACTGAAATGATGATGATTATGAATCGCTATTTTATTTTGTGATGATAGATTATTATTTTAAATACAAGTGTGCGACCATAACTTTCCCTGATGACATTGTCTCATGCTTGAGTCTATTATCTCAGCTATTGTTTTAAAATCTCTCAAAACTGCTTCATTACTCAATCCCCTTTCAATAATAGTACNTTCATACTAGATTTGATGTTTGGGCGTAAGTTTTGTAAGAAATTGCAACAAAATAATGACATTGTGTGTGTAAACAAACAATACCATCCATTAAAGGCTCCAGACATCAGTATGCAGCAGAATCAGCGCAATAAAAAAATAGCGCAATATTTTGTTGCAATTTCTTACAAAACTTGCGCGCAAAAAGCAAATCTAGTATGAAAATAATTAAACTTCTAATGCTCGTAACTCAGTTCAGACTGAGTTTAGAGGTATACATGCCATAGTAAGTTTGGTTTATTACACTATTTTGTAATCAAAAAACAAAGTTTGGTCGATGGCCGCGCGAAAAAAAAAAGACGCCACCTTCCATACAAAATCTGGCATTGCCATTTTTGCCGACACGCCAGTGCCATTTTGAGACCCCTACGATTTCATTTCGCGAATTTATTAAATTATTTGTGTTTTTAATTTAGACTTAGAAAATTTCCATATACAAAAATTTTATAACTTTGTCATTTTTGGTCCGATTTTCAAAAATTTTTCGCTTTAATAGACTCACCCCTTTCGGTTTAGCATCCCCCTGACGTCCGATTGACACCGCTCCATACTAAATTCTGCTTTTTTGGCGGTCTTTAGTGTTTTGGAAAAAAGGGTAAAGCAAGGGTATCAGTACCGGAAGACCCAAGAGATGCGATCTGGAGTGAGGAATTGCACACCGTTGGTGCAGAGGATGTCCAACGAGTCCACAATTTCACTTACCTCGGGAGCATCGTTTCAGAGCCTGGAGGTACCGAAGAGGACATTACTTCGCGCATTGCCAAGGCCAGAGCTACCTTCGCACAACTTCGAGCCGTATGGCAGTCACGGAAATTGACTCAAGCAAGATCAAAATATTCGGGTCCAACGTCAAACCAGTTCTGCTCTATGGGCGTGAAACGTGGAAGGTCACTAAGGTTATCTCGTACCAGCTGCAGATCTTCTTCAGCCGCTGTCTTCACCGAATTCTCCAAAATCTTCAAACGACGAACTTTTGGAACGCTGCCACGAAATACCGATCTTTCAGCAGAATAAACGCTGCAAGTGGAACTGGATCGGCCACACTCTCCGAAGGGACCCCGATCACATCCCCAAGCAGGCTCTAGATTGGAACCCCCAGGGAAAGTGCAAACGTGGTCGCGCCAAAAAAACATAGCGGCGCACTGTTAAGACTTGGAGCGAGATCAAACACTAAGCTCAAGACCGAATGCGATGGAGGACTGTTGTGGACGCCTTCTGTCCCATATAGGAGACATAGGACATTGAGTCACTAATATTATATGTATAATGTAAATGTATGTTTTTTACTCTTTTACGCAACAACTACTTAACAGATTTTATTGAAACTTTACAATATTGTCGTTTATACATCAAAATAACAAATGGTTAGTTATAATAACATTTATTTTACCATAACTTTAAAAAAAACCTTAGAAAATAAAATATTTTGTTTTATTTTTGATTACTCTGACCCCCAACTTTGATTACCCCGACCATGAAAATTTTGATGTCGCATAACTTTTTATTCCTGCTTGCTACAGATGGGCCAATATAAAAAATATGCTCGTAATAATGTATATTTTGAAATGTTTTACCTAAACTTACTCTAAATTAAAAAATAAAAAAGGTCGGGGTAATCAACAAAATAATCCAGATCCGGAGAATGACCGTTAAACTAAATTATCACCTTATAAGGTGGCTTATTCATATAAATGGCTATCAATGCTATCTAAGGTGATGTTAGTAAAATATGTATGATTTTAAACCCTTGTAAATAAACGCCATTGCAAATCGCGACACTCTAGCTGCCTTAATAACTTCCCAAATAAATTTATGTATAAGTTTATTTGAAATGGTGATTGGTGTTTAATGTCTATCTTTGCCTGAGTAACTAGGTATAGCTTTAACAAGCTTTGGGCTAACTAACAACTCCATAAATGTATCAAAACCTATAATGTTTATTATAACAAATTCATTCTACGTAATTTATGATTATGCTGAATTCAAATTATCTTATCGTGTATTTATCATTGTCACTGATAATATAAATCTTAATTGGTACCAAGTGTTGATAAACTCACCTGTAAATGGTTTAGGTTATGAATAAAATTTTGATAAGGATGAAAATTCAGACAATATGTCTGTTATTTAGAGTGAAATGTTAAACAACTTTACATGGAATTTAATTTTCCATGACGAATGAAAGTTTATCAACAAACTTCTTGATAAGGCTGGATCTAATTTGACGCCAAATATTACTCCCATGGAACTAGTCGTTATTTTTTTATGGACGCCATAAATTATTTGGAAGCTAGAATTCACAATGGTTTCGCATTTCTCTTCGAACCCAACTGACCAGTTCCGCATTCTAAATCCGCCATTAGCAATTTATTTTATGTCCTGCAGATATTTACGGGCTGCCCTTAAAGTGCAAGTTGACAGTTGCATTGTGAAGCTGTAACTTAGCTCGTAAAGTTGGCCATCACTGTCTAAGGCACATTTATGAAACGACACTAGAGTACTTGTTGTACGCTGACAAGAAAACAACTACTTCTTCTTCTTTTTTAAAAAGGAGGCGATCATCATCATTTCAGCCACAGGACGTCCCCTGCTGAACATAGGCCTCCCCCAATGACTTCCACATCGCACGGTTGGTAGCGGCTTGCATCCAGCGCTTTCCTGCTACCTTTATCAGGTCGTCGGTCCACCTTGTGGGATCTGTGTTGCCACAATTTATTCTTTATCACATTTTTCTATGGAAACTATTGGCCTGCATCTCATATGATTAAAAATTATGATCATGCCGAAGACGGAAGCCAGCTTCGCGGAATCCTCAACTACAGAGGAATTGACTATCTTACCAACTGCTGTTAACATTGTTGTTACTCGTAGGTATGGTGATAGACACAGAGGCGATTAACTTCTTCTTCTTTTTAAAAATTACTTATGGTCAGTTAAACTGATCAGTTGAACTGACGTTACATCCAAAACGTACTGTGTGTGGAAAATTTAAGTCGGACGAATCTAAAGCGTTATTACATATTTGTGATAATGGACACAGTTAATTATTTTCAAAGATGCCGGAAGCTTTTACATCAATCTTTATTGTAGTTTTATCGTTAAACGCATTTCGTTCGTCAACAATGTTTACAAGACCTAAAGAATTTGGTTTACTGCGTATCTGTCAGATAAATCCGTCGAATATCTGGTGCTTAACTCGAGATCCAGTTCACTTCCCGGGTCGAATTACGCACGAGTCACGACCGTCAAGAAAGATGCTATTCTAGCGTCTGGTATACTCGTATGACTCACAGCACTAAAAAATGTGTAGTATTATCTTACAGGTGTATTGTATTTGATATAAATGATTCCATGCTTTGGAGGAGAATATTATGGTATTCCTGCCTCAGTAAAGTGCCATTTGTTTTATTAAACGTTATGAAAGATTTGATTGTCCGATTTAATGTTACGGTTGATACACTACCTAAATATGAGAGAGTCGAAAACTCCTTATGTTTTGTTCTTCACTTGGCCATCACTGGTCGGTTTTACTGGCGGTTAAGCCACAGTATTATAGGGTGGTTAAGCTGATCCTTGCTAGATAGGAGTTGCATGCAGCTGTGGGAACGAGAGGTGGAAAAAATCCCGTTAGAAATGTTTTACATGGTTAACTCATCGACGTATGCAAACTTGGATTGGATGCGTGATTTGTGTTTAGTTCGACGTTATAGTTATGTCCTATCAGATATCTTCTTTCTCCTAATGTAGACAAAAAACTGACGACATCAGAGGAAGCTATGTAAATACCTACATAAACTTTCTTTATCTCATGCTACCCTCTAATGTTGACAGTCATATTTGGCCACGTGTATAAATGAATTCGGCTGTAAATCTGTCAACATATGGCTTTAAACAACATTAAGGACGATGACAGCTGTATTGTCAACACGTTTTCTCATAAGCATTGTATCATCATGATTGATTAGTTTCATGATAATGTTTGTTTATTCTTTTGTATATTTCAACACATTTGAAACTTTTAATGATTGCCTCTCTCAATTATAGCAGAAATCAGTAGCTTCCAAGCCAAATCTTCTGCAAGAATCAGTCAAATCCCGTCTTTTTTCCACTGCTGCAACTCCTTCTGCTTATGTGTTCTTAATCATTTGACTACTTAATGTTTCACAAAACCAAAGTGATAATCGCTACCTCATAAAGGTAGCAGGAAGGCGCTGGATGCAGGCCGCTACCAACCGGTGAATATGGAAATCATTGGGAGAGATCTATGTTCAGCAGTGGACGTCCTTTGGCTGAAATGATGATGATGATGAATCGCTATTTTGTTTTGTGATTATAGAAAATGATTATTTTAAATACAAGTGTGGGATCATAACTTTCCCTGATGACATTGTCTAATGCCTGAGTCTATTATCTCAGCCATTGTTTTAAAATCTCTCAAAACTGCTTCATTACTCAATCCCCTTTCAATAATTACAAAGTGTTTACATTCTTTCTCGATAGGAAACGTCATGCTATGACTATTTTGAAAACATGCGACGATTTACAAACTTTCGTGTAATGAGAAAGGATCCAGTAGGTATGGCAGTTTTGTGGTGGGTTAATACAGAAATTCGGCTAAATTTCAAGCACAGTGAGGCCTTTGGTTGAGACATTGGATAGAATCTAAGGCTAAAATTGTACCAATTTTGATTTTCTTTAAATATGAACCTTATTTTTGAGACTCCTGGGTCCTGGTATCTTCAGCCACAATTTCAGACTGCTCGTATACCTGCCACATCATAATGAAATCTAGTGAAAACCTTAAGATGCATCTGGATGCGATGTTTGTTTCAGTCGTTGTAGAATCTTTGGGAGGCTATTGACCAGCAGTGGACGTCATTTGGCTGATGGTATTGCAGAAAAAAGCCTTATTTAATCGAGCAGTAGGAGTCATTTAGCTCGTATAAGCACTACAATTTGCAGAATAAAACCTATTGCAAAATATAGAGCAAGCCTACGGCATTCGTTTCTACTATGTTTCGTCAGTTTTTATCGGAAAACCCGTTGCGTCTGAGGAAGTCCGCTTCCATCGCGACCTATGAACGGTGGAAGAAAGCTCGCGCTTGCCTAATTGCAGAAAGATTGTTCAGTTTTTGTCTAACGGCATGATGGATTGACACGCAATACGAATACGTTTGTTAATTTACTTTTTTGCTTTTTCCTCTTGAGTTCCTCAAAGCAAAATACTTGAGCGATGTGAGAGGATGACTGAGGAAATTACGGTTACCTAATAGATACAGACACGAAACGGACTTACGTTAATGATGGATATATGCCCGTATTAACAAACATTACTATGAGGTCTCACAGTGGGCTTGGACGCACAGGGTGACACATGAACCAATCATAGAGCTCTATTTAACGCTGTGCGATCGATTTGCTGCTTCACTTAAGCAAGCATTGTTTGTGAATACGGGCGATAGTATTCTAGATACCTTATCATAAGTGCCATGCCCCGCGGCTTCGCCCGCGTGGAATTTTGTCTGTCACAGGAAAACTTTATCGCGTGCGTCCCTGTTTCAAAAACAGGGATAAAAACTACCCTATGTCCTTTCCCGGGACTCAAACTATCTCTATGCCAAATTTCATCAAAATCGGTTTAGTGGTTTAGGCGTGAAAGAGAGACAGACAGACAGACAGAGTTACTTTCGCATTTATAATATTAGTATAGATAGATTATGCTGTCAACTTATCGATATTAGCCGAATGGTGAACGCAACGGACTGGCCGACTCGAGATCCGGGGAACGCGGGTTCAAACTCCGGCGCTGGACTATTGTGGTGAGCCCACTCGTAACACAAGCATATTTAGCTTACCACGAGGGGTTAACGGGACTATAGTAATGTAATTTCAACATTTCAGCCATAAGACGTCCACTGCTGAACATAGGCCTCCCCCAGTGATTTCCATGTTGATCGATTGGTAGCGGCCTGCGTCCAGCGCCTTCCTGCTACCTTTATGATGTCGTTGGTTCACCTTGTGGGTGGACGTCACACGCTGCGTTTTCAGGTACATGGCTCCACTCCAGAACCTTGCTGCCCCATCGGCGTACCTATAGTAATTTGTGCAATACAAATCCTAATAAAAAAACTGCAGAAAATGCAAAAACCTCTCTTCTACCAAAGTTGCTCTGAGTGCGGCTAGGAAAATTAAACACTGTTATTTTTCTATTTCTAGTTAAAAATAGTTTCCAGTTAGTAGCTACCAGCTGTCCATTAGCCAGGTGATCCTACGAAGTACAGGCATCAGCACAAGCTGAACATATTCTGAATCTTCTGTGGTTGTCATAGGTGCGATTTTGCTACAAATTTGTGTACTCTGGTTTGCTGTCGACGGTACTTTCTAGTGTATCGTGTAACAAATATTATTTGTAGGCTTTTAAACCAACACGCGCGCTCTAAAAGAGCATAAAAGTGCATTCTAGGTACTAAAAGCCCAACTGGTTTTGACCCTCTGATCTACACCGAGGTGCTTTCTACTTTCGTTGAAGATTGGAGAAACGCTAGCAGTTAAAGGTCTTAAAGGTCTTCACAACTAGCTGTGATAACTTTTACAAAGAAGATAAAGTTCAATTGCTTAAAGTGAATATTAATTTGTAAATTGATGAGATAAAATGATATTAGAAAGAGTAAATAGTGTGACTTCAGCCATTTTAATGAATCGAACTAAATTGGAAATGTTGTATCGTAAAACTAAACTGTAATAAGTATGTGACTATTAAATAATTTAAAAGTTAGGCGGTGTCTTACTGACATACTTCATACTTGTAATAGGTCTGTATTGTAACAAAAATGTATATATTTTATTCATTTATTAATACTTTTGCACATAAAACTGATATACGGTGACGGATTCAATGCTGGTTGGCATTCTCTATCAGTCAACCACAGGTCAAGCAGAAAAACTAAGGTGGTGCTACAATTATAACAGTTTATGTAAAAGCAATTAACACATATGAAAATTATAATTAGAAGCGCTGGTAGGGCCCAAAAGATAAGGAGACATGTAAAGTGCCTCATAAGGGCTACCTTTTATTTTATTTTTTTTACTACATTTTGAAGTTCATAAGTGCCACTTGTGGTCTAAACTGAATAAATATTTTTGATTTTGATTTAGATTTCAAACATCATAACTTAGCGTTAACCTTTGTAGAAAGGAAACAGAAACGCCCACTATCGTTTCACATCTATTATAACTATACTGGCTGTGCCCATGTCTCCTGCTAACCGTATTAGTATGTAGACTCGGAACCCGAAGTACAGTTACACAAACATACATTCCTAACTTACCACAAGGTAGTTATCGATATTTGTCAACGCATCTATTTCATTGAACCTTCTTTGTGTACTTTTCGTAGGACGTGAGAGGTCTGTTTATATTGGTCATAGATATAGTGACCAATCTATTTGACCTTCAATTTGGTACGCTTTTTGAACAAGAAAGAGCTTTTTAAACTGGCGGGTAGCTTCTAAATAGTTGGAACATTTTAAATTGACCCCATTAGTGGGACATTTAATAAGAAAAGGTTGACCTTGATAGATTGGATATGGTCTGGTAAAAGTGTCACGTAAAATGTTAGAATGTAATAAAGTTATTGGGAAATACGTTTTATACATAGTTGAGTGGTCAATACCAGTTTCAGACCTTGGGGTTTCAGATTCAATGCTGGGAAGGTGCAAGGTGAGATCCGCTATTTTGTAACTGGTGGTCAAATATTCATTATGTCATTTTATTTATACGTTTACCCACAATAATTAGTCACTGTAGGTCTTCTCGCGGTTTTTCGATATTAAAATCCGGTGTACCTACATTTCATTCAGATTCGTAATTTTGCTTGCGCCCCACAGTAAAGGGCTCTGCAGGACCTGTCGCATTAAAATTAAGGATCTTCTTAGTTGACTGGATTTTCAGTAGTACATAGTTCTACACATAGCTGGTATTAAAAATGGGGAAGTGCGAGTCGGTATTTTTTTTTTTTTTTATCCACAACGAGGAAGCTCTTGGCTTGTATCTCACCTGATGGTAAGTGACGATCAGGCCGAAGGTGGAAGCGAGCTTCACCCGGAATCCTCAACCATGGAGGAACTGGCTATCTTACCTCTAACTGCCGGAACACAATAATGCTGTTAACATTGTTGTTATGGCGACAGACTTAGGTAAGATCGTGGTAGCTAGCCAGGCGGACTTAGAACAAGCCCTACCACCAACCAAACCGAACAGAACAATCTGCCCCCACTGGGAATCAAACCCGGGACCTCTGCGTCTGAAGCAGGTGGTCTTACCACTAGACCACAGAGGCGGTTAAATATTATAAGCGGTTAAGTATTATTATAAGTACGCTCTTTAGTAAATAAATTTATTCCATTGTTTTTATAGCAGTGACTAGCGACTCGCCCCTGCTTTACACAGGCACATTTTATACTTAAAAACCTTCCTCTTGAATCACTCTATTTAAGAAACTGCATCAAAATCCGTTGCGTAGTTTTAAAGATCTAAGCATACATAAGGACAGACAGACAGGAAAGTGACTTTGTTTTATATTATGTAGTGTTAGTACTAATACAGTTCGCAAGGCCTAAGCTGTGCTTTGCATTTATGTGAGTACACACATCACATCTTTATGTATAAACTAGCGGCCGCCCGCGACTTCGTACGCGTGGATCCCGTTTTACCTCCTTCATCTTACGCGGTTCAGATTTTTTCATACAAATGTTTTTTCCCGGTAACTCCTGTTCCCGTGAGAATTTTGCAATATCCTGTTGTAACTAAGCTTTAAGTTTACTAAGGTACCTGCATGCCAAATTTCAAGCGTCTAACTTATGCGGCTTAGATTTTTCATACAAAAGGATTTTCCCTCTAATTCCCGTTCCCGTGGGAATTTCAAGAATTCCTTTCTTAATGCACCTCTACGATACCTAAGCTACGTCCCATCCAAATTTCAAGTGCCTACGTTTAGCCGTTTAGGCTGTGCGTTGATATGTCAGTCAGTCAGTCAGTTTCTCCTGTTATATTTAATATAATATACAGGGTGGAAACGATAAGTGATCTCATTCGATTATTTCTAAACTATACAAGACATCGAAAAACTGGTTACTAATCCTGAAAGAGCTTCACAAGCTCTATCCAACGGTACCAATATTAGGTTACAGAATTAACTGGATCTATCCGAAAATTTAATGTTTTCAGCCTCCATACTAAATGTATGCCCGCCAAACAAAATTAGAAGTACATACCTACCTATAATTTTTTTTTAATTAAATATTAAACACTTAAAATGAACTCGTAAATTGCATTCTTATTTAAAATTATTCTTTGAAAACATTGGTTTTAGGCTTTACTTGCTATAATATTAACAAGACATGAGTGCCATGACTGTGGCTGTACTAAGATGGAATAGAATAGAATAGAATAATTGTTTATTGCTGGAAACATTGAATTTTCGAATGGATCCAGTTTATTTTCAAAGTATCAATCATGGTATACCTACATAAATATTAATAATTCGTCCTAATAAATAAGTAGGCAATTAGTAATTATTTTTTCTACGTTTTAGTGTAGGTTTTTTGTGTAACCTACTATTGGTACCGTTGGATAGAGCTAGTAAAGCACTTTCAGAATCAGTAATCAGTTTTTCGATATCTTGTATAGTTTCGAAATAATCGAGTGAGATCACTTAACGTTTCCACCCTGTAGAAGATGATTATTAATAGGATCCCATTGGCACCCCCTGGGTACTGAACCCAGCTTCCTGCATCATTACGATCAATGGTGTTTGATTTAATCACACCTGTCACTCATGATCGATGCGTCATTAAAGCTCTTGTAAGCTCCACCGCATCATGATAGGCTTATGACGTCCTGCTCACTCCTATGAGTGATGTTGTCTGTCTCTGTCTGGTCCAACGGTAGAGTATGGAAGGGTTTGTCAAGTTTGTTAGTATGAGCTACAAAAGCCAAGATCTATTTGATGAAAATGTACTTACAAATACATTTCTGTAGCAATTAGAGAAAGTACTGTTGAAAATCTAAACTAAGGAAGGGCTTTTTTCAATATTCTAGATACATAGATAAGCACTTCATTGCACGCTACTAAATAAGAAAAAGAAAGAAGCACACAAGAAAGACGCCACAATTTAGGCAGTCTTGTTGCTAGCAAGCAATCTCTTCCAGACAATGTAGGGACAATAGAATTAAGAACGGTAGAGAAATTGGTTATAACTCTCAGTATTACGAACTATAACTCTTAAGTTAAAATGTTTGGGAGTGTCACTGAATCACCACTTAAACAAACTGGCATTAAAGTTAGGTCACCAATTAAGTAGTCAATTAAGTTGTAGGTTGTAGCTTTGACCACTAGCCGACAGACACGCCCACTCCAATAAAAACATCCATGACTCAAGGTGACTTGTATTTTAAATGCTTCTGCAATTTACAATTGATCGATTATTGGTGTATTGTAAATTAAATAATGATCTTGCATTTTAATAGAAAGATCCAAAATTATGTGAAACGTAATGTAAACAGTAAAAAAATAGCATGGGAATATGGTATGGTAAAGATAGAAATCGACACATCGTAAAGGTAGCAGGGAAGGGCTGGACGCAGGCCGCTACCAATCGATCAACATGGAAAGCATTGGGGGAGGCCTATGTTCAGCAGTGGACGTCCTATGGCTGAAATGATGATGATGATAGATGGAAACTGATTTATCAGAGTTAAAACATAGCAATCGAGACATAATGTAGGTAAGTATGACTCTAACTGACAGACTCTACACCTTAATTTCTCTAAAACCAATTCCAACTGAAATCTAAATTAAAAGCTGTGATCTATTTATTTATTTAAATAGGTTCATCAGCACTTTTTACAGTAATACATAATCATCATCATCATCAACAGCCCTTTACAGTCCACTGCTGGACTATGAGCCTCCTCCACTATAGTGGAGGGTTTTGCACTAATCCCCACGCTTGGCAGGCGGGTTGGAGATCGCAGTTTAAAAGATTATTTTTTTTCAGAGAGCGCTGCTGCCCTTTCTCTGTTTGATGTGTACTCGTAGTCCCTAAGTCGCCTCTTACGACAGCCGTAATACATATTAAGACTAGGTAATTAATTTACTTAAACGCAACAATCTTTTAAGGCGAACACGATATATGATCGTTTAAATACTCGTTTATATAGGTGTATTATAAATTATTTCTTATTATTACTTCAATAAATTATAAAAGCACGTTTTTTAGTTTTATTCCGTTCACGTGCGTTTCGTGCGTTCTCTAGCAAGAGCTGAAAATCTTTTAATTGAGTTTAAATTACAATAACAAGCCTTATTTTACATTAAATAAATAAATTAATTAACAGTTCAGCTTAGTTTAGTAAATGGCTCAACTAATTGTGATCCATAAAACGTTAGTGTGAAGTAATTGTGAGTGTCACTCGCTTTTTGATTAAAAGAAATTATCCTAACTGGTCTAATGGGACCGACGGAGAAATTGGATGATTGTGGGACACGCCATAGACTAGCTCAACAAGTAGAGAGATACTCTATTATAATGTATAGTTCAAAATACGAAGATTAATAGGGCGTATCGTTTACTAGCTTATGCCCGCGGCTTCACCCGCGTGAAATTCAATTTGCCACATCTTTGTCTGGGTTATATACAATAATACTGTAAAGTTTCATCTAAATCCGTTCAGTAATTTTTGCGTGAAAGAGTAACAAACATCCAGACATCCATACAAACTTTCGCATTTATAATATTAGTAGGATACATTATCATTTCAGCCATAGGACATCCACTGCTGAACATAGGCCTCGCCCGAGTGGTAGCGGCCTGCTTCCAGCTAGAGGTGGGCGCCACGCCGGCGCGCCGCCGCCGTCGCGAATTTTTTCACGCCGCCGCCGCCGACGACCAGCTGTCGGCGCGCCGATACTGATACTGTACAAACTATTTGAAATTGATTTCTCTCCTTACTGCACTAATTTGTGTTTCGAACGCAGAAGAACTATTTTTTTATTGAGTTGAGCGGCTATTCTAGTTCAATAAAGTCCTAGTATCACTGCGACCGGTACCGATCTATTGTGATCGCCGCTATTTTCCTTACAGTTCGCCTTCGATTCCTGCGTCAATTAGGAATTGCAGTATCTTTTGGGGGGCGATATGTTTTACATCTTGTGGGCTTAGGATGTGTTTGCCCAGGTGTAAGCTCCGGTTGCGCATCAAAGATCCTACTCAGTCCTATGATCTGCTTAGAGCATTTTCGGTCATAGGTTTTATGAGAGCTTTGGAATGAGTTAATCCTGGCGTGTCTGACCATGCCTTAAAGGATTTGTTGAAATAAATGTTCTCCAGGGTCATTCGAGCGAGACTTTTGGGAATGCCACAAAAGGGTTCTGGACCATATTGTGTTCCCTCCGCTCGCGCTCTGGCCAGTTCGTCGGCATTTTCATTGTTCACGATTCCCGCGTGAACTGGAACCCATCTCATCGTTACTCTGTTACGTTTTCCTAGGGTATTCAGTCGACTCATGCAGTTTTCTACCAACTTTGAGGTGATTAAGTTGGAGTTTAAGGCCATCAGCGCGGCCTTACTGAGTTAATGTAAATTATGTGGTTGGCATAATTTTTTCGCAGGTTAGCTTCCGCACATTTAATAATTCAATCAAAAAAATAAGATCAAGCATTGGACTTGATCTGAGACTTGCAACAATGCCTGCCTTTGATTCCTACTGATGATGATGATTCATCCGACCGATTACGGTCATGGTGACCACTTCGACTTTAGCTGTCTTAGCGGCGCTGGTGCGCCCGANGTTTATAGTACAGGCGTACGATGTGATTGAAGAGTATCCAACATGCTTTAGATCTGTTGATTGAAAGTTATTAATTAAATAATATGTTATTTGGTGTATCGGTCGTAGATCAGTTAATAAAAGTGACTGCCTTATAATATTGCTATTATTGTTCTGCCTACGCCAATATCTCATCAAATAATTTCATCTATGGCTAAATATCAACCCAAATTAAAGATGCCACAACGAAGTCAACAATGCCAGGAGAGGTTTTAAATCCAACAACCTTTATACTGTTTTTATTTATGTAGATTCCTAGTATTACTTGGTGTTGAAAAATAAATAAATAATATGTTATTATATTCCGCTGTTCGCCTCTGCTCGCCTGATTCCAGTAACTTACGCAACCGTAGCAAGGGCATACCTATGTTGTTTTTTTTTTTGGGATTTGCTGTCATTTTTCCCTGTTGTTTGTATGATGCCGTAACGGTGCCGAACTTACTCGTAGGTCAAGGTTTATTAACTTAATCTTGAAATTATTCAGGTGAGACTATGTTTTGTCATGTCAGCAGCTGATGTAGATGGTAGGAGAAAAAATATACATAAGCTAGTCTGCGAGAAGCCTCGTAAAGGTCACATTTTAGATACCCACTGTTGGGTTTAAGGCCTTTATCAGGAAGTGAAATTAGTTAAGCTTTTATGCTTAGTAAGAAAATTAAAGTTATCTTTAATATAGTTTTAGATTAGTAATACCAGCCCCCCTAGATAAGTAGCACTTTTTGATCGNAAGTCGGCAATGCCAGGAGAGGTTTTAAATCATAAATAATGTGTTATTATATTCCGCTGTTCGCCTCTGCTCGCCTGATTCCAGTAACTTACGCAACCGTAGCAAGGGCATACCTATGTTGTTTTTTGGGACTTGCTGTCATTTTTCCCAGTTGTTTGTATGATGCCGTAACGGTGCCGAATTTACTCGTAGGTCAAGGTTTATTAACTTAATCTTGAAATTATTCAGGTGAGACTATGTTTTNCATCGTCACATGCCGAATAATAACAAAGTGTTTACATTCTTTCTCGATAGGAAACGTCATGCTACGACTATTTTGAAAACATGCGACGATTTACAAACTTTCGTGTAATGGGAAAGGATCCAGTAGGTATGGCAGTTTTGTGGTGGGTTAATACAGAAATTCGGCTAAATTTCAAGCACAGTGAGGCCTTTGGTTGAGACATTGGATAGAATCTAAGGCTAAAATTGTACCAATTTTGATTTTCTTTAAATATGAACCTTATTTTTGAGACTCCTGGGTCCTGGTATCTTCAGCCACAATTTCAGACTTCTCGTATACCTACCTACCATAGCATATTGAAATCTAGTGAAAACCGCAAGACGCACGTGGATGCGAAACGCTCCTGTGTTCGTTTCAGTCGTTGTAGAATCTTTGGGAGGCTATTGACCAGCAGTGGAAGTCATATGGCTGATGGTATTGCAGAAAAAACCTTATTGAATCCAGCAGTAGGCGTCATTTAGATGGTAATAGGCACTATCATTGCAAAATAAAACCTATTGCAAAATAAGGGCGAGCCTACGGCATTTCTGTCTACTATGTTTCGTTAGTTTTTATCGGAAAACCCGTTACGTTTGAGGAAGTCCGCTTCCATCGCGACCTATGAACGGTGGAAGAAAGCTCGCGCTTGCCTAATTGCAGAAAGATTGTTCAGTTTTTGTCTAACGGCTTAAAGCAAAATACTTAAGTGATATGAGAGGATGACAGGAAATTATGGTTACCTAATAGATACAGACACGAAACGGACTTACATTAATGATGGATATAATTTATGCCCGTTTTCACTAACATTACTATGTCTCACAGTGGGCTTGGACGCACAGGGTGAACCAATCACAGAGCTCTATTTGACGTTCTGTGCGTTCGATTTGCTGCTTCACTTAGCAAGCATTGTTTGAGTGATTTCCATGTTGATCGATTGGTAGCGGCCTGCGTCCATCCTGTTACCTATATCATGTCGTCGGTCCACCTTGTGGGTGGGTGGACGTCCCACGCTGCGTTTTCCGGTACGCGGCCACCACTCCAGAACCTTGCTGCCCCATCGGGGTTCCTATAGTAATTTGTGCAATACAAATCCTAATAAAAATCTGCAGAATTTGCAAAAACCTCTCATCTACCAAAGTTCTGAAGCTCTGAGGCAGGAAAATTAAATTGTCCGGTCCCTGTTGTTTTTCTATTTCTAGTTAAAAATAGTTTCCAGTTAGTAGCTACCAGCTGTCCATTAGGCAGGTGATCCTACGTAGTACAGGCGACAATACAAGCTGAACATAATCTGAGTCTTCTGTGGTTATCATAGATGCTATTTTGCTACAAATTTGTATACTCTGGTTTGCTGTCGACGGTACTTTCTAGTGTATCGTGTAACAAATATTATTTGTAGGCTTTTAAACCAACACGCGCGTTCTAAAAGAGCATAAAAGTGCATTCTAGTTACTAAAAGCCCAACTGGTTTTGACCCTCTGATCTACACCGAGGTGCTTTCTACTTTCGTTGAAGATTGGAGACACGCTAGCAATTAAAGGTCTTAAAAGGTCTTCACAACTAGGTGTGATAGCTTTTATGAAGAAGATAAAGTTCAGTTCCTCAAAGTGAATATTAATTGAATGATCAAACGAACTTNTTCGATGCCTAGTACAATGAGAAGTGGACTACCTGGTAAATATGAAAATCTCGAGGATGCAGCGACGAAGTATAATTGATACTTAATGCGATAAAATGATATAAGAAGTGTATGGTGCGACTTCATAAATTTTTAACGAATCGAACCAATTTGGAAACGTTATATCGTAAAACTAAACTGTAGGTAATAATATGTGACTATTAATAAAACTTAATAGTTAGACAGACTTTATATTATGCTCTAGATGAGGCGGTGTCTTACTTTATAGGACTATATTGTAACAAAAAAAATATTTATTCATTTATTTATACTTTTGCACATAAAAATTATGTACGGTGGCAGATTTAATGCCGGTTGGCATTCTCTACCAGTGAACCACAGGTCAAGCAGAAAAACTAAGGTGGTGCTACAATTAAAACAGTTTATATGATTTTAAACTTTCGCGTTCCATTTCAATTAAAATAGTAAGACACGGGTCTTAACGCGACGTTTATTAATGAGTTACATTATGTACTCACGGCTCGTTAATAAACGTCGCGTTAAGATCCGTGTCTTACTATTTTAATTAAAACAGTTTATACAAAAGCAATTGACACCTATGAAAATTGTAATTTCAAATACCATAACTTAACGGTATAACCATCGTAGAAAGGAAATAGAAACGCCCACTATCGTTTCACATCTATTATAACTATACTGGCTGTGCCCATGTCTCCTGCTAACCGTATTAGTATGTAGACTCGGAACCCGAAGTACAGTTACACAAACATACATTCCTAACTTACCACAACGTAGTTATCGATATTTGTCAACGCATCTATTTCATTGAACCTTCATTGTGTACTTTTCGAAGGACGTGAGAGGTCTGGTTATATTGGTCAACGATATAGTGTCCAATCTATTTGACCTTCAATTTGGTACGTTTTTGAAAGAATAAAGAGTTTTTAAAACTGGTGGGCAGCTTCTAAATAGTTAAAACATTTTAAATTGACCCCATTAGTGGGACATTTAATAAGAAAAGGTAGACCTTGATAGAATGGATAAAGTTTGGTAAAAGTGTCACGTAATATGTTAGAATGTAATAAAGTTATTGGGAAATACGTTTTATACATAGTTGAGTGGTCAATACCAGTTTCAGACCTTGGGGTTTCAGATTCGATGCTGGGAAGGTGCAAGGGGACATCCGCTATTTTGTAACTGGTGGTTAAATATTCATTATGTGATTTTATTTATAAGTTTACCACAATAATTATTAGTCACTGTAGGTCTTCTCGCGGTTTTGCGATCTTAAAATCCGAAGTACATTTCATTTGGATTCGTAATTTTGCTTGCGCCCCAAAGTAAAGGCTCTACAGGACCAATTCGCATTTAAAATTATGGTTCTTACTTGGGTGTACCTACATTTCATTTGGATTCATAATTTTGCTTGCGCCCCACAGTAAAGAGCTCTGCAGGACCAGTCGCTTTAAAATTAAGGATCTTCTTAGTTGACTGGAAAACGATTGTCAGTAGTATAAATAAAACTCCACACACTCCGTAAAAAAGCGAAGCGTTCCGTACCTTGAAGTATTATTAATAAACGCGCTTTAGGAAACATTTCTTTCATTGTTTTGTAGCAGTAATAGCAAGTAATTCAGTTCGCGAGGCCTAAGCTGAGCTTTGCATTATGTGAGTGCACATCAGACTTATCTATACAGGGTGGGAACGATAGGTAAGTGATATCACTCGATTATTTCTAAACTATACAAGATATCGAAAAACTGGTTGACTTACTTGACTTATGGTCCTATGTCCCCTAGATGGGGCAGAGGGCGTCCACAACAGTCCTCCATCTCGTTCGGTCTTGAGCTTCTCGCTTGATCTCGCTCCAGGTTTTGCCGATCTTCTTCGCCTCGTCCGCTACAGTGCGCCGCCAAGTTTGCCTGGGTCGACCACGTTTGCGTTTTCCTTGGGGATTCCAATCCAGAGCCTGCTTAGGGATGTGATCGGGGTCCCTTCGGAGAGTGTGGCCAATCCAGTTCCACTTGCGGCGCTTGATCTGCTGGTCGATCGGAATTTCGTGGCAGCGTTCCAATAGCTCGACGTTGGAGATTTTCTCGGGCCAGTATATGCCGAGAATTCGGCGAAGGCAGCGGTTGATGAAGACCTGCAGCTGGTGCGAGATAACCTTGGTGACCTTCCACGTTTCACACCCATAGAGCAGAACGGATTTAACGTTGGACCCGAATATTTTGATCTTGACCCTTCGGGTCAATTTCCGTGACTGCCATATGGGGCGAAGTTGTGCGAAGGTAGCTCTGGCCTTGGCAATGCGCGAAGTGAGATGTACATCTCAATTAAAAAACTGGTTACTGATCCTGAAAGTGCTTCACGATCTCTATCAAACAGTAAGAAAGGCTTTATTTGCTATAATATCCAGTTTATTTTGTAACCTATTATGGATACCGTTTGAGAGAACTCGGATCAGCAACCAGTTTTTCGATATCTTGTATAGTTTAGAAATAATCGAATGAGATCACTTATTGTTTCCACCCTGTATGTATAGATGATTATTAATAAAATCCCATTGGCACCCCCTGGGTACTGAACCCAGCTTCCTGCATCATTACGATCAATGGTGTTTGATTTAATCACACCTGTCACTCATGATCGATGCGTCATTAAAGCTCTTGTAAGCTCCACCGCATCATGATAGGCTTATGACGTCCTGCTCACTCATATGAGTGATGTTGTCTGTCTCTGTCTGGTCCAACGGTAGAGTATGGAAGGGTCTGTCAAGTTTGTTAGTATGAGCTGCAAAAGCCAAGATCTATTTGAAGAATGTACTTACATTTCTGTAGCAATTAGAGAAAGTGCTGTTGAAAATCTAAACTAAGGAAGGTTTTTTTCAATATTCTAGATACATAGATGAGCACTTCATTGCACGCCACAAAATAAAAAAAAATAAAGAAGCACACAAGAGAGACGCCACAATTCAGGCGGTCTTATTGCTAGCAAGCAATCTCTTCCAGACAATGTAGGGACAATAGATTTAAGAGCGGTAGAGAAATTGGTTATAACTCTCAGTATTACGAACTATAACTCTTAAGTTAAAATGTTAGGGAGTGTCACTGAATCACCACTTTAACAAACTGGCATTAAAGTTAGGTCACCAATTAAGTACCTAGTCAATTAAGTTGTAGGTTGTAGCTTTGACCACTAGCCGACAGACACGCCCACTCCAATAAAAACAAGTCCATGACTCAAGGTGACTTGTATTTTAAATGCTTCTGCAATTTACTATTGATCAATTATTGGTGTATTGTAAATTAAATAATGATCTTGCATTTTAACAGAAAGATCTAAAATTGTGTGAAATAATAAAAAAATAGTATGGGAATATGGTATGGTAAAGATGGTAACTGTATTATCAGAGTTAAAACAAAGAGACATATGACTCTACATTTACCGACTCTACGAAAACCTTAATTTGTCTCAAATACGATTTCAACTGAAATCTAAAGTAAAAGCTGTGATCTATTTTTTATCTATCCAGGTTCATCAGTACTTTTTTACATTAATACATACTTATTAAGACTAGGTAATTAATTTACTTATGTGCAACAATATTTTAAGGCGACATGCAACGTGATCGTTTTAATAAAAGTAGGTGTATTATAAATTATTTCTTATTATTACTTCAATAATTATAAAAGCACGTTTTTTAGTTTTATTCCGTTCACGTGCGTTTCGTGCGTTCTCTAGCAAGAGCTGAAAATCTTTTAATTGAGTTTAAATTACAATAACAAGCCTTATTTTACATTAAATAAATAAATTAATTAACAGTTCAGCTTAGTTTAGTAAATGGTTCAACTAATTGTGATCCTTAAACCGTTAGGCCCAGAACAGACGGTGAAACGCAACTGCAACGAAACTGCATCTTTCTGATGATTCTGATGAATGAAACTGAAACTGAAAGTTTCAAACTGGTCGCGTCATGTGTGGTCTCTCAACGGACGATATGGCAGAAACTTAGATGCAACTCAAAAGTAACTAGCAGTTGCAGTTTCATTGCAGTTGCGTTTCACCGTCTGTTCTGGGCCTTAGTGTGAAGTAAAATTGTGAGAGTCACTCGCTTTTTGATTAAAAGAAATTGTCCTAACTGGTCTAATAGGACCGACGGAGAAATTGGATGATTGTGGGACACGCCATAGACTCGTTCAACAAGTAGAGAGAGATAGACTATTAAATGTACAAGACACGAGGGTTAAAAGGGCGTAAATGACTGTCAATAATTCACATAGAGCCTATTCGTTATCTACTCGATTTTTTCCATTTTTTTCAAATTTTTAAAAGTAAACAAGTACATATTTAATGTACATTAGTTGGTACATGAAAAATCCTATACTAACATACATAATGGGAGGTACGTATGTATATGAGGACAAATCAAAAATGAGAAGATTCGTAGGAGAACCAAAGTAGGTGATAAACCGAAGAACAAATTCACTCGTTGAATTGATGATCTGGTGAAGGTCGTGGGAAGCACCTGGATGCGGACATAAACGTACAATACTACAAAATTATAACACATAAAGTGGTAAATGCATTCATAATCATCATCATTTCAGTCACAGGACGTCCACTGCTGAACATAGGCCTCCTCCAATGATTTCCATATCGCCCGGTTGGTAGCGGCCTGCATCCAGCGCCTTCCTGCTGCCTTTATGAGATCGTCGGTTCACATCGTCAATATTTAAAATAATTTAATTGCACTAAATTAAACGTAATAAATTAAATCCAAAATGACTCAGAAGCAGATGAGCTAAGCCACATCAATTCTTATCACAACGAATTAAGGACTAACTACTTCCAATGGGTTTTAAAGTAGAAAACAATGGCTCTGACATATTATCTGACAGTTGGCATTAGGTGACGTCATATGGCGCTTGCGTTTGAAGATAACGTGTTGGCGGGCTACAGACTACAGTCAGACGTATATTATTAAATGAAAAATCATGAAAAATTCATTTTATTTTTGTAAGTACTTAAGCTTTAAAAAAACTTGTACCTACTTACACGTCCCAGTATTGACTTTACCACTGCTTCGGGACAATAAATGGGCCAGTGCTGAGAATGAATAATGAATAGGCCTCCAGAATCAGCTTGCGAAAGGCGATACCTACGATGTTGATAATTTTCCTAAATTAAAAAAAAAATGAAAATGTTTTTCATACTGACCGTGTCTAGAGCAGGGGTGGCCGACTTGATTAGACATAAGATCTAAGCTGTTTACTGACGAAACCCTGGGCGATCTATCACTTACATACTTCTTGAAATCTTAAATGAAACAGCATAGGTTAGTACACAATCATGTAGTATCATAGAATAATAATAAGTACTACGTACAGAAGTTTTANCTTCCAGCGCCTTCCTACTACCTTTATGAGATCGTCGGTTCATATCGTCGGTATATGCATTATTATTTACAAAATTATTTAATTGTACTACAAATGTAATAAATGAAATCTAAAGTGACTCAGAATCAGATGAGCTAAGCCACATCAACTCTTATCACAACGAATTAAGGACTAACAACTTCCAATGGGTTTTAAAGTAGAAAACAATGGCGCTGACATATTATCTGACAGTTGGCATTAGGTGACGTCATGTGGCGCTTGCGTTTCATGATAACGTGTTGGCGGGGTACAGTCAGAAGTATTTTATTTAATGAAAACTCATAAAAAACTCATTTTATTTTTGCAAGTAGGCTTTAAAAAAAACTTGTACTTACACGTCCCAGTATTAGCCCTACCACTGCTTCGGGACAATAAATGGGCCAGTGCTGAGAATGATGAATAAGCCCCCAGTATATGTATGTAACATATTGACATTAATATTACTGTCATTCCACCACTCGGTTATGAGATTCTAAAGGACGTAGCACATTTATCAACGCGGAAAAGGACCGTAACCAACCGTATCAAGTGGAGGCGGTCAGTATTCTTTGTATGAAACTCCATACTGCAACGCACACTTATCCGCACCGTAGTAAACGCCTCGCCTCGCGGTTGACAGCGTGCAAAAGGCGATGACAGCTCGCGAAAGGCAATACGATGTCGATCGCTTTCCGAGTTGATAAGTCTGCTATGAACTTAAATCGCCTCGCATATAAAAGCCTTAACGTATAACAGTCATTCTTTCATTATAACCACCAAACTTATTAGTGTTTTTCATACTAATAGTGTCTAGCTAGAGTAGGTGGTAACAACTCTCATTTCTTTAAGTCTAGACTAGCTTTTGCCCGTGGCTTCACCCGCGTGAAATTTGGCATAAATTATAGCCTATATGTTAATCTGGGTTACAAATAATATTACTGTAAGTTTCAAGAAAATCCGTTCAGTAGTTTTTGCGTGAAAGAGTAACAAACATCCGCACAAACTTTCACCTTTATAATATTAGTAGGATATCAGCACGTCACTACCTCTATAAATACTACGAAATTTTATAATATTCTTATAAGATACAGAATACTCTTGTATGCGTGCTAAATTCAGAGAACTGCTCCTGATTCAATCAATAATGTACCTACCTACTACTGCTATTTCTATTTATTTATATCAATCGGTAGACAGTGTTGACTGAGTTTGTTGCGGCGCTTCTTCTCAGCACTTGTCAAATGTTGATCTCGAAGCGCTGGTAGGTTAAAAAGATTATGAGACATGTAGAGGCTTCTTAAGAGCAAAATATTCGACTATTTGTAAATACTATTTAGGTACTACTTTACTTTAACAAAAGGCTGATTTACACGTATTAAGTTGTTATGTAGGTAACTAAATTTTAACTTACTTATTTAAAAAATATGTAGTTCATTAAATAATTGCTCAAATGTTTGTTATTGATTCGTTTTATTTACCTAATATTTAATTATTACGATAATTGAACAATAGGTTCAATAAATAGATGTTAGTGCTAATATAATTATTTTAATAAATTGATGTTAATATTTTAATTAAATTATTTGTTTATTTAAAACTTTATTACAAATAATAGTTATTAAAAGTGAACATAATAGCATATGATATTATCTTCTTAATGAAGAAGAATGGAGTGAAAATTAATTCAAATCTTGATAAATAACTTAATTAAAATAAAGCACACCATTTTATGTGTACCGTTATTTCCTCAAGTTTATGTGTCTTACTGTAGTTACGTTAAAATAGCTCATAAATAAATATTTGCGGTAAAGTACCTACGATATTTGTACAGTAAGGCCAATATGTATTATTATGTGTAAAGCAATCAATTCTTCATAATAATTAGGAATAGCTAATCACCAAGCGAGATTGTTCATTGGTCGTCAGTCCACATAGCAGCGGGATGAAGTAAGCTTTATCTTAATGACTAAAGGTGTGTTCACAATGATACGTTGGATACTCATGTGATATTTATGCCCGTTTTAACCATCAATCCCTAATTTTAAGTGAGCCGTTTGAAAACAAAATTCCTGTTGTTTGTTACCATATGGGTCATCATTTTTTTTATCCACAACGAGGAAGCTCTTGGCCTGTATCTCATTTGATGGTAAGTGATGATCAGGCCGAAGGTGGAAGCGAGCTTCACCCGGAATCCTCAACCACGGAGGAACTGACTATCTTACCTCTAACTGCCGGAAAGACTTAGGTAAGATGGTGGTAGCTAGCCAGGCGGATACAGAACAAGCCCTGCCACCAACCAAACCGAACAGAAAAATCTGCCCCCACTGGGAATTGAACCCGGGACCTCTGCGTCTGAAGCAGGTGGTCTTACCACAGAGGCGGTTATTTTTAGGCAATTACCATGTTTAAAACAAGCGTGTTCGAAAAGCTTCGCCCGTATTCACAAACATTACTGTGAGGTCTCACAGTGCGCGTGGACGCACAGGGTGACACACGAACCAATCACAGAGCTCTATTCAACGCTGTGCGTTTCATATGCTGCTTCACTTAAGCAAGTATCGTTTGCGAATACGTGTGTTACTTAAGTAGCAATTGATCAAAGTGGCATGCCTTCGTGCCAATAATGAGCATACGTACAAATAATAAGATTGAGGTATATTAATTAAAGAAAACAAACCTTAATAATAACATTTTAATTATTTCACGTTTAATCGTAAGATAACTGGATTTATTAACCCAAATCAATGAAGACCCTAATTTACTGTTGGCTAATTAAACAATGAACAATTAGAGAATAAAACAAATAACTTTCTAGTGTAATAACGTTTTGTTTGCTCTTAATGTTGATTAGTAGGGGAGACCGAGCAGAGTTGTAACATAGGAGAATTGTCGTCGTTCAAGTTCTCTAGTAGTAGTAGTAGTAGTAGTAGTTCCACGTAAGTTATTTTTTGGCGGTTTTGCCATTTTGATGCCATTCGCTAGAGAATCGAAAGACGCGTCTTTTCGTCCAATCTCCTGAAAAGTTGCTAAAAATGACTTACGTGGTGATAGAACTTAAACGACGTTGTGACATTGTCAATTTGAGTCTTCCAATGATTTGGCCCACTTTTAGCTAAGCCCACGGGTCAAGTTGCTGGATTGAATTTTTTTTCCAGTAATTGGGCCCCCCTTCAACGTTTTATTAGCAAATTAAACACCAAATCAACAAAAATCTACCCTAGAATCTTAGAGTAGGCCAGTTGCTGAAAGAAAAATTAAATCCAGTGGCCAAGTTAAAAATGGGCCAAGTCACTAGAAGACTCGTAAATTAATTTTTGGAAGCCCATTAACTATGAGAGAGCTCTCAACAGCATGCTGCATTTGGTAGTTCGAGACTTGAATTAAAAAACGCGCACTGTTACGAACTCGCCAGTAGTTAATAAGTTCCAAAAAAATTCATTCCAAACAATCTCCTCTGTAAAAACTCCTCTGTCTCCTCTATTATATAATAAACATTGTATTTAAGCGATCGTAATTTACGGCTAGAACAATAAACATATTTTTAAGTTTGATTAATTACAGCTATTATGGCAGTAATGTTATTTTTTGTGTTTAACATCAGGTTGATGGATTAATTTGTTGTTTGTTGTGCATGCACGTGATGTAAACAATCGCAATATGACTTTATAGTTTGTTGGTTAAGTTATCAGATTCTGTGTAACGCTAGATTTGAGTTTCTATAGAGTTATAAAGGATAGAGAAACTATCGTAAGAAAAATACTTGCTTCAATTTGGAAAGAATTAAAACTAAAATTCGCTGCAGCTGCTGCATTAGTTCTGTAGTCTTACTAAAATATGCAGCGCTAGATCGCTTACATGAATGTCAAAATCGCACTGATGTAAGATGCACGGCATGCAATACAGTTCAGTTCAGTTATAAATAAATAAATTCTTTATTGACATAAAGTGTTACACTAAAACATACAACACAGTAATTAATGTAGATTAATGTAGTTGAACAAAGCTAGTGTTTGGATCGAAAGGAATTGATAAATAAATGATCACAAGGCATAAAACTGGATAACATATTGATGGATGTGTCCACGGGGCGTTCAGGTAGTAAAGGATGACATATATATGATAGATGATATATATAGACGTCATAGTTTTTACTCATTTTACATTTGACACTACTCCCATAGACAATGTATTTGTAAGTCATTCTTAATTTGTACTGTCCACCAAAGTGTTTTTATCTTCTGCAAATAGGTTTTAAAAAGACAATTTTACATGTGCCCAGTATTATTGTAACCCAACCACTGCTTCGGAACATAAATGTATAAATGGGCCAGGACTTATAAATTTTTTGGACAATTTGCAATTAAGTATGTGGAATTTCAAGAAACCGTTTTTTTAACAGAATCAAATATTGTTAATATCATTAAGAACCGATGATTACATTAATTAAACAAGGCACAGGCAAAAACAAATAAATTTTTGATCGTTCAATTCAAACTCAACCAATCCAGTTGCAACAGCTTTATCTGTCTGTCTGTTAACATAAATATAATAATGTCTGTTAACATAAATGTATAAATGGGCCAGTGCTGAGAAGAAGCAGCGCAATAACATCTTTCGCCTTCAGATAGCAAGGTGTAACATTTAAATTAGTTACAGTAAATTACTAATTTGTGGTAAAGCCATTAAATTGTTTGTAGTGTTGCTGACATAATATTAAATAAGTGTTTGTTTGTTTCAGGTAAGTATCATTTTGCTACAATGACCTCAGCGTAGTGCGAGGTCAGTTCAAGTACCTAAGACATTTTAGTTTAATATTAGAGTTTTGTAAAAAGTCAAACCAGTAAAAAATCAAGGATTTACTATTCACATGTATTTTGTCACGTGAAATACTCGTTACTCGAGCAAAAAATAAGCTTATTTGCATTCTTTAAGCAGGTATGGTAATATTGTTATAGAAAAACGTTTTCGAACAGCGAATTAGGTTGGGAATTTTTATATCTTATACATTAATTGCTTCCAATTAGCTTGCTGTAGTAGAGAACAGACTTTTGAAGACGTTGTCGTCGTTTCAGCTGAATGACGTCCACTGCTGGACAAAGGCTTCCCCCAAAGATTTCTACAACGACCGGTCTTACGCCGCTCGCATCCAGGCACCTAACGCGACCTGCACCAGATCGTCAGTCCACCTAGTGGTAGGCCTGCTCACACTACGTCTTCCGGCTCGTGGTTGCCACTCGAGAACTTTTCTGCCCCAGCGGCCATCAGCTCTGCGAGCTATGTGCCCAGTCCACTGCCTCTTGATTTTAGCGATTCTGCTTTTGAAGTATTTTGCTACAAAATAGTAGGATACTTAATTTCAGATGGAAGAGCAGTCGTGTGGTATGCGAAAGGTCGTGGGTTCGATTCCCGCCTTAGGCAGTTCGATATTTTTCAGTTACTTATAAATTTTTTGGACAATTTGCAATTAAGTATGTGGAATTTCAAGAAACCGTTTTTTTAACAGAATAAAATATTGTTAATATCATTAAGAACCGATGATTACATTAATTAAACAAGGCACAGGCAAAAAAAAAAAATTTTTTGATCGTTCAATTCAAACTCAACCAATCCAGTTGCAACAGCTTTATCTGTCTGTCTGTTAACATGTTAATCGAAAATAGCACTAAAAATAAACCCTAAAAGCTTGCACATTTCGTCACGCATACTGGAGGTGACAAGCTTGAAATCTCTCAGACACGACCGCATCAAAAGCGATTGAGCCGTGCGAACCGGTTTGAACTGGTCTGAACAAGTTAATTGGATAAAAGGGGCGGAGATAATTGTCCGTAATTAATATTTTGTGAAGGGCAATGAAAGCCACGTTCCTTATGTTGATGTCAAAAGATATTTAAGAATGTATGGTCATGTCGCGTGTTTTCGCAAAACTCGCGTCTCGCATGGCTCTATTTATTTATAGAAACTAACAGTACATAGTTAATAATTAGTTACAATAATAAGACTGATAGTATAGCCAATAACAGGGACCCTCGTTACTTTAAAAGTACCTATATTGTTGTTGGAAAAAATATGAGTAAAACACGAAATCAAGAGTCTGTTTGACTCTTTTATTTAAAACGGTGGAGAACCTTATAAGTATGAATACATTGTCATGTATGATCTGTCGTTTAGACGCGAAGGTAGGCGAAATTACCCTGTACCTTCTGTTGTTGTGAAAAAATCTTAAACTTCTAATTAACGGTATCGTTATAGCCAATGAGCTGCTGTCATAGTGACATTGACGTAATGTCAGTGTCACACTAGAAACGTCAGATTAGAGGAACGCGGGACCGTGGAGGGTAGTTGAACGGGAAGCATGGTCGNATTAATTATTACAAATTATATCAATGCACGTCAAAACAAAATATTTACTTTGAGGCTACGCTTAGTATTTTTTTTTAAATCGAAATTAAATGATGCGATTTGGGTATTTTGGTGAAATTACTAAAAAACTTAATATAAAAGTAGCCGCCTGACATGGAACGTGTTATGGGGGCTGAAAATATAGGAAATGACCCATTCTATCCGCCAAATCATTTTGGCACACGATGCGCCAAACACCCTGTATAATGAACATTGTATTTAAGCGATCGTAATTCACGGCTAGAACAATAAACATATTTTTAAGTTTGATTAATTACAGCTATTATGGCAGTAATGTTATTTTTTGTGTTTTACATCAGGTTGATGGATTAATTAGTTGTTTGTTGTGCATGCACGTGATGTAAACAATCGCAAAATGACTTTATAGTTTGTTGGTTAGGTTGTACGATTCTGTGTAACGCTAGATTTGAGTTTCTATAGAGTTATAAAGGATAGAGAAGCTATCGTAAGAAAAATACTTGCTAAAATTTGGAAAGAATTAAAACTAAAATTCGCTGCAGCTGCTGCATTAGTTCTGTCGTCTTACCAAACTTAAAATATGCAGCGCTAGATCGCTTACATGAATGTCAAAATTGCACTAATGTAAGATGCACGGCATGCATTTCAGTTCAGTTGAACAAAGCTAGTGTTTGGATCGAAAGGAATTGATAAGTGTTAAATTTATTTTCTGCAAATAGGTTTTAAAAAGACAATTTTACATGTGCCCAGTATTATTGTAACCCAACCACTGCTTCGGAGCAATAAATGGGCCAGTGCTGAGAAGAAGCAGCGCAATAACATCTTTCGCCTTCAGATAGCAAGGTGTAACATTTAAATTAGTTACAGTAAATTACTAATTTGTGGTAAAGCCGTAAAATTGTTTGTTGTATTGCTGACATAATATTAAATAACAGTGTTTGTTTGTTTCAGGTAAATATCTCTTTGCTACAATGACCTCAGCGTAGTGCGAAGTCAGTTCGAGTAAGACATTTTAGTTTAATATTGATTTAAAATAGATCTTTTTTTGTAGGAGTTTTGTAAAAAGTCAAACGCAATCTCAAGGATTTACTATTCACATGTCATTTGTCACGTGAAATACTCGTTACTTGAGCAAAAAATAAGCTTATTTGCATTCTTTAAGCAGGTATGGTAATATTGTTATAGAAAAACGTTTTTGAACAGCGAATTAGGTTGGGAATTTTTATATCTTATACATTTAATAGTAATTATGGACATCATGTGGTTTAATTAATTCAGTTGACCAATTAGCTTGCTGGAGTAGAGAAAAGACGTCGTCGTTTGAAGTCGTCGTCGTCGTCGTTTCAGCCGAATGACCTCCACTGCTGGACAAAGGCCTCCCCCAAGGATTTCCACAAAGACCGGTCCTGCACCGCTCGCATCCAGGCACCTCCCGCGACCTTCACCAGATCGTTAGTCAGCTAGTGGGAGGCCTGTCCACACTACGTTAGAGGTGGGCGCCGATATAAAATTTCCCGGCGGCGGCGCGCCGACTTTTTGACCTCGGCGGCGGCGGCGTCGGCGGCGTGACCTTGTTTGACCTTTGTTCATTAGGTTTTTTTTAATCTGCTTTTTGTCTGGGCTACTTTACTAGTGTATATAAAGTACCAAATACAGAGTCCTGGGGTACTCCAGCTCTGCAGCTAAAAAGAGAAGATTTTGTCACCGAGTTTGATTTAAAACTGTCTGTCACTGAGATAAGAATCCATCAGCAGGTAGTAGAAGTGTGCTAGAAGGTACTTTTTTATTTCAAAGAGTAATCCTTTATGATAAACCCAGCTGAAGCCGCAGCGAAAGCAGACGTACAGGATTCTTTCTTTTTCAAACATTGTATTGATTATGGTTGATATGGTTTCTGCCAAAATTTATGGTCGGGTATACTACGAGGGCTGCACTAAAAGTATCGGGAATGGAATATTTCCACTGTTCCAGTCATATTAAAATCTATTTAATTGCAAACTCCAGGGTTTTAAAAATCGTATACCATTTATTTATTTAAAAAAAGATTCTCGGTCGTATCACAAGGTCTTGTCAAACTTGTTTAGTCGTTGAGAAAATGGAATTGACTCGAGAAAATTCAAGAGCGATGATTTATTATGACTTTNGAATTTCAAGAAACCGCCTTTTTTAAAGAAATTATTGGTAATTTCATTAAGAACTTATTATTAATTACACAAGGCACAGGCAAAAACAAATAATTTTTTGATCGTTCAATTTAATTTAACCAATCCAGTTACAGCTTTATCTGTCTGTCTGTCTGTTAACATGTTAATCGAAAATAGCACTAAAAATAAACCGTAAAAAAGCTTGCACATTTCGTAACGCATACTGGAGGTGACAAGCTTGAAATCTCTCAGACACGACCGCATCAAAAGCGATTGAGCCGTGCCAACCGGTTTGAACTGGTCCGAGCTAGTTAATTGGATATAAGGGGCGGAGATAATTGACCGTAATTAATATTTTGTGAAGGGCAATGAAAGCCACGTTCCTTATGTTGATGTCAAAAGTTTTAAGAATGTAGGGTCATGTCGCGTGTTTTCGCAAAACTCGCATGGCTTTATTTATTTATAGAAACTAACAGTACCTACATAGTTAAAATATTAGTTACAGTATTAAGACTGATAGTATAGCCAATAACAGGGACCCTCGTTACTTTAAAAGTACCTATATTGTTGTTGGAAAAAATATGAGTAAAACACGAAATCAAGAGTCTGTTTGACTCTTTTATTTAAAACGGTGGAGAACCTTATAAGTATGAATACATTGTCATGTACGATCTGTCGTTTAGACGCGAAGGTAGGCGAAATTACCCTGTACCTTCTGTTATTGTGAAAAAATCTTAAACTTCTAATTAACGGTATCGTTATACATTGAAGTACTATTAGTACGTAGTACATTATAACTCAATGTCGTTATAGCCAATGAGCTGCTGTCATAGTGACATTGACGTAATGTCAGTGTCACACTAGAAACGTCAGATTAGAGGAACGCGCGCCGGACGATTCCGCGCGTTTTTGTGTTAAGTGATTTAAAGCAGGCAATATACTTAATGTGAAAGTTAAGTAGCCACTGTTTTATTTATGAGAATAGATCTACCGGCCTTTAACACTACTTTATATTCAGACTATGCTTGAAATTATTCCTAATAGTGCCTATTAACAGCATTAGATTTGTTGTTCTGAATTAATTTCACTTTTCAGTTTCATAATGCAATCAATAAAATATAATTGAACAAAACACTTAAGTTATGCGTAATACACTGACATAACTTATTACATTACAAATAGTAATTGCGATTTTAATTCGACCGCTAGTAATTATTATTTTAATTTGACAGTAAACATTTTAAAATAAAGATTAATGCGTTCTCGTGATTTTAAAGATAACGATGTTTCCCAAAATTTTTACGGTATTTAACTTCGTAAATTAACTTGAAATAACTCAAAGGTGTGGACGAGTCGTGAGTGAGTTGAATCTACCATGAAATTGCGGTTTAAAATAGTAGTTAGTAGTCACGGGAAGCCTAACCAAGTAGTTAATATGCTACCAGTTTCAAAACGATTGTATTGAATCATAAATTCCCCAATTTCGAAAAGATTTCCTTATGAAAAAATCTATTCAATATTTACGTTTTTTTCTAATTTTGTTAAACATGTACAGAACATTTTCATTTCCTTAATTAGTCTTTATAAACGCCGTTAATGATTCGTTTTAACGCAAAAAATAACAAGCTTTAACGTTAAAATGGGCAGAGCTGACAGGGGTAAATAATGGCTATATTCCTTTGGTTTTAACAACTCAATCAATTTTTTTTGGTCAGAAAAGGACCACACACGGTGGTGTTACCCTATATTTTGAAATACCCCTTGTATTTAGAGACTAGTCATAAATATGGATTATAATATAATGTCAGGAATCATGTATGAGGGACACAGGACTATTGCCACTTCATTCCCGCCTCTCGTTCCCACCGCTGCAACTCCTGTGTAGCCAGGATCTACAGTTTGAATGCTAGTAAAAACCCAACCAGTGAAGGTCAAGTTTGTTATTAGGGACAGAAATAATAATTAAATTATCATGTACTAATAGAAAAGCAATATTGATAAAAAAAGTTATTTTCGGAAGTGGTTTTTAAAAGCCAACTTACTCTTAAAACAAAAATGTTTTTCTATATCGGGTTTCCTACATCTGTCATAGATAGATATTGATAATTTTGATGAATATGACCATTAAGTTATAATATTAGATCTAGAGCTACTTATTGATAGTCATAGTGCAATATAATTCATAATACGTATTGTATCTTTTGAATGTTATTATACATATTGTATAACATTATTATAACTTTCTAACTAGAAGATTATATTAAGTGCTATTATTGATTCGTGATTGCAACTGCTTATTACAAAAACTTCACTCTTTTTCCTAATTTCTCAACCAAGTATTTTTTCTTCTCAATTTTATCAATTCGTAAAATTTTCTTCACAATTATTATAAATGTACAGAATGTGTCTCTTGTACAATAAACGCATATCATCCCATGACTGAGCATTACACTCCTTTAATGAACTTAAAAAGGGTTCTGCAATGAAAAAATACAAGTTCAACTACCACACAAAAATAAACTCTACACAAAAGATGTAGAGTTCAAAATAAACTTAAAGGGAATGCTTGTTCAATTTAGTTCTTCTGCCTTTATGGCTCTACTATGGTGGTCTTCGATTTAATTCGAAAACATGTCATTAGACAGAAAACAAAAGAAAGAGTCCGTTTTTAAGTTGACAGTTATGACAGGTTGTGTTTTTTGCTTGGGAATGACCAAGAAACTTGAATTTTTTAGATTTAATTAAAAACCAAAATAGTGTTTGTGCGAAGAAATCTAAAAAATGTTAGACCTATTAATAAAACAAAATCAAATAAAAATAATAAAACTGTGACAATCCCCTTGCAAAACACATCTAAGGGCTCGTTTAGTCAAAGTAATGCATGATCCCTGGACTGTCGTGTGACAGACTAACACCCGTATTCACAAACGATGCTTGCTTAAGTGAAGCAGCAAATCGAACGCACAGCGTTGGTTCATGTGTCACCCTGTGCATCCACGCGCACTGTGAGACCTCATAGTAAAGTTTTTTGAAAACGGGCGTTAATGTGTTTTTTGTTTTTTGTGGGATACTGCAAAATACAGTTCCTGCAAAACGGGATGTCTCCGTGGAAACAAGCCCTAAAATTGTAAACGCTGGCGATTCTGCTACTGCTTTATCTATAAATATGTAGTTAAATTCCAAAAACTCTCGGTTAATTTATTTGTATAATCGTCTTTAACTGGCCGTCTACGGGTTAGCTAACCGACGGTTAAAATAAACTGTTCTAACGCGTTGTTTTGTTGAAATCTTTATGTTAATGAGTTTAAAAACTAATAAAGCCGTTTTTAGGAAGTTGTTCTTTAGTTTTATTGTCTTTTTTGGTGAAATATTTGAAGTGTTTATTGCTTAGGAAACTATGGAGGAATGTTGAAGTGTTTTGTCAGGTAATAAAATGTATGGGTAGGATGGCGAACAATAATAATTAGTTTTCCTTGCAACATTTTTTTTATTATTTCTACATTTTAGCTACCATTTTCCAGATATTATTATAAATCAGCTTTAACTCAGCATTCACTTTTTGCACTCATTCAGCGTTCAGCATATCTTGTCATAATATCTTGAAAACTAAGTATTTGTAAAATGTAAAAAATATAGGTTTCAAAACCGCAGGTATCTAGCGTATTATGTTAAAGGAGCTTGCGTTTCATCCAAATGACGTCCACTGCTGGCCAAAGGCCTGCCCCAAGGGTTTCCACAAAGACCGGTCCTGCGCCGGTCGCATCCAGGCACCTCCCGCGACCTTCACCAGATCGTCGGTCCACCTAGTGGGGGGCCTGCCCACGCTACGTCTTCCGGCTCGTGGTCGCCACTCAAGAACTTTCCTGCCCCAGCGGCCATCAGCTCTACGAGCTATGTGCCCCGCCCACTGCCACTTGATTTTAGCGATTCTGCGGGCTATGTCAGTCACTCTGGTTCTCCTGCGGATCTCCTCATTCCTGATTCGAACACGCAGGGAAACTCCGAGCATAGAACGCTCCATCGCCCTTTATTTTAAACAATAACAATAACCTACTACAAAAGTATCCAAAGTTTTATCCTATTAATGGAAATGGAAACAATAATTTTTACTTGTAGAATCATTTCCTATAAAAATGCTCAAATATTAATTCATAATTTTAATCCATCTCTACAATTTGTTGCTTAATTCGAAGCCGGTGAAACATGATGAGGGCAACCAATAATAATTAATGTTTACGGCTCCCTAATTATACAATTAACTCGTAGATAACTTTAACCTACGGTTAAATACTTTAATCTGATGTTCAAGATTATTTGATTCCACTTGGGTGGTATCTAATTTATTTTCGTGTTTCTTATTTGTTAATTTTTATCTAATTTCAAGAATGTAATGAAATTTTGAAATTTAATGGTAGGGGAGACCGAGGTTATTTGTAACAGAGAAGTTAGAGTTGTAACGTTGTCGATTTGTTGGAACTTATTGACTACGAGTTCGTAACAGTGCGCATTTTTAGTTCAAGTCTCGAGCTACCAAATGCGCGCAGTTGAGAGCGATGATAGCAGTTAAAGGTTTCAAAAAATTGACAAGGTCTCCTCTGTTACAACTCACCTCGATCTCCCCTGGATTTTGATCAATTATTGATTATTAAGTTTAATAGTTCGAAAAGTTTCTCGTAGTAGAAGGAATATTATTTAATTTTCTTCTATCATTAATATCATAAATGTGAAAGTTGTGAGAAACGTGACAGTATTAATTCTATTTGTTACACGTTGTCACTGACCGCTGAACCTGTTATGATGAATAATATTATTAATATTATTGCCTACCTGTCTGTTAGCTACATTAAGTCTAGGCGCAGACCATCGACTTTTAGTACGCCGATAGTTGAGTCGGGCTGTTAATCAGTATGGAGATGTATGAAGCAGGGTACTTTACTTATCTAGCCATGTAGCATGTAATGTATCAGATACTGTATCAAGTGAGTACATAGGCACGAGCCCGCTGCGAGCTGCTCGCGCGTGGTTCGCAGGGAGATCGCAGCGACGACCCGCCGACTGACGGTATCACTGCAAGCACAAAGGCAGCTCCCAGTAGGATTCAGGAGCTCGCAGCTAGATACGTGATGACCGTGGACGAGCCGTACTCACTTGAAGGTTGGACATGTTACATGCTACGTTACGTGCTACGGCAGGTGAGTACCCTGCCTGAAAGTGCGCACACTACACCGATCTCTTATTATTTGTTGGACGGTATCACTGACCGCTGAACCTGTTATGGTAAATAATATTATTAATATTATTTACCATTCTGTTAGATATTAAGTCTAGGCGCAGACCACCGACTTTCATTAGGCCGATAGTTGAGTCGGGCTGTTAATCAGTATGGAGATGTATGAAAATGCGCACATTACACCGATTTGGTATCGGCCGATTCTTCATACAAATTCGAATCAGGTCCAACTATCGGCCAACTAAAAGTCGGTGGTCTGCGCCTAGGCTTTACTATAGACGTTGAATTACGTAGGCGATTACTTGCCGAAAATAAAATGTGAAGGCGGTGAAAGTTGAATTTATGTTTGTTAGAAAATTGAAAATTCACACTTACAGAACAGAAAATGCTTGTAAAGAGTGCCAACATTTCGTGACATTTTAAATCGTGTGACACTAACACAAACAATACTTGTTAAGTGAAGCAGCAACGCTACGCGAAGTCGAACGCACAGCGCTAAATAGAGCTCTGTGATTGGTTCGCACTCACTCAAGTATTCTCTATGAATAGGTTTTTGTGGACCCTGTGTCGTTAGGTCGGCTTCAAAGTATGAGAAATCGCCCGATACCAAAGTGTAAGGAGCGCACTTCCATACATGTTCATACTGATTAACAGACCGACGCAACTAAAAGTGTGTAGTCCACGGGCAAAGTCGCGTTCTAAAGCAAGTTCTGTTCTTTTACGCCCGTTTTCACAAACATTATGAAGTCTCACAGTGCGCGTGGACACGAACCATCACAGAGCTCTATTAAACGCTGTGCGTTCGATTTTCTGCTTCACTTATGCAAGCATCGTTTGTAAATACGGGCGTTAGTTACCTATTTCTCTTAATCCAACGTCCATGGGCGTAAGTAGCTCTACAAATGCATTTTTCTACAAATAAAACAACTGACGGCCGCACGGTTCAAAAATAGACGCCGAGCCGTCTGCCAGACTGCGGTCAAGTAGGCGTATTAACCAACCTCACGCTTTATGTAACTAATCATCTAGACCAGAGGTTGGCAACCTTTTGGCAGGCAATGGCCACAGGGCAAAATAAAGGCGGGCCGCACTTGTGACATGAATCTTAAAAAACCCAATATACTGACGTATGATTAGTTATATCCCATAAAAAAAATGCTACGGGCCGCGTGTTGCCGACCGCTGATCAAAACTATGATTTATTTCCACGCTACTACGTTCACTGGTTGGGTTTGGCGGTCAAGATCCTGGCTACACAGAAGTGGTAGTGGGAATGAGAGGCGAGAATAGTCCCGTTTACGTCCATGCTAGATATGGGAATTCCAATCATCAATCAATTAAGGCTACAATAGCTGGATAGCTTAGTCTACACATCTACAAACATTACCATGAGGTCTCAAAGTGCGCGTGGACGCACAAGGTGACACAGGAACTAATCACAGAGCTCTATTCAACGCTGTGCGTTCGATTTGCTGCATCACTTAAGCAAGCATCGTTTGTGAACGAGCGTAAGACATCCACTGCAAGATTAAGGAATTCCCTGAGTCATCAATTAATTAAGGCGACAATAGCCTAAATAGCCTAACAGTTTAATTTACAGCATGATTCAAGACCATAAAACATTCAGTTCCCTTTCCCCAGTGGGATTTCCTAAATTAAGAACCAGTTAAGATGAAATTATCTTAATAGTTTAGTCATCGAACTGCTTCAAGAGGACGCTAGTATGATCACTGTCATCTATCTCTGAATTATTGTGGTGAACCCACTCCTAACTGCATATTTAACGAAGAAGCATATCAGCTTCACCAGATCGTCGGTTCACCTAGTGGGGGGCCTGCCCACGCTACGTCTTCCGGCCCGTGGTCGCCACTCGAGAACTTTTCTGCCCCAACGGCCATCATCTCTACGAGCTATGTGCTCCGCCCACTTCCACTCAATTTTAGCAATTCTGCGGACTATAGCGGGCACTTTGGTTTTCCTGCGGATCTCCTCATTTCTGAACGCGGGAACTTGGATGCGGGCAGCACAGGACCAGTCGAAATCCTTAGGGGAGGCCTTTGTTCAGCAGTGGACGTCATTTAGCTGAAACGAACAAACATATTTAGCTTATCTCGAGGGTAGATTTATCCTATGTTTCATTGCAGTTTAGCAAGCCATAGCGATTCATAACTTCAAACTCCTTTTGTCCTCTGATTAATTTCGTTGCGAGTCCAACGACAGTTTAACTTTCCTCCGGGTCAAACTTGGCCTTCACTTGTTGGGTTTTATTGGCGGTCAAGCTGTAGATCCTGGCTACACAGGAGTTGCAGCGGTGGGAACAAGTGAGAATAGCCCCTTTAACTTTGCTACGTTTTACTATAGCAGTCCAGTATACAAATTATCGTTTGAGTTTATAATAACTCCATTCCGTGTGTATGGCGTAGAATAACGTTTCTATATTTATTTCAACGCCTTGAATGTTATCTAATAATAGAAGGCTTATCGAGGAGAACCTGTCTATCAAGTTATTAGCCATTTATTAATATCATAAACTGTGTCAAGGATTAGGTGGATTTAACAATACAATATCGTTTTAATAGTCGATTTCATCATATTATTTTAATTTATGAATTCATCTTTAAGGCCTATTACACACTACTTAAGTGTAGGTAGGCCTCCCACTCGTTGGATTCGCTAGATCATTGTGAAGGTCGCGGGAAGAACCTAAATGTAGGCAGGGCAAGAGGGCAAGACCAGTCGAAATCTCTGGGGGAGGCCTTTGTCCAGCTGTAGACGGTATAAATCCTATTCAAACCTGAGCGATATTCGCTGCCGCTGCGGGTAGAGGTAGGTACATACCACGCGGTTTCGCTCAGGTATTTAGTAGGTATCAAGTACCGCGGCTAGAGCGGTTTTCTCTGCCGCAGACGGTAGCGAATACCGCTTAGGTCTGAATAGGCCTTAAGGCAAACACACAACTCATTGCAATGCTTCTATGACTATTGTCTGTCAACTTCGTTGCGGGTCCAATGGCAGTTTAACTTCCCCCGGGACAAACTTGACCTTCACTGATTGGGTTTTTCTTGGCGGTCAAGCTGTAGATAATAGTTACACAGGAGTTGCAGCGGTGGAAAGAGAGGTGGGAAAAGTCCCGTATTGTCTGTCACCGTTAATTTGTGCTTTGTAATATACTACGTGGTGAGATATTAGTCCCATGATTGAGTCTCGTCAGACGCCTATGGTGTCCCATAAATCAAACACCGTGGTTGTGACTTCAACTACTACCAAACAATATAAAAGTATGTTCATTCCTTTCAGCCAAATGACGTTCACTGCTCCCCAATCCCAATACATAATTTATGAAGCGGCAATATTGTCTGAGTGTTATCTATTTTAAACTGTTATCTTATAAAGATTTAATTTTAACATGTGTATACCGAGTGGAATTCCCCGCTGACGTCATTGTTCCCGAATTACAAAAACCCCAAGGCCTTCCAGATACGAGTGAATAAGCAGAATAAATTCTGGATAGGCTCGTTTCATCTCATCTGGATGAGATTGTGATCAAGAGCTAATCCAGAAATGTAAGAAAACATTGAATAAACAGTTTTTTTAACTCTACAATCACTTACATACGTTTGTGTACAGCATACTTCTTCATTATTGTTACATAGTCCTATACATATACAGAAGAAACTACAGTGGTAAGCTCGATGAGTTGACACCATTGCAAATTATCATGCTAGAAACCGATTTCATTGTTACCAATTGTATTTGAAGGTGTATGCGTAAACGGTGTGTTTGCATAAATAAAATATTTGTATTTGTATTTGTAGAAATCCCCAAAAGCTTTTTTATTACAACTGCTAACAAAGGTGACTGATGCCCGTTTTTACTATCAATCCTACATTTTTAAGTGACCCCTATGGTAACAAATAACAACAAATTTGTTTTCATAGGGGTCACTTAAACATTAGAAATTGATGGTGAAAACGTGCATGTGTTTCTTCCGCCACTTTTAGCACCAGCACCAGCCCAATAGGTTTGTCCCGTAGTGGTATTGGGTCGTGTAAAGCGGTCTTTAAAAGCCTGCTTCCAATATTATTATTTTTTTATAAAAGTGCGTTGGTTTAACAAAATTAATAATAATAAAATTGATAAATAGGTATATCGATTAGGTTTTTTTATAAATCATGTCAGTTTTATAACCATTGTGTTCCGGTTGCACAACGCCTGAATCGAGCTGCAGTCATCTGGCACAGTTCTATTTTAAACCAACCGATGCATTGGACTCAATAGCTTTCTTTTAAAAATAACGCAGTGCGTAGTCAAGTGGTAGAGCTTTTTAAAACGCCAATCGATGTATTATCATAAACTAGTTATGCCCACGGCTTGCGTTTGTGAATTTCTGTCGGTAAATACTTACTTACTTACCGCCGCTACCAACGGGGCAACGTGGAAAGCATTGGGGGAGGCCTATGTTCAGCAGTGGACGTCCTATGGCTGAGATGATGATGATGATGAAATAATTACTTAAATGCGGGTGTCCCTTTTAAAAACCTTTTTTTCACTAAAAGCATCAAAAGCGATTCACTATGACACTACAACGCAATCATTCGTTCGTTCTTCTCAGTCAAATGACGTCCACTGCTGGACAAAGGCCTCCCCCAAGGATTTCCTCAAAGATCGGTCCTGCGCCGCTCGCATCCAGGCACTAGCGCTACCCTCACCAGATCGTCGGTCCACCTAGTGGGAGGCCTGCCCAATTTACGTCTTCCGGCTCGTGGTCGCCACTCAAGAACTTTCCTGCCCTAGCGGGTACAGGACCGGTCATTGTAATAATTCTTTATAGGTCTTTGCCCAGCTGTGGGTCATCCTTTAGTTAAAACTAACGACCCATCCTAACTTTGCTTAGGTAGCACTACTACACGTGACGATTTCTTCGTGACGATTTCTTTCCAATTAATAAATTCATAGTAAAGGTAGTTCATTTTCGCATAATTCATTCGTGTCCATTTGAATTCAGGTGCCATTAATATAAGACCTTATTAGTATGAGGTCATTTTAGGGCACTTACACAAGTCCCAAATATAGCTTTCCCTACCAACACTTTGATACAACATTATACCTTTGTCAGCAATGTTCATGAAATCATAAATTACAGGAGAGAGCATGGTATTGTTTCGTGTGGCCTTATCCTTTAAAAGATGTGGCAATACCTTTAAGGAAAACCATTGATTGAATACCGAGAATATTCCACACCCTTGAAAATAGATCGAATGTTAATATAAGGAAAATTGTGAATGAGGAGGTAGATCACTATCTATCTGGCCTTCTCTAAAGATTAGTAAACAATAACCCTCCTTCTGGCGTAGTCGGGTAATAAACATAGCCTTCCGAACTGGGTTCATATGCATGACTACAAAATTTGTTGTGGGTTCGAATTTCGCTGAGAGCAGATGTTAAACATTATCATTTCGACAAACTCGTAGTCATACATATTTATTTACCTATCATATACATTATACAAGTGTCAGCTCTATATTATTATTACGATACTATGGGAGCTGTTTTCAACGTAGACACATGACGTTAAATGGAGAGACATGGTAGAGCCGAATATCTAAACCTGTGTGGTTAAAAACTCATGGTTTACGTAAAGATTGCTCGCTAGCGACTGCGTAAAAAATTTTCATTAAAATGTATGACAGATTGTACTGCGCCCCTAGCGGCTACTTTCAAGAACTAAAATCTTCATAGATTTTTTTGACGCACTTGCTAGCGAGCACACTTGACGTAAACTCATGGTAAGCACACTGGGGGCGTAGTGTGAGTTTACGTCTAACGCATTCGATGTCGATTAAAAAAGTGACATTAAAATGTATGACGGGTTGTACAGTGCCCCTAGCGGAAATTTTCAAGAACTAAATTCTTCATACGCGCTAGCTAGTGACGACGTTTGATGTAAACACACTAAGCCTTCTGACTTGATGTGATTCTTTATGTTGTTAGAGTAGGCGTACACCGTTGATTTTTAGTTGGCCGATAGTTGTGCCCGATTTTAATTTGTATGAAGAATCGGCCAAATCGAATCGGCGTAGTGTGCGCACTCCCATACATGCCCATACTGATCAACTACCCGACTAAACTATCGGCCGACGATAAGCTACACCAGTGTTGGCTCTATGGGCTTTAAACAAAAAAAGCAACAAATTCACTTGCAACCCATGTAAGAGCACCTTTAACTTAACTTCGAATATCAATATTTCATTACAAGTCCTACCAAAGAACAGTAAATCTCAGTAAATCTCAGCAAAGCTCGCCTTACACAGACACATATTTGCTTTGTAATTTCGCAATTTTGCTCGCAAGTGGTTTCGACAACAAACTTTACTTCAAGTCTGTATTGCCAACGTTTGCCCAAATGTTTGTCTTCCAATGTTTGTGCATGCAAGATGGATGCATCCTGTGCATATGTAAAAAGTGGCCCTTGGGTCGGACGGGGCTTACATTTTAAATTTAAAGGTTTAGAAATGACCTATGTGCGGTTAAGAAATTCTTCTTGTGTGGGCTCTAGTTTGACTGTATGAATCGATATTGATGTCTGACATTCAAATTTGAATTTATCAATAGTGACTGAGTTTCTTGCGCTGCTTCTTCTCAGCACTGGCCCATTATTGTCCCGAAGCAGTGGTAGGGTTAATACTGGGACGTGTACTAGTATTAAAAGCCTATTTGCAAAAATAAATGAGTTTTATGAGTTTTTTTTATAGATAGAGGAGGTAGAAAAATTTACTATGTCAACTTTCTCACCTATTAAATACTCCTAAATGAATAAAATCTTGAATTTTGGCGATTAGATGGGGATAAATTTACATAAATTAATCACAAAATGAATTAAGTACCTAACTGCGAAAGGCGTTGTGGTCGAATACCCTAAACACTAGACCTTTTCGTTGCGGGTCCAATGACAGTTAACTTTCCCCCGGGACAAACTTGACCTTCACTGGTTGGGTTTTTATTGGCGGTCAAGCTGTAGATCCTGACTACACAGGAGTTGGAGCGGTGGGAACGAGAGGTGGGAATAGTCGCGTTTAACCACCCAGACTTAAATCTTAATTTAAATACGAATTCAAGTCGTCTAGCATTTAATATAAATATAACTCAAAGGTGACTGACTGACTGACATAGTGATCTATCAACGCACATCCCAAACCACTGGACGGATCGGGCTGAAATTTGGCATGCAGGTAGATGTTATGACGTAGGCATCCGCTAAGAAAGGATTTTATGAAACTACAAACGCTAGTATAGTAATAAGCTTATCTTCATGACAAGTTTAAGCTAAGTCGCGTTAGTGCCTCCATTTACAGCTTTATCTTAAATCCGCCAATCCTAGAGTCACGAACATACGCAAGTTAACTACTGTCTCTAAGCACTAGGTATTTAGGACGCCTAGGAGTGTGTATCCTGTTGAATACTAGGATTCAAGTAATGGAATCGAATGTACCTACTACTGCTATTTCTGTTTATTTATATTAACCGGCAGACAGTGGTGACTGAGTTTGTTGCGGCGCTTCTTCTCAGCACTTGCCAAGTGTTGGTCTCGAAGCGCTGGTAGGGTAAAAAGATTATGAGACATGTAGAGGCTCCTTAAGAGCAAAATGACGATTTATAAGAACTATTTATTAGTCTAAACAAATAAAGAAATTTTGACTTTGACTTTGGCGCTAACTCAGTGCCTGAGATGTGGGAGCGAAACTTCAGATTTGCTTCAAATTTGTATGCTCTGTCATGTCATAATATTTTTTTTATCCACAACGAGGAAGCTCTTGGCCTGTATCTCACCTGTGAGTGACGATGAGGCCGAAGGTGGAAGCGAGCTTCACCCGGAATCCTCTACACCGAGGAACTGGCTATCTTACCTCTAACTGCCGGAACACAACAATGCTGTTAACATTGTTGTTATGGCGACAGACTTGGGTAAGATGGTGGTAGCTAGCCAGGCGGACATACATAAAACAAGCCCTACTGCCAACCAAACCGAACAGAAAAATCTGCCCCCACTGGGAATCGAACTCGGGACCTCTGAGTCTGAAGCTGGTGGTCTTACCACTAGACCACAGAAGCGGTTAAAATATATCAATGTCACCTTTCCCGCGCCGTTCCCATACCTCAGCTACCTATATAGGTATTTAGGATGCCTATGAATGTGTATCCTGTTGAATGCTAAGGCTGGGTTGCACCATCTTACTTTAACTTTGACAAACCTCAAAAATCTGTCAAACGCCATACAAAAACACCGGTTATCGTTATAGTTACTGTCAAAATTTGGTGGTGCAACTCAGCCTAAGAGTTTAAGCACAAAATAGATGATAACAGAAGACAATCACCTGTATGTACTTCATTTTGCATACGCACACAGACGCGTCTCTAGCGGGTGGCATTCGCGCTCGCACTGGTTTACACTTAGTCCAGTCAATAANCATAACTGCATATTTAAAGAAGAAGCATGTCAGCTTCATCAGATCGTCGGTTCACCTAGTGGGGGCCTGCCCACGCTACGTCTACCGGCTCGTGGTCGCCACTCGAGAAGTTTTCTGCCCCAACGGCCATCATCTCTACGAGCTATGTGTCCTACCCATTGCCACTCGATTTTAGCAATTCTGCGGGCTATATCGGTCACTTTGGTTTTCCTGCGGATCTCCTCATTTTTGAACGCGGGAAGAACCTGGATGAGGGCAACGCAGGACCAGTCGAAATTCTTAGGGGAGGCCTTTGACCAGCAGTGGACGTCATTTAGCTGAAACGAACGAACATATTTAGCTTACCTCGAGGGTAAATTTATTCCATGTTCCTTTTGTCCTCTGATTAATTTCGTTGCGAGTCCAATGACAGTTTAACTTTCCCCCGGGACAAACTTTGCCTTCACTGGTTAGGTTTTATTGGCGGTCAAGCTGTAGATCCTGGCTACACAGGAGTTGCAGTGGTGGGAACAAGAGGTGGGAATAGCCCCTTAAACTTTGCTACGTTTTACTATAGCAGTATACAAATTATCGTTTGAGTTAATAACTCCGTTCCGTGTGTATGGCATAGAATAGCGTTTCTATATTTATTTCGACGCCTTGAATGTTATCTAATTATAGAAGACTTATCGAGGAGAACCTGTCTATCAAGTTATTAGCCATTTATTAATATCATAAACTGTGTCAAGGATTACGTGGATTTAACAATACACTATCTATACTAATATGTATTATAAAGCTGAAAAGTTTATTTGTTTGTTTACTTGAACGCGCTAATCTCCGGAACTACTGGTTCGATTTGAAAAATTCTTTCAGTGTTAGATAGCCCATTTATCGAGGAAGGCTATAGGCTATACAACATCACGCTACGATCAATAAGAGCAGAGCAACAATGAAAAATGTTGCGAAAACGGGTTTTCACGCGTACGAAGTCGCGGGCACAGCTAGTCGTTTAATATAGTCGATTTCATCATATTATTTTAATTTATGAATTCATCTTTAAGGCCTATTACATACTACTTAAGTGTAGGTAGGCCTCCCACTCGTTGGATTCGCTAGATCGTTGTGAAGGTCGCGGGAAGAACCAAGATGTAGGCAGGGCAAGAGGGAAATACAGGTCGAATTCTCTGGGGGAGGTCTTTGTCCAGCAGTTAACGGCATAAGGTTGAAACACACAACTCATTGCAATGCTTTTATGACTATTGTCTGTCGACTTCGTTGGGGGTCCAATGACAGTTTAACTTTCCCCCGGGACAAACTTGACCTTCACTGATTGGGTTTTTATTGGCGGTCAAGCTGTAGATCCTGGCTACACAGGAGTTGCAGCGGTGGGAACGAGTGGTGGGAAAAGTCCCGTATTGTCTGTCTCCGTTAATCTGTGCTTTGTAATACTCGTATTATGGTAAGATATTAGTCCCATTGAGTCTCGTCAGACGCCTATGGTGTCCCATAAATCTTGTTAGATTTATGGTATGTAGTGATGGTATGGTACCACCATGGTAGTGACTTCAACTACTACCAAACAATATAAAAGTATGTTCATTCCTTTCAGCCAAACGAAGGCCTCCCCAAAACATAATTTATGAAGCGGCAATATTGTCTGAGTGTGTTATCTATTTTAAACTGTTATCTTAAAAAGCTTTTATTATTTTTAACATGTGTATACGAGTGGAATTCCCTGCTGACGTAAGTGTTCCCGAATTACAAAAACCCCAAGGCCTTCCAGATACGAGTGAATAAGCAGAATAAATTCTGGATAGACTCGTTTCATCTCATCTGGATGAGATTTTGATCAAGAGCAATTTCAATGCATAAACTAATTAACAACAATTAATGGCGCAACCCGCCATTTAATCAGTTTTTTTATTATGACTCAGAAAAATAAAATAAACAGCTTTATTAAGCTCTGCAATTATGTATTACTTTAATACGTTTGTACTGTTGACAGCACAGCATAGGTAGGTACCTACTTATTCATTATTGTTGCAAAATTCTATTTACAGAAGAAACTAAATTTGTAAGCTCGATGAGTTGACACCATGGTAAGTTAACCATGCTAGAAATTCCCAAAAGTTTTTTTTATTATAACTACTGACAAAGTTGACTGATGCCCGTTTTTACCATCAATCCCTAATTTGTAAGTGACCCCTATGGTAACACATAACATGAATTTGTTTTCGTAGGGGTCACTTAAAAATTCGGGATTGATGGTGAAAACGGGCATCAGTTCTTTCTGCCACTTTTTCTTAGCAACCAGCCCGTAGACCACTATGGGACAACCGTAGTGGGATTTGAGATGTGTAAAGCGGTGTTTAAAAGCCTGCTTGCAAGATTATTATTTTATTTTTATAAAAGTGCGTTGGTTTAATAAAATTATCTACTATATAAAAATAAGTCGGGTTTTCCTCCCTGATACTATAAATCCAGAACGCACGAACCGATTTCCACGGTTTTGCATTCGTTGGAAAGGTCTCGGGCTCCGTGAGGTTTATAGCAAAGAAAATTCAGGAAAATTTAACAAACGAAATTCCACGCGGGCGAAGCCGCGGGCGGAAAGCTAGTTAATAATAAAATTGATAAATAGGTATATCAATTAGGTTTTTTTTATAAATCATGTCAGTTTTAACCATTGTGTTCCGGTTGCACAACGCCTGAATCGAGCTGCAGTCATCTGGCACAGTTCTATTTTAAACCAACCGATGCATTGGACTCAATAGCTTTCTTTTAAAAATAACGCAGTGCGTAGTCAAGTGGTAGGTAGAGCTTTTTAAAACGCCAATCTATGTATTATCATAAACTAGTTATGCCCACGGCTTGCGTTTGTGAATTTCTGTCTGCAAATACTTAAGCGCGTGTCCCTTTTAAAAATCTTTTCTTCATTAAAAGCATCAAAAGCGGTTCACCATGCCGCTACAACGCAATGATTGGAGCCTTTTATAAACCTAATCCAGACGTAGAAACATGAATCCAAAGATGTAAAGGCATACCTAGACCACTCTGTGGATAGACAATCTAATGAATGTCGCGGGAGAACATGGGTGCGGGCAGTACAGGACCGTTCGTTCGTTTCATGCCGAAAGACGTCCACTGCTGGACCAAGTTCGTTCGTTTCAGACGTCCACTGCTGGACAAAGGCCCCCCCAAGGATTTCCTCAAAGATTGGTCCTGCGCCGCTCGCATCCAGGCACTAGCGCTACCCTCACCAGATCGTCGGTCCACCTAGTGGGAGGCCTGCCCAATCTACGTCTTCCGCCTCGTGGTCGCCACTCAAGAACTTTCCTGCCCTAGCGGGTACAGGACCGGTCATTGTAATAATTCTTAGAGGTCTTTGCCCAGCTGTGGGTCATCCTTTAGTTAAAACTAACGACCCATCCTAACTTCGCTCAGGTAGCACTACTACACGTGACGATTTCTTTCCAATTAATAAATTAATAGTACAGGTAGTTCATTTTCGCATTATTCATTCGTGTCCATTTGGATTGAGGAGCCATTAATATAAGGCCTTAGTATGAGGTCATTTTAGGGCACTAAACACGTTTGAAATTTAGCTTGCCCTATCATCACTTCGGAACAACTTAACGGTTGATGCTGAGAAGAATGGCGGAAGAAACTCAGTCACCTTTGTCAGCAAAGTTCATGAAATCATAAATTACAGGTCCCTCCTGTAGCATGGTATTGTTTCGTGTGGCCTTATCCTTTAAAAGATGTGGCAATACCTTTAAGGAAAACCATTGATTGAATACCGAGAATATTCCACACCCTTGAAAATAGATCGAATGTTAATATAAGGAAAATTGTGAATGAGGAGGTAGATCACTATCTATCTGGCCTTCTCTAAAGATTAGTAAACAATAACCCTCCTTCTGGCGCAGTCGGGTAATAAACATAGCCTTCCGAACTGGGTTCATATGCATGACTACAAAATTTGTTGTGGGTTCGAATTTCGCTGAGAACAGATGTTAAACATTATCATAATACTCCTAGTCATGCATATTTATTTACCTATCATATACATTATACAGTGTCAGCTATATATTATTATAACGATACTTAGGCGATTATCACACTGCGCCGCGCTCTGCCGCGGTACGCGGGACTTAATCATTGTATGCAAGTACCTCAGTTTGTATAGAAAACACGCGCGGCACAACACACTGACAACGCGTCTGCGCGCGGGATTATTTATATGAAGTCACGCGGACCGCGGCGGAGCGCAGCGCAGTGTGATAATCGCCCTAAGGGAGCTGTTTTCAACGTTATAGAAACATGACGTTCAATGGAGAGACATGGTAGAGGCGAATATCTAAACCTGGGGGCGTAGTGTGAGTTTACGTCTAAAGCATTCGATGTCGATTAAAAAACATTAAAATGTATGACGGGTTGTACAGCGCCTCTAGCGGAAACTTTCAAGAACTAAAATCTTCAATATACCCGCTCGCTAGTGACGACGTTTGTTGTAAACTCACACTAAGCCCTCTGATTGATGTGATTCTTTTATACGTTGTTAGAGTAGGCGCACACCGTTGATTTTTAGTTGGCCGATAGTTGTGCCCAATTTTAATTTGTATGAAGAATCGGCCAAATCGAATCGGCGTAGTCTGCGCACTCCCATACATGCCCAATGCCCATACTGATCAACTGCCCGACTAAACTATCGGCCGACGAAAAATCAACGGTGTGCGCCTACTCTTACGCCATAAGCTACACCAGTGTTGCCTCTATGGGCTTTCAACAAATAAAAGGAACAAATTCACTTGCAACTCATGTAAGAGCACCTTTAACTTCGAATATCCATATTTCATTACCAGTCCTACCAAAGAACAGTAAATCTCAGTAAATCTCAGCAAAGCTCGCCTTACACAGACACATATTTGCTTTGTAATTTCGCAATTTTGCTCGCAAGTGGTTTCGACAACAGATTTAACTTCAAGTCTGTATTGCCAACGTTTGCCCAAATGTTTGTCTTCCAATGTTTGTGCATGCAAGATGGATGCATCCTGTGCATATGTAAAAAGTGGCCCTTGGGTCGGACGGGGCTTACATTTTAAATTGAAAGGTTTAGAAATGAAGTACCTACGAGTATGTGCGGTTAAGAAACTCTTCTTGTGTGGGCTCTAGTGAGACTGCATGAACCAATATTGACGTCTGACATATTTCAGGTATGAAATTATTTATTGAGAAGATAGAAAAAAATACTATGTCTCACCCTTTTAAATATTCCTAAATCAAGCTTGAATGTTGGCGATTATATGGGGGATAAATTTACATAAATTAATCACAAAATTATGTCTATGACTGGACATTTGCTCCCAGTGGGATTCAAACCCGTAACTGCGAAAGGCGTTGTGGTCGAATACCCTAACCTCCAGACTTTCGTTGCTGGTCCAATGACAGTTAACTTTCCCCCGGGACAAACTTGACCTTCACTGGTTGGGTTATTGGCGGTCAAGCTGTAGATCCTGGCTGCATAGGAGTTGCAGCGGTGGGAACGAGAGGTGGGAATAGTCGCGTTTAACCACCAGACCTAAATCTTAATTCAAATACGAATTCAAGTCGTCTAGCATTTAATCTAAATATAATAATATATAACTTAAAGGTGACTGACTGACTGACATAGTGATCTATCAACGCACATCACATCCCAAACCACTGGACGGATCGGTCTGAAATTTGGCATGCAGGTAGATGTTATGACGTAGGCATCCGCTAAGAAAGGATTTTATGAAACTCCGCCGCGTACGAAGTCGCGGGCGGCCGCTAGTTTTATAATAAAAGACCGCTAGTATAGTAATAAGCTTATCTTCATGACAAGTTTAAGCTAAGTCGCGTTAGTGCCTCCATTTAGGTACAGCTTTATCTTAAATCCGCCAATCCTAGAGTCACGAGCATACGCAAGTTAACTACTGTGTCTCTAAGCACTAGGTATTTAGGACGTCTAGGAGTGTGTATCCTGTTGAATACTAGGATTCAAGTAATGGAATCGAATGTACCTACTACTGCTATTTCTGTTTATTTATATTAACCGGCAGACAGTGGTGACTGAGTTTGATGCGGCGCTTCTTCTCAGCACTTGCCAAATGTTGGTTCGAAGCGCTGGTAGGGTAAAAAGATTATGAGACATGTAGAGGCTCCTTAAGAGCAAAATGACGATTTATAAGAACTATTTATTAGTCTAAACAAATAAAGAAATTTTGACTTTGACTTTGGCGCTAACTCAGTGCCTGAGATGTGGGAGCGAAACTTCAGATTTGCTTCAAATTTGTATGCTCTGTCATGTCATAATATTTTTTTTATCCACAACGAGGAAGCTCTTGGCCTGTATCTCACCTGTAAGTGACGATGAGGCCGAAGGTGGAAGCGAGCTTCACCCGGAATCCTCTACACCGAGGAACTGGCTATCTTACCTCTAACTGCCGGAACACAACAAAGCTGTTAACATTGTTGTTATGGCGACAGACTTAGGTGAGATGGTGGTAGCTAGCCAGGCGGACTTAGAACAAGCCCTACCTCCAACCAAAACCGAACAGAAAAATCTGCCCTCACTGGGAATCGAACTCGGGACCTCTGAGTCTGAAGCGGTGGTCTTACCACTAGACCACAGAAGCGGTTAAAATAATAATATGGCAATGTCACCTCTCCCGTGCCCCTCCCATACCTCAGGCAATGACTGACTTAAGACCTATAGGTATTTAGGAAGCCTATGAATGTGTATCCTGTTGAATACTAAGGCTGGGTTGCACCATCTTACTTTAACTTTGACAAACGTCAAAAATCTGTCAAACTCCATACAAAAACACCGGTTATCGTTATGTTACTGTCAAAATTTGATGGTGCAACTCAGCCTAAGAGTTCAAGCACAAAATAGATAGTAACAGAAGGCAATCACCTGTAGGTAGGTATGTACTTAATTTTGCATAAGCAGACAGACGCGTCTCTAGCGGGCGGCATCGCGGCCGCCCGCGACTTCATACGCGTGGATCCCGTTTTACCCCCTTAGGGGTGGAGTTTCGTGAAATCCTTTCCTGATGCCTACGTCATAACATCTACCTGCATGGCAAATTTCAGCCTGATCCGTCCAGTGGTTTGGGATGTGCGTTGATAGATCACTATGTCAGTCAGTCAGTCACCTTTGAGTTATATATGTCACCGTAAAATTGTGAATTTTTTTTTTAGGTATTCCGTCAGATTATAATCTGACGTAGTTAAATTACAATCTAACCTAACCTAACCCACTGTTAGTTTACAATCTAACGCGTTATATACTGACAGAGTTCACAATTTCACGTTGACATATATATTTATATTTTCTCCGGATTGGTGAAAACCGGGCCTAAGTTTCTAGTGACAATATTCAATTGACGTAAGCTATGGATTATGGTCATTTGGGTGACACAGGCAATAAAGTCTTGGTTGTAGGTTTATGACGATTCGTAGTTCTTGTTGCTAAAGATACATTGGCTTGGTATTTAGTAAATGTTCCTAAAACTAACCGGTATTATAGCTATGTAGTTCTGTCAGAGTGGAACAGGACATCTCTTAATCTTCCCATAGATATTTTAAAAGGGACACAAGTCAACAACAGGCCTACCTAATCTATCTGACCAGCGTAGGGAGTGTAAATCAAATTTTCAATTTGCTTCTGGTAGACTCATGTTCCAGCAGTGGAGACTAAATGACTTGATGATCATGTCTCCTACATTAAGGAACAGAGACGAACACAAACATTATCTATTTTTTAATTCGCGTTTTTTCAGACAGGTTTTTTTTTGTATAGATTACTGGTTCTCCTTACTTCAGATCGGAATTACCCGTAAGAGGATTCCAGTTAAAGCTCGCTTCCACCTTCAGCTTCATCACCTTTTCCACCAATTGTGAAGTAGGCAAAAGATTTCTCCCTCGAGGTTTAAAATAATCTTATTTTATTACTTTAGGTAAATTTTCTAAAGATAAATCTTTTAAAGTTTTCTTTAGATAAATCTTTTAAAGTTCTAAATATTAGCTTTAGATAAATCTTTGATCACTTCACTTGTTACAACGGATGTGTAGGTAGGTACTAAGACCCTATACTCCTACGTATCACCTTACTTTCTCTATCGGTCGTGTACTACGCAAGCCCTTGTATTCAAACGAGACCTAGAAATTTAACCTTCACCTCACATGTGTAATTCAATTAGTAGAAGCAGGTTTGGTTCCTTCACAGTCTATTACAAGCTTTTTTTTTCTAATTGATTCCAAGAAACTAAAATCTACGAAAATCACTTTCTAATACCATTGATATTAATAAACAATAATAAAATATAAGTACTAGTTTCAGCCTGTTGATTTCACGGTACGGTTCGATCTATCACAGAAAGATAAGGTTACAATTTTCCATGCAAACATTCTTCCCCTGTTTCAATTCCCATACTATTTAAATTTTATTTACGCAACAAAAAGTAGTTTATATCATTCTCAAAAATCTATTCTCTCTCTTTACCAAAATCAATCAAAATTGATAAGAAGTTTAGCCAAGAAAAGCTTATACAAACAAACAGATACTTTCGCCTTCATAATACTCGTATAGTATGTATGAATCTTCTTCTTGGGAGTCTGGGTGGTGCCTGGATGCAACCGGCGCAGGACCGGTCGTTGGGAAAATCCTTGGGGGAGACCTTTGTCCAGCAGTGGACGTCATTTGGCTGAAACCAACGAACTAAAGAGTCTACTGTACGTAATTTCTGTATGCTCCATACAGAAATACATAGTGTCTTCTTCCAGCCATTAAAGGTTCCATCAACATACACGTCCCATACACGGAAAGGCATTAGGAAATGCCTTTCCTTGACCACCATTCCGTTTGGTCAATTGGCAAGACTGATTAGCGCGTTTGAAAATAGTTTGAATGGTGACCATGATTTATTGAGACATAAAGATGTCAATTTTAAAAGAAAAATATCATTTTTTTTAACTCTTTAGATATTTAAAACTTTTATGTATTATTTTCCTATTCGTTTGCGCATTTGTTTTGTTCTTGATAAGTGTACACACATAAGTTAGAGGTATTTTTTAAATCAACAACATATTATAAATTAAACTTTTATATCTAACACGTGGGAAGATAAAATTTCTGATTTATTTAACTTAGAGGCAAACACAACATTCAAGAAAGGAGAAAGTATTGCTCGTGTTTTATTTAAATTAAAATGAAATAAAGTGGCACAGTACCGGTATTTATGGAAATCCTTGGGAGAGTTCTTTGCCCAGCTGTGGACGTCATTTGGCTGAAACGAACGAACTAGTATCCCAATTTTCCCAGTTTCTGCGTGTACCATGGACACCCTACGCAGCTAACAAGGCCGCGCCCGGTGTAACGACTAGTTTTCCCACGCGAGTCCGAAGCTTTCTACGGGATGTAGAGAAAATGGAAAGGACCTAAGGAATCCCTTTGCATCATCAGCAAAATGAGGGTTATCGTTTTAGCGCTCACCAGTTAGCGCCACTGTAGAGTAAGGTCCTGTCACTTGCTAGTAGCGAAGACAGTGGCACCAACTGGTGAGCGCTAAAGTGGTATGAGGACTATCGCAATTGCATTCATCAAGATGGCGCCACTGTAGAGTAAGATCCTGTCAATCGCCAGGGGTGCCAACTGTTAAGTATAAAAACGATAGCCTTTATTGAGAAAGAAAGACAGAAAGAAAGGAAGAAGGATAGAAAGAAAAAAAGAAAAGTCTTTATGTGACACAAAATAAACATAAAACAAAACAGGCCTCTTTTTAGCTTGTACCAAAAATAGTATAAAATAATAGAACCACTCTCTCCCCGTGGATGATTAAGAGGAGATTATGGTGAAAATATGAGGACCATAGGCCTCCCCAACTCGTCTAGCCAGTGGAGGAGTATAAGCCAAATCCTTCATTTGCCTCTGGTACATTGGAGAGGGTCATGCTCCTCCTAAGTGACCTGATTCTGATGATGATAACATTGATGATGTCTATAGTCATTTCTCTCGTATTATTCATAGAATACCTATACATATACATAGTTATAATTAGCTTTTGCCCGCGGCTTCACCCGCGTGAAATTTAGTTTGTCACAGATCGTCATAAAGTATATGCCTTTATGTTATTCTGGGTTATAGATAATAATACTGTAATGAAAATCCGTTCAGTAGTTTTTTCGTGAAAGAGTAACAAACATCCAGACATCCACACAAACTTTCGCATTTATAATATTATTAGGAAGTAGGACGAACCCATAAACGATGTAACTAGTATTTTACGCGAAACACGTGGGCGTTATCAGGGTTCATAGTACTTTGAATGATTTAAAGATGCTGACGTCATGTACTTATTTTAATTTATAGAGCATACTTCAGTTATTATTATCTTTTCTTATTAATAGAACAAGCTATCTATCTATTAAAACTCAAAGGTGACTGACTGACTGACATAGTGATCAATCAACGCACAGCCCAAACCACTGGACGGATCGGGCTGAAAGGACAATGTTCGTTCTCCATACATNTGACTGGACTAACTGGTTTGCGATTATTGGTGACTAGCGGCCGCCCGCGACTTCGTACGCGTGGATCCCGTTTAATCCCCTTAGGGGTGAAGTTTCGTGAAATCCTTTCCGGATGCCTACGTCATAACATCTACCTGCATGGCAAATTTCAGCCTGATCCGTCCAGTGGTTTGGGCTGTGCGTTGATAGATCACTATGTCAGTCAGTCAGTCAGTCAGTCGGTCACCTTTGAATTACATATATTTATATTATCTCCGGATTGGTGGAAACCGGGCCTAAGTTTCTAGTGACAATATTCAATTGACATAAGCTATAGATATGGCCATTTGGGTGACATGGGCAATAAAGTTTCGCTTGTAGGTTTATTTATTTATGACGATTCGTAGTGCTTGTTGCTAAAGAAGCATACATTATTTACAGCTTGGTATTGAGCAAATGTTCCTAAAACTATATATATACTATACTTATAGCCGTGTGATTCAGGCTGAGTGGAACAGGGCCTTCTCTTCCCGTGGACTGACTGACTGACTGACTGACATAGTGATCTATCAACGCACAGCCCAAGCCACTGGACGGATCGGGCTGAAATTTGGCATGCAGGTAGATGTTATGACGTAGGCATCCGCTAAGAAAGGATTTTACGAAACTCCATCCCTAAGGGGGTAAAACGGGATCCACGGCTCCACGCGTACGAAGTCGCGGGCGGCCGCTAGTTTTATATTAAAAGGCAACTAAGGGACTATAGATAGTTTCATCCACTCGGACGCGCCCCACCATTCTTCCGCCAAAATTTGAGTCTTATCGGTACACGCTAAATTATACATGAGTGTACACGCACACTACAATAATGACGCTCGGATTGCTCGGATCAAACTCCTCGCACCCCGCGCGACCTCGACCAAAAATTGGTGGGGCGCGTCTTCGTGGATGAAACGATCTATAATGGGAACACCAGGTCTCCCTAATCCGGCGACAAAGTGAGAAGTATTCTAATATCAGGCCTACCCTCAGATCATAAGGGCCTGCCCAATGGGGATGTTGCCTGGGTCAAAAAGCAAGAGTTTTAATTAGTCCGTCAGTTAACTTATCAAAAAATACTCTACACGTATTTTTCACTTTTTCAAACTAATGAAAATTTAAAGAGATAATGCGCCCCAAAGTTCATAAGAAGAGGCCCGTGACGTCAAAGCTTGCTTAAAAATGCCGCACGTTGTGACGTCGTGCGCAACTTCAACGCACCATAACTATGTAATTATTTGTTAGATTTACAAATAAAAATATATGTGTCCAATATTTTTTGATATTAAACATTACGGACTAAAAAATTTTTTTTAGGCAACTAGCCTATTTATTTGGCCTGGCTGGGGAGTGTAGGTCAAACCCTCCATTTGCCTCTGGTAAATTGGAGAGAGTCGTGTTCCTGCAGTGGAGATTAAATGACATCTGATGATGATAGGTATGCCATTTGTAACCCACCACATTAATGAAGAGAGACGAACTACTTTTAAACTTTTTTATTCAGGTTTTTTTCAGTCAGGTTTCTTTCAAGATTACTGGTTCTCCTTACTTCAGATCGGAATTTCCCGTAAGAGGATTCCAGTTAAAGCTCGCTTCCACCTTCAGCTTCATCACCTTTTCCACCAAGTGTGAAGTAGGCAAAAGATTTCTCCCTCGAGGTTTAAAATAATTTTATTTTATTACTTTAGGTAAATCTTCTAAAGATAAATCTTTTAAAGTTTTCTTTAGATACATTTTTTAAAGTTCTAAATATTAGCTTTAGATAAATCTTTGATCACTTCACTTGTTACAACGGATGTGTCGGTAGGTACTAAAACCCTATACTCCTACGTATCACCTAACTTTCTCTATCGGTCGTGTACTACGCAAGCCCTTGTATTCAAACGAGACCTAGAAATTTAACCTTCACCTCACATGTGTAATTCAATTAGTAGAAGCAGGTTTGGTTCCTTCGCCGTCTATTTCTAATTAACTCCAAGAAACTAAAATCTAGGAAAATCACTTTCTAATACCATCATATTAATAAACAATTATAACTAAGCACTCGTTACCCGACTGCGCCAGAAGGAGGGTTATGTTTTAGCCTGTTGATTTCACGGTTTGGTTCGGTCTATCACAGAAAGATAAGGTTACAATTTTCCATGCAAACATTCTTCCCCTGTTTCAATTCCCATACTATTTAAATTTTATTTACGCAAAAAAGTAGTTTATATCCTTCTCAAAAATCTATTCTCTCTCTTTACCAAAATCAATCAAAATTGATAAGAGGTTTAGCCAAGAAAAGCTTACAAACAAACATATACTTTCGCCTTCATAATACTCGTATAGTATGTCTTTCTTTCTTTCTTCTTTTTCAGCCAAATGACGTCCACTGCTGGACAAAGGCCTCCCCCAAGGTTTTCCACAATGAACGGTCCTGCGCTGCCCGCATCCAGGCTCTTCCCGCGACCTTTACCAGATCGTCGGTCCACCTAGTAGGAGGCCTGCCCACGCTACGTCTTCCAGCCCGTGGTCGCCACTCGAGAACTTTCCTGCCCCAACGGCCATCGTCTCTACGAGCTATGTGCCCCGCCCACTGCCACTTGATTTTAGCAATTCTGCGAGCTATGTCCCGGGAGGGCGACCAGCAGTCCCAGGGTGGTGTCGGGTTTATCGCCCACAAGTCCCTTGTCAACAACGTGGTCCAGATCGAGAGTGTTTCGGCGAGGGTGGCGTACCTGATACTCAGAATCACCAAACGGTATTCGCTGAAGGTCATACAGGTATACGCACCGACCACGGAACACCCCGACGACGAAGTGGAGACTATGTATGAGGATATTTCCAGAGCCATACATAGCTCCCGGTCCCATTTTACCGTTGTAATGGGGGACTTCAACGCGAAGCTAGGTAAACGAAGCGATAATGAGCCGAAAGTGGGGCAATTTGGGTATGGAGAGAGGAACGCACGTGGCCAACTGCTGGCTGGCTTTATGCACGATGTGCCGTGTGTATTCATACATACGTATAGTATGTATGAATCTTCTTCTTGGGAGTCTGGGTGGTGCCTGGATGCAACCGGCGCAGGATCGGCCGTGGTGGAAATCCTTGGGGGAGGCCTTTGTCCAGCAGTGGACGTCATTTGACTGAAACCAAAGAACTAAAGAGTCTACTGTACGTAATTTCTGTATGCTCCATACAGAAATACATAGTGTCTTCTTCCAGCCATTAAAGGTTCCATCAACATACACGTCCCATACACGGAAATGCATTAGGAAATGCCTTTCCTTGACCACCATTCCGTTTGGTCAATTGGCAAGACTGATTAGCGCGTTTGAAAATAGTTTGAATGGTGACCATGATTTATTGAGACATAAAGATGTCAATTTTAAAAGAAAAATATCAATTTTTTTAACTCTTTAGATATTTTAAACTTTTATGTATTATTTTCCTATTCGTTTGCGCATTTGTTTTGTTCTTGATAAGTGTACACACATAAGTTAGAGGTATTTTTTAAATCAACAACATATTATAGATTAAACTTTTATATCCAACGAGTGGGTAGATAAAATTTCTGATTTATTTAACTTAGAGGCAAACACAACATTCAAGAAAGGAGAAAGTATTGCTCGTGTTTTATTTAAATTAAAATGAAATAAAATGGCACAGTACCGGTATTTATGGAAATCCTTGGGAGAGTTCTTTGCCCAGCTGTGGACGTCATTTGGCTGAAACGAACGAACTAGTATAACTAACGTAAGTAACTTCCCAATTTTCCCAGTTTTTGCGTGTACCATGGACACCCTACGCAGCTAACAAGGCCGCGCCCGGTGTAACGACTAGTTTTCCCACGCGAGTCCGAAGCTTTCTACGGGATGTAGAGAAAATGGAAAGGACCTAAGGAATCCCTTTGCATCATCAGAAAAATTGAGAAAGAAAGAAAGAAAGGAAGACAGAAAGAAAGGAAGAAGGATAGAAAGAGAGAAAAAAGGAAAAAGTCTTTATGTGACACAAAATAAAAATAAAACAAAACAGGCCTCTTTTTAGCTTGTGCCAAAAATAGTAGAAAAGAATAGAACCACTCTCTTCCCGTGGATCACTTAAGAGGAGATTATGGTACAAATATGAGGACCATAGGCCTCCCCATCTCGTCTAGCCAGTGGAGGAGTATAAGCCAAATCCTTAATTTGCATCTGGTACTTTGGAGAGGGTCGTGCTCCTTTGGAGACTAAATGATTGGATGATGATGATGACCATAGTCATCTCTCTCGTATTATTCACAGAATACCTATACATATACATTTACATAGTTATAATTAGCTTTTGCCCGCGGCTTCACCCGCGTGAAATTTAGTTTGTCACAGATCGTCATAAAGTATATGCCTGTTATTCTGGGTTATAGATAATAATACTGTAATGAAAATCCGTTCAGTAGTTTTTTCGTGAAAGAGTAACAAACATCCAGACATCCACACAAACTTTCGCATTTATAATATTAGTAGGAAGTAGGACGAACCCATAAGCGATGTAGTATTTTACGCGAATCACGTGGGGTTATCATGGTTCATAGTACTTTGATTCATTCAAGATACTGACGTCATGTACTTATTTTAATTTATAGAGCATACTTCAGTTATTACTTATTATTATCTTTTCTTATTAATAGAACAAGCTATTTTATGTACTGCGCACGTAACAATAGTAATCATTATCTAAGGCCCAGAACAGACGGTGAAACGCAACTGCAACGAAACTGCAACTTTCTGATGATTCTGATGAATGAAACTGTAACTGAAAGTTTCAAACTGGTCGCGTCATGTGTGATCTCTCAACGGACGCTATGGCAGAAACTTAGATGCAACTCAAAAGTAACTAGCAGTTGCAGTTTCGTTGCAGTTGCGTTTCACCGTCTGTTTTGGGCCTTAGTCTTTGAAATACGATCAATGACTATTAAATTAGGTAATAAAATATAAGGTAACTAATAAGAGAAACTCTTTAGCGCACGTTCTCAGGGTACTAAGCCAAATTATCGGCCATATCTAGCGGATTGTAATTCCTTGTAATTTATAGTTTACGGCACGTGCTGTGGTCAGGGCTGGCTAGCTGTGGCATTAATTTGTTCGGTTTAATTTCTAGGTGGATGAGCTAACTCCTAGTGGCTATAATGATTAATTTCTATACAGGAAAGGAATAGTTTTTGAGCTAAATGACTAAATAAAAACTGAGCTAAATAAAAAATGACCAAAGATATTTTTGGTCACATATTTTTGTTGTCCATAGGCCGGTAATAGGTAATCTTACGAAAAGTAGAGTTTAGCGTAATACAATACCGCGTCTCGGCAAATGCAGTTTAGACGCCCATCAGCTTAATGTAGCTTGCAGTAGTTTAGTAGTAGCTTGTAGTTGTGGAATGGACTGTCGTCTGCGGTGTTTCCGGACAGATACGACCTGCAAGCTTTCTAGAAGAGAGCGTATCTTCACCTTAAAGGCCGGCAACGCACCTGTAACGCCCCTGGGTCTGCGGGTGTCTATGGGCGACGGTAATCACTTACCATCAGGTGATCCGTCTGCTCGTTTGCCTCCTGTCACATAAAAAAAGGAAAAAAAAATTGGATGATATAAACGTGAGATCATGCCTGAAAGCTCTCAAGGCTTGTCATCATCATTTCAGCCACAGGACGGCCACTGCTGAACATAGGCCTTCCACAATGATTTCCACATCGCTCGGTTGGTAGCGCTTGCATCCAGCGCCTTCCTGCTATCTTTATGAGGTCATCTGTCCACCTTGTGATATAAATATTGTTTTACACAGCTGGCAACCCTAGGCTGGATATAAACTATATCAGCTCGATCACGGGCCAGCCAGATATTCCCTCGTTTCTCTGCGCCTCTATAATTTGTATTTATGGTGTTGAACTTTCCTAGGTGTATTTTTAGGTTGTTTGAGGTGTACCAGGTCATTGAGCAATGTTTATACTCGTAATACAAATCTACAGTAGTTTTACTACTACTAAGAATTGTTTCTAGTGTAGAACTTCAAACTCCTGATTAATTTCGTTGCGGGTCCAGTGACAGTTAACTTTCCCCCGGGACAAACTTGACCTTCACTGGTTGGGTTTTTATTGGCGGTCAAGCTGTAGATCCTGGCTACACAGGAGTTGCAGCGGTGGGAACGAGAGGTGGGAATAGTCCCGTAGTGTACATCTTGTAGTATAGTGGTTGTTATTTTTCGTAAATTCAATTCGGACTGCGAAAATTTTATACCTATTTACTATTGTCATATTCTAACAAAATTTAATTTTTCTGTTCACTATGCTTTATTCGGAGTAGGTTTTAAATTACATTATTTATTTAATAACAGTTACAAAATTAAAATATACTTTTTCTTATATTGTTTTAATAATAGAAATACCTACTGAATCACTATCCATCTGCTGTGCGTAACAGTCAGCTGTCAGTCTATTGTTTGCTGAATATGAAAGGAAAAAACTCTCCGTACGGCTCCTTCGCACGGCTCTGCTACGCGCCGCTGTCAAATTCGATAGAAAAATGGGTCCACGCAACACTTTTCCTCTCTTCTCCGCTCGATCCATGTCCACCGAAGCGGAGAGATGTGGAAATAATGAAATCTGATTGGTTATTCAAAAAACTTCTCTGCTCCGCTCCGCTTGAGAAAACCCTACATAGAAATTCTGTGGCGGGCACATGAGCAGTTTGGTACCGCGTCGCGTGATACGGCGAAATCTTTGCACTGCGCCGCGCGATACTTACCTACATCGAACGAAATCTTTACGGTACGGCACCGCGTCGCGCGATATAGCGAAATCGTTGCCGTGCGGCGCCGCAACGCATCGTGTGCTTCGGCTCTAACTTGCTGGCACATTGCTTTTCACTTTTGTTTAAATTCCTACTGTTACTGTTTGGTTAATTTAATTGATTGATTTGTTGGTTATAATTACCTATGATTGAGGTGTAATTAAACAATTAATTGAGTTACGAATTGTAAATAATTCATTTTTTACTAATTGTCAAATATGAATCGACATAAATTAATAAAAAAATACACATTGGGACATTTCATATGAAATAAAAGAGTCTGTTAAAAATTGGATTAATAACCAACTAATAAATAATTAGGTATGCATGCATGCATGCAGTAGATGTAATTATTTTTTATTAAAAAAAACATCACTGCTGACTGGGACTTGTACCTTTTATAACTGCTGAACTTCATAGTTCACAGATTTACCTGACAGCTCTACCTATGATTAAGCTTTAATTTACATTTAAAGACTTTATTATTATTATCAGGTCATGACGTACATATTCTCCACTGCAGGACCACGACCCTCTCTATTTACTTATCACCTCAATCTAAATATACGAGTACAAAGGTGACTGACTGGCATAGTGATCTATCAACGCACAGCCCAAACCACTGGACGGATCGGGCTGAAGTTTGGCATGAGGTAGATGTTATGACGTAAGCATCTGCTAAGAAAGGATTTTACGAAACTCCACCCCTAAGGGGGTAAAACGGGATCTACATAGTTAAATACATAAAGTTAAATACATAAATAAAGTCATAACACAAGCATTAAGTTGCTTACTTTGGGGCTAGCTGGCGCTGTGTGAAATTGTCCAAAGATTCATTATTATTATTATTCTCTTTATTAACTTTGGTTCTTAATTTTAAATATTTTTTTACAAATGGAGAATTTGGCCTACACTCCCCACGTTGGCCAGACGGATTTCTTTAAATAATAAAGACTCAGCATTTATTAATATCTTTTGTTCTGACGCAATATAATCCCATAAGCAGACACCTAAACCTTCTCAATAAATCACTTTGATCCTAAAATAACGAACATTAAACCATAAATTACGTGAAACAATGCACATTGATCTCTCAAGTGCCCAAAACGCGGCGCCGGCGCAGCGCTCCCTAAATACGACTTTATATCTATTACTTCAATATTCAAGTACTTTTCAAAGGAATTCCTCGCCCTTATTACCTGGACTCAAGGATCAATTTGATTTCCAAACTCCTAAATCAGTGTAACCTAATATGAACCTAAAGTTAAAGGTTTAAAGTGCATTTTAGTTTGTGATAATGGGAGAGAATAATGCACTGTTAAGAAGAGTGGATGCGTTGTTCTTGATACTTGAGACGGGGTTTGTTTCCGTTGATGGAGACGATACGATTTATTCTGAATTTTGAGATTTTAAAGTGGGTAGTTTGAAATTATAACGTTGTTCATTTCTAAGCTCTTCAAAGGGTCTAACTGATGTCATAAATAATACAACTAAAGTTATGCTCTTTGTTCTAATTGATTCCATAGTTTAATGGTAACAGTTTTAAAAAGGTTTCTTTCAGTTATCAATGAAAAGAGTTAGAGTAGGCGCACACCGTTGATTTTTAGTTGGCCGATAGTTGTGCCCGATTTTAAATTGTATGAAGAATCGGCCAAATCGAATCGGCGTAGTGTGCGCACTCCCTTACATGCCCATACTGATCAACTGCCCGACTAAACTATCGGCCGACGAAAAATCAACGGTGTGCGCCTACTCTTATAGTTGTTGCAATTCACGAAGGAGAGTGATAAGCTTTACATGTGTGCTGGCTCGCTACTGTTCGTTTTTCAAAAGTTTAGACAGACTTTACACTATCGTTATGTGCATGTACACGTAAAGCTCACTCGCCTTCGTGAGTTGCAAGAACTATACCTAACTTCACAATAATGGATTATACTTAGTTATCACCGTTTTTATAATCCTGTAATTTAGTAAGCACCTACATGCCAGACGTCATCCTTTCATAATAAAATGTTTATTTATTTATTCTTTATAAGTGATTTTATAATGTCTAGACAAAAGATTATCGAATATTCAAGAATATTGCCTTATAAAAACGTTTTTCGTTATCATATCATACCTACCTAAAAAGACGGAATGTGTGAGTTTATAGTGTCATAGGAAGTTGATATGCCGAAAATTGTAGAAAAAGTTTTGCAGTTGCATTTAGAATCAAATATAAAACCCGGATGGTAGACAATGGGAACGTACCCCAAGATGCAATTGAAGTACAGTCAACATCTCATCATTCTATACCTTTTCCTTCCAAAATAGTTCTTATTACGACGGTATAAAACTCTACAATTTACTTTGATGTGCTAGTACATTTTACTGGTCACTTGGAAGTTCAAACCAGGGATGTTATGGATATCCGTAACCGTAAGCGAAACTTTCGGATATCCGAAATAAAAAAATATCCGTAACCGAAACCGTAACCGATTCAAAAGTTTCGGATGTAGGCAGAGTCAAGCAAGTACCTATACTGATATAATACATATATTGTAGTGATTGATGTGCATGAGCCTTTTTCCTAGAGATGAGACGTATTTACTAGAACAGATCCACACACTAGGTATTTTACAGTACTAAGCGGCACCTATTCCAATTTTTTAAATACTTGATCCACCTAGTATTTTATAACATCTTTTATTCATATTTTTTCCCAACAACAATGTACTTTTATAAAAAGGGAAACCTTTCATTGGCTATACTATCAGTCTAAATCTTATAACTAATATTTTCAATGTATCGCTGTTGGTTTCTATAAAATAAATAAATAAATAAATAAATAAATTACACGATTTCCGACCCTACCATCAAAGTAATAGAGGTTATTATTGGGTAATCCGTAGTCGTGTATTACGCGCACCGAGTATTTCTCGCTAAGCTTATGTGCGAACGTAGAGATTCACTCCGTCTCTGTCTGACCAAACAAATTTGAGCGCGACGAAGCAAACGCACACAAACGTAGTCAAACCATATTCATGTAAAAAAGAAAAAAATATGTAAATATTTTTATGAAATTGATATCTTTTAAATACGCCACACGAAGTATTAAGGGAGGATATCAATCAATCAACAGCCAGCAAAAACATTATTATTCAATTTCAAATTGCATTATTCATACTACGGTTGTATCTTTTCAAAGAAAATTGTATTTTAAAGTCATATTACGTGGATTAGTCCGCACTAGTCGCGTCAAGTATGCTAAATTACTACGTACTAGGTGGAATAGGTATTTGGATCGAGTATTAATAAATACTAGGAATAGGTGCACCTAGTATCAAATTTACCTAGTATAACCCATCTCTACTTTTTCCATAAGATGAAAGCTTTTTTTTGTGACCAACCATAGGAGCGTGACAGATGCCAATGAAATCTCTTCTGTACCCATTCTATTCGTATGGAATGAACCGTGTTGGACAACTTGCAATTTGCATTCTGCACAGATATCCGTATCCGTAACCGAAACTTTCGGATATCCGAAATAAAAAATATGTCCGTAACCGTAACCAAAACCGGAATAATATTATTTGTATATCCGTAACCGTATCCGTAACCGAAACTACATATCCATAACATCCCTAGTTCGAACCTATCGAATAACGGCACGGGCCTATCCCAGCAATCCGCCCACGTGTACCATCTTATCTATAAGTTATCTGCAGGATAAAATACTATCGAAGACTTGTCGGAAACTGCTTTGAAAGGAAGCTACGTATTGAATTGATAAAGGTATTCGGTTTCATAGTGTCCGTTTTATGACGGCTACTTGAGACTACAAAGATGGTTACGGATTCGAGTCCCGTAAGGTGCTATTTTTAGTGTGATGAGTTTCCCGGTATCCAGTTTTGCTGGATCCCACATAACTGAAATGTCTTGTGAACATACCAGTGTGTGTTTGAAGTTCGAATTGCAAATTCGAATCGTTTTTTGCGGGACTTTCGATGTGATGGTGTGAATGTTTATATTTAAAACACGTTTAATAAATATTAAACGGGGTCCTGCAAAAAACGGGATGTCTTAGTGGGAAAAAGCCCTAAGCCTACGTACAGACCGCCGATTTTTAGTTGGCCGATAGTTGGGTCGGGCTGTTGATCAAAAAAGGACTATTCCCACCTCTCGTTCCCACCACTGCAACTCCTGTGTAGCCAGGATCTACAGCTTGACCGCTATAAAAACCCAACCAATGAAGGTCAAGTTTGTCCCGGGGGAAAGTTAAACTGTCATTGGACCCGCAACGAAATTAATCAGAGGAACATAGGAGGAGTTCGAAATTACCTCCCCTTTCCCTGATCAGTATGGAGATGTATGAAAGTGCGCATATTACACCGATTTGGTATCGGCCGATTCTTCATACAAATTAGAATCGGGACCAACTATCGGCCAACTTAAAGTCGATGGTCTGCGCCTAGGCTAAGTATATTGTGTAGGAATGTGTAATTTTTTATAATGTTTTAATATTAATATTTTCTTTTGCATGCATAAATTATGCTTCACATCTGTCTCCTTTTCAACTTTGACTATACAACCTAGCTTTAGAAACTTTAAAGGCCAATGTATAACCCACTTAATTTCAAGCTGCATGTAATTATATTATAAAACGTTTTTATTTTATAATAAGTTTTTATATAATATCATTGGCTGCATGTGTCAAACAAGGCTGTATGTTTCTTTAATAAAGAGAAATAAAATAAATGTTAAGTTAGTCACCGTAACTTTTATTTCTAGGCTAATTTTCTTAGGTAATGTTGGAACAAATTGAAATACATTCCAAACGATTACATTAAAATCATCTCTGGAGGCGTATTACGTCATACAAAACATACTGACCGATTTAAAGAATCACATTGATGTCATAATGCAGCGGTAACATCAAATATCTATATTTATGGTATAAACTAGTTCACGTATGTGGTAGTGCAATGAAAATGGATTTAGTAAGATCACATTTTTGCTATATTTTTTTCTCGAAGGTGACTTTTTACTAACTTGTTTTTAATGATACTCAATGCTCAACGTTTATTGCATAACTACATAAGCACATTCACATTAGGTCTTACAATTTAGGCAGTTATACAATGTGGACCCAGTTAGGGCACAGCAACTTTAGGAAGGAGACAGAACGACGATCTTAATAGTTTCAAAAGAAATTAATGTACAAATTTTGTTTTGTGGAAATTTTGGCTTGGATTCAATAATTATAGAATAAAGGTTGAACTTCTATGATAATGATGTGATTTAAGTCAATCTATTAGCTGTTATTTACAGCTGATTACTAAGTTCAGTCCCAGTGGTGGGAAGTGGGAAATTGGTTAACCTTTGTACAATAACGATAACTTTATTATTTGTTGTGTTTTCAACCGACTTCAAAAAAGGAGGAGGTTCTCAATTCGACCCGTATGTTTTTTTTTTTTCTATGTTTGTTACGTGGTGTCCAGGGGTGGAAAATTGGGGATGAACTTTTTTATACGCAATATCTCCGCCGATTATAAACCAATTTGAACGATTATTTTTTTGTTGAATAGGTATTATCAAAAGGGTGGTTACATGCGAATTTGAAGAAAATATTTCACCCCCAAGGGTGGAAAATTGGGGATGAACTTTTTTATACGCAATATCTCCGCCGATTATGAACCAATTTTTTTTGGTCTCAATGTACTGCCTACCTTCAGTGGTAACATCAAGGTAATAATTAGTTAACTAAAAAGCAAGAAATAAGTAAAATTTTATAAAAAAAAATAAAACCGACTCCAAAAAACCTACACTAAAACGTAGAAAAATAATTACTAATTACCTACTTATTTATTAGGACGAATTATTAAGGTTAAGGTTTTTTGGAGTCGGTTTTATTTTTTTGTGGTTCGTTTTCAAGTTTTTGTGTAATATTTATTTACAGTCGATACAAAAAATAAGTGACTATTCAAGGCCCATAAAAGGCCATATAGCCTATTCATCTCAAAAAACATAAGCAGCCCCAAACAAGAAACATATTTATTATTTATGGTCAACGTACTTATACACTTTCTACGTTTTAATCTTTGGTAGAGTCTTTTGTCCAGTTGTCGAAATCTTTCAGTTGAAAATAATACCCACAGTTATGTTGTAGTGAGTCTACTGAAATAACTTTGTTCTAATTGTGCAATGGTTGTAAAATTTTATAATCAATCCTAAAAAGAGTTATTTATAACGGTTAAACTGTGATGATTTATTGGCGATTGTTGGTTCTTTACTTTATGACTCTACTACGTCAAAGAGTATTAAGTTATTATTATTAGATACTAGCTTTCCGCCCGCGGCTTCGACGGCGTAAAATTTAGTTTGTCACAGATCGTCATAAATTATAGCCTATATGTTAATCTGGGTTATAAACAATAATACTGTAAAGTTTCAACAAAATCCGTTCAGTAGTTTTTGCGTGAAAGAGTAACAAACATCCAGACATCCAGACATCCCGACATCCACACAAACTTTCGCATTTATAATATTAGGATAGTAGGATTTCGATATTTATTGCACACCATACAAAAAGTAAGACAAATATGTTTCTAAACAACGTTTATTAGTTTTCTTTCAATGCACAGAACAGATGGTATGAGGAAATAGTGATCAGCAGATCTAGATAAAACTAAATGAAAGCACATTTCAGCTTTAAGCATGTTGTGCTTTAGTTACACATAGTACGCAGAACTGACGGCAGATGGGGCAGCAAGGTTCTGGAGTGGAGGCCGCGTACCGGAAAATGCAGCGCGGGACGTCCACCCACAAGGTGGACTGATGACATCATAAAGGTAGCAGGAAGGCGCTGGACGCAGGCCGCTGTCAACCGGGCAACATGGAAAGCATTGGTTGAGGCCTATGTTCAGCAGTGGACGTCCTATGGCTGAGATGATGATGATGATGACAAGTGCTTAGGTTTACCAATATCTCCCTAGATCAATGGTCAAAACGGTAGTAGGCTGGCGATTTATTTTCATTACATCATCATCATTTTCGCCATTGGACATCATGCCCCAATGATTTCCAGAGCATCCATCCGTCCATTTATTTATGTATTTACTTTATTTGAAGCAAATCATTCGTTCGTTTCAGCCAAATGACGTCCACTGCTGGACAAAGGCCTCCCCCAAGGATTTTCATAACGACCGGTCCTGCGCCGCCCGCATCCAGGCACCTCCCGCGACCTTCACCAGATCGTCAGTTCACCTAGTGCGAGGCCTGCCCACACTAAGTCTTCCGGCTCGTGGTCGCCACTCGAGAACTTTTCTGCCCCAGCGGCCATCAGCTCTGCGAGCTATGTGCCTCGCCCACTGCCTCTTGATTTTAGCGATTCTACTTTTGAAGTATTTGGCTACAAAATACATAGTAGGATAATTTCAGATACTTAGGGATAATTTCAGGAACTTATATTTTAGTCAGAGTGTAAAAAATAAGTTCAAAATCGACTGTGAAAGGGCTTTCTCATAAATAACCCTGTTTTTGAACACTTCAGTTCAAATAACATTTCCAAGAAAGCCAGAACAATGGTCAATAAGGAAGAGAAAGCTCTTTGTAAAAAGATTTACTAGAAGCTAAAGGGTAGTGGAATTGTTAAAAAACATTTTCGACAAAAAATTACCACTTACCCCGGCTTGCATCATGTTTTAAGTATAACAAACGACATAAGTGTCAAAAACACCGGTTAATTTATAGTTACGTTAAAAGGGTGACGCAAAACAGCCTGAGTAAATTATTTATTATTTAGAGTATAAATATTAGTTTCAGAATCCTGACAAACTTACAGATAGTTATTTTACATTTTTATGACGATATCTAAATAAATAAAAGTATCCAAGCCAATATTACCAAGCCTTATTACTCTGTGAAACTAAAAGTTGTAGTTTAATTAAGTTCCTAAAGCTTATCGAGGCTTTAAGATAAGATAAGAAGCGTTTACTTATTTGCCAGAATACAGGTTATAACGTTTATTAATGAGTTAAACAGGACTTAATTGTGTGTTTAATATTATAAGGTTACAGACTGATTGTGACATGTTTTTAGTTTAGATTTATTTTCTGTTACAGGTAAGCACACTTCATTTCTTCAAGATGCGGTAAGCCAAAACCTACGACTTGAACGGATGCCAATACCTAATTGAAATAGCTATAGCAATTACGCCGCCCGCTGCGCAAGCTCGGCAAATGTTTGTTTGTTTGTGTGTCATGCTTTTACTGAGGCAAATATTGGTTACCAACATTGGTGGCCTGGGGGACCGAGCGGATATTAATCAAAAAATCTCAGGACAAAACTGGCTTAAAAATTCATTCTTAATAAAATTTCAGAGATCTTGCTTAATTTATTACTATTATTTATTATTTGAGGTATCGCACAAATGGTACACATTGTTATTGAAAAATAAACGCACTTATTGCAACTTCTTAAGATTTGACGTAATCGAAAGATGTAATTAAGCTCATTTATTTACTTATTTAATCCATAATGCCACAATACGTAAGGCAAACTTAATACCATAAGGCATTTTAGTTCCCATCATATTCCAGACACAAAATTTTATCAAACAATACAAACGACTTTTTGTATCTAAAATCCGAATATTTTTCACATAAAGGAGCAAATCCAGATCTTGATAAGGAAAAGAATTTAATAATAATGACTAACTAAAATCCTGCCACAAACAAAGGTAGCACTAATTACTTCAAAAAAGCAATTAGTGTGTTACTACTGTGTTTGTGAATGTTTTTTTTATAAAAATAAGGGCGAAAGTCGAATGGCAAATTGGAGAATTCTCAGAATGAGTTAACGAGTGTTCGCTTCTGTGAACGATTCGATATAGTGCTTTTTCAAAGAACGTCCCATGTTATTTGGATGGTTCAGTCGAAAGTACTATAGACAAAGAATTTTATTGCAAAATATCATGTATTAGATCCTAGGTATGTGACGTGAGACTTGACTTACTTGACTTATGGTCCTATGTCCCCTAGATGGGGCAGAGGGCGTCCACAACAGTCCTCCATCGCGTTCAGTCTTGAGCTATGTGTTTGATCTCGCTCCAAGTCTTGCCGATCTTCTTCGCCTCGTCTGCCACAATGTGACGTGAGGAATAGCAATAAATAATTTTAACAGAAGACGCAGTGTGGGCAGGCCCCACTAGGTGGACCGACGATCTGGTGAAGGTCGCAGGAGGTGCCTGGATGCGGGCGGCGCAGGACCGGTCATTGAGAAAAACTTTGGGGAGGCCTTTGTCCAGCAGTGGACGTCATTCGGCTGAAACGAACGAACGAACTAACGAATTTGAATTTGTGTAGCTTTGATGTTATCCTCAATTATTTTCGAACTGTATGACGTTAATGCAAGATTTAATTTAATAATTTTGATAATTAGGTTACCTACTTAGGTTTATGTGCTGAAGCCAGGCTTTTCGATATACCTACCTACATATACATCAAATTAGATTTAATGTCTATAGCCCAAATACTACCTCAACACATTAAAATTCGCCCCCACTGGGATTCGAATCACGGACCACCAGGCTTGGCACCAATTGAAACACATTTTGATTTCGCAACAGATGTTTTACATAACCTTTAACTCAATTTTCGAATAAAACCTTATCTTTGATTTTATTGTTAGAAATAAAACAAAAACAAACCAAAACTGTTACGGCAAAAATATCGTAAAATTCGAGACTTATCTAGAAAACAAAATTCATAGTAATGGGAAATATTAGAATATTTTATGGCAGTATACTTTACTGGCATTTTATCGCTAATAAAATGTGTGCAGTTGTAAAATTTGATAACTTAATATCAAAATTTTACAGCTGGTGTAACTATTTTTGATTTATTGATATGTTTTTGTTATTTTTAGATGGTTTATGAAGAATTTCTTAAGTTTTAACTTTGCTATTTAATTTTTTTACAAGTTAAAGTTAAATTTTAATAAGTTGCATAAGGTTGATATCTAAATGTAGAGATCCTTTGCTAAATACAATACAAATACATAGTTTATTTATTACTAGCTTTCCGCCCGCGGCTTCGCCAAAATCGGTTCAGTGGTTTAGGCGTGAAAGCAAGACAGACAGACAGACAGAGTTACTAAAGATTATTCGAACGTTGAGTACTGATACCGCAGTGGATAATGAGCACATATTTTGATTACTTTGTGTGTGAATTTCTAATGCGACACTGAGTTTCGAACTCAGCGCATTAGTTGGCATCTCTCTATATCTCTATGTATTTAAAGCTGACTGTACAAGTTTATTATGTCATATGGGTCCTAATCTTATCTCTAGCGGAGTGTATCGTCCGATATCAGTTTCTTATGTGAGCACGTTATTTGAGCAAATACAGGAAGCGTATTAGTATCGCTAAATACACACAACATACTTGGAAATATTGTAGTTTAGTCGGTGGAGGCTCAAGCCTCCACCGAAGTTTTATTATAACGTAAGTCTAACTTTTACGGTGGCTTTTTCTGTATATTCAAAAGACTGTAATTCTACTAACGTTATACCATTAAATCTGATTTTTTTTATGTATAATATTTGGACAGAAGTATTTTCCCCAACAGCCAGACAGTTTTGACAGTTCCAACTCCTTGAAAGACAGTTTTTTTAGGGTAGCTCCCAAAGCCACCACGACCCAAACTTCATAATTCATCAACATTATATCCTATATTGGGAGCATACGCTGACAAACTTTCAGCTTTTATAAAATGACGTAGGTCTGGCGTTCACTAGCTCTTAGTCTATAAGTGCAACTATCGTATTTTGCAAACTTCCAAAATCAGTGTAATAGACGCCCGTATTCACAAACATTACTATGAGGTCTCACAACGCGCGTGGACGCACAGGGTTACACACGCACCAATCACAGAGCTCTATTGAATGATTTGCGTTCGATTTGCTGCTTCACTTATGCATCGTTTGTGAATATGGGTGTGAGAATCTACTCCTTTTTTGAAGTCGGTAAAAATACCGATACTAACGAACAAGACGAGGAAGCCATAGCAACAGAATTGCAACGATACGTGCGGTCTGCGCATAACTTCTGCGCACGTCTTTCCTTACTGCGGTCGGTTGCGGTCAGGACACGGCGCATGTCAACGCACTCTCGAGCTTTTGAGCTTTTTGCTCAACTTAATCATCATCATCGTCATCATTTCAGCGATGTCCACTGCTGAACATGCGCCTCCTACAATGATTTCCACAATGGCTCAACTTAATAACCATGAAAAACTTCATCTCTAAAAAGTTTAAAGCAAATGTAATAAAAGTTCTTTTTTCTGCTAATGTGCTTTAAAAAGCGCTTTTACATGTCCCAGTTAATCAATAACAAAAAAATCTGTCTTGTTTTTGTAAGCAAATTCAAGTATTTCACGGTATTTCAAGAAACTATCTCAAGAATTTAATCTTTCATTTTGCTCTACATTATTTATTACAAATATGTATTCCGGAAAAATAGTGGATCAATTACATTTATAAATTAAAGTACACAGTGTATTTTAAGTTTTAAGACATGCAAAAATGCGCTGATTCTTTTGTATTTTTATCACGTTATTACGAGTACATGTTGTGTAACGAAGTGTCTATCTATGTTTATTTTATAACTATCCAGTTAAATATCAAATTACCACAAGAGCTAGGCACTTTCTTATCAATGCAAATTCGCGTGCAGTGGCCTGAGCAACTTGATACATTGTCAGTCCCCTGTCGCGGGGCTTTCTCATTACTTGGTGTCAACGGAGCGACGGCGCGAATGATTGCGAATTAAGGTGGCTTTCTTGCTACAATAATTCTAAGTTTTACTTTGTAGAATATTCTGTAACTAATATCAATAATTTATATCAAGAGTCGGCTTAGTTATTATACTTATTTAAGTAGCATATCATATTATCCAAAATTAAAAGATAATAAATTAGTTTAGTAAGAATGATCAGTCAAAGTAACTTTTTCGGTTCTTGAGATGAGTAATTTGCTTGATAAAGACAGAATATCTAACTTTTATATAAGTAGAGCCTGCTCTGCATACTCCAATGTTGTAATTAATTGTAATTATACTGATTATTATCTTACATTCGTCCACTTAATTAAAAAGAAACATGTTTGGTATACACCATAATCTTGTTCCTAAGTAAGGGGTTGTGTCGGTGAAAAATCTAATTAATAACTATAAATCTAAATAATAGACGTTCTTCTTAAAATCTCGTACAAATTATCTTTTTATTCTATTTAAAATAACCACATAACCTAAACAATAAAAACAATTGTCTTTTAAATGACCTATTTCCACAACAAACACTGCATTTGCGAATAAGCCTCATACACATGTCAGTCCCCTGCCGATGCGACCACATTTTCTCATTACCCTGCTAGGGGAGCGGAATCTGCGGTCGAGCGTTCCTATATTGTTGTTCTCATATAAATTAAAGTGGCAGTTGCAGGCACGGGTCTGTGGAGATTATGCTTGCAATTTAATTAAGTGATACAGAATAAGATTAAACATTAACCACATGCACCGATGTTTGAATGAATAAAGAATTTTTTTTTTCAATTCATGAATTAAAGTAAGGTTTAAGGTTCGTGACACTCAAAGTGACCACAAAGTTAATGCATAACCTTATTTCAATTATACATAGATACGAGTATTGTAACAAAGACGTGCTGCCATCTTTTTTACTTCTTTGGATGTCACGAACTACTATTTGACGCTGACTTTACACAATATCATGGATGATTTTATTTTTATTTTTTATTTTATTTTATTCAGAACAACAAACAATTACATAAATATCTTATACCAGTATTAATGAATATTATTAATTTTACTAATTATGTAACCAATAACATTGTTCGCAAAGTAATTTTCAAAAGAGGAAAACAAAAACCAAATCTACTAGTGCTACGTATTAATATAACAAATATAAGACAATAGTGCCGAAACTGTTATGATACATACACAAAAGTTAACTAATTAAAATTAATTAAATTTTCACTTAATAAATTAAGAGTGCAAGAAGTTCTAAACAGATTTTGATGAAACTTTACAGTGTTATTATTTATACATCAGAATAACATATGGGCTACAATTCACAACGATTCGTGACACGCTCAACCTCACGCAGGAAAAGCCGTGGGCAAAGTCCAATATTACATAATTTATGAATATAAAGACAAAAACTAAATTAATCCCGAATGCTCGTACTAATAAGTTTTAATTTTGAATGGATTGCATTTTTGAACTGCCCAAGAGATAGCGTGAATAAATCTATATGAGCAAAGTTTTTATTATACAAATGCATGATACGCCGTAGCGGTGCGCGTTGGCCCGCTATAGTCTTACAAATTCCGGGTGCAAAAACACCATGTGTACGAGTGTTGCGGAGACGTAGGGAGCGACCGGGCAACTGGTAGAATATGTGGTCAGTTAACTGTATACAATCAAACAGACCGCCGAGGACTTTGTACAGAACAGTTTGATCTAAGAATAATCTTCTAGATAGTAGTGGTAAAAGTGAGTACCTCTCAAGAAGGCTAGTATAAGAACATTTAGTACGAGAACACTTATAATTAATGATCATGACTCTAACTACTAATCAATATGCCTAGTTCAGTTATTTTTAAGAGTACTCGTAGGAATCATTGACGTCACCCAATATTCGTTCGTTCATTCGTTCGTTTCAGTCAAATGACGTCCACTGCTGGACAAAGGCCTCCCCCAAGGTTTTCCGCAATTAACGGTCCTGCGGTTCCACAAAATATTAATTTGTTTTTTTTCCTCACACTTTCTTTTTTTACGTAGTTTCGCCATGTAAAGCGATCGCGAAATTAAATTTGAGACAAATGATACTTTGTCTAAAGAGTCGCCATCATTAGCGATTGTGGACCCTGGANAAATGCATGATACGCCGCCGTAGCGGTGCGCGTTGGCCCGCTATAGTCTTACAAACTCCGGGTGCAAAGACACCATGTGTACGAGTGTTGCGGAGACGTAGGGAGCGACCGGGCAACTGGTAGAATATGTGGTCAGTTAACTGTATACAATCAAACAGACCGCCGAGGACTTTGTACAGAACAGTTTGATCTAAGAATAATCTTCTAGATAGTAGTGGTAAAAGTGAGTACCTCTCAAGAAGGCTAGTATAAGAACATTTAGCACGAGAACACTTATAATTAATGATCATGACTCTAACTACTAATCAATATGCCTAGTTCAGTTATTTTTAAGAGTACTCGTAGGAATCATTGACGTCACCCAATATTCGTTCGTTCATTCGTTCGTTTCAGTCAAATGACGTCCACTGCTGGACAAAGGCCTCCCCCAAGGTTTTCCGCAATTAACGGTCCTGCGGTTCCACAAAATATTAATTTGTTTTTTTTCCTCACACTTTCTTTTTTTACGTAGTTTCGCCATGTAAAGCGATCGCGAAATTAAATTTGAGACAAATGATACTTTGTCTAAAGAGTCGCCATCATTAGCGATTGTGGACCCTGGACCTACGTTCCTTCTAGAAGCTTCGTAATAACAGGGTACTTATATACACGTAAACAACTGGCAAACACGTGCTGATACTTCACGTGCTGGCGTGCGTAAGTTATGCAATCGTTCTTTGGAGGGGGACTGTGATTTGTACAGGATGGCATCAGGCTAATACTCAGTTAGACTTATAGGAAGATGCGTAATTTTCGTCCATTAACTGGCTAGAAGCTACAACCATCTTACCTAAGTCTGTCGCCATAACAACAATGTTAACAGCATTATTGTTTTCCGGCAGTTAGAGGTAAGATAGCCAGTTCCTCCGTGGTTGAGGATTCCGGGTGAAGCTCGCTTCCACCTTCGGCCTGATCGCCACTTACCATCAAGTGAGAAAAATATCCAATAATGGAAGTAATTTCAAACGGAGTGTAATTTCAAGGAACTTTCCTGGAATGTCTCGTTCGTCCTTTCAGCCAAATGACTCCTTTGCTAGACAAAGGCGTCCACCAAGGATTTTTTTCCATAACGATTGGTCTTGCGCTGCTTGCATCCAGATACCAGGTGCTTTCACCAGATAGTCAGTCCACCTAGCGGGAGGCGTCCCCACACTACGTTATCCGTCCAATGGAATGTCTAGCGTATTATCATTTAAAATATCATCCTTGAGACATGATCTATCTTCATAAAGTAACCTTGACTGCATAGCATCCAATTGACAGTTGACAATGAGATATGAATCTATCGCAATCTTCAATTAAAAAGCGTTTTGATTTGAAGATAAATTTTTATGGCACTAATTTACAACAACTAATCATCATAATACAGGGGGTGCTTTATTCCCGTTGATAACTACATAATTATTAAGGCTGGGTTGCAACGTCTCACTAACTTCATAAAAAACGCTCATTATGGTTATAGTTACGGTTAAATTGGTGCAACTCAGCTTAAGAAGTGGAACCGAGCTTCATCCGGATTTTTCAACCAAAGAACTGGCTATCTTACCTCTAACTGCCGGAACACAATAATTATGTTATCTTTGATGTTCTGTCGACAGAATTAGGTAAGATAGTGGTAGCTAGCAAGACGAACTTATAACGAGCCCTACCACCAACTACCAAGCAAACCCAGAAGAAAATTTTACCCCCCCTGGGACTCTTAGTTACGATAACATTTCTGGAAGTATTCCGGAAATAAGATAGCCAGTTCCTCTGTAATTGAGGATTCACGATGAAGCTCGCATTCCAACTGATCATCACTTTCTTGAAAGTAACGATCAGTCCAAAAAAGCCAAGAACTTCTCCGTTGTGTTAAAAATACGATGCAGGTATCATAATAATAATTGTGAGTGAGTTGTCCCAGAACAAAACTGGGTAACTCAGTTACACTTGCCGCCCTAAATAAATCATCCTGTAGCCGGGCCCCTAGACCATATTGTGACAGTGTAATTGGATTGTGCTCGTTGGCTCAATTCGTGACACATGCTCTCGCGCATGTACAATTGGCAGCATGCAAACTGTTTGATTTTGTAAAATAGACCCTAAAACTATTGTGTTAGATGCTTGTATAATTTAGCTCTATGTACAGTTGTATACGTACGTAACTTTATTGTAATAGAACTGAATGAAGATGATTTTAATGTCGTGTTACAGTTGATCAATTTGTTGTCATTTAGGTACTTATTTATAGTAGTGTCAGATAACTTTTCTGCTTAATTAAATGACTAAAGAAGAAGATTATTATTTATAAGTAGCTATTAAAAACTTTATTTTCAAAATAAAATGATAACTAGGTACCTATATGTTTAATCTATACTGTAACAACTTAATCTTATTACTTTAACTATAAAAGAGGCACAGTTTTATATTTTTCAATTTGTTCTGCTAATCTAAATTAAGTTTACAAGTCCTATGCATTTTTATAATCAGCTTAAGTCTCCCTCATTCTACACTTACCACTTCAATATAACGTTTGCATGTTTTAAAGTTCATCAACTCCCAATAAAAAATGCTCGCGTAAAATCAATTTAAAGAGGAATATCTTGGAATCGACCGAGAAAAAGGCGTGCTCTTCAATTTAAATTCTCGACGCATCAGATCTGCTTATAAAATGGCGTCATAAAAGAGCTTTTAAGCCTTAATTTTGCAAAACGACCCGCGTTTTAGAGTTCTGTATTGATTTTATTAAATGTTGAGCCAAATCGTCTATTTGACTTTGTGAATTAGAGGCTCGTGCTCATGCAGTATACATAGTAGAGATGAAACGGATATCCGGTAACTATCCGGTAGGCCGGATATCCGGCCTAAATTTTTTATCCGGCCGGATACCGGATAGTAACTCACTATCCGGCCGGATACCGGATATTAAAAAACTACGACAATTTTCTATTAATAAAATGAAATACATTAATCTTTGAGGTAAATATCAATAAAATGGCTTATAATAATGACGGTTTTTGTTTAAAGTCCAAAAAGTTACAAAAGCCATATTAAGGTCTTTCAAAAAATTTTCTCTTTCTGGGCTATTCACTCTAATGACGAATACCTACATAAATAGTAAATATCTGTTAGTGTCGAAATATTGCCAAATAAAAAAGGTGATCTTTTTTTCACTGATGGTTTGATGACATGATGCATGCAGTTCAGTCAGATTACGCAACAAGTAAACTAATTTAATTTTCGCTATTCAATCACGCACGATAGCAACCGAAATCGCCCGTTGATCTGCCTCCTAGACAAGTGGCAAAATCTGACATTCTATNATTATTATTATTATTAAAACTACATTTCCAATGGCTATTACATATTTTGCACAGCTTTTAAGCTTTAAGGTGCTTACAGAGAAAACTTAAAAATAGCTTCAAATTCAAGCATAAAGACCATTGATTGGTCGAATTGCAATTCATATTTAGACCAACTGGTCTGAACTACATGTCACTACATGACATATATAAATAAGCCTAGTATAAAGAAGATTGAAAGAATTTTGAACATTGTTTTGTTGAGCATCTAATGTACAATCAACAGTACATCAGACTATACTTGTTTGTAGCAAAATTATTACCTACTAGCTGACCCGGCGAACTTCGTACCGCCTTAGCGTAGAGATTTTCTTAATATTTTTTTCCGTAAGAACCATCCTTGGACTTCCACAAACATTTAAAAAAAAGAATTATCGAAATCGGTTCAGCCGTTCACACGTGATGCCGTGACAACGCGAAACGGGTTTCATTTTTATATATATAGATTACAATTACATAAGAATTCAAATTAATATTTCATAACAATTCAAATAATGACTTGACGTGCCGTCATCTGTAGGGACATTTTTTTTAATTTATACGGAACACCATAACCTAATTAGATTGGAACTTGTCGTGTTTTTCCCATGAACATGTTTAAACGCGGCTTGGTAGGGGTTATTAGCGGCGATGTGGGGAAAATTACCCCCGTATCGACAACTTACATCTTTATATTAGTGGCCTTTACACAGCAAGACTTTTGGGTGAATTTGCCCCTATAATGATTATGATGAATGAACTAAAATTATGAACGAACTAGAGTCGCTGACATAGCCCGAAGGATTAGCAAGCTGAACTCAACTGAAGTGGCAATGATCGGGACACAGAAACTGACGGCCGATGGGGCAGCAAGGTTCTGGAGTAAAGGCCATGCCACGCACCACCGTGCCACTAAAATGCAACGCGAGACGACCTTAAAAAGGTAGCAGAAAGTCGCTGGATGCAGGATTGCAGGCCACAACCAGCCGGCCAATTTGGAAATCATTGGGGGAGTCCTATGTTCACTGATATCCTGGGACTGAAATAATAACTTTTTATTAGTTCTGTTTATAATTAATTTATTTTAAATCTTTGATCGATAGCTCATTCATTAATTTTGTAAATATATTATAAGAGTTGTGGATAACTTATATCTTTGAAAATACCTCGAGGATCAACGGTGACACATGATACACATGATATTGATTAAATGCTTTAGATATACATGGTGGAGATCAAAACCGAAAATATTATTGTACCCATTTTTGGCTTGAAAAGATTGAAAGTTACTACTTTTGTGTTCATAATGATCATCTACATTTCAACCAAAGGACATCCACTGCTGGACAAAGGCCTCCCCCGTATCCAGGCGCTTCATGCGACCTCTACCAGAACATCGGTCCATCGAATGGGAGGCCTGTCTATGTTACTTTTTCTGGTCTATGGTCGCCACTCGAGAACTTTTCTTCCCCAACGGCCATATTATTTTCATTGACTAATATTCTCCATTTCATCGGTTTATTAGTACCGTATTGTGTAAGACCCGTATTTTTTAATCGTGCCATCATTACCGTTCTGACAACGCTCCGTAATGAGCCAAGTGATGGATGCGGCTATGAATATATCAAACTGGCTCGATACATACATTATGGACAAGGGTTCACTTTTTGATATTATAAAACACCTGGCATATTATAAGTCAGTTTACATGACATGAGCGACCTATTTTACACTTACATAAGGAAGGTTCATCTACCTCTACACAGAATTTCATTAAAATTCATCATCATCATTTCAGCCATAGGACGTCCACTGCTGAACATAGGCCTCCCCCAATGATTTTTACAATAGCCGGTTGGTAGCGCGGCCTGCATCCAGCGCCTTCCTGCTACCTTTATGAGGTCGTCGGACCGACTTGTGGATGGACACCCTAATCTGCGCTTTCTGCCCCATTGGCATGATGATGACTGGGTGAAGCTCATTTTCACCTTATGCCTGATTTTCATTTTCCATCGGGTGAGTCGCAGAACAAGAGTACCAAGAGCTTTCACGTTGTTGATGAAGAATTAATATTATAGCATCGTCATCATGTGTGTCACACATAACGCCACGCGTCACGCTTAAAAGATATAAAATTATTTTCAGCGATAAAAGGTTGTAGCTGAAAATTATCAATATGACTATGTATATTTAAGACTGTAAAGTGTAAACTTTTGAAAAAGAGTCTGACAATAGTGACTGACTTTCTTGTGCTGCTTGCTCAGCACTGGCCCTGGATTAAATGTCTTCAAGCAGTGGTAGGGTTAATACTAGGACGTGTAATAGTGCTTTTTAAAAGCCTATTTGCAAAAAGAAATGAGTTTTATGAGTTTTAAAAGACTTTCTGTGACAGACCGATAAAACGCAGGTGAAACCTCAGGCAAAAGCTCGTAACATAGCCATTCTATGCATTGAATACATACTCCTACAATCTTACTGTTGAAATAACATACTATTACAACACAAGGAATGTCCGCATACCAGCAACTTATCGCTAAAGATTTAATTAGTTTTATTGCGTCGGATGGTGATTAAAACTCTAACAATCGTAAAGGCACGTTTACACAAGTGTGCGCGACGTTAAACAGATTTATGGCCTTAAACTTCCGGGATAGACGAGAATATTGGGATTTTTCGGGATGTTTTCATCAAAAATGTGTTATAACCATACCAACCATATTCATGGAACTGTTACAGAAAAATCAAAGAACGTTAGCTAGCGCTTACCTAAGTCAATACCTGAGGAAATGGGAGTGGTATGGGTTGGGGTGATTTTGACATGTTATGACGTGACAGATCATACAAATTTGAAGGAGATCTGAAGTCTCGCTTACGTTATTGACGTCACAAAAAACTCTCTCGTGTCGCTCCCGTGCCTCATGCTAGATCTATAAAATATTATTCAAATGACTATTAGGTTCATTCAATATTTTTATGTACCATTTCATGTGGGAGGTGCCTGGATGCGAGCGGCGCAGGATCGGTCTTCGTGGAAATCCTTGGGGGAGGCCTTTGTCCAGCAGTGGACGTCTTTCGGCTGAAACGAACGAATGAACGAACGAACCGTTTCATGAAAACCTTAATTGTTTCAATGGAACTAAAATGAAGTTAGTTTAATTAATAGCGACACTGACACAGCTTTTATGATTTTAATAATTACGTTGATTACAAGTAAGTAGACCTAGACGGATTTTAATATTAATTCTTAAAATTCGCGACGGCGTTGTCATAGCTATAAAATAGAATTACAAGTAGTTAAAGTTAGTGCTTGTTTACTGTCACTATATTAACTGGGTATCTAATACGGACTCATGATAACATTTACGATATTTCTACGATATTCAATTGCTGCGTCGTAAAAGCTAACAAGGAGTAATCGCTGGTTTACCCCCTGAAGCTCAGTTGGCGACTAAAGTGTCCAGGCATTTACGAGTATTGACCGTCTAGCGTTGTCAATATAAAATTATTCAATAATGTGCGTAGGGATGTGTTTTCTTTTCAATTCAAATGTTCCTTTATTTCTAAAGGGTGTTTTCTTGTGCTATACTAAGTCTGATACTGACAAAACATACATGGGTTTTCAGTGATTTTACTTCGAGCTTTTGACTAGATTGACTTTTGACTCCGCTCTTTTAATAATTTGTGATACATTTTCGCTTTACGATCGTATGCTCCTAATATTTGTGTAAAGTCCTAGGTTTCTATCTTCCTTTTTAAACGTCAACTAGCCAAATCCATAATTAGAATTTGGATTTTTTTCCCAATATAAAATGGGGAGATCTGCTAACTTCTTTCCTCTAGACAGGAGATCCACGGGAAGAGCCGAGGGGTTTTAACTTCTATTCTACTCTGCTGCAATCGCATGTCAATTTTTACTATTAAAAGTTGACACACTAAACATTCTTGCGTATTCAAATATTCTTTCCTAGCGTTCTGGCAATTTAAAAATACATTCCCGAACGTCGTATAGATAAACGTTCTATTTCAGTGATAGTAAGGTCGACAACATTGTTTGGACTATTTACAGATTGTTGACTTTTTGACAGGAAGCTGTTGCGAAAATGACAGTTGGTGCATCGAGGTTTGGGGAAGTTGCAACACTAGTCAATTGAGATAGTTTGTGAGGAAGTAACCCCGTTTGAAGTCACTATTAGGTTCTGTATTTCAAAGTTTAGTGCACTGAATTTGATTTTACATAAAAGAAAGTGAGCCAGCTCTCTTACATTATTTAAAATCGTCATTTTACATAAAATCGTCTTGTTATAAGTAAGTAACTTTAAGAAATAATTTATGAATAAGTAATTCCCCCGTTTTTAAAAAAATGCAAAAGTGTGCGTCGGCCGGGAATCGAACCCGGATCAACTGCTTGGAAGGCAACTATGCTGACCATTACACCACCAACGCATCTTGTCTAGATTGTTAAATGTAAAATCTGTATTTCAAAAGTCTTTAACAAAGTATACACAGATGTTCCTACGTTTTAGCCTTACAACTGTGTACATAAAACTGTATGGGTTTTATAAGTAGACCACATTTCTTACCAAATTCAAGGTCAAAGCCAAAACTGTGACATCAAAATGTTACTATATATATGAATGTAATAAATAAAACCTTACTTAGGTTAAAAAGTATTTTCTAAATCACCAATCCCTTACTAATAAAAAGTTACACTCTTGTTGATCATTGTTTTAAAGTAAGTTACGTCGTCGTACGTCACTTTAAAACACTATTCAACGAGTGTGTAATTTTTATTAAGTAAAGAGGTTAGTGATTTTGAAAATACTTTTCTAAGGGACAAAAGTACTCTACTAAATAAATAAGTGCGGACATCAGGAATCCGAAACCTGTCAGGCCAGAGCAAGGAGTGCAGGCCAGATTCTCCAATCGCTTTTGGTAAATTAGAAATAGCCTGCTCCTGCAGTGAAGAGTAAATGACCTGCTGATGATGATTACGTAGCTTTCGTGTATTAGTTTGTATATGAGTGTTTTAGTGTGAGCACGCGTGAATCTAGCACACTCATAGTTGTGCGTGCGTAGATACATTAGTGATATAGAGAGAAAAGGAATGCCATTGGTGACGTATTCTTAAAACTTGCGTAGGTATTGACATCGTGTGATTTGGATGTCAACGACACATCAAAGAGTTGGAACAAAAAAGAAATTTATCGAGTATTGGTAAAAATACAGCATTATTTGGGGCGAAGCGAACGTGATGGGACGCACGTGGTATTTACGCACTCTCCGGGTTTTGTTCGTGATTCACTGATTTGTTTACCTTTTAAAAATAGGCCTAACCTGGCCATGGAGATCACGACTTAAATATAGCGTAGTCCACCTGCTCGATGGACAGACGACCTTACGAAGGTGGCGGCTGCATGAAAGCATACGGGATATCGTGCTTTGGAGTTCCATGAGGGAAGAGTGGCATCTATGTTCAGTAGTAGATTACCATTGCTGAATGATGATGATACACTTAACTATGTGTCATTAATATACAACGTTACTAATGTGAAAGTGACAGCTCCTTCCTTAAAAAATCCAAGAAGTAACCAAATTACAATAATCACGTTAAAATCTCCAACTAAACTAAACATAAACTTTTGTTAGGCTTTCACGACAATAGTGCTGGATTACACTGGAGATACAGGCTATGAGCTTCCTCGTTGTGGATAAAAAAAAATCGAATTGGTAGACCGACGCTGATGCAACATATTGTCATTTGTCACCTATTAAACCGGCCTAGTACTTAGCTCCATAAATTATTTACCCGTCCCCTTAGTTAGTCTGTCCCCTAAAAAACAAAACAACTTTTTTCCTCTATCAATAGAACAAAATATAATGTCAATCTTCACGGTTTTCTTTTTATCTGAAGAAAGGCCTTGGTCGTGGCCACTACGTTAAAATTGTTTCACACTTACCATTGACCTGCTTACTGTGATCTTTGTATAGTTAACCTGCTGCTACACTGCAAGCTATACTTTCATCGCTTTAGTAGTATCTGTGTTAGTTACAAGTCGACATCACATTGTACTAAATATTTTTATAGTCGCTAAGACAAAACTCATGTCAAACTAACTTTAAAAACGTACCTTAAAATTTTTTAATACTAGCTCATAGCGTAATTCGGAACACTTGATAATGTTCATGATAATAGAAGCGAAATGGCGTGTGTTACAATTAATCACCATTCTCACATTTTTTTTCAAGTTTAAAAATTAAATGTTTTTGTTACTTAATCGCTCAGATAATTATCTTTTATTTATGATACAACAGTGTTTACCGATGATTCTTTACTTTTTACTACTCTATGAGTATTGTTTCCTTGTATAAAGGCGTCTTTTTTACACTTGACCCTTGATTCTCTTCTGTGGTATTAAAACATGTTGTGTCAAGTTCAAACAATAAATAAAAGCTTGTTTTTATTTTGTTCTTAAAATTCTATTGACAAAAAGTAAGGTCTGCTTTACTTCAAAGCAATACTCGTAGATAGCCGACATTTATTGAATTGTTTGATAAGTTTGAGTTTGACCATAACACATTTAAATGCTTATTAAATCGCTTTCTGTGGAACACAAGTCTAGCCTAGTGCGTCACGTGTAGTCTATGAACCGAAATAGCTGTTTATAATAATCTAGACTTTGTTTTAGCAATGTATTAATTTAGTTATTAGAACAGATCCGGTTATATCGAATGATTTCATATCCGATTGTACATACCATAACAGTTCATTATCAGTGTACCTACCATGAGTTTACGTTAGGTGTGCTCGCTAGCGACTACGTAAAAAAATGACATTTAAATGTATGACATATTGTGCAGCGCCCCTAGCGGCTACTTTCAAGAAATAAAATCTTCATAGAATTTTTTGACGTATTCGCTAGCGAGCTCACCTAACGTAAACTCATGGTAGGCACACAGGTCATTTACTCTCCATTGCAGGAGCACGACTCTTTCTGATTTACGGTATTAAGGTACTGTCATTTCTTTTTTTTCCACAACGAGGAAGCTCTTGGCCTGTAATTGTATCTCACCTGATGGTAAGTGACGATCTGGCCGAAGGTGGAAGCGAGCTTCACCCGGAATCCTCAACCACGGAGGAACTGGCTATCTTATCTCTTAACTGCCGGAACACAACAATGCTGTTAACATTGTTGCTATGGCGACAGACTTAGGTAAGATGGTGGTAGCTAGTCAGGCGGACTTAGAACAAGTCTTACCACCAACCATAAGGTAGGTATTTATTAGGTAACAGATCAGGTCATTTATGTCTCCACTGCAGGAACACGACTCTAATTTATCAGAGGCAAATGGAGGATTTGTCCTACACTCCCCACGCTGGCCAGACGGGTTGGGGAGGCCTGACGCTCGCATCTTCGTTCATTAGACCTTAAATGACATTCACGGGAGAATTGTGAGAAATAGAGGGAAAATTTGCGTTGAAATTGGTATTTACTAACTGGCCAATATTTTTTTTTCATTCCGGGTCATTCACACAAAATCAAAGATTTCTGTTGCTAAACTTTTGTCGTTTAGGATTTCCCCGTTTTTGCAAGATGGCGTCATCTCATTGCCTCTCTCTATGATGCATTTAAAAACATATAAATCAAGAGCTATTCTGTCATTGTAAGATCTTGCAATAAAATAACAATATTTATGCATTCTAACTAATGTTTTTGACTAGTTTATACCTGGGGTTTTGTATAGACTTTTTGCTAGTAGACTTTGTCTGATTCTAGATTACGTACTTAAAGATTAAGCGAGATAATGCAAGATAGACAAACAGACATAGTCATTTTCGCATATAGCAGTACAGATTGGCTATAACAATCATTATTTACTAAAGAAGCTATAGCTGTCCAATACTTTAATCAAATGAAGCCATCAAGATGTAATTGATATCACTTCGAACGAATAAGAAGTGAACGTAACAAAAAACAAACGTATAGCAAAAAGTGTTGGTAGGTATAAAAAGTAGAATTAGAATGTAATTGTCTCTTAAAGTCTCAAGTAGTTCGAGTTTTATCTTTTGACTTTAAAGACACTCTGTTTTTTATGAGGAAAAGTCATTTTTTAAGTCATTATGAGTGAATTTTAAAAGATAGTTTTATAGCAATCAAACTTTATTAAAGGCAAGTGTGGACGAAGGCACATCATACTTAACACTGTGGTACCTATCTAGTTTTGTTGTAATGGGGGCTCTTTTAAGACCAAAATGTATAGTCAATAGGCTTTTTTTTACCTCTCACATAAAACTGTTTTTGTTACTAATTTCGAAAACATCTGCTTCCCCATTATCAGTGTAACAAATAGAGTTTGGAACACCAGTTTTGAGGATTCAAAAGGATTACAAACTTTGCATTGCATATTTCAAACCATCTAAAAAGTATACTACCTGAAGTTGTGACGTACCACTTTAGTTTATTAATCCGCTTGACCAAAGCCGACGCACGAACGACGTTGTAGAAAAGTCACGTGGTTGTTGGCAACAAAAACAAACGCCTGTCGAAAAGCTACATTTCGTTGCGGGTCCAATGACAGTTTAACTTTCCCCCGGGACAAACTTAACCTTCACGGGTTGGGTTTTTATGGCGGTCAAGCTGTAGATCCTGGCTACATAGGAGTTGCAGTGGTAGGAACGAGAGGTGGGAATAGTCCCGTGTCGAAAAGTCACACGAATGAGCGACATAAAAACACGTTATCAAGGGTCAGATGTGAAATGAAAAACTATAATTATCCACTCAGAAGGTGGACCGACGACCTCATAAAGGTAGCAGGAAGGCGCTGGAGGCTGGCCGCTACTAACCGGCCTTGTGGAAATCACTGGGGCCTATGTTCAGCAGTGGACGTCCTGTGGCTGAAATGATGATGATGATGAACTAGCTGACCAGGCGAACTTCGTACCGCCTATGTTTATCAGAAATAATGTAGGATTCTAATGGTGAAATATTTTTTCAAATCGGTCCATTAGTTTCGGAGCCTATTCAATACAAACAGACAATCAAAATAATCTTTATAATGTTAGCATAGATTAAGATTTTGACTTTAATGCCGTGTTTAGAGTCTTAATATTGTTAATTAATTAAAAGGTATACGATTAGTCTGATTTGTTTGTTTGTAAAAACCTAATGTGTTTATTTTCATTAACACAACCTTAATTTATTTAATTGGTTACTTAGTTTTCACGTCAAGTGATTAATTAATTAAGTGATCTATGTATGCCGTGTAAAAACGTTTTATTTTCTTCATTTAACGATAGATTACTTAATTTGTTGGTTTATTTTAATGTGTTTATTTATGAACTTTAATTTGTTTAGTCCTACCTAATACCCACTTTTTTCATATTAATTCTTAATATCAAGATTTACCTTTTGATTATAAGGGTTTCATACTGAAAATACTTGAATTCCCAACGAAAAAACTCTTGCATGAGTAAAGTNAATTTGATATCATCATTTTGATTTTTTTTATTTTCATACAAAATAAATTTTATAAAGTCCGATTTGTATGAAAATTAAAATAATTAAAATGGAGATATCAATTTTCTGACTTCACCATACCATTTATATGCCCATGTTAACATGGGCATATAAATGGTATGGTGTCGGCTCATATACCCATTTACCTAACACCCTGTATATTTAAGACTAAACTTTTGAAAAAGAGTCTGACGATAGTGACTGAGTTTCTTGCGCTGCTTCTAAGCACTGGCCCATTTATTGTCCTAAAACAGTGGTACGGTTAATACTAGGACGTGTAAAAGTGCTTTTTAAAAACCTATTTAAGAGACTTTCTGTGACAGACCGATAAAACGCAAGTGAATCCTCAGGCAAAAGCTCGTATCATAGCAATTCTTCGCATTGACTACATACTCCTACATATTTACTGTTAAAATAACAAACTCTTGCAACACAAGGAATGTCCGCATACCAGCAACTTATCGCTAAAGATTTAATTAGTTTTATTGCGTCGGATGGTGATTAAAACTCTAACAATCGTAAAGGCACGTTTACACAAGTGAGCGCGACGTTAAACAGATTTATGGTCTTAAACTTCCGGGAGATGGCGGGAATATTGGGGATTTTTTGGGATGTTTTCATCAAAAATGTATTAGCTCAATTTGATCCATATTGATTGAGCTTGTTACAGAAAAATTAAATAAAAAATGACAAAAAATATGCTTTAGGTCTAGGGCTCATCTACCCATACTGATGCATATTACAGAAAAAGTAAAAAACAAATGACGACAGTTTTGACAGTTCCAACTCCTTACCGGATAGTTTTTTTATGGTAGCTCCCAAAGCCACGATGACCCAAACTTCATAATTCACCAATATTATATCCTATATTGGGAGCATACGCTGACAAACTTTCAGCTTTTATAAAATGACGTAGGTCTGGCGTTCACTAGCTCATTGACTGAAATAAAAAACTGTATTGTTATGTAAGTAAAGTTAGTGCCTATTACATAAAATGCTTCTCAGCGGCTAACATAACACCAATAACTAAACTAAAACTTTATTGATATGTAAGTTTAAGCTTGTTTACCATCACTGTATTAACTGGTATCTAATATGAACCATGATCACATTTACGATATTTCTACGATATTCAATTCCTCCGTCGTAAAAGCTAACAAGGAGTAATCGTTGGTTTACCCCCTGAAGCTCAATTGGCGACTAAAGTGTCCAGGCATTTACGAGTATTGACCGTCTAGCGTTGTCAATATAAAATCTAAATATACATATATACGAGTAACTCAAAGGTGACTGACTGACTGACATAGTGATCTATCAACGCACAGCCCAAACCACTGCATGGATCGGGCTGAAATTTGGCATGCAAGTAGATGTTATGACGTAGGCATCCGCTAAGAAAGGATTTTACGAAACTCCACCCCTAAGGGGTAAAACGGGATCCACGCGTACGAACTCGCGGGCGGCCGCTAGTTTTATAATAATGTGCGTCGGGACGTGTTTTTAAATTTTAATTAGTAGAGTGTGTTTTCTTATGCTACGGTTATCTGCTTTTTCAGTGCTTTTATATTGAGCTTTTGGCTATGTGCGCTATTGAAATTCTGCTCTTTTTTTAAAAGGTTCTTACATAGCAATAACATTTTGTGATACATTTTCATTTTGCGACCTATGCTCCTAATATGTATTTGTTCCTATCTTTTTTCTTCTTTCTAAACTTCAACTAGCCGAACTGTTAGGTTAGGCTTAATCCTCTTTTAGAATTTGGAATATGTTTCCAATTGAAAATAGGGATAAGTACCTGCTATTGGACCACACAGCATTTTTTTTATATTAACAGTTGACACACAAACATTCCTGCGTACTCAAATATTCTTTCCTAGCGTTCTGGCAATTTAAAAATACATTCCCGAACGTCGTATAGATAATGTTCTATTTCAGTGATAGTAAGGTCGACAACATTGTTTGAACTATTTACAGATTGTTGACATTACATTTTGACAGGAAGCTGTTGCGAAAATGACAGTTAGTGCATCGAGGTTTGGGGAAGTTACAACACTAGTCAATTGAGATAGCTTGTGTGGAAATGACCATGTTTGAAGTCATTAGTAGGTTCTGTATTTCAAAGTTTAATGCACTGAATTAGATTTAAAAATAAATGAGACGAAAGTGAGCCAGTTCTATACATAAAATTGTCTTTTTATAAGTAACTTAAGAAATAATTCCCCAGTTTAAAAAAAAACTGCAAAAGTGTGCGTCGGCCGGGAATCGAACCCGGATCAACTGCTTGGAAGGCAACTATGCTGACCATTACACCACCAACGCATCTTCTCTAGATTGTTAAATGTAAAATCTTTATTTCAAAAGTCTTTAACAAAGTATACACAGATGTTCCTACGTTTTAGCCATACAACTGTGTACATAAAACTGTATGGGTTTTATAAGTAGACCACATTTTTTACCAAATTCAAGGTCAAAGCCAAAACTGTTACTATATCTATGAATGTAATAAATAAAACCTTACTTAGGTTAAAAAGTATTTTCTAAATCACTAACCCCTTACTAATAAAAAGTTACACACTTGTTGATCATTGTTTTAATTAAAGTAAGGTACGTCGTCGTACGTCACTTTAAAACACTATTCAACGAGCAAAATTACTCTACTAAATAAATAAGTGCGGACATCAGGAATCCGAAACCTGTCAGGCCAGCGCAAGGAGTGCAGGCCAGATTCTCCAATCGCTTTTGGTAAATTCGAAATAGCCTGCTCCTGCAGTGGAGAGTAAATGACCTGCTGATGATGATTATTAAGCTTTTGTGAATTAGTTTGTATATGCGTGTTTTGGTGTGAGCACGCGTGAATCTAGCACACTCACAGTTGCTGTGTATGCGTAGATACTACATACAAAGAGTCAAGAAATGCCATTGGTGACGTATTCTTAAAACTTGCGTAGGTATTGACATCGTGTGATTTGGATGTCAATGACATCTTTAAAAAGAGTTGGAAAAAAAAAGAAAATGTATTGAGTATTGGTAAAAATACGGCATTATTTGGGGCGAAGCGAACGTGATGGGACGCACGTGGTATTTACGCACTCTCCGGGTTTTGTCCGTGATTCACTGATTTGTTTATCTTTTAAAAATAGGCCTAACCTGGCCATGGAGGTCACTCAAATGTAGCGTAGGACGTGCACCTGCTCGATGGACAGACGACCTCAGAAAGGTAGCGACTAGATGAAACAAACGGAAGATCGTGCTTTCTAAGGCTATCCAACAGTTGACAGCCATTAGGCTTTATGATGATAACTTACACAAATATTACCTATACAACATTTTAGTTAAATGTGTGAATAATGTGAAAGTGGTAGTGCCCTAGCGAAGATCTTGTTTAATTAAAGGCGATAATAGCAGAGTGTCAGAGACTGAGACCCTGTCATTTGCAGAACTATTGTGATGAACTACCTAACTAAGAGTGTGATGAACTAACTAACTACTACAACAAAATAAGTACCTATTAACTGGCATTATTTCTGAAGAAAAAAATCCAGCAACTAACAACTACACTGGCTTCCAAAACTAAGTAGGTACACTTTTTAAATTTCATTTTTTCCTAAACTATAAATGGTAGAGATTAAAAAACAAAAAAAGTTTTATAGCAAATCTTATCAGCTTTCTAATAAATAAGTAAAGTCCTTATTATTTCGGAAGCATAATATCTTTTGTACCTTCAAAATTATTGAAATTTTAAAAGTTTGATAGTTTCTTTTGCAGGCCAGTGAAGTAGTATTAAACAGCATAATATAAAGAATATACCTGTTCCCTAAAAACTAAGCAACTTTTTTCCTCTATCTATCAATAGAATAATGTCAATCTTCACGGTTTTCTTTTTATCTAAAGAAAGGCCTTGGTCGTGGCCACGTTAAAATTGTTTCACACTTACCATTGACCTGCTTACTGTGATCTTTGTATAGTAAACCTGGTGCTACACTTCAAGCTATACTTGCATCGCTTTAGTAGTATCTGTGTTAGTTAGAAGTCGACATCACATTGCATTGTACTAAATATTTTTATAGTCGCTAAGACAAAACTCACGTTAAACTAACTTTAAAAACGTACCTTAAAAAACTTAAATGCTAGCTCATATCATAATTTGGAACACTTGATAATTTCAGAAGCGAAATGTCGTATGTTACAATTAATCACCATTCTCACATTTTTTCAAGTTTAAAAATTAAATGTTTTTGGTGCTAAAACGCTCAGTTATTATCCTATATTTATGGTACAACAGTGTTTACCGATGATTCTTTAATTTTTACGACTCTATTATCGGTCTTATTCATAATAAAATGCTAATATAGGTTTAAAACCTACATTAGCTAAAACGTTTGATAGGCTTAAAACACTCTTATAAACCTCTGATAAAAAACGTTATTCATAATCGTTTATAAACCTTTGATAGCTAAAACAGAGTTTAATATTTTCTTTCCACAGACTATACAAAAAGAATGAACGAAAACAGCTTTTTTGGTGATTTAACTTGATGGACCATGTAAAATCATAGACAAATCGCAGAAAAAAAAAACAAAAAATTGGCAGCTGTGACGTTTTACTTACTGACATTGACATTTGGCACGAAAATTTAATAAAGTTTTCGGTTTTTTCGATCAACTCCCAAGTTTTATCAAACTTTTATAAAACTTGGGATTGTATGTTCTGGATTCTGTACCTCTTACCCTGTACTCTGCAATAAGCTCTTACGACGACCCGGCTAGTTACATCGGATACTAATTATGTCCATGACGAAGGAGAACAGACCGCCTAAAAGGCAACGATCAGAAAACTGGTTGGAGGAAGATAAGGTAGTACTTATTTTTAGCCTGATAAAGTGCCTACTAATTTTTGTAGCATGGTTTTATTTATGTTTGACGCCTAGTGTTTGCTTTTCAGTATTTGCTGAAAGAGTTGGTGAAAGAAAGAGTAAATGCAATCGAAAATAAAAATACAGACACTAACACGAATAAACGGAAGGTTGCGGCTTGGGCTGATTTACAAACAACGTTGGTACATCTTTTGATTTCTGCCTTCAATATAAAATTTTGCCTTTACCTGTAATTCAAAATCCTGTCATTTCTTTTTCAGGTTTAATTCAATGTGCGCTGGTATGAACCGCTCCATTNAAATATAGTTAAATATTGACTGTGTTTTTTCTTTGGTTTGTTACAAACGTCAGATTAGAGGGACTTTTAAGATGTGATTGTTGGTTATTTGTAATTAAGATGAGGCAATTTAAGTTAAAACATACAGTGTTTTATTCATGAAAATAGGACTACTTACCTGAAACTTTAGGGCTAAATGGTGCCGTATAAAATATACAAAGCTTAACCAAAATTTGCTCCCTGCAGGAGTCAAACATGCAACCGCAGTGGGCATTGTATCGCCAACTACTATGCCAGTGACCGAAATACGCAGTACAATGTGTTGTTCATTTTTGTTTATTTTGAAAGAAATCAATCGTCATTACATCATTATAATCATCTTGAATCCGTATATTAAACAATGATTGTATTGGAAGTACTTTAACCGACTTCAAAAAGGAGGAGGTTACCAATTCGTCTGAATGTTTTTTTGTAGAAATCCATCAATGGTCAAAGATGTTGGTTGGCCTATTTATTGTTTTAAAAAAATCGGTCCCCATTTTTGTTATCAAAATTGATTCAGTACTTTAGTTTTAAAATCAAAATACCTAACTGAAACAAACTTTTTGGCAAACTTTTTGGAGTCAGTTATTTTTTTATTAAAATTAATTTATAATGGAACACTTGTATGAGGACGTAATAAATGTCTATTTTAGTTGAAATGGAACGCGAAAGTTTAAAAACTTGTAAAATGCTAAAATAACCAAGTGTAGGTAATTCTTGGACATTTTTTCTTGGAAATAAAGTAAAGCTTTTAATTCTCAACTCTGACATTCTGGCCACAGTATGGCCAATCATCAGAAGCCGGCCACGAACCCGTTATAATTGTTGTTTCTTATAAAAAGTGCCAAAAATTGGAGCACGACTCAAGTGCCGATAGATACGTTCATTACTTCGGTACAGTTAACTAGACATATATTTTATGTATGTAGGAATCATTAGACTATAATAGGTTAATTAAAATAATTCCGCACCGCCTACAGGTTGACTGTGGGAGAATTCCATATGGCATTAATTTCGCCTTTTGTAACCTTTTTATGTACAGTCACGGAATGAAAAGGTTCGTCAGTTTTCAAATTCATTCCTTCAACGAATCGCGAGCACATATTACCTTTTGAAACTATGTTACAGAATAATCTCGAGTTAGAGAAAATAATCTTTAACTGTTCGTCAGTAAAGTTCAAAATTATTCAGATCAAAGTTTTTTGACGATTTATCTTGTCAAGAAGATTATTATGACCGATAAACTAAAACCTTCTTGTTGGTTCAACCTGCCATTATTTTTTCTATTAAATAAAAAAAANGTCACAACGTGCGGCATTTTTAAGCAAGCGTTGACGTCACGGGCCTCTTCTTATGAACTTTGGGGCGCTTTATCTCTTTAAATTTTCATTAGTTTGAAAAAGTGAAAAATACGTGTAGAGTATTTTTTGATAAGTTAACTGACGGACTAATTAAAACTCTTGCTTTTTGACCCAGGCAACATCCCCATTATATCTTCGATTTCATCAGCCACCCGGGTGTCTAACATGGAAATGACATGACTGTATTTGGTGATGTCCTGAGTAATACCAGCTATGTGAAATTGTGCCTCCTCTACCAATCACGAAGGCTTATACCACTCGGTCAGGCCGTAGGCCCCCGTAGGGTGAGGTTTAAAGTCCCCGCAGTTTCATATGTTTTTTTTCTTTTTCTTTCTTATGGTGGATCCAAGTTTTTTTTTTTTTGTTTTTTTTTGCCGTGGGCTATCTTTCTTCGTGGGGGGGTAGTGTAGCGGTAAGCAAAACTCTTTGCGCCGGGTATAGGCTACGGCGGTTGCGATGGTAACCAGGTTGTTGATGTCAGGAGAACGTCAGGTAGTAAAATAGGAGATTTTACAATATATTATATTTTATTCAAAAGTGTCTACGTGAGTTTCCATATTAAGCTACGTACCCTTTAAATACTATTAAATGCTTATTAAATCGCTTTCTGTGGAACACAAGTCTAGCCTAGTGCGTCAACGTGTAGTCTATGAACCGAAATAGCTGTTTATAATAATCTAGACTTTGTTTTAGCAATGTATTAATTTAGTTATTAGAACAGATCCGGTTATATCGAATGATTTCATATCCAATTGAACATACCATAACAGTTCATTATCAGGTCATTTACTCTCCATTGCAGGAGCATGACTCTTTCTGATTTACGGTATTAAGGTACTGTCATTTCTTTTTTTTCCACAACGAGGAAGCTCTTGGCCTGTAATTGTATCTCACCTGATGGTAAGTGACGATCTGGCCGAAGGTGGAAGCGAGCTTCACCCGGAATCCTCAACCACGGAGGAACTGGCTATCTTATCTCTTAACTGCCGGAACACAACAATGCTGTTAACATTGTTGTAATGTCGATGATGGTGTTAGCTAGTCAGGCGGACTTAGAACAAGTCCTACCACCAACCATTAGGTATTTATTAGGTAACAGATCTATCAGTTTAGATACAAATGTATCTCATTATAGTTCTGCTATGTTATATCATCAAGTCATATAGGTATACAGGGTGTTAGGTAAATGGGTATATGAGCCGACACTAGCCCATGTTAACATGGTCATATAAATGGTATGGTGAAGTCAGTTTGATTTCATCATTTTAATTTTTTTAATTTTCATACAATTTTTTTTTATAAAATCCGATTTGTATCAAAATTAAAATAATTAAAATAAAGACATCAATTTTCTGACTTCACCATACCATGACCATGTTAACATAGGCTAGTGTCGGCTCATATACCCATTTACCTAACACCCTGTATAATTATATCATCAGGTCATATAGTCTCTACTGCAGGAACACGACTCTCTAATTTACCAAAGGCAAATGGAGGATTTGTCCTACACTCCCCACGCTGGCTAGACGGGTTGGGGAGGCCTGATGCTCGCATATTCGTTCCTTAGACCTTTTATGACATCATCGGGAGGATTGTGAGAAAGAGAGGGAAAATTTGCGTTGAAATTCGTATTTACTAACTGGCCAATATTTTTTTTTCATTCCGGGTCATTCACACAAAATCAAAGATTTCTGTTGCTAAACTTTTGTCGTTTAGGATTTCCCCGTTTTTGCAAGATGGCGTCATCTCATTGCCTCTCTCTATGACGCATTTAAAAACATATAAATCAAGAGCTATTCTGTCATTGTAAGATCTTGCAATAAAATAACAATATTTATGCATTCTAACTAATGTTTTTGACTAGTTTATACCTGGGGTTTTATATAGACTTTTTGCTAGTAGACTTTGTCTGAGTCTAGATTACGTACATAGAGATTATGTGAGATAATCTATATATATAAAAGAAAGTCGTGTTAGTTACTTCGCTTATAACTCAAGAACGGCTGAACCGATTTAGCTGAAAATTGTCAGGGAGGTAGTTTAGAGCCAGGAGAAGGACATAGGATACTTTTTATCCCGTTCGAAATTTTAAAAAAAGTCTGCTTATTTATTGCCATTAAGGCGGAACAAAGTTCGCCGGGTCAGCTAGTGCAAGATAGACAAACAGACATAGTCATTTTCGCATATAGCAGTACAGATTGGCTATAACAATCATTATTTACTAAAGAAGCTATAGCTGTCCAATACTTTAATCAAATGAAGCCATCAAGATGTAATTGATATCACTTCGAACAATAAGAAGTGAACGTAACAAAAAACAAACCTAGAGCAAAAAGTATTGGCAGAAAAAGTAGAATTAGAATGTAATTGTCTCTTAAAGTCGCAAGTAGTTCGAGTTTTATCTTTTGACTTTAAAGACACTCTATTTTTTATGGGAAAAAGTCATTTTTTAAGTCAATAAGAGTGAATTTTATAAGATAGTTTCATCATCATCATCATCTCAGCCATAGGAAGTCCACTGCTAAACATAGGCCTCCCCCAATGCTGTCCATGTTACCCGGTTGGTAGTGGCCTGTGTCCAAAGATAGTTTTTAAAGCAATCAAACCTGGATGAAGGCATATCATACTTAACACTGTAGTATCTAATTTTGTTGTAATAGGTTCTCTTTTAAGACCATCCTAGACTGCATCCCACTTAACATCAGGTGCGATTGTGGTCAAATACCTGCCTTGTTATGCACAAAAAAAAAGTATAGTCAACAGACTCTTACCTCTTAAATAAAACTATTTTTTTTTACCAATTTCGAAAACATCTGCTTCCCCATTATCAGTGTAACAAATAAAGTTTGAAACACCAGTTTTGAGTATTCAAAAGGATTACAAACTTTGCATTGCATATTTCAAACCATCAAAAAAATTTTCTACCTGAAATTGTGGCGTACCACTTTAGTTTATTAATCCGCTTGACCAAAGCCGACGCACGAACGACGTTGTAGAGAAGTCACGTGGTTATTTGCTACAAAAACAAACGCCTATCGAAAAGTCACATTTCATTGCGTTGACTTAAAACTTCACTTGTTGGTTTTTTATTGAAAGAAAGAAAGAAAGAAAAAATATTTATTTGGTACTAGATGATACACATTGGCGGTCAAGCTGTAGATCCTGGCTACACAGGAGTCGCAGCGGTGGGAACGAGAGGTTAGAATAGTCCCGTGTCAAAAAGTCACATGACTGAGCGATATAAAAACACGTTATCGATATTAAGTAAGGAAAGGAAACGTCTAATGCAGCGATAAGGGTCAAATGTGAAATGAAAAACTATAACTATCCACTCAGAAGGTGGACCGACGACCTCATAAAGGTAGCAGGAAGGCGCTGGATGCAGGCCGCTACCAACCGGCCTTGTGGAAATCACTGGGGCCTATGTTCAGCAGTGGACGTCCTGTGGCTGAAATGATGATGATGATGAACTAGCTGACCAGGCGAACTTCGTACCGCCTATGTTTGTCAGAAATAATGTAGGATTCTAATGGTGAAATATTTTTTCAAATCGGTCCATTAGTTTCGGAGCCTATTCAATACAAACAGACAATCAAAATAATCTTTATAATGTTATCATAGATTAAGATTTTGACTTTAATGCCGTGTTTAGAGTCTTAATATTGTTAATTAATTAAAAGGTATACGATTAGTCTGATTTGTTTGTTTGTAAAAACCTAATGTGTTTATTTTCATTAACACAACCTTAATTTATTTAATTGGTTACTTAGTTTTCACGTCAAGTGATTAATTAATTAAGTGATCTATGTATGCCGTGTAAAAACGTTTTATTTACTTCATTTAACGATAGATTACTTAATTTGTTTGTTTATATGTGTTTATTTATGAACTTTAATTTGTTTAATTACCTTATACCCACTTTTTACCATATTAAGTCATAATATCAAGATTTACCTTTTGATTTTAAGGGTTTTATACCGAAAATACTTGAATTCCCAACGAAAAAACTCTTGCATCAGTAAAGTACCATTTTGGTCCAACTTTACTTTTTCTACCTGTCTACGATGACGCATGTCAATAAAATAGCAGAACTATTTCGACAATTAGCTGTCCATTGTCCTCCCATCTTTTGTCTACGTCATGTCAAACAATGATTGTTTTGAAAGAATCTTCGCATTCGTTTTCGTATCTCTGGTCAGTTGTCATTGAGTCGTCGAAGATGAGCGTTGTATTTTAGTTTTCTTTTCGATTTTGTTTTTAGCCAGTATTTTGTTTTTTAATTTAATTGTGTAGTTTTTTGTTTTTATCTGTGATAAGAAGTGACAGATATTTTCTTATTTTTTCGTTTTTGAAAGTGGCGGTTTTTATTTTTTTCCGGCCAGTACATAATTTTATCTAAGTTGGTAGTAAATTGATGGATTTTTGTATCGTTTTGTGTGGTTAGGATAAGTGATTCTCTGATGTTGGTTGAGTGATGTTTGCTAGTGGTTATGGAAATGAGGTAAGACTTATAATATTTTTTGTCGATGGCGATTATTGAATGCGTTAAATATATCGAATTCGTTATTGAGAGAAATATAGNAAATATATTTTTTTACAACTATTTTTTTAGGTAAGTTTCTTCTTCCACTTCTGAACTGATATTAGTTAGCACAAAAAATAACCTTGCCGGTTGAAGCTGAGAAATAAATTCTCTATAAACGCTATTAATGAAACATTAAGTATCATTTCAGGCATAATTTCTCAAGGTTGCCCGCCCCCACTATAAATATTTCAAACAAATAGGAACTTTTCTTCTTTTTTTTTCTTTCTTTCTTCTTTTTAAACAAATTAAGCTCTAATACGACATTTTGTTGACTAAAAAACGACACTGGAGACTAAAGAAATGAATGAAATGAAAAAAAAATACATACCTACAGTCAATTTCCAACATAGAACCTCTTTTTTGAAGTCGGTTAAAAAGGCTAGATTGCTCTAAATTGAAATAAAGCGATAATTAAATTTTATATTTTGACAACTAGGCCAGGTATGTTAAGCCATTAATTAACTAAAATAATTCCTGCAATAAATATTCTGTTTTACGGATTATTAAAACAGACCTTCTAAATTGAAAGTAACATTTTCGCAATAGGTTTTGTATTTATTAATTTAATAAGACACAAAGAGTAGTGACTAGTACCTAAGTTTGTTGTGGCGCTTCTTCTCAGCACTTGTTAAAGGTTTGTCTCAAAGCACTGGTTAAGCAAAAATAATGAGACATGTAAAGGCTCCATAAGAGCATTTAACCATTTGTAAGAGCTATTTAATTACACTAAACAAATAATGTATGTTNAAGTATAGTTGAATATTGACTGTGTTTTTTCTTTGGTTTGTTACAAAAGTCAGATTAGAGGGACTTTTAAGATGTTATTGTTGGATATTTGTAATTAAGATGAGGCAATTTAAGTTAAAACATACAGTGTTTTATTCATGAAAATAGGACTACTTACCTGAAACTTCAGGGCTAAATGGTGCCGTATAAAATATACAAAGCTCAACCAAAATTTGCTCCCTGCAGGAGTCAAACCTGCAACCGCAGCGGGCATTGTATCGCCAACTACTATGCCAGTGACCGAAATACGCAGTACAATGTGTTGTTCATTTTTGTTTATTTTGAAAGAAATCAATCGTCATTACATCATTATAATCAATCATCTTAAATCCGTTAAACAATGATTGTATTGGAAGTACTTTAACCGACTTCAAAAAGGAGGAGGTTACCAATTCGTCTGAATGTTTTTTTGTAGAAATCCATCAATGGTCAAAGGTGTGAACTGACTGATTGTTTTAAAAAAATAGTCTCCATTTTTTATCAAAATGGATTCGGTAGTTTTTGGAGTCAGTTATTTTTTATTAAAATAAATAATGGAACACTTGTAAAATAAAATAGAAAGAAACGGGTCTTAACGTCTATTTTAGTTGAAATGGAACGCGAAAGTTTAAAAACTTGTAAAATGCTAAAATAACCAAGTTTTTTCTCGGAAATAAAGTAAAGCTTTTAATTCTCAACTCTGACATTCTGTATGGCCAATGGCCACAGTATGGCCAATCATCAGAAGCCGGCCACGAACCCGTTATAATTATTGTTTCTTATAAAAAGTGACAAAAATTGGAGCAACGACTCATGTGCCGAAGTAGATACGTTCATTACTTCGGTACAGTTTACTAGACATATATTTTATGTATGTAGGAATCATGATTATAGGCTAATTAAATAATTCCGCACCGCCTACAGGTTGACTGAGGGAGAATTCCATATGGCATTAAGTTCGCCTTTTGTAACCTTTTTATGTACCTACAAATATATTTTTTACAGTAAAGTTTTTTACTGATAAATAAGTAAATTAGCACAAAACTTGTAACCTTGTCGGTTGAAGCTAAGAAATAAATTCTCTAAACCCTATTAATGAAACATTCAGTATCATTTCAGGCATAATTTCTCAAAGTTGGCCCGCCCCCACTATAAATATTTCAAACAAATACTTAGCCACTTTTCTTTCTTTCTTCTTTTTAAACAAATTAAGTACTAGCTAGTGCGACATTTTGTCGACTAAAAAAAAGAAAACTAGAGACTAAATTACAAAAAAATACATACAGCAGGCAGGGCACCCAGTGGTGGGTCGCGAGCGAACATTGAGTGGGCCCTGCCTGTAGAACGACACACCACCCCTACCGATCCCAACTGCTGGGCAGCGGCCGAAATTTCCTATAGGTGGGTCCCGAGTTTGGGAACTTGTATTAGATGAGTCGTAGTAGCCCAGACAACTTTGGGAACCACTGACATATAGTCAATTTCCAACATAAAACTTCTTTTTTTGAAGTCGGTTAAAAAGGCTAGATTGCCTCTAAATTGAAATAAAGCGATAATTAGATTACATTTTGACAACTAGGCCAGTTATGTTAAGCCATTAATTAACTAAAATAATTCTTGCAATAAATATCCTGTTTTACGGATTATTAAAACAGACCTTCTAAATTGAAAGTAACATTTTCGCAATAGGTTTTGTATTTATTAATTAAATTTGAAATTATTTTGCATTTATTAATTTAATAAGACACAAACAGTAGTGACTGGTGACTAAGTTTGTTGCGGCGTTTCTTCTCAGCACTTGTCAAAGGTTTGTTTCAAAGCACTGGTTAGGCAAAAATAATGAGACATGTAAAGGCTCCATAAGAGCATTTAACCATTTGTAAGAGCTATTTAATTACACTAAACAAAATTAAATAATGTATGTTNTGTATGTTTGTTGGTAACTATTTCCATAATTTAATTGGTCCATTTAAAGTAGCACGTGCCCTGCTTCAGGATTATTCCCAATTGCTGTCTAACATTAAGATATCCTGAACTCCACAAACCATTAATATAAAGATAGCTAGGCCATATGGCTATTATGAAGCAGTTGTCCTAGTTCTAGCCTATTCAGGACCACAATCTAGCAGCCATATGGTTTAGAACCTAACCCCGGGATACCACCAAAAGTTAAACGCGCGTTAAACACTGGTTTAATACTTAAACTATACCATACGGTAATGTCATTAAATGTTTTTGGTAAGGGCTTGTTCCCATGAAGACATCCTTTTTTTTTCAGGTACTGTTTTTGCAGGATTCTGTTTGTACACAGTGTCTCGAAAAAACCCAATCCGTCTGAATTTTTAATTACTGCAAAACTCTGGGAAAAAGCCCTAACCTGTTTAGATTAGAGGGCTTAGGCCCGGTTTTTTGATTCGTAGTTAAAATAACCAATGGTCAAATTTGACAGATGTCAAATGACAAGTGGTTAAATATCAGAAAAAATGTTTTTCGAACAATGGTTAGCTTGCCTTTTAGTACATTTTTTAACTATTTGTTTACATTTTGTTAATATTTAACCATTAGTAGCAAAATTTAACAATTAGTTATTTTAACTACGAATCAAAAAACTGGGCCTTAGTGTGAGTTTACATCAAACGTCTTCACTAGTGAGCGCGTAAAAATCATTAAATGTATGACAAAATTTTAGTTCTTGAAAGTTTCCGCTAGGGGCGCTGTACAAACCGTCATACATTGAATGTCATTTTTACGCGCTCACTAGTGACGATATTTGATGTAAACTCACACTAAGCCCTCTGATATCCCTTGGGGTGTATTTTTTTTTAGTTTGAGAACCACAGATTTAAGTTAATCTTGGCATCGGTACAGAGGGCACGTCAAGCTAAATACTGACCACCTTATGTGCTTGTGATGAGGGCGATATTCCAACAAAAATGTGTAGTTTATTCTGTTGTAAGCACTAATTACTTATCTAGCTTATGGTAAGCTTATAAGGCGGTTGATAAGTTGGCGTTTAAAATATTTGGAAGTAGATTAGTGACGTCATTGGAGTTAGATTAAGAGTTTTGGTTTTTGTGTGGGAATTTTTCTAATGCCTCTTTTTCTTTGTTTATCCACCAACTAATATTAAAAATTCAAAAATAGAATAGTCAATCTATTTGTTAGTTACTCCTGAATTAAATAATTTCATAGATTTGAAAATAAAGTCATGCATGTGTCATGTGACATGGCATTCCAGTAATTTAAAAAAGTTCAGGGCCTATTTACATTGCTGACCAAATCTCTGCTAGAAGACAGAGCTTTTTATGACATCAGGCAGAAATAGTTCCCGCAACTCGAAAAATCAAAACTGGTTAAAAAACGATAATTACCTATTTATCCATTCATATCTATCGATGGGGCAGGAAAGTTCTTGAGTGGCGACCACGAGCCGGAAGACAGCGTGGGCGGGCCTCCCACTAGGCGGACCGACGATCTGGTGAAGGTCGCGGGAGGTGCCTGGATGCGAGCGGCGCAGGACCGGTCTTTGTGGAAATCTTTGGGGGAGGCCTTTGTCCAGCAGTGGACGTCTTTCGGCTGAAACGAACGAACGATCCATCAATGTCCGTCTGTAACCTTTCATGCACTACTGAACTATTAGATGAGGTTCATACCTCGAGAAAAATCTAGGATAGTTTCTAAGTTTCTATAAATATTTCAAAATAACTATCGTGATCTTCATAAACCATGCTCTACCATCAAATATACAAGGTACAAGGATAAATTATAAGGTCCGTGACCCTCGACACTGGGTTATGACCTCGAAATGCACATCGAATACCGATTCGAGGTTCGCTAGTTCGATACCCGAGTGCTGGACTGCCCCTGGTGGCATGCATATAAGAAGCCTCTTATTATTATTATTTTTTTATTACTGTTTTTTCTTTCTTCTGCTGTTTTTGGTTTAAATTCAAAGTTGTGATTACTGTATTATGTTATTGTATTGTGTAAAGTCCACGGGTTGCTTACATTATAATATGTATTATGTATGCTGTGGTTATTGTTTGCGTGGGAGCAGTTAGCTAGAGACCTTTGGCTTAATTTTTTGTTTTATTGTGTTTAATGCTGTATCTCATGTTGATAGCCCAATAAAAATAAATAAATAAATAGATAGCCTGGACAAATAAATAAATTTTGACTCTGACTTTGACTTACATGCGCTTTTTTTGTTACAGATAACCCCACGATGACTTCCGCGAGTGACAACGCGAAATAAGTGACAAGTGTAAATTCAAAGTTTTTGTAAGAAGTTAAATTAAATTAGTGTACACATGTGTGAGAAAGGGGTAAAGGAGAAGATGACCAACATCACGCCGGAGACCCGGATCATGATGATGCGGTCTGTGGATGGCAGGAGCAGCTATAGGAGACAGGTAATTTTAGTACTCTACTAAAGCCTGGTCCGTGAGCACGTAGAATTTTGTCCAATGACCCCAAACTACCCATCTTTATCTTTGTCGCGCTCGCATACTCACTGCGGGCGCGCGTCGCACAGTCGCGACAGCAATATAATTACGCGCGAGTGATAAGGATGGGTAGCTTGGGGTCATTGGACAAAATTCTACGTGCTCACGGACCAGGCTTTACCTACAAATATCGCGCACAGCTAAGTTCCTACTGTAATGGAGCGTGGTGCGGGAAAATACACCACGTGTTGTTATTACGTTAAAGGACGAAGTACACTTATCAATCCGGAAACGTATTACTCGAGTATACTACAGTAAACTCGAGGCGGTCAGTATTCTTTGTATGAAACTCCATACTGCAACGCATTCCGCATCGTAACGTAAACGCCTCGTCTCAATACGGTGTTGATCCCTTTCCGGGTTGATCGAGATGCGCGCCACGGTAAACTTTTATAGTGGCATTTTATCGATTTTTCACGATAAGCCATTAATACATTATTGTCGTCTAAAATCGTCGATAAGATTTTATCGTGGCGCACATCTTAGTACCGCTGTAGACTGCAACAGCTTCGTTACGTCACAAGTCACTTCTACCGCACACAGCAGGAACCAGCCTATATTTATTTGTCCACGAAAAATTGGCATGCAAAAATTGACAACGCATTAAATTTTTCTTCAGCATGACCAATGAAGATAATCGGCCTGGGTAAGACCCAGATTGCCGGATTTCAATCCAAGCTGTTTTCTTTTTGACGATGCACTTAAGCTTAGCCATTTTAAATATTTAGAAGTAGAGATACTACCCTAGTTAGTGTCTTTATGCCCAAGACATGAAATGAAAAAATGCAATAAAACCTTATCACGCATTCTTTGATAGCTATATTATCACTGAAATTAAAAGTAAGGCAAATACGGTATTGTACAAATACCATACAATATCCAATAACGAGCCGCTCAAATAGCTTCATTGTTTAATAACACTTATTAAAACAATTATGGCGTACCCAGCCGTCCATTTTCCTAGTGACATAATAATCTCTACCACTATCTCTTTCTCAACCAACACCTTACTATCGCACTGGCATCTATTTCTAAGGCTATAAGGTCTAAATTATAGTGAAATAAACGTTTTAATTGGGCGCGGAAAGGGACAGAATGTATGGCAGTGTGCCGGTCGTTGACCCCACGAAATGCTGTACAATCTAGCGAACGCTTTCAGATAAAGTGCATAGTGTTGTTTGTAATTCGTTTGTTTGTTAATCGATATCGATGAAAATATTTTTGGATAAAGAAGCAGAAAGCAGAGCGTACCTACTTATTTTTACCCTGCCAGAAAAACTTCTCTAAAAACTNACCGATCCGTCTGAATTTTTACTTACTGATAAACCCTGGGAAAAAGCCCTAACCTGTTTAGATTAGAGGGCTTAGGCCCGGTTTTTTGATTCGTAGTTAAAATAACCAATGGTCAAATTTGACAGATGTCAAATGACAAGTGGTTAAATATCAGAAAAAAATGTTTTTCGAACAATGGTTAGCTTGCCTTTTAGTACATTTTTTAACTATTTGTTTACATTTTGTTAATATTTAACCATTAGTAGCAAAATTTAACAATTAGTTATTTTAACTAAGAATCAAAAAACTGGGCCTTAGTGTGAGTTTACATCAAACGTCCTCACTAGCGAGTGCGTAAAAAAAATAAAAAGTATATGAAAATTTTAGTTCTTTAAAGTTTCCGCTAGGGGCGCTGTACAATCCGTCATACATTGAATGTCATTTTTACGCGCTCACTAGTGACGATGTTTGACTTAATGTTTGTCAATGTTTTGTATAATGTTATTTTTTTTAATTTAAATGTTGGTTGGAGAGGCACCCGCTGAAAACCAGCGTCGGGGCACGCGTGCATGCACGCGTGGCTCGATTAATGCTGAGCGAGCGCCTTTTTGGCACAAAAATATGCGTGTATAGTTTTAAGTTCCTTTGTTCTAGTTTTTATTTTTTCTTTTTGTGTCAAATACAGTTTTTCTTATCTTATCTTATCTTATCTTATGTAAACTCACACTAAGCCCTCTGATATCCCTTGGGGTGTATTTTTTTTTAGTTTGAGAACCATAGATTTCAGTTAATCTTGGCATTCGGTACAGACGAGGGCACGTCAAGTTAAATACTGACATCTTAATGTACTAGTAATAAGGTCGATTTTTCAACAAAAATGTGTAGTTTGTTCTGCTGTAAGCACTAATTACTTATCTAGCTTATCGTAAGCTTATAAGGCGGTTGATAAGTTGGCGTTTAAAATATTTGGAAGTAGATTAGTGACGTCATTGGAGTTAGATTAAGTGGAGTTTTGGGTTTTTGGTGTCAAGAATTTTACACATGCCTCCTTTTCTTTGTTTATTTACAAACTAATATTAAAAATTCTAAAATAAAATCGTCAATCTATTTTTTTGGTTACTCCTGAATTTAAATTACAGATTTTAAAATAAAGTCATGCATGTGTCATGTGACATGGCATTCCAGTAATTTAAAAAAGTTCAGGGCCTATTTACATTGGTGACCAAATCTCTGCTAGAAGACAGAGCTTTTTATGATATCAGGCAGAAATAGCTCGAAACTCGAAAAATCAAGGTTAGAAAACGATAAATTACATATTTATCCATCCATATCTATCAATGGGGCAGGAAAGTTCTTGAGTGGCGACCACGAGCCGGAAGACAGCGTGGGCGGGCCTCCCACTAGGTGGACCGACGATCTGGTGAAGGTCGCGGGAGGTGCCTGGATGCGAGCGGCGCACGACCGGTCTTTGTGGAAGTCTTTGGGGGAGGCCTTTGTCCAGCAGTGGACGTCTTTCGGCTGAAACGAACGAACGAACGAACGATCCATCAATGTCCGTCTGTAACCTTTCATGCACTACTGAACTATTAGATGAGGTTCATACCTCGAGAAAAATCTAGGATAGTTTCTAAGTTTCTATAAATATTTCAAAATAACTATCGTGATCTTCATAAACCATGCTCTACCATCAAATATGCTAAGCAGATAATAATAGTAGGCGGCTCTACAAGGATAAATTATAGGGTCCGTGCCCTATGACTTTGGGTTATGACCTCGAAATGCACATCGAATACCGTCGCTGGTTCGATACCTGATGCTGGACTATTGTGGTGACCCTACTAATTTAAGCTTATATGTTTTTGACTCTACATGGTTTAGACAAAGTCGATCTATCTGTTTGTACGCTTAGATCTTTAAAACTGTGGATTTTAATGCGGTTTTCATCAATATACAGGGTGTTAGGTAAATGGGTATATGAGCCGACACTAGCCCATGTTAGCATGGGCATATAAATGGTATGGTAAAGTCAGAAATTTGATATCATCATTTTATTTTTTTAAATTTTCATACAAAATAATTTTATTAAATCCGATTTGTATGAAAATTAAAATAATTAAAATGAAGATATCAATTTTCTGACTTCACCATACCATTTATATGCCCATGTTAACATGGGCTAGTGTCGGCTCATATACCCATTTACCTAACACCCTGTATAGAGTATTTTAAGAAGGCTTAAGCATTGCAGCCAGCATGACTCACTCACTGATTAACTCACTCACTCATCATGAAATCTCAGAAACCACAAGTGCTAGGAGTCTCAAATTTTGCATGGGGGTTCCTTTTAGAACGTAGGTGCTCTCTAAGACGGGATTTTACAAAAATCAACCCCTAAGAGGGTAAAACGAGACACGCGTACAAAGTCGCGGGCAGCCGCTAGTAATACCATAAAACTTTGTCCTAAAATTTGTATTTTTGTTACAGATAACCCCACGATGACTTCCGCGAGTGACAACGCGAAATAAGTGACAAGTGTAAATTCAAAGTTTTTGTGAGAAGTTAAATTAAATTAGTTCACACATGTGTGAGAAGGGGGTTAAGGAGAAGATGACCAACATCACGCCGGAGACCCGGATCATGATGATGCGGTCTGTGGATGGCAGGAGCAGCTATAGGAGACAGGTATGTAAAGCTTCAACCACACCAACGCGTGCAGAGCCCCGATTACGGTAATTTTTACAAGCTTTATATTGACTTCACTTGAGTATGTGTGGGACAAATCTTGCAACTGAATTTAAGACCACTTCTTCTCCACCGATTGAGCTGAAATTTGGTATACTTATGTAAGTACGATGACAATGCAATATTATGGCACCATTGAGCTGGTCTGATGATGGAGTCGGGAGGTGGCCATAGGAACTCCTAAACAAAACGGCGGAAACTCATCGAGTTTGGGTTCGTTGGATTTGTGTTTTCGAGCACTTTAGTGTTAGATAATGTCCAGGGTCCTGAGATTAAGATATAACTAAAAAGTGTAAAATAAAATTATAATAAAAATAAACTTTTTTAAAAACAAGCTTTTATTCTGAATATCGAAAGCTTGTAGCGCAAACAGAGAAAAAGAGGGATAAATTCCATGCGCGATACAAGCTTTCGAAATTCAGAATAAAAGCTTGTTTTTAAAAAAGTTTATTTTTATTATAATTTTTTATCGTCTCCAATCCAGACACGCTTCTCGATTCTGCGATACGATTGGTCGTTCAACAGCGTACGTCAGCTGTTTTGACCAATCGTATCGCAGAATCGATGAAGCGCGTCTGGATTGGAAACGTTAAAAGTTACCGTAATCGGGGCTCTGATCGCCATCGCCGGCGCGATCAAAGGCCAATGACAGGTCGCGCGACCCATGACAGATCACGTGGCCTGTCATTTCCCTATGATCTGCACGCGTTGGTGTGGTTGAAGCATTATAAGTGCCAAATATTGATCGTTCGTTCGTTCGTTTCAGCCGAAATATTGATCAACATTTTATAAATAGTTTTCTTTTAATGTCTGTAATAATGGCATAACGCATAGCTGATAGGTTCCTGAGGAAGTAGAACAGTGCGGATGGAGTGAGTTTTGCTAAGATTTCAGACAGCTCTGTCACATATCATAATTTTACCTCTCACTATCAGAGGAACCTAATCAGTTTTAGCGCTATACACATCATTACATAGTTTATAAATATGACAAAGAAAATAACATTTGATTAAGACATTCATAACTATCCTTGTTAGTTTCCTGAAAATGAATTAATGAAAATTCATATATTTACGTTTGTTCTGTAAGAAGTAGGCACCTGCATGCAGGTAAGGTCTGGGGCATTACACATAAGCAATGATAAAACTAATACACAACATTTTTAACTAAAAGAAGTTGAACCATAATTCAACAGGAAAAAGAAAATTTCAGCAGCACTCTTTAAAATCCAGAATTTTTTATTTTCATTTTTACACTGTGGCATATTATTCGGCATTGCAATAAAATACATCCTAGTTTATTTACTGTACAAATACCATAGAGATCCAATAACGGGCCGCTCAAATAGCTTCATTGTTTAATAACACTTATTAAAACAATTATGGCGTACCCAGCCGTCCATTTTCCTAGTGACATAATAATCTCTACCACTATCTCTTTCCCAACCAACACCTTACTATCGCACTAGCATCTATTTTTAAGGCCATAAGGTCTAAATTATCGTGCAATAAACGATTTAATTGGGCGCGGAAAGGGACAGAATGTATGGCAGTGTGCCGGTCGTTGACCCCACGAAATGCTGTACAATCTAGCGAACGCTTTCAGATAAAGTGCATAGTGTTGTTTGTAATTCGTTTGTTTGTTAATCGATATCGATGAAAATATTTTTGGATAGAGAAGCAAAAAGCAGAGCGTACTTAATTTTACCCTGCCCGTAAAACTTCTCTAAAAACTTCACACTATTTTTTTTTAAACTTAGTTATGTATAGAAGACAGAACCCCCTTTAATATCCCATTTATAAAGTGCAGGTAGACTTCTGAGTTGATTTATTATGTTAATGTAACAGTGACTTATTCTAATCGCACGAATACATCACAGCTAGATGTTATTTTACTATATCTGACATTACGTATCATAGGATCAACCTACGCAATCTCTTAGACGTATTTTCCCCAAATGATTATCTGCTATGCTATGCATAACAGCAAGTTCAAGATTTCTTTTGATTGCCATCGATTAATTCATTTTCCAAGGATTTACATTCGATAATCGGAACTAAATGTTAAAATGAAATCGATTCGAGACAGATTTTGCTCCAGGCTCATTTCTATTAAATGTCCATTACTAACTAAGCGCACTGCCAAGAAATGTCTGTATCGAATTATTATAATTAGATTCTGATTACGATAAGTAGTTTCCTTAATCGTAGCTCTCAGATAATAATCATAGTGCGGCGTGTTAAGAGAATGTAGACGAATAAATCTCGACTATTTCGAATTAAAGGTTGATTGTCGCGGTAACACTCAATTTTCGTTAAGCGGTAGTAGCGACAAGCCAATCATTTAACAGAGGAAATGTCAGTGTTTTTGACAGCTGCAATTGTTTTTAATTCGAAAAGTATGTTACAGTTACATAACATAATTGGATAGTATCGATTTAGTCATCCAGATAGTGAAAGTCGATTTAGATTTATTGTAACCGGTCTTGTAAGGGCCGGACTGTAATCGATCCATTGTAAATTAGAACTTAAAGGGTTCCAGTCGTTACGAGAACTTGTTATGAATCGGAACTGGCCAATGATTAATCGATGTTTAATTTAATATGAGAAAGTGTAAATATCGATTAATAAGTGACTCGGTGCCTTGTTTGTATAAGCGGGATAACTTATCTTAGTAAAAGTGATTGATTCTTTCCGACTGTTATGTATACTNTATAGAAACACTTTAAACTTAATTTTCATTGTTCCAAGACGACTGAACAATACAAAATAGTGTTCATTTATTTGTACATATTACGTAAGTCGTAAACATTAACAAGAAAAGTTACAGAGTAGATTTATTAGTTAAGATTTTATTAGATGAAAATATTGAGAATAAAATTATTTTGGCAATGTAGATATACATAGATAAGAAGGTTTTCACTAACTATTCGACATTAAAATCATATGCTGGTAAAATAATCTTATTCTCGTACTAATCACACTAACATTTTTCGTTTTGAGAGAATTGAACCCGGAAACGTGATTTTTTTTATCGATATCGACAGTTTTCCCTTCTAACACATCCCTATGCGTCCATTCACACTAGCACATGGTGTTTGGAACATTGATCGATTCGTGCATTCCGTGTTGTGGATTCGAAACACCCTATATATCTTGTAGCAGCGCATGTATGTGGGTTGCATACAAGATACATCGTTCTGAACATCATTTATTTATAGACTAGCTTTGAAGAAAGAAGAAGAAGAAAGAAAAATATTTTATTTGGCCCAACATATTAAATTATTACAGTAAACAGTTTACAGTACTTGCACATTTGTGGACCAAAATGGCATCCGCTCAGCATTGTGTCCTGCTCTGAGGTAGACCCAGAACAGGACGCTGTTGTTCTGCGGAGGCCACTTTTTTAAAAGAGCGTCACATTGGACGCCATAAACATTGGCATTTTTATTTTAAAATTATATAAGCTTATACAAAGCTTCAACAATTACATAAATTTGTAGGTGTGTGTGCTAGCTGTATGTGTTAGGTGTGTGTGTTAGGTGTATGTGTTAGGTGTGTGTGTTGGGTGTATGTGGCTTGTGTGTGTGTCAACAGAAAGTGCTAGATGTGTCAAAAAGTTATGTTTGTGTAATAAAGGGAAGAGATGCAGAACAACTACTCAGGCAATAGACATTTGTTCGTCTAATAGAAATTTCTTTAAATTACGTTTGAAAGTAGCATTTGATTTGCTTATGGCTTCGCCCGCATCCATTTCAGTCGGTCAGAAAAAAGGCTTTGCCTTGCCGACCTAAGTTTTTCCATACTCCATTCCCTGTTTCATTCAGTTTAATTTTGCATTGCATTAACCGCGATTTGTTTCGGTTTCTTTGGTTCTACAGATCTCCTCAGTTATGATTCAATCACGACGTAGTAAACTCCGAGCATAGCACGCACATACCATTGGCAACACGCGCTGTAAGACTCTACCTAGAGAAAATAAATGAGTTTTATAATGTTTTTTTACCGGGATGCGTACATCGTCGCTGTGGAAATCCTAGGGGAAAAAGGCATCAGTGGGCATTTTATTTGAAATGAACCTTTTTGAGACAGTCCGAAATTCTAACTTCTGCCCGGAATTGTTCAATAAGAGTTTTGCGAGTTGTGACTGAAAATTAAAGTCATTTTTTATTATACAGGGTGTTAGGTAAATGGGTTTATAAACCGACACTAGCTCATATTAACATATAAATATAAATGGTATGGTGAAGTCAGAAAATTGATTTATCTAATCATTTTAATTTTCATACAGATCTGATTTTATTTATTTTGGCTTTTAAACCCAATTACCTAACACCTGTAGAAGAAGTTCTAAAAGAAGCTAACTGAGCTTTGTATAGTAAACGACAGACTCCTTCATCTCTCTCACAGTTCCTGGCAGATCGCGGTCTCCCTTGGGTCCTTATCAGCAGTATCTAACTATTCTCCTGTCTCTCGCACAGATCCTGGCTTCTATTTTCAGTAATTAATTGACGATACACTCCCCTAACTATTCCCATCTCTCTCAACTATTCGCAGCTCTCGTGGTGTCCCTCGGGACGTTCTCGGCAGTGTCTCTTCTGAGTCCGCCCTAAACTATCTTCATCTCTCACATAAATTTTGGCAGGTCTGGCGGTCTCAGTCCCTCATACCCTTCTCAGTGCAATCTACTGAGTCTAAGAGTCCTTTCTTACTACCTTCATCTCTTTCAGATCCTGGCAGCTCTCGCGGTGTCCCTCGGGCCGTTTTCAGCGGGACTCAGCAAGGGGTACATGTCGCCAGCCATCTCCTCCATGCAGGAGCCTCGGACGGACGGGTTCCCGGTCAGCGACCAGCAGGCCAGCTGGGTGGCTAGCCTCAGTTTGTTGGGTGAGTCTAGATTTTGAATAACTGCAGTGCGGGTGATGTTTGTGCTTCATAGATTTATTAAATGTAGAACCAAAGTAGAGTAGGATTTTTGTACATAGTATGTGATAAAGAATGTCTAAAAGTTTCTGTTGTTTTTTAACGTAGACACAGAAGAAATATTGGTACGTGGGTACTTTTTTTTAACATTATTATTATGCATATATTAGTTTTTACTGCGTGATATTTTAATGCATATTTTAAAAAGGCGTCCGCGTTTTATCATTAAAATTAGAATAAAATGTCTGACTATCGCTTTGGAAACAATATGTAACCACAGGTGTAACGTAGAGTCAAGGAAGCTCAGATTGCAAGGGTGCCCTATTGAATTATCTTAATAAAAAAACCATCCAAAAAAGTCAGGATCAGTAGTGACTGGAAACCGATTAATTGGGGATCTATATTCATCTCTTAAACTCATTTTTACCTCTCAATCTGAACCGAGTGTACTAACATTCAATCTCATAGCAGTCATAGCACTTGATCTTGACTTTCCAATTGAGTTATGTAACAAAACCCATTCAGTTTTCAATAAGCCGAGGAAGAATTTTACGAGGTTTCCGCAGAAACTAATTTGTTTTCTGTGCAGTTGCAAACGCACTGCGCGGTAAAGTATCGCACAATGGATATCGCGACAGTTGGTAATATAAACACATGCTTTGAAGGCTGTCGGAAGTACTGAAGTTAGAATGAAGACTTTTGTCTAAGGTTTGGTACCTAGTAAGGTCAATAATAAAAAGGTAATTTTAAAAAAATCTTAACAGAAAATACTAAACGAAACGACATTATAGAAAACATTAGTTTTAGGCTTTACTTGTTATTATTATGGTACGAGTATTATCATCAAGAGATGAGAGCAATGTGACTATATTATATGTATGGAAGCTGGAAATATTGAATTTTCTGATAGAGTTCGTCAGCACTTTCAGAATTAGTAACCAGTTTATCGATATCTTGTATAGTTTAGAAATAATCGAGTGAGATCACTTATCTTTTCCACCACCCTGTATAGTTCTTCAAGGCTTTTTTGTTGCTGAATTTTGGCATAGCTGTAGAGTCTACTCTATACCATAAACAAACAAAGTTCTTTAATTTCGCAATTTGGCACACATATTCAAAGAAGATGGCCGTTTTATTGTTAATTTCCAAAGAATTGTGCAATTTCACTTTTGTCACCCTTGAGATGTATTGTCACCGTGACGAGAGACTGGTTTGCTTACCCACTCCTAAGATCAGGGTTGTCACTCATGTGTAATTAACATTTCAATATTTTACTAGCCAAAACAAATTAAGGAGCAGTTACTCTTTAAATCTGTTTGCATCAGAATCTGGCAGAATTAGTAAAACGCATTTAACTTAAAAAAAAAGAATAAGCGTCTAAAACTGAAACCACTGGTTTCAGTTTCAGTCTTTATTTATAATTTATAAAGATTTTCTTTATCTTTAAAAATAAGTATATCATGGATGTCAAAATAATGCGTTTGTTTTTTTAAGGTATAATTGCAATTAACCTACACTACACTGTACATATTAAGTTTTTTTTTAATTTTTGGAAGAACAGGAAATTTTTTAAAGACAATTTAATGACCTGTGCTTTTAGTTGGCAACCCTAATGTATTACTTTCACTTCGCTAAAATTCGCAAATGACGCAAAAACTTGGTCAATAGATAAAGACCGACTTTGGACAGTCATTACCTACTATTCAGTCTACCTAGAGTTTAAGTAGGTACGCAACTTACTTAAGTATAGTGCAACGTAATACATACACTCAGGAACGGGAACATACCTACATAAAATGTTTAAATAAAACAAGAGTTATAGCAAANTGTATACTAACGCTTTAATATTAATTTTCATTATTCTAAATAAGATGTAACAATTTAATAGAGTGTTATTTTGTTTGTTTCGTAAGTCGCAACCATTAACAACAAAAATTACGAAGTAGATTTATTGGATAAATAAGATTTTATCGGATATAATAATTTTAATTTTGGCAATGTAACTATTATAAGTAAAAAATGCAGGTAAAATAGTAAAATGCTCGTTCTAATCACACTATCATTTCATATCGTTCTGCGGGATTTGAACCCGGAAACGTGGTATTTTTTTATCGATATCGACAGTTTTCCCTTCTATCACATCCCTACGCGTCCATTCACACTAGCACATGGTGTTTGGAACATTGATCGATTCGTGCATTCCGTGTAGTGGATTCGAAACACCCTATATATCTTGTAGCAGCGCATGTATGTGGGCTGCATACAAGATACATCGTTGAACATCACTTATTTATAGACTAGCTTTGCTTATGGCTTCGCCCGCATCCATTCAGTCGGTCAGAAAAAAGGCTTTGCCTTGCCGACCTAAGTTTTTCCATACTCCATTCCCTGTTTCATTCAGTTTAATTTTGCATTGCATTAAACGCGATTTGTTTCGGTTACTTATTTATTTATTTATTTAATGAGCAACATAATAAGCTTACAGAAAACCTAAAGCGCTTACATGTTTAGTCACCACAATATCGATTACAATAAAATTATAAGTCAAAAAATTATACACATTATTAAATTCTGTTTAAACAGAGTTAATTAATAAACAAATTGTTTTTTTTTTTTTACCGGGATGCGTATATATTGTCGCTGTGGAAATCCTTGGGGAGAAAGGTCCATCAGTGGGCCTCTTTTATTTGAAATGAACCTTTTTGAGACAGTCCGAAATTCTAACTTCTGCCCGGAATTGTTCAATAAGAGTTTTGCGAGTTGTGAAGTTGTGACTGAAAATTAAAGTTTTTTTTATCATACAGGGTGTTAGGTAAATGGGTTTATAAACCGACACTAGCTCATATTAACATATAAATATAAATGGTATGGTGAAGTCAGAAAATTGATTTATCTAATCATTTTAATTTTCATACAGATCTGATTTTATAAATTTTATTTTGGCTTTTAAACCCAATTACCTAACACCTGTAGAAGAAGTTCTAAAAGAAGCTAACTGAGCTTTGTATAGTAAACGACAGACTCCTTCATCTCTCTCACAGTTCCTGGCAGATCGCGGTCTCCTTTGGGTCCTTATCAGCAGTATCTAACTATTCTCCTGTCTCTCGCACAGATCCTGGCTTCTATTTTCAGTAATTAATTGACGATACACTCCCCTAACTATTCCCATCTCTCTCAACTATTCGCAGCTCTCGTGGTGTCCCTCGGGACGTTCTAGGCAGTGTCTCTTCTGAGTCCGCCCTAAACTATCTTCATCTCTCACATAAATTTTGGCAGGTCTGGCGGTCTCAGTCCCTCATACCCTTCTCAGTGCAATCTACTGAGTCTAAGAGTCCTTTCTTACTACCTTCATCTCTTTCAGATCCTGGCAGCTCTCGCGGTGTCCCTCGGGCCGTTTTCAGCGGGACTCAGCAAGGGGTACATGTCGCCAGCCATCTCCTCCATGCAGGAGCCTCGGACGGACGGGTTCCCGGTCAGCGACCAGCAAGCCAGCTGGGTGGCTAGCCTCAGTTTGTTGGGTGAGTCTAGATTTTATTATGATTGCAGATGAAGCGATTTTTGTGTTTCATAGATTTATTATGTAACTAGCGGCCGCCCGCGAATACATAAAATTAAAAATTCATAAAATTCTAATAAATCGTGGATCCCGTTTTACCCCCTTAGGGGTGGAGTTTCGTGATCTCTACCACTATCCTTCTGAGTTTCGTTTCCTTTCTTAGCGGATGCCTACGTCATAACATCTACCTGCATGCCACAGCCCGATCCGTCTAATGGTTTGAGCTGTATATATTTAGATTATGTAATACTCGCAGTGTACGATTATTACATACGTATCTATATGAGAAAGAATAAAGCTTTTCTCTTTGTGTATTTTTTTATTAAACGTAGACGCAAAACGACGCTGGTACGTTTTCGGCGCTCTAATCTTAATGTTTGATGAGTTTTAACATAATGATCCATGGATTTGTTTTATCTGCATAAGTGATATGGTGCATATTTGAAACAGACGTCAGAAAATAACTAAACAGGCCTAAGAAAGGTTTATCGTGATGACCGCATTAGAAATGGGCTCTATCAGCTCATTTTTGGGCGCTCAAACAATGGGAACATCAGAATTTAAGTAAGAAAGTCCGTTTTAAAAGGGGCACCTATGTATACTAATGCAGTTTTGGAGGCCTATTTAATCGTTTAACCTGATACCTACATAATTTTTTAAACTCTCTATTTATTCTCAGTGTACTAATCCAATCATAACTCTTGATCTTGACTTTCCAATTGAGTTATGTAACAAAACCCATTCAGTTTTCAATAAGCCCAGTTTTACGAGGTTTCCGCAGAAACTAATTTGTTTTCTGTGCAGTTGCAAACGCACTGCGCGTTAAAGTATCGCACAATGGATATCGCGACACTTGGTAATATAAACACATGCTTTGACGGCTGTCGGAAGTATTGAAGTTAGAACGAAGACTTTTGTCTGAGGTTCGGTACCTAGTCAGGTCAATACAAAAAGGCTTATAATTTAAAAAATATTTTTAAAAAAACTAAGCTATGCGACGTCGCCAAAATTATTTATAGAAAACAAGTTTTAGGCATTACATGTTATGGTACGAGTATTATCATCAAGAGATGAGAGCCATAATATGTGGCTGTACTAAATGTATGGAAGATGGAAACATTGAATTTTCGGATAAAGTTCGTCAGCACAATAATTAGTACCTAACCAATTTATCGATATCTTTTAAGTATAGTTAGAAATGATTGAGTGAGATCACTTATCTTTTCCACCCTGTATAGATCTGGTGAAGGTCGCGGGAAGCACCTGGATGCGGGTGGCGCAGGACCGGTAGTTGTGGAAATCCTTGGGGGAGGCCTTTGTCCAGCAGTGGACGTTATTCGGCTGAAACGAACGAACGAACGTTCTTCAAGGCTTTTTATTGATGAATTTTGGCATAGCCATAGAGTCTTCAAACAAAACTCTTTCAATTGGCACAGATATTCAAAGAATATGGCCGCTTTATTGTTAATTTCCAAAGAATTGTGCAATTTCACTTTTGTCACCCTTGAGATGTATTGTCACCGTGACGAGAGACTGGTTTGCTTACCTACTTCTAAGATCAGGGTTGTCACTCATGTGAAATTAACATTTATTTTACTAGCTAAAACATAGGAGCAAAGATTGTTAGCAGTCACTATGAAAAAAAAATTTTTTTTCATGTAAAATTTTGCCAATGCCAACCTTTAGTTGCTTACAATGTGAAAAAGTTATCAAGTGTCATATAAAGCCAAGCTTCTAAGCTCTACAAGCCCTAACTCTATACCTTAATCAAAATATTNTTATGGATCAGGTCGACAATTGTGTAATAATTGGTGATTTTAATCTTAATACTATAAATTGGTTGGATGATGGGGGAGAGGTTATCAGAACTCCACAACGAACTAATTCTAGACTGGAACAGACTCTTTGGGACTTTATCTTACTTAACGGTATGCTGCAACACAATTTCATTCTTAATCATAATCAGAGAATCCTGGACTTAGTTTTGACCACTATGGAAAGCATCACTGTGAGCGCGCCATTGGACATTATTTCTAAGGTTGACCCACATCATCCACCTTTGCTGGTTGAGGTTTCTTTTCCACAGCCCATAAATAAACAAAAGTCGGAAAGTAGAGCGAAGCTTAATTATTTCAAGGCAGATTATGATGCTATTAATGCGGCATTAAGAGCAGTAGATTGGGAGGATAAACTGAGAGCGGATGCCACGGTGGATGATATGTTGTCAAAGTTCTATGTCGTTCTCCGTGAATTGATACACCAGCACGTCCCTAAAGTAACAGTTAAAAAGACAAAATATCCATGCTGGTTTTCCAAAGACCTTATTAAGAGACTGAATGAAAAAAACCGTTTGAGATTAAAGGTAAAGAAATACAACAATCCAATGGATTCAATAGCCTTGAATTTGGCTAAGAAGAGATGCGATAGTATGACAGTCTCGTGTTACAATGCATACATATCAGACATTGAGGCTAAAATTTCTTCTAACCCAAAATACTTTTGGAATTACTTAAAGATGAAGAGAGGAGGAGCCAGTAATTATCCAGGTGAAATGACGGACGGGGTAAATAGTTCGGAGAACTTAAATGATATCTGTGAATATTTTTCCTCTCTCTTCTCCAGCGTCTATGCTAAAGATACGGATAAATATGACATGGCACGCGATACGAGTGATTGTCTAAGCAACACAATTCTAAGTCACATAACACTGTCTCAGACTAAGATTACTGACGCCTTAAAGAGACTCGATCTGTGTAAGGGATCGGGCCCTGATGATTTGCCTCCCATTTTTCTCTACAAAGTTGCAGGTCGCATATCATACCCATTGATGAAGATATTTAATACATCTTTATCTCAAGGCATCTTCCCGTCGGCATGGAAGGAGACTAGAATAGTGCCGATTTTCAAAAATGGCGATCGTGAAAATGTGGCGAACTATAGGCCTATAGCTATACTGTCAACACTAGCGAAAATATTTGAAGCTCTTATATGTCCAATACTATCCTGGCAAATGTCCCAGCTAATAATTGATAGTCAGCATGGATTTATGAAAGGTAAGTCAACAGCAACCAACTTGGTGACTTATGCCGAGAGTATAGTGGCTGCCGTGGACACGAAAATCCAAGTCGATGCAGTTTATACTGACTTCAGCAAGGCATTCGACACAGTTAATCATCACATACTTATCAAAAAACTACAACTGCATGGAGTGTCGGATCCCTTGCTGAGTTGGTTTAGGTCCTATCTTACTGGAAGAAGGCTTAGGGTCGTGGTTAATGGTTGTAGTTCGAATTCCTACACTGCTACCTCTGGAATCCCACAAGGATCCCACTTGGGTCCGCTTCTCTTCATTATTTTCATAAATGACATACATAGATGTTTCGAATACTCCGATATCTTTTTATTTGCTGATGATCTTAAAGCAGTTAAGAGGGTCAGGGGCTTTGACGACGCAGTTCTATTTCAGAGGGACTTGGATAGGTTCACGGAGTGGTGTGAAACTAATAAATTGTATTTGAATGTTAAAAAGTGTAAGCACATAAAATTTACAAGAAACAAAAATTTAATATTATCTAAATATCATTTAAATAGTGAATTAATAGAAGAAGTTGAAAATATTCGTGATTTGGGCGTAAACTTTGATAAAAAACTGAATTTCATTCAACATATCGATGAAGTAGTTTTAAAGGCATCTAAAATGTTAGGATTTGTTCTGAGACAGTGTAAAGATTTCAAAAAGCCTAGTACAAAAAAAGTAATGTATAACTCGTTAGTTAGGAGCCACTTGGAATACTGTAGTGTTGTCTGGTCTCCTGGATATGGTGTGCATATCGCACGAATTGAACGGCTGCAGAAGAGGTTTTTATGGCATCTGACATACAATTGCAAATTGGGGAAAAAGCTCAAATCATATAAGGATCGCCTAAAATATTTCAGAATGGCATCGCTGGAGAGGCGCAGAGAAATGTTGGATTTAGTTTTTCTAAAAAAACTTACAGCTGGTATATTTAATTGTCCCGATTTACTTAGCAAAGTTTATTACCATGTGCCACGTGTTCTACCCAGACAATTAAATAAAAAACTATTCAGCTTGCCGCAAGGCCGCACCAATTTGAGAAAGCACAGTTCGCTGTCCAGGATGTATACATTGTATATGGACCATGAAACCGACATAGATTTAAACTTTACCTCAATACCTGGTATAAAGAAGGCCATACTTGCTTTGGAATAATCATGCATTTAAAATTAACTGAATTTATTTAAATACTGTATTGGTTATCTCTATTGTAACAAACATTTGCGAATATGTTCGATGCATCTGTATTATTGTATACTGTAGCAATATAAAATTGCACTGTAGTGTAGGTAGCATTTGCATTTTTTATTTTTTGCGTAGTTACACATTATTTAGCAGATGCAGTGCTTTTCTTTAAGTGATGGGGCACTTATACATGTAATTTTGGTTATGTATTTTAAATTTTAATAGTGTACTTATTGTTGAAAAGCCAAAATAAATAAATAAATAAATAAATACGTGGTGTGGCCGTTTCGCTGTCGTTACATGTAGAAAAAAAAATCACTATTCATTACTTTTCTGTTATAAAATAGTTCTTGTATTAAGTATTTAGCATTTTTTTATTTATTTAGGAACTGCCAACTTAACTATGATTTCAATAACTTGTGCATCTAGTTGGCAACCCTAACACGTTACTTTCACTTCGCTAAAATTCGCAAATGACGCAAAAACTTGGTCAATAGATAAAGACCGACTTTGGATAGTCATTACCTACTATTCAGTCTACCTAGACTATGCGTATGCAAGTTACTTAAGTGTAGTGCAACGCAATACTTACTCAGGAACGGGAACATACCTACATAAAATGTTTTAATACTTACATAAAACAAGAGTAAAATAATGAGAGTATTTACTGTAGCTTTAAACAATAATGCCAGACACTTTAGGAAAATTTTCATTAATACACTTTTTCTCTTTTTTCTTTCTTTCTCGATTTTCACCCTGAAAACCAAATTAGTTCGCAATTAACTGTAACTTAATATTAGATTTTCAGTAATTACAGNACTGTAGCTTAAACCAATAATGCCAGACACTTTAAGAAAATATTCATTAATAAGTATACTTTTTCTCCTTTTTGTTTCTTTCTCAATTTTCACCCTGAAAACCAAATTAGTTCGCAATTAACTGTAACCATTAGATTTTCAGTAACTTTTAAATCTGCAATCGTTGATCAAACACTCACTTATTGAAGGCCAGAAATAAATTAAAGCTTGAGTTAGAATTACAGATTACGATTAATTTGAAAAAAAAAAGCTTAAGAAAAGCTTCTGGAGTACCTAAAGTACTTACATTCTACCATCAACTTTATCAATAATCAAAAATCGAACAGTAAATTACTGTATTCTTTTAACATCACAACAGATTACCAACAATCATTTTCTTAGAACAGAAGTATAAATTACCTGAATTTCAGATTAATAAATCATCCAAACATCAAAAACGGTAACTTGCCTCGTGAATTACACAATTACGCTGTCAACACTAGCAATTAGGTTTGCAGTTGTTTTGTGCCATTTGCCTTATAATAAATCAAGCAAAAGGAAACCTTCAATTCACATTGATAGGGTAATAAATAATTTGGAAGACAGCTGAATAAATGCATCAATTAAAATCGTAATTTAGAGCGCCGAAAGGTGTAATTATTAGTAATTTCGTTCGACTGTCAGAAAATTTTAACAGAAGTGTAGATAAATATTGATTGTAAAGTAGTATTGAATGATTAGGTTTCCAATCTTAATTGGGGAGGCTTACCCAATGCAAACCACGCGTTGTTTATTAGCAACATAGAGTCAAACATGACCATGGGTCAACTAATGTAAAATAGACAACAGTACCAAAGACTTATTGCTGTATGTGTGACAAAAATGTCTATGTCCGAAATATAGAGACACATTTTGTTCATCATCAGATTATTTGGTCTCCACTATAGGAGCACGCCCTCTCTAATTTATCAGAGACAAATGAAGGATGTGGCCTACACTCTTACGCTGGTCAGAGGGTTTGGGGAGGTCTGATGTTTGTCCCTTTAGTCGCATGATAGTCATATTTATCTGGCCCTTCGTCGCCTTTTACTACAACCACGGCAAGAGTCGAAGTGCTCCTCTACTCTGGAACCACACGGCACATATCTTGAATCTTGAAAGATATCAAACAATATTTCAATAATTCTGTAAACATAACCCCAAAGCATTCCCAGCAATCGTCCGCGCAGTAATACATTGCTGAAATCATTCAGCAGGCGCATTCAAAATAAACAGTTTCGGACCGATTTATCTTCGGCCAGTTTATTTATTGCCGCCATTGTGGTGCTGTACACGCGATTTAACTCGTATGGTAATGTGGGGAATGTGAAACAGTGGAATAAGGATGTTGAATACTTCAATTGTTTCAGTCTGTTTATTTGCCAATTGTCAAAAATAGTTCTGCAGCGTATAATCGCGAAAATTTTCACATCGCACATGTGTTTTCTACATATTACAATCTTTATGAAAGAAACGTAACACCACTTAAAAATGTAGCTCTTCTGGTGTTAAAATGTCAATGGACAGTGGTGATACAAAGTTCCACTGCCTTCTCTCATATTAAAATAACTTCATACTTAATCTAGAAACTCCAAATATTAATTGTGTATTGTAGATCAGTTACTAATATTTATATCTGTTTATAAATCATTTTACGTAATTGTATTTTTTAACTCATCAAACTGCTTTACCCATATATTGAACAAAATAAAGCTAAACTCATAAAATTAATTCAAATGATCGTATGAATAATGCAAGTAAAAAGTAAAAAAAAACATCAATAATCTTAGCTTGTGAATGTTTGGAATCATACACGCGTGATGAAAAAAGACAAAAAAGCGATTCCAAAACCTCTTTTAAGTTTTTATGAACATACAGTTCAAAACTTACCATAATTTCTCCCAACAACAAGGCATAACATAACAAATTACCCCAATCAGCTTATAAACTCTACACAAGATTGTGGTCCACGTTACCCCACCTCCCCACTTCCCAGTACCCACCTCCCACTATAATCTACCCGAGTTAAGTATAGTTTAGTTGGCAACGTGTGGCAGTTATTTTTCATATGGACCAAGCAAGCAATTTACATGTAAAGATTTTAAAGTTAAAAAAAATATTTTATTTTTTATTTTATCCAGGAAATAATTCAGACTTAGATCAATAAGTAATCTCGAATTAAATATTGTTTTACAATTTTTCAATTCATGCACATGAACATCAGGTTAATAAATGAATATGAATGAATGAATCAACAGCTGCTGCTTTTATTATTATAACTCTTTTTTTAAATCTATAATTTTATTTTAGGAATATTTTTAAATTTTGACAATTACCTATGTAACATCGTAATTATGTCACAAAATAATAACGCTAATCTAGGGGGTTGTCACATTTGACAGCTCTTAAAAAGTATGTGAACTGGCTGCATGTCAAATTAAATTATTAGTATTTTACTTTTGAGCCACGGCAAATGGATTGTAGCTATAATATAATACAAAACGTAGTTCCCAACATTATTGTCTAAGCCAAATGAATAAATTACTGTACAAATAATAAACAAACTTTAGACATTACTTGTAAAGGCCCGTTATTTGCCGCTACTGCCAATTTATATAATCTATGGCCATATTTTATACCGCCGAGTGTACGTAGCATTTGTAAAGCAAATACAAAACAGTAAGATTATGAAAACTTTAAAAAATCTATTTCGGAAATTTTGATATATCCGTAGTTCGTTTCCCACAGATGCAACTCTTATAAAACAGTGGTACTTTTTTACTTTATGTCTACTTTTTCGACTTTCCTACTGGTTAGATGGTGGAATGACACTTAGGGTTCGGCCAAACTAAAGGTTCGGACAAACCAACGCGATCACAGCGCGATCAACCGGCGTGCAGCGATGGCGATCAATGCATTTAGGTCTGGTCGCCATCGCTGCACGCCGGCTGATCGCGCTGTGATCGCGTTGGTTTGTTCGAACCCTAACGCGATCAGCCGGCGTGCAGCGATAGCGACCAGACCTAAATGCATTGATCGCCATCGCTGCACGCCGGCTGATCGCGTTGGTTTGGCCGAACCTTGAGGCTGAGTTGCTCCATCTTACTTTAACTTTGTCAAACGTCAAAAATCTGTCAAACTCTATGCAAAAAGCAGCCGGTTATTGTTATTATTACGGTTGAAATAAGGTGGTGCAACTCAGCCTAAGATTTAGTGGAAAATAATAATTTGAATCTAAAGACTGCCTCCCAACTCACAACTTCATAAAACATGGAACTTGATTGCATATAGATGTTAATATTATAGTCATTTACACTTTATCTTAGAACCAATATTATGCTCTACCAACTCTGTGGGCCTATAAGTTACTAAGTAGAACAAAAGCATCAATATTACCAAGTTTTCTTCAAACCTCATCTTCTAAAGCACACCTGAGTCCTTTATGAACTGAGTTATTATGCATCTTGTGTGGTCTTCACCAAATTGCTTTTCAGACTAACAATCATCTATTGAAATTCAGTATTCATGCTTCATTGTAATTACGAAATCTTTGAGTGTTGAAATAAAATAACAAAGTCATAAATCTATATGCTTTTACTGAGAGAGAAGTGATTAAAAGCAGGGCTTTTAAATTTTGCAAAATCTATGTTACAAATAGCTTAATCGATGACTCTACTAATTGATGATGATGATAGTAATTCGTTTGTAAATAATAGAGCAAAAAGGGAAAAAAAAATCGAAATTAGGTGGTTTTTCGAGTCCATGTAAACCATATCAGACCTACACTTTGCTGTGCTATTGTAAATAGATAAATGACCCAGTAGAATTTGACATAAAGAAATCCGTACTGCTAATCCCATCTCTTATTTGTAAGTCTTTGAAAAAAGTCTGACATAATAGTGACTGGTTTCTTGCGCTGCTTCTTCTCAGCACTGGCCCATTTGTTGTCCCGAAGCAGTGTTAGGGTTAATACTGGGACGTGTAAAATAGCTTTTTAAAAGCCTATTTGCAAAATAATTTAATTTAAATTTGATCGGGCGTTTATGTTTTGACTGTGACAAGTGACAATTTTGGATCAAGGCTCCAGATTATTTAACCAGCACTTATCTGCCGGTGATTGCGGTTCTCGGAACAGCGTGAAGGCATGGCTAATCTGGCATTTTGTGAGGCAAGCCACATATGCAACTTATAGAGTTGACGGCTGACATGTAGCGATGCAAATGTAGAACGAAGCTAGCAGTGAGGTCTAAGATCTACCGCTTTTCATTTGTTTTTATTTGCAAAAAGTATGACATTGTTTTGTACTTATGTAGATTTTTAATGTTTTTGGTACCAAATAAATATTTTTTCTTTTTTTCTTTCAATCTTTCTTTATTCCTGTTAAGTTAAATATTATGCTAGCTGACTAACCTACTTCTTGTATGTTCATAATAAATACAGTGTCCTCGAATCGGCAGTCCGACATATACACTGTTTGGCGACTGTCGCTTCTTCTTCTTTTTTAACCGACTTCAAAATGGATTAGTAACTGTTAAGTTCATTTCTATTTTACGCCCAAAAAAGTACATAGTACTCGTATGTAAATAGAAAGACAGTGGTGTCAACCAACCCTCTACAAAGCTCAAAAGCTCTCGACTTCTAACCCATCGTTCAGTAAGCTAAAAGTACAAGTCTAAAGTTTGTATGTCTGCCCCGCGCAATACAGGCGGTATTTGACTAGCGACCATGTATAACTTGCTGTTCAAATATACAGGGTGGTTTCAGTTGAAAACCAGCCTGTATTTTGCAACGGAACGACTTGTGGTTGGTCAGCATATGGAGTGTAGGCCAAATCCTCCATTTGCCTCTGGTAAATTGGAGAGGGTCGTGTTCCTGTAGTGGAGACTAAATGACCTGTGATGATGATGTCGTCATCATCGTCGTTTCAGCCAAATGACGTCCACTGCTGGACAAAGGCCTCCCCCAAGGCTTTCCATAATGAACTGTCCTGCGCTGCCCATATCCAGGTTCTTCTCGCGACCTTTACCAGATCGTCGGTCCACCTAGTAGGAGCCCACACTACGTCTTCCAGCCCGTGGTCGCCACTCGAGAATTTTTCTGCCCCAACGGCCATCGTCTCTACGAGCTATGTTACGAGCTTCAAGAGCAATCTCTGGCACTGGCTAATTATAAGTTCACATAGCAATTTGTAATTTTAGGAAATTGTAATTTTAAGTATCTATAAATTAATATTTATTTACTTATGTATATCTTGGCTATGGCAGAATAACAGGGTTTGTGGGTCTCCTGCAATCACTGAGTCATATACCTTTTTGTCTCTTATGATTTTTTGTATCAGTGAAAACTGTAAATAAAACCTGTTTTGAGACAAATAAATACTTTCTACTCTATTCTATTATATGTGTGCGTGTGATGATTACTTATAATTATGTAACTACAGTCCGTCAGCACACCAGCCAAAGTATATATTTTTGTTACAAAATAACTACAAAAGGCACCGCAGTACATCTTCATAATTATATTACTTACAAACTGACTGAGTATATTTAAAAACATTACTTTAAGTTCCTTTGAACCAAATCTCGTTCCAAACACAGTTTATTACCGAAACACATGACAAACTTGGCACAATCCCATATTATCTACTTAGGTACTATAAATTGTTTACAGTCACAACATAATATAAAATCCGTTTGAAGTTGTGTCGTGACGCTTGCATACAAAATAACAAAATATATTCAAATATAATATTACCTAAACTAATATTATTGCCAAAGAAACTGTCTGCACGTTTGTACTCATAACTAAACTGATAAATCAAATAAACTTTCATGTAGATAAATGTTTAGCATGAACTTTATAAATATCAAAACTCAAAACCTCATTTTATTTTTGCAAGAAGGGTTTTAAAAAGCCCTTTTACACGTCCCAGTATTAACCCTACCACTGCTTCGGGACAATAAATGGGCCAATCTTTGAATGCAGTTCTATTTCTTTTCAAAAATAAAGGAATGTTTTCTTTGAGTAAAATGTTCTATTTACAGTATTACGAGTACTTTTCCTCCAGGTGGCATTACAAAATTCCACCCTGTATATGATTCAATTTGACTGTCCTTGTAGAAGGTCAAAGATTTGGTCAAACCGACAGGTTGTAAAACCCTACAAATAGGCTATTTATACATTATGCAATCAAAATGCTTTCTCTTATATCTAATGCAATGCAACTAATCAATTCGCTTACAAATCTAACATTGTATGTAAATTACCATCTATTCACTTAAATAGCAACTCAAAATCAATTTTAAGACCATCCAATAAAGTTTAAATTCCATTAACATGCAGATTTGGATCTAAATGTGATAAATCGTAGTCTTTATGTGTTACATAATAAGGTCGAGTTAAGAGAATGTTTACAATGCGTCACTTATTGAAATCGGCAGTAAATTGTATAGTTTATGTATGAAATTATATTTATTTGGGATTCGGTTTAATGCTTTTAGTTTGTAAACAATCGGCGTGCCTTTTATGTTTATTGGACAGGAAGACTCAATGGATTTGTATGAAAAATAAATTGAGCAATTTTCACACTGCCGGCGTGAGACTTCTAAAACTTCGAACTCCTCCTATGTTCTTCTGATTAATTTCGTTGGGGGTCCAATGACAGTTTAACTTCCCCCGGGACAAACTTGACCTTCACTGGTTGGGTTTTTATTGGCGGTCAAGCTGTAGACCCTGGCTACACAGGAGTTGCAGCGGTGGGAACGAGAGGTGGGAATAGTCCCATGCCGCGTGTGAGCTCATCATCATCATCATTATCGCAGAAAGACAACCCTATACTTAATTTATCATAGGCAATAGTAGATTTAACCTCTTTCTCGAAGTTGGACCTACCTAACTGGACTGTTTGTCCCAGGTATACATAATTGTCAACAACTTCGAGTGTAGTGTCTCCAACCTTCAGAGGAGTGGGTACAACACGGGCATTTGACATAATTTTTGTCTTGTCCATGTTCATTTTAAGACCCACTTGTTGAGAGACCACTTGTTGTGACTGACATAGCCCGCAGAATCGCTAAAATCAAGTGGCAGTGGGCGGGGCACATAGCTCGAAGAGCTGATGGCCGCTGGGGCAGGAAAGTTCTTGAGTGGCGACCACGAGCTGGAAGACGTAGCGTGGGCAGGCCTCCCACTAGGTGGACCGACGATCTGGTGAAGGTCGCGGGAAGTACCTGGATGCAAGCGGCGCAGGACCGGTCTTTGTGGAAATCCTTGGGGGAGGCCTTTGTCCAGCAGTGGACGTCTTTCGGCTGAAACGACGAATAGTAGATTTGGCCTACACTCTCCACGCTGGCCAGACGGGTTGGGGAGGCCTGATGTTCGCATATAATTTGTCCCTTAGGGTGGATTCGACCAAACGAGAGTAAATATTAATCTCAGAATAAATCGTCAGTTATTTTGACATATTTCCCATACTGAAACTGTCAATGTGCCATTTATACCAGGAGTTATTCTGGGATAAAAGTTTCGTCGAATCGGGCCTTATTCGCCTTTTACGACATCTACGGGAAATGTAGGAGTGGGGTCCTTTTCTACTCTGCCATCATCATCATCACCATTTTCGGCCATAGGACGTCCACAGCTGAACATGGCCTCCCCTAATGATCTCCACATTGGCCGGTTGGTGGCGGCCTGCATCTAGCGCCTTCTCTACCTTTATGATGTCGTCGGTCCTTGTGGGTGGACGTCCTACGCTGCGCTTTCCGATACGAGGCCTCCACTTCAGAACCTTGCTGCCCCATCGGCCGTCAGGTCTGCGTACTATGTGCCCTGCCCAATGCCCATTGCCACTTCAGCTTGCTAATCCGTCGGGTTATGTCAGCGACTTTAGTTCGTTTACGGATCTCCTCACTTCTGATTCGATCTCGTAAAGAAACACCGAGCCTAGCCCTCTCCATAGCACGCTGTAAAACTTTGGGCTTCTGTATAAGGCCTATAGTGAGAGGCCACGTTTGTTATCACTGGATCACACATTGGTTATAGACTTTCGTCTTCAAGTACTGAGGTATTTTGGACGAAAAGCTACATTACACAAGAAGATAATAAAAATAATAAAAGTTATTCTTACTTATCTGTTTCTAGCCCGCAACTGCAATTTTCAACTATTATTTAATTCGTTACAATAAAACTCGCTATTTCCATAAATTATAAATAGCGCATAACTATTTTACAGTGTGGTCGGTTGTTTTAACCGCAGCTTTTTATAGATTACATTTCCTGTTGAATGAATGGGAAATATCCCGTGTTTTATCGCTCGATTATAATGGAACGAAATGGTGCAAATATAAAATTTTATGGCCAACTTATTGGCGGGTGCTAATATGATTTATAAGGCTTGGAGTACACAATACACAAGGCATTTAGCTATTTTAATTAGTAAAATCTGACATAGTTAAGGCTCAGAATAGATATAAGTCTAGCATTATCTCAATCAGTGCCAGATGAGCGGCACGGAAGGGTGTTTGTGGGACGTGAAACGTCAGCGAGACTTGAAAAGAGCTTCAGATATTTTGTATCCTCTGTCACGTCATATGTCGTGAACGCGGGTGAGGCCGCGGGCAGAAGCTAGTTTGATAGGCTGAGTGTAGAACCATATTTGACAGCCTTATGCTCGTTTTCACCATCAATCCCTAAGTTTTAAGTGACCCCTATGACAACAAAATTCCTGTTATTTGTTACCATAGGGATCACTTAAAAATTAGGCATTGATGGTGAAAACGCGCATTAGAAGCTCTAAACTCGATTCAATTTCAGTCATAAATTTTGATTAGTTGAATTTCAACATTTCGACCAATTGCAGGACAGAATCTATGGCATATAATCCCATTTATTGTCCCGAAGCAGTAATAGGGTAAATACGGGGGCGTGTAAAAGTGCTTTTTAAAAGCCTATTTGCAAAAATAAATGAGTTTTATGGGGGTTTATCTTAAAGATTCACTCATATTTTTAATTTTTGAGCTGTGTTGTAATTTGGTCCTCTACAATTGAATTTGAGACCACAGAACTGTACGAGTATAGGCGTTAAAATGTGATGAAATAATATTAACAATAGGTAGAAAGCATTCTCTACAAGTTAATGACAATGTCTCTTCGGTTGCCAGTAACTTTGTTAAATAACGACCAATTAACGCACTTGGCTTACCTTCGGTATTTCTTCAATTGTGTTAAGAGTCCGCCGTAAGCAATTCCTCTTTTTCAAGGTACGTCACTTACAACTGTTATAAAGGATTCATAAAGTGGCAGTGGGCGGCACATAGCTCGTAGAGCTGATGGCCGTTGGGGCAGAAAAGCTTCCACCTTCGGCCTGATCGTCACTTACCATCAGGTGAGATACAGGCCAAGAGCTTCCTCGTTGTGGATAAAAAAAAAGTTCTCAACGAAGACGTAACGTGGGCGGGGGCCTGCCCACGTTACGTGGCGCCCTCAGGCCGCGTCCGTAGTCCCCTCGATCGGGCCCACTAGAGTGAGCCCGCCGTAGGCTGGACTTTGGTCCAACACCGCGGTGGGCAACCCTCTAGTTGGGTTCGCCACTGATCGGGCGCCTTATGCGCTCGATACGGCCCGATCGCGAACGTTTACGTTACTAGGTGGACCGACGACATGGTGAAGGTTACTGGAAGAACTTGGATGCGGGCAGCGCAGGACCGGTCGTTATGGAAATCCTTGGGGGAGAACTTTGTCCAGCAGTGGATGTCATTTGCCTGAAATTGTTTTTTTTTTTAAATGTGAAAATTACTTATTTTTTCGTTCCTAAAAGTTTTAGTAATAAGATACTATCGCTGCGTAGCCAAGGGGATAATCTGTCTGTCACTGTCGCTCATCCCTGCGTATCATTTTGAGTGAGATAAATGGATAGAACCAAGACGGGCGGTACGTTAATGGTGTTAGTAGGTAGCTCCTAATAGTTTTCGCTGTAACAATTTCAACATTCAAGATGTATTAACCACTATTGTAACATAAACTGCTACTAGAGATCGTTAAACGATTTAAAAACCTAAATTAATTATTATGCACCTGAAATACGAGACGAACTTGCCTTTAACTTGTTGGGTTTTTATTGGCGATCAAGCTGTAGATCCTGGCCACACAGGAGTTGCAGCGGTGGGAACGAGAGATGGGAATAGTTCCTCTTTATTAGTTACTCTTGTTCTATAAAGTCCTGCCTAATGCCCTTAGTGTATCCTATGCTTATATTCACGGTTAGACCAAGTCGTGAAAATATGAGCATATTTATTTATTCATCCATTCTCATATTATGCAGTTTCCCAAACCTCATACGGGTGGCTCTTAACTGCATGTTGATACCGCCATATTGTTTGCCCCGAGTGCTTTCCTGACAAGTTTATGTTAATTATTTGTTGACATAATTACACTAATTTTCTTCCGGCGCCATTTTGTGTTCAGCGCTGAATTTCTATAGGGATTAAATTAATACAGTTTATGTGATTGCTTGCAATTTGTTTTGTCACAAAGATACTATCTACTTAAGACGATTTGTTTGTGGCAAATAAAGATTATCTTGTTTTGATTATAATGACGTAAATGACATTAAATATAATGAAAAATATTGGTACTTTGTTTTTACTAGATATCTATTGATAACTTCAAATTTTTAATGGCTCATTAGCAATTATGTGTGTACTACCTACATAATTACGACATGAACATTAATTGTGGGATTTTTAAAAATAAGCAAGTAAATTATGTGAGTTCATACCTTTTTCACGTCATTTGCTTGCCGAAAACACTCGTTGTTCAAATGTGTCAACTGCATCAAAATCCGCGGTAGACTATTTTGCTCTTAAGGAGCCTCTACATGTCTCATAAATCTTTTTACCCTACCAGCGCTTCGAGACCAACATTTGGCAAGTGCTGAGAAGAAGCGCCGCAACTGATTTATATTATTGGCAACCTTATCAAAAAAGTTATACGTAAAAATCAGCACATTTGTACTTACCTAGGTTTGAACTACTTTTAAACCATACGTTCGTTCTGTGTTATTATCTAGAAACTACAACTTCAACAACAAATAAATGCGGAAAAGCTCTTAATATTAACCGGCAAAATAGGCTGTTTTCTGTAATATGAACTTATAATTTAACCTCTAACATCTGTTGGAAATTGAACCTTATATCGAGGGGTTACGATCTCGCTAAATGGGTAGTGCGCTAACAACTTTCTATGGAGAAACCTCGTAATTGAGAAAAGTACTAAGTTGGTAGTATAATGGAAATAAGTTCAGAAGACTTTACACATTTTGTCAATGGGCTAGATGACAAAATTTCAATTATTTGTCCGTCAGATAATTAGAAAATATTACTCATATTTTTTATTTCTTTCATAATTAAATAATAACAGTGCTACATCGAGTTGAAATGGCGCGTTACGTCACGCTTGAGTATTTTTTTTACTCAAAAGTGACGTAACGCGACATTTTAACTTATTAAGTTATTACTTATTAATTATTCGATCCAAATGTCCAAATTTTTTTATTATAGCTGTCTGACGGACTAAATAGAATTTCGATTTCATTACCCAGTCATCATCCCTATTGCCCGTTGGGCAGTGCAGCAGGCAAGTGGTAGACTGGAAAAAATCTCTATAAAGATAAACCCGCCAGTATTTTCTTTTTTTAATAGAAAAGCTATGTTACCTTTAATAATATTGGACAATACGGCACTCTTGTTATGAACCCACTCTTAATGTAAAGCTTAAGTACTCGTATTTAAATTAACTCCAGCTATGTTGTATGAATTAAGAGGGGTTAATGGGAAAATAGTTATTTGTGCTTTACAATTTAAATGATCCGTGAGACATTCAGTTATTTAGAATGATTTTTAACACACAGACTAAGTACGAAATCGGCCAATCTGAAAATCATTGGAGGAGGCCTATGTTCAGCAGACGTCCTGTTGCTGAAATGATAATGATGAAGTATAAAAAATTGCCAAAGTATGCTCAATATCGTTAACAATATGGTATAATTTAGCTTGTCTCAAGAGTCGAGCACCATTTTGTTGACAAACGTCAGTGATCGGTACTGCGCCGAAGCCATAGGGCTGACTTCGGTAAAATGATGTGTGACGCAAGGTGCCAAACTGCGGAAAATGGTGGAGGAAATACATGAAAAAGCATGAATTATATTTTGTGTGTCTATTATTATTCAGGCAGTTAAAATACTGCACAGTATTAATTACACCACCGTTTTCACATACATAGTTTATTGTCTTTACAATGCAAATGGGTAAAGAATACACGTGCGTGCGTCAATGCTCGCTCTTGAGTATCCTGTCGATTATATATCCCAGTAGGTGCCGTCTCGCGTGAACAGGTCTGCTAGTACTATGTTTAGTATACAGCACTAACACTATAATGACAGTCGTAAGTAGCATTATAGTGCGCTAAGTGCATACGTGCGCTGAGATAAAATTTATTGAAATTATTTCCTACTGTGAAGTCATGTAACAGGATTAACATTAATTTTATGCTAAAATAATTGAGTATATGGACTTATGCTTCCTTATTATTGTCTCTCCTAGATAATCTCAAGAATCTTTATGGTCTACTAAATTATTTATTTGACAGGCGTAATGGTATGTGTTGCTAGAAGACCAGTAGCAGGCACGGGTTTGGGTCCCATTGGGTGTAACTGTTACTTTGATGAGGACGAGTTATACAGTAAAAATAAAGACAAAAAAAGCTCATTAGATTTGTCTCATATTTGGGGAATGTACTAAGCTATATATAACCTAAAAAGGATTTAGGACGCTATTTGGATCAAATATGTAATTGCTCAATAATGAATAATAAATAAATAAAATAAATAAATAAAATAAATAAATAAATAAATATTATGAGTAGAGTCATTTTAAAAGGATGTCAATGATTTAAACTCGAAGGCATAAAACTCATTTATTTTTGCAAATAAGCTTTTAAAAAGCACTTTTACAAGTCCCAGTATTAACCCTACCACTGCTTCGGGACAATACATGCATGCATACCTACTTGAAGAAAAGCAGATTCCATTCTTTCGTAGGATTCGTTGTGTGTGTGTGTGGCATTTCATACATGGATTATTATTTATTAATGAGAAATAAAACCAGAAAGTGGAGGAAAACAAGAAAACTTGTTATACTGTTATTTTTGTATTTAAAAGAAAATATACATAGACAAATCTATACTAATATTATAAATGCGAAAGTAACTCTGTCTGTCTTGCTTTCACGCCTAAACTATGGAACCGATTTTGATGTTTGGCATAGAGATAGTTTGAGTCCCGGGAAAGGACATAGGATAGTTTTTATCCCAGTTTTTGAAACAGGGACGCGCGCGATAAAGTTTTTCTGTGACAGACAAAATTCCACGCGGGCGAAGCCGCGGGCGGAAAGCTAGTAATCTTATGCAGCTGATTTTCGCTACTTTGTAAAGAATAGGTTCTCTGCTCTCATACTCTATGGTATTTACATAATTCGATAAACACCGCTTAAAGCTTAAAAGCTCACTAGTAGTCGCCATCATCTGTATTACGTACGGTCATTTGTCACGAATTTATGCAATTTATATGGAAAATTGCCTTAATACCCTAATTGGACGATTTAAAATATTGATCAGCGCTCCAAGGCACCTAGTGGGCAATTTCACGGTATAAAACAAGTATATTTCTGCATCTTACTCTGTTTTGAACTTTAAGCTTGCTCACATAAAGATGCAAATTGAAAAATTGATTTTACGTTGCAACATTTAAAGGGTTATAAAACTTGTTAATGAATATGATGCTTTGTGTCTCTTTGATAGAGTCAAAATTCCAAAGTATTCTTAAATTCGGTTATTCGTCAATATATTCAATTAAACATAATATTTCATATTTCGGGCGATTTTAACGTCACTTCTATGAAAATATGACGTTATTCAATTAAGGTATATGTTTTAAAGTGCAATTTAGGTAGGTATCATCATTTATCATGAAACCAAAAATGAAAGACGTGACTTTTTTATTAATCTTTGGTAATGTTTACTATGGTATTAATGTGTATCCTTGTAAAACGTATCATTTGGCGACCAGATGGTTAAAAGCAACAAACAGGATTTTAAAAAATCCATTTGAATTAAAGCACAACTTGTTTTGAGCTAAATATGCTTGTTTACGAGTGATTTCAGCACATAACAATACTCCAATCATTATCGGCATGGCAGAAACGACAGCTGAATGTGCCGCCATCTATCAATCGATACCAAAACAATCGTTTTTGGAATACCTTCGCAGTTAATCCCGCATCGGCCGCCATTTTGTTTTGACAGCGAAAGATGTATGACACCCTGTATTTTGATTCAAGATTTAGTATGCCCTGATAGATTCCAGAGACAAGGTTACCGATTCGTTAAAATATCTTAGATGTTTGTTTGTCTTAGAAATAGAGATGTGACGGGTCCAATTTTGACATCTTAAAATCATTTTTTTAAACTCAATAGTTAATTTTCTGAGGCATCATCAGTCTGTGTAATTGGATTTTCTAGGAATAGAGAATATGTACCTACAATCTGCATAATTTAAGCAAATCTAGTAGCATTTAGTTTTCATTTTACACTAATTATAAAACAATATGCTTTTCTAATAACTAGAGCAAGAACTATACAACCTGCATTTTTAATAGAGCCATAAAACTCATGCCTTCAGCAAAAAACTTCTTTTAGTCGTAAAAACGTTGGCGCTTCTAAAAGTATAGGTCTGAATATTTTGATTTAAAAATCCTTACACTTTTTGCACTAATTATAACAGTTTTATTGTTTAATAAACGTCGTTATAGAGACAACACATATTTCATAAATATTTGCGCATAATATGCTCCTGGCAGTTTCAAGCCCGCAACTTATTCTGTTTAACGATGATGATGGTGAATCTGAAATGGCTTTAATGGTGTGATAGTTATAAATTTGCATGGAATGTAAATGGCATGCACCACAAAAAGGCTAAACAACGATAGCTCTTAATTCTGTCGGATCGTCCCGACTCGGCTCAGACGAAAATAAACAACCGGACAGACAGAATCCAGTCTATATATAATTTGAGTGCAATCACTCAAAGATCATACATTATACCTACTAGCGAACTTTCTTATTAGTGGCTGTATACAATGTATGTGTTTAATTGATTAGAGAATTTTCATTGGTAAAGTCACAACTATTTTAACTCATAAATCGAAAAAAAAATACATCGATCGTCATTCTGTCTGAAGATGTCTGTTGAAATTAGGAAGACGTAGTGCGGGCAGGTCTATCACTAGGTGGACCGATGATCTGGTGATGGTCACGGGATGTACCTGAATGCTAGTAGCGCAGAACTTTATGAAATCCTTGGGGGAGGCCTTTGTCCAGCAGTGGACATCATTGGGCTAAAACGAATGAAATGTGATACAGATTATAGGAAACGGGTGAAGCTCGCTTCTACCTTCAGCCTGATCATCACTTTCCATCAGGCGAAATGCATGCCAAGGGCTTCCTTGTTATAAATTTAAAAAAAATGCAAAAAAATTGTCTGATAGTTTTGTTACTTTAATTTTCTGTATCAGTGATGCTTTGATTTATTGATTCCTTAGTTGGATTATTAGGGTAATTCCAGGATACATGCCCCAGTGGGATAGGTGCCGCGATTTTAAGTACACTATGTTACAAGCAACTTAGCATAAAGTTATAGTATGTATAATAGAAAGGGACCTCCCCGTACCACTTTTCGCCTCGCAAACCATCAAAGAGTGCGTTCGTTTAGCCAGTGAGAGCAAAAATCTTCCGCGGCCAAACCTTAGCGAGCGTCGAAATAAAATTGGTAAGTATCTTTTAATGGATAATTTTTTTGTCAGCTGTAAAATGAAGCAGATTTTTATATAATTTGATAGACTATCTTATAAATTAGACGGGATAGCTATGTTTAATTCGATTTTTAGTGTTATTATTTTTTATTAAAAAAGGCACCTATCCTATGCTAAAAGGATAGTTGCCTAATTTTTTTTGGGTATAGATGCCCTTAGGGCCATGTCCCATGCTCCTAGGGGCAACTATCCTAACCTGCTCTTTTTGTCACAAGTAGCAAGTAAGAAGAAAAAAAGAATGTAGTACGGCTAACCTTAGGAAAGTAATAAATAGGNAAAATATTTCAGAATGGCATCGCTGGAGAGGCGCAGAGAAATGTTGGATTTAGTTTTTCTAAAAAAACTTACAGCTGGTATATTTAATTGTCCCGATTTACTTAGCAAAGTTTATTACCATGTGCCACGTGTTCTACCCAGACAATTAAATAAAAAACTATTCAGCTTGCCGCAAGGCCGCACCAATTTGAGAAAGCACAGTTCGCTGTCCAGGATGTATACATTGTATATGGACCATGAAACCGACATAGATTTAAACTTTACCTCAATACCTGGTATAAAGAAGGCCATACTTGCTTTGGAATAATCATGCATTTAAAATTAACTGAATTTATTTAAATACTGTATTGGTTATCTCTATTGTAACAAACATTTGCGAATATGTTCGATGCATCTGTATTATTGTATACTGTAGCAATATAAAATTGCACTGTAGTGTAGGTAGCATTTGCATTTTTTATTTTTTGCGTAGTTACACATTATTTAGCAGATGCAGTGCTTTTCTTTAAGTGATGGGGCACTTATACATGTAATTTTGGTTATGTATTTTAAATTTTAATAGTGTACTTATTGTTGAAAAGCCAAAATAAATAAATAAATAAATAAATAAAAATTACACCCGCCCATTCAACTCAAGAAAAAGAGTCCCAATTGACCTAAATTGAGGACAATTTACAGCTGAAAATTAAGTTCATGGATTGCAAAGTCGACATCTTGACTAATTCAATTGCTATTGTTCCGGGCTCATCAAGTCATTCATTACGGACCGTAGTTAAACCTGTAACTTGGAGAACCTTTAAAAATCGCCCTAATCGTGGTAAAACAGGATAATAAAAAGACGGACAAGGGTAAATAGGTTAAATCTGAGGGTTCTGTTACTTAATTTTCTCCCAAAAACAACACTTATTATGAAAGTAAACTTCAAAACTTGATTTATTTTATTTATTAGGAAAGCACGCAGCAGTTTACAATGCATTAACATAGTGAATCTTACGCCCGTATTCACAAACATTACACAGGGTCACACACGAACCAATCAAAGAGCTCTATTCAACGCTGTGCGTTCGATTTGCTGCTTCACTTAAGCAAACAACGTTTGTGAATACGGATGTAACTATCTAAGGTACCGCAGAGTTTATTAGCTTGATAGGCCATTAGATTTTGATGAAAATTGCTGAAGTGTGTGAAAATAAATGAAATTACTCGAAGTAATTATTCAACATAGGGAAGTCTCGAAAAGCAGCAAGTTAACTAAAGTAAGTGGCCCAGAAATGTCCAGCTAAATTGATTAAGTGTGACTGGCGGGCATACTCTTCACTATACATGTTGAAGTACTTAGTGGGAACGATGTAGAATATTTTTATAGTGCTTTGACTTAACCAAATACATTAAGGACGTTTCACCATCTGCTGGTATAGGTTTCGATAGCCTATTAATCTTTTTTATATATAAAAGAAAGTCGTGTTAGTTACTCCACTTATAACTCAAGAACGGCTGAACCGATTTAGCTGAAAATTGTCAGGGAGGTAGTTTAGAGCCAGGAGAAGGACATAGGATACTTTTTAACAAAGTTCGCCGGGTCAGCTAGTAACTTATAAAGGTCAGTCTATATGAAAGTGTATGAGGAACTGGTTAAAGTAATAAGACTTACTTGTGTATGGAATTTCAGTACTTAGAGAGATCACAGGCTTCAGCCGTTCAAATGAAAAACCACTAAAGTGTCGTCATAAGCTGGTAAAGGTAAGACCAGTACATAGTACTATCATTGCAAGTAAAATAAAAGCTCATTAAATAGCATTCCCATAATGAAAATTTTACAACATTTCATCCATTATAAGGACATCATACAACCATTATAAGAATTAAAAAATTCTGTCACAATTTTTTTTAACACTTCATAAAATAGAAAAATTACGAAAAATCTAGCTCAAACGTTGATGAGTAGGTATTTGTCAGAGGGCTTCTGGGTCCTAGGCACAAAATATGGACCCCTAAAAGCTATAAATAAGAGAGTCCAACTTTTGTTTTACGCTTTTGTTCACCCTACTTTATTTCGTAAATAACCGTCGTAATTTCATTTAGGTTCATCGCTAAAACCGTAAACACGTAACAAATTGCATTAGTTACTTTATAGATTTTATGAAATTAAATATTTAACTTCTAGCTATCGATTTAATCATAATTATAAATTAACTCATTCCATATCCTGAAACGACAACGCTTGATTAAAAATCAGTTATCTTTCTCAAAAAATATTATAAGCCAATTATAAAATAAACTTACAAATAAATGATACAATACGAATAGATCAATCACAGGTATGAATCTAAGCTTGAATTTGAAATCAATCACGATTCGTTTCATAATACGAACTTAACTTTCATTTAAATCTATGTTGAAGAATGAAGAAAAATTAAAATATTCGACCAGTTACTGGTGCAAAATCCTGTCCTAATAAAATCCGAAACTCTTTCGAAGAAAATGACTGTAATCGTTAGCAGAGTTCATTATTTCTGAATGGTCAAGGACGCCAAGTTTCACTTCCTGTTACTCGTTATCCTTTCATAATTTGCTTATCTAACACTCATTTAATTACTTCGAAAGCCCGACCTTTTATAACTGAGTCGGACTTGCAAAGGTTAAGTAAATAAAACGCGGGGAAAATTCATTTTCATCACTCATAATTTTCAACTGCCTGAATGATAAAATTCCTTTGCACCTTCTGCATAAATAAATAGTTAATAAAGTGGCTGTGAAATTAAAATACTATAATTTGGTTGAAAACTTATTAATCCATATTATTTGACAAGAAATCGACCCTTTCTTGAAGTTAATACATAATAGTACCTAGAATAATTTCCTTCTTATTCAATTTTCCTGACATAATTGCAAAACGGCAACCTAAACATTTTTCTATTCCAAGTCTAGAAATCTCACGTCTGTATATTAATAAACCTTTCTGATAACAAAACATCACTCATTTAAGGGCAAAAGTATTACTTACGTTGTGTTAGCAGTAAGGCTTAAACTCCCACGCACAGTTTTACAAAAACCGCGTGCATAAGCTATGAACTCCATCAAAGCTCTGTGACCCAATTCATTCCACAGGTGCCGATCGCGTCCCAACAAATGGGATTGCACGACTCCATGTTTTAAACAAACGGACAAATCCCCAATTATGTTGCTGTATCGATTCCGTAAATGGGACTGCGTTTGCGCCACAGCTTAATGAGAACGGATTGCTCATTTCCAATTCTACGAAACATTAAAGACAATGAGTTTTTTTTATTAAACGTTAGCTACGGTAAAACTCGTTACTCGTTAAACACAATTTCTAAGTAAAATTATGTAGGTACATAGTCCAGTCATTATAGTAAGTTCACCTCGGAATTGGAGATACCCAGCTGTAAGTCTGTAAATACGTGTATATTGACACCCTAAAAGTTGTCTCAAAACCTACATATGGTAGGGTGTAAGCAACTATTAAATTTCAAGGTCAACGGTCACAAAAATCGGTTTTTTGCGCTTTTTTTAGAAATATCTCATTTCCTATGGGTTTTTTGCTATTTGTATTTATTATCAATATTGTAGAATACTAAATTCTTTACAAATTTTGTTTAAAAACTTTTTTTATACGGTGAACCGTTTTCGAGATAGAGGGCGGAGAGCGCGCGGTCACTGCATCACTTCAGGTCTACTTAAGCGGTTTAGATTTTTCACACAAAAGGATTTTCCCGCTAATTCCTGTGGGAATTTCGGGAATTCCTTGTTGTAACTAAGCTTTGAGTTTACTAAGGTACCTACATGCCAAATTTCAAGCGTCTAACTTCCGTTAAGCGTTTAGATTTTTCATACAAAAGGATTTTCCCGCTAATTCCTGTTCCCGTGGGAATTCCTAAGTATACTATAACCTGCCCAGGTGTATGAAGAATAATTGTACCAAGTTTCGTTAAAATCCGTCGAGTAGTTTTTGTTTCAATTTATGTTCGATGCATCTGTATTATTGTATACTGTAGCAATATAAAATTGCACTGTAGTGTAGGTAGCATTTGCATTTTTTATTTTTTGCGTAGTTACACATTATTTAGCAGATGCAGTGCTTTTCTTTAAGTGATGGGGCACTTATACATGTAATTTTGGTTATGTATTTTAAATTTTAATAGTGTACTTATTGTTGAAAAGCCAAAATAAATAAATAAATAAATAAATAAATGGTCTGGAAATAGCTTGAAACAACGCCGCCTATAATTGTAATATTTTTGTATTCCCATTCAATTATTATCACCTTGTCATAGTGGATTGACCATAATCTTGTCATAAAAATCACAACATTTTTTTAGGTATTCATGCCTCTTCTTTTGTTTTCATTGTTGTTCTATTGTTTGCATTCGTATTCATATTTTTATCTCTTACCATTACATGTAGGTAATCCATATCTGTCTATGCGTGGTAATTACCAGTTACATAGAACTTTCTTTTATCATTATTTACTTTACAATGTTTCCAACCATTTGTAGGTGTTCGTTTGCTTTTCGCTCATACCCAGTAGTACTAATTCGTAAGTCTTCAACCTAAGCTTCTGTAATACGTAGTTAATTCAATAGTTTATTCAAGTTGATGAATACGAAGTCAAATTCCTGTGCTAATGAATTTAAGAATGGGTGATTAAACAATGATAAGCTCTTTTTCTCAAAACTTACTAATGAAGCCTCGTAAGTGTCAGGTGCTTAACTCTTTCACTAAATGTATTTGCGTCGTTAATTATCAATTATTATACTAACGACTTGTTTTCGTCATGCAATCTATGCATAATAAATCGTTTAACAATCTATGAAAATATAAAACGTCTTTACGTTTTTAGCAACAAACTTTTGGGGCTATTATACAGATTTTCCATTTTTTAAACTAGAGTTGATTTTTTAAACTTTTTGTAATAAGGGGGTAAGTGTATTTGGATGCATTACGAAAATTTTAAATGTGGTTGCGTTTCTTAACGCTGTAGACATTTGTAAAATCATCTACACTGTGTAAGCTACGCCGTAGCGTGTAGTTAGTTCGTAGCGCGTCAAGCAAGCAACTACTGATGTGAAGTTATTCCAGAAATGTTGTATAGTCTACTGAACAACTGAGGTCTCCCAGTGATCATAACATTATTTCGTTTTGTAATAATTTTCGGTTTCAAATTTATGAATTTGTCAAGTTGCTTATTGATAGCAAACATTTTATAAGAAATTTATAAACAATCTGTTTGAGGTGTGAAGTTTTTTCGAATAGTTCGCTGGCATGTTGGTATGGTAATATTCTATAATAATTATTTATGGCTAAATTGTTGATTTTATAAAAATTGTTTGATAGCGAAGAACTTACGTAACGTAATCTTTATAAGACCTTTATAATGCTAATTTATAATTGCAGAACACTTAATGATAATTACCTTATTTTTGAGTAATCACTTAATTACAATATTATTGTTTATGATGAAGTCATGTATATTCATTCATGCTTTGTTAAGTCAAAACAATAGTGACTCAGCCTAGCGCCGGGGCAGGCAGAGACGCTCCGTTGCAGGTACTTAAGCGCCGCGAGGAAAGCTTGTCAGCCAGTCGAAGCGCAGAGTTCAGAGTGGAAGGTTGTCCAAAATGTTTCCCGATTACGAGTATTTCTTTCACCAATACAAGGGCATGTGCCCTTTCACGTGCCTGCCCTTGGAACTGGAAGATTTCCAATCGCATGATTTGGCCGTGCCCGCCTATGACGTTGTGGAAGGTAATATTTTTTTATACTTTAACACTGCATAAAAAATATTATTATAGGTAACCTGGTTTAAATAAATTAAATGAAACCATCAATCGAGTTAGTAGGATTTATTTTATTATTCATCAATAATCAAATTCAGAACTTGAATATTCAACTGCAATGTCTGTTCATGAACGCTTCAAACTCGGTACTTCTTTCCCAATTCCATAAAACTCAACACTTAGAAAGTGATAAAAAACTTTAAAATAGGTAATTGAAACAAACCACAGCTAATTTTCATAGTGGACTGTACTATACGATAAATATGTCAGTCAATTTGACAACCTTTGTCGAAAACATTATTCAATGAAAATATTGTCCGAACCCTTAGTATTTCTCTTCGCAAATACTTTAACACATTGTGAACCACTTTTCTTTCACGACTATAAAAATATTTTAGCAATTTAATTCACGAAATCAATTGCGCACATTTAAAATAAAGTTTGTTTATACTTTGACAGCAATAGACTGACATTCAAGGTGACATGTCAATGAAGTTTTCAGTTACTGTTGTCATTAAAAGAAATTAGTACCATTAGTTTTCCGCAACATGGCGAGGGTTTTTATGTTCCTGGTCAGGCTATATTTATGAAAAACAATTTATAGTACAAACTTATTTCTCTCGATGCAACTGGCTGGAATCGATGAAAGCGACATCAGCAAAAAAAGTTGTTGTCTTCTTTTTTTGATATTATTTTGCCAGTATTTCTAGTGAGAAATTTCGTTTGTTGTATTGAAAAAGAACTGTTCCATTATTTTTTAAATAGACCCGGTTTAAAAAAAGAACTCACGTGTGTATTGTGTGCGGTCAGGTCGGCGAGCGGGTGCGTGGCGCGAGGAGTGCCGCTGTCATGGGGCACTAGGTCATGTTCGCCGGTGTACCACAGCCGCCCTGGGGACAACGAGACATTGAGTTTGTTAGTCCAAGGTAATATTCGAGATTTGAAGACGAAGACGTTAAAGAAACACTTGAAAATAAAATATGACGACAGCTCGTTAATTTAGCAAAGGTCTAGGTCGATAGTTTATAATGTAAGCTCCACCGTGTCTTTTTTTTAACACTCAGCATTACCGAAGCCAATAAGCTTTAGAAACGCACTATTTAGGTCTTACATTCAAAGGTATAAAAATGGTATTATAGTACTTATTATTATTCTGTGGTATCATACGCAATTCAAATTGTTTGGCAAAATATTGTTTGCTCTAGTACTTTCAGTCAAAATTCGACAATATCAAATTAGTAATCTATACTGTCTAACAACTTATAGCATAATAATAATTTTAAAACCTAGATGACCTCTAGGGTTACTAGAAAATTGTACGAACATAAACTTTCAACTTTAATAATGTAAAAGCTTAAAACGAAACACAGGATTAATTAACTTTTTCATTAGTAATTTAAATGAAAAAGATGTTTATTATTTTTAAAAAAGTTTATATTAAAAACGTAAAATATTGGCTAAAAAATAAAGTCACTTACTTTATTTTTTTTGGTGTATTTTTAAGCGAACAACCTAACTTAATCTAAAAATTCATAAAATAGAGAATACAAAAGCTGATTCACACAAATCGTGCTTATCTCACAATAAAATTTAAAAGCAATCGGTAATAAAAACAGTTTTGTTGTCACATGTTTACATCTAACGTTAACCAGTAATTAACTAACGAGTTTAAAATTAACCATTATACTTATCGCACATGCGATCTGACCGTTAATTAGAACAGCTTGCAACTACTTTGAAAATGGTTATAAAGATAGCTGATTACACATTTATTAATATCTCTTATACAAGGTGTTGCCAAAAACTGTAATAATCAATAATTCAGACCTCATTTGCGAGTAGATAACAGTGGAAAATCTTCCTGAAAAAAAATAATATTTTATCAACATAGATGTGCCGCGACTTCATAGGCGTGAAAATATGTTATTACAATTTTTTTTTCCCTCTTTGAAACATTTTTCATTGATGCAAAACTGCCCAAAGCTACTTGTAATTCGTGTATACCCTAAAGCCTTTATCTATAAATGGATTATCCAACACAAAGACTTTTTAACTCCAACCAAACTGAAATTCAGCTTTATAATATTAGTAAGTATACGTTTTCTTTGTTATTCTATTCGGCAACTCTCTGGTCTAAATATCTATGACTATTTCTTACCAATTTCAGACAGAATAAAGGTCAAGATAGTAGATAGACTATTTCAGTAGATAAAACAATCCTAATCTTTATTGGGGACTACTTAAGATGTGAAAGGTTTTCTTTCATATCTTCCTTTGAGTGGATTTAATGGAACAAAGAATTACTACGCATGTACGAATTGGAATGATATTTATTTTCTACTAGCTGACCCGGCGAACTTTGTTCCGCCTTAATGGCAATAAATAAGCAGACTTTTTTAATTTCGAACGGGATAAAAAGTATCCTATGTCCTTCTCCTGGCTCTAAACTACCTCCCTGACAATTTTCAGCTAAATCGGTTCAGCCGTTCTTGAGTTATAAGCGAAGTAACTAACACGACTTTCTTTTATATATATAAGATTATGGTAAAATATACACCGAATTATTTTACTTTCGTGGTTATTTTATTGGTCAGAAGCAATAATTCCTAATATCGAAAAGAAAGCACTAAAATAAATAATAAAGCAAATTCTTGAGTTCAGATTCACACTTGAGTGTTAATCGTTAATATGAACATAAACTTTGTAATTAACTTTTATGACACCCTGTATCAGTCGAATTTCATGTAATAGTGGCGTAGAAAAATGTCGGAAGAAAATTATGTTGTAACACTGCTCAATAATAAATAATAATTTATTCCTATTTCGTAATTTCTGTATTAAGTCAATGGTTTCGTGACAAGTAACTATAAATTAGGCAAGCCATTAAACCTAAAATTATTATATGCATGGGTACGGTAAACTATATTTATTAATATGACTACGCCTGCTACTTCGCATGTGTGGAAATCGATTTTCAGCAGAATCTTCTATAACTGTTATTAAGTTTTGATACATCTAAACTACATGACAATTGCGGAACATGAATACTTACCTTTTACCTATTATTAAAACACACAAGGCTCTGGATTCTTTTTTAAACAAAATCAAAAATCCTTACCTTAAAATACCATTGAGAGCCGGGATGTTAAGAGGGCACTTGATTATTCTTTTTACAAAGAAAAGTCGGTGACACGCTTCGGAACTGGTTAAAAAGGTTCCCAAAGTGGACAAACTTTTTGAAACAAAAGTCCAATGGGTGCAGTTTGAACTTCATTTTCACTGACAAAAACATTAATAAAGGAAGCGCGTGGGAAAGTTTGTTTGAAAGTTAACTTGTTTTTCTCTTTAAGTAAAATCAGCCAAGTTACCTATTCTTTTCATAGTAAGTAGTTAATTAATAGCTAATAATACATAATAAGTACATATTGTATAAATTTTACCCGTTATTATAGGCACTGTTCCCGTCTCACGATCAATTTATTTTCTCACTTTCTCAAAACGGTATTTCTAAGCGTGAATGAAGAAGTAGTCCTTATTATTCTAAATTTATCGAATCCTGGCAAACGAACCCTAAATATATTGTTAAACTGCGAGTTTCACACCCGGCTGACCTTGTTCAAACGTTTTGATGACAAATTACCCAAGCTTAAAAAACCCGGTTTCATTTTGATCCTCGAGGCGGAGGCTCGAGTATTCTGTCCTTTCTTTACGTAACAAAAAGATGTCGATCGTGAGTTTTGTATCATTTGTGTTTGCTCGGCTGGGTCGTAATCAGTACAACTTACGTCATCACCATCATTTCGGGGGTTGAAATGAGGATCTGGTAAGTATCAAAAAGAGAGTTTAGATTTAAATAAGCTGATTGCAAATTGGACACATTTCAAGACCTACCTACACTACTAATTACTAATTTCACAATCTGTACAGTTTATTCTGTTTTCTTTTTTTCCAATTTTGTTCAACTTTTTATTAATTTTATGCTTACGGTACCTACCGATAAAAAGGCGCGAAGAACTTTTAACTTTTTTAACCACAGATAAAATATGTCAAGTGGAAGACAAATCTGTTTGCAACAGATATTGAAACTTTTTACAAATTCCATTTTATATGAACTCTTGTTTTTTTTTAAGTTTTAATTAATTGTGGGACAGCTTACAACCTCAACAAGGAGTTAATTTAATTTTGTTTCTTCCAATCATTAATTTGTGTTGTCGTATTAATGAACTCCAGTTGAAGCTTTCAATATCCTCACTATAGTATTATTTATAATCATTAAAGTTATATATGTATTATAAGAAATAAATAGTCAGGTATTAAATACTATGTTAAACTGGAAAATTATTACAAGAAACTACCAGCCGTCTTTTCAGTTTCGGCAACATAACTAATTTACCACAACACCAAAATAACAGCAACTTGTAATACAACTCTAAAAATGTCTGTATTGTCATGAAGCTTATTCCTGAAGCAATAAACGAGGGCCACATGGCTGAGACGTGTAATACGGACAGGCCGTTGCATTTTACGAGTCCTGTTTGCCGGACGATTATTGGATGTAACAGTACGAATAGACACTTTGGAGATACGAATGACTGTCTCGAAATGAACAGGGAATGTGTATTATTGTAATGTGTACTGTGACAATAGTGTTACATATTTTTATAAAGATGACTGAAATTAATGTGCATCTTTTACGATAACTTATGATGTCAATTCAGACAAATTATAGCTAAGTGAAAGGTTTTAGTTAGGCACATGATTTTAATGAAAATATATTACAGAAAAATGCCTTGAGTTGATGAGAATGTACTTATACTAAAACTAATGGTAACTCACAACATAAAAATCAATTCCTTGAGTTTGTTGCAATCTCACTGGTCACAGCAGTTGCAGTAGCTTGGACATTAAACTAAATTATGCGAAACTTAGTATATTAATTAATCATGTAAGTTCAGTAACAGTTACTCAATTTTCATAACATCATACGAGTGTAGAGCGTAGCAAACTGCTAACAGCGCGTCTAAATTTGTGCTAACTTGTCGTTAACTGGGAAACTTCCTCGGAATACACGCTGGCCGACGTTAGCCTTTGTTAAATAAACAAATGTATCGAAACGTATAGGAAGTAATATAAGTTATTGATATGAAAATTTGCTAATTAATGCCCTTTTTGTAAAACGAATATAAGTCGCATATTACATGATTGAAAAATTTTGTACTAAACTATCTGACGCGGTGGATTTTAACGGTGAAATATTTTTTCCAAATTGGTCCAGTTGTCTTGAAGCTTATTCAATACAAACAATAAATCAATCAAATCTTTCCTTTTCATGATCATAGTGTAGACAAAAAGAAAAAAACATGACCTTGACATTAAGCAGCAGGTGCCAAAGTTAATTATTAAATATTTAATTTCTTGGAACCTATCATTTACTGCTGACAGGTGATTAAAACATCGATTCTGCTAAAGTCATGGTGTGAGCAATTTTGCTTTTAAAAGAAAGTATTTATTTATGCTCAAATAAATAAAAATGTTTGTGAAATCTAGAATAAATCTTGCATAAGTTTTATTCGATAGTTTGAAGCAACGTCACTTATAGAAATCAATAAAAGTTCATCAAGAAAAGTTTATCACATAATGTTTCTAACTAAATTCTTCGAAGTACAATTCAGTAAGTTTATTTAGATAAAATTCTATACTTTCTATTGTACACTCAAGTAGAAAAGGTATTAGCGCAAAAATGTTCTCCAAATTGCTCCATTGAACTTGAGTATTAAGGCAGGGCTCGGTGTAAATAGCCTTCATTACACCAATATTATGGTTGTTGGGAAATTTTCATTTATAATCTGAAACATGATATTTCACTTTGGGAAAAATACGGTTTTAATAATTCGAAATTAAACCACTTGTTTTAACTAGGAAACTTACTCTTATTTTTAAGAACAAACACTTAGGCTGGGTTGCACCATCTAACTTTGACCGTAACTATAACGATAAAGGGTGTGTTTTGTATGGGGTTTGACAGATTTTTGACGTCTGTCAAAGTTAAAGTAAGATGGTGCAATCCAGTCTTAAATGGTTAAGGTAAAGGTTAGAAGTCTCACATAAGGCGGTAGATTTTTTCTATTGAAATCATTCTATAGATGAAAATATCCCAAAGCTGTAGGGACAGCTCTATAATTTCTAGAGGAAGTTTAATAGAATATTCAGGTTATAATATTGCTAAGTCTTCTTTGCTTAACTAATGAAGTGCTTCTTAGTTAAAGTTCTGAGAACGAGCTCTACTCGTATAACAAAATCCTTTCGCGTGAAATACAATCACAGGGGGCACTTACTTCAAATCTTTTTCTAGATTCTAGTTCGCTTGCACGCTTGCTAGTTTTATACAATCATGCAATAGGCATAAACGCCTAACAATCAATTAATGTAAGTAATTAAAATTCTGTTTTAAGCATACAGCAGTGTTACATCATATTGTTACATACTTAGTGCTTTCATGATTGTAAGTAATAATATGAAGTTTCAAGGGCATCCTCAGATGTTTAGATTTGAGGTCTCAATAAGCAATTTAGACGTTCATCCTGGAACCATTTTGTTATGGAAATACGCACGAATCGTGTATCAGTATTACTATCCCCTATTAACTATCCCAATCTTTTACATTTTATTTGTATATTTGTAGAGGTTTTTATTTTCAATATTAACAGTTCTTATAAATTGTGTAGTTCAATTTAATTACCACCAAAGGTCTTAATGTTTACAATGCAATCACTGTTATGTAACATTAAATTCAACCTTTTAACTTACTCACCTACACGTGACCGCCGTCTCGCCCAATAGATCGTATCCTGTTTACTTCACTTAAAACAAAACACTGTCTTTCACAACCACAGAGTGAACCTTTGAAACCATCCACACCAACCAGTGGTTTTAACGCGCACTTTATGTATCTCCGATTTTATCACAGCACCTTTTTAGTCACACACAGTCTTTATTAGAAGATCACTTGGCACTATTGTTTATAGGGATTCATAGTGAGTTCTGCGCAGATAGCCCGCGAGTGACCGGGCCCCTTTGTCATTCGTTATAGTTTGATGGGCCACCTCCGTTTAGGTCGCGTTATTGTGAGAGTGACACGGATGCCGCTCTTGAATCGTGTTGAGTCGGTGAACTCGTGTTTTCAAGTGCACGAGTTCTGGAAAGGATTTTTGGGGGTGACGTCAGCAGTTTTGAAGAAATCGGAAACAATAAATCTTCGGCAAACAGACGGTTATTTTGACTGGCAATCACGATTGCATGTCGTTCCATTATGCCATTAATCATCGTGTATTTTATAAACTTAAGCTATAATTTAACAAAAGGCGTTTGAATTTATTTCAAAATGTTCACAACAACTATAAATACTTAAATGTGAAAAACGATGTAAACAAAAAAACAAGTTTAAGATGTTTGTAATTGCTTAAGTATTTTTTAAATATTGACTCTTTATTGATTGCCAGTCACGTAAATAATTAACCTAACAAACATCTGAAACTGAGGATGCAAACTAAGAGTTCCCATAATTAAATTGAGTGGTCTTTTTAGGACGTAGACGACAGTAGGTGTTAAAACTGCAATGTGGTAGAGATAGCCTGTAACCGAATTAAAGAACAACACAGTCTTATAATCTGTTCTTTCTCTACAATTGTACTGCAGTGACCACTAGTTTCTTTATAAGTCATACGGTACTATTCCCGCCTCTCGTTCCCACCACTGCAGCTAATGCAATATGCCAGCCGGCCACTATCAAAGCCAATCAGTGAGGAGTTTATCCAAGAGAAACTTAAGCTGTCTTAAGTTAAGCTTCTAAAGATAGTCTTCACAATAGCAGCAGCTTCTATGCCAAGTTTATTTGATATAGGTCGAGCAGACTGACTTATTGTGCTCGCCGAAGCAAAAAATCATCTCGCACAAGGAACTCCCAAATCTGTGTGCAGACAGAGATTAATGAACTTGTAGATACCTACCCATAGAAGTATTGTAACGGTGAAATTAAATATTAGTATGTAATATCATGTAAGTAAACTCATTCGGGGAGGCCTATGTTAAGCAGCGGACGTGCTATGGCTGAAATGATGATGATGATGTAAGTAAACAAACCTTACTCTAATCATATAAATGAAAGTACCTAAGTTTTCACTTCTGAAACAAAAAATTCTCCAATGTATAAAAAGCAAATAAATGAGCATTTTACAAGATGCTGTGTAGATAAGGAAGTTACATAAAATGTTTGAAAACAAAACATGTACCTAATAAGAAAAAAAAGACAATGCAGAGCTGGGATTTTACATTATACCGAAAGTAATGTAAAATCCCAGCTTCATAGTTATTATTAGCTACATAGACGAAAAATATTTTCAAATACAATACGCTGTTGCGGCCGCGTGGGTTCGATTCCCGTCTTAGGCAGTTTGATTTTTTCAAGTTGTTTATTAAAAATGTAATTTGAGAAGCGACTAGTTATAACCATAAAAAACACCTTCTAGATTCTAGAAATTCCTTTACATCGGTGGCCACTTCCGCGCTACGGGAGCTAGGCCGTACGTGGATCGATATCCCGCCTAAAATTATCCGCGCCGACTTGCGGTACATCGACAAATTAGTTGCTGCCTGAATTCCGACGGCGCTCGTATGTCTTAACAGGTTACTGGTGTAGCGGTTGGGAACTGGTTAAAATCGTGTAAAACGTTAAATTGGATACGAAAGTAGAGTAGGTAGGTATGTACTTATATTATAGATAGAAAAACACTTTATTGTGTACCACACAAAACAAGAAAATAATGAAAATATACCAAAGATGGCATAATTTAGCGTTATAAAGCGATCTCTTCCAGACATCTTGTAATTGACAAAATATAGGTAGACTTATCGTGAAGTCAAAATGTTTGAATAACATTCTAGCTGTATCCAATTTGTGCAGAAATAACCTACAAACTTATCGTAGTAGCAAGCATGCAGTTTTTTTTTTGTATTTTTGAGCTAAGTTAACGAAAGATAACTAATAAGACTTAAACAATACCTGACACAACATAGTTACATTAGTTACTGTCCGATTATTCTGATTGAAAGGAAGGTAAATAACGGTCAACTGAATTAAAACATTTATTCTCGGTGTGGTGACTCGATATGCACTCAGTGATTAAGCGTGCTCTATCTATTCATCAGCCCCTTCATTATAAAGGAAGTGCGTTGTAAGAATTCATCGTTTGCAGGAAAAAAAAATTACCCTCACTCCGATTTTTCTTACATTATTTCAAACGTTTATAATTTTCATACAACTTTAAAGACTACGAGTAAAATTTCATATTTCGTTTACTCGCAAACTGTGGTTTTTATAACGGCTGTGATATAAAAGTAATTCAAAGCTTTAACTGCTATGATCTTTTTCCACCGTGTGTTGTAACTGACAACACAACACTGGCGTCGACTTTATGGCGTCTGACGTAAACCAACGGCTTAACGTGCTCTCCGTACTTCAGGGAATCATATTTCTTTCCCGGCATTATGGTTTAATTCTGTCTGCAATTTACGTATAACTGTAGGGGAGACCGAGGAATGTTGTAACAAAGTCAATATTTCTCAACCTATGACAGTTTATCGAGTTAGCAAATTCGCGAATTCGTTGCTTTTCCGACACTCCATTGTTTAAGTGAAATTCTCAGCTCGCTTACTGTTATAGGTGCAGATAAATAGACTTTGTTACAACTCAACTCTGTTACAACTGTCCTCGGTGTCCCCTACGTATTTAAATCGAGGTTCATATACCTTGGTTTAGTCGCAACTTCGTAAGTTGAAAATGCCTTCTATTGAAATAGTAAAGGTAATTCGGTTTCAACAATACACTCATGATAGATTTTACCAAAACGTTTGAGAACAGCTTTTATAGACAATTTTAGATGCAGATAGCGTCTATTGATCGCAGGTCTTACTGAGGCGAAGCACGACACGTCAGCTAGCCAGGGTTATCAACAGTAACTATATTACTTATGTAAGTAGGTAGCTACTGTCACTGTACCTTTTTTGACCACTAACTTAACTCTGAAATTAATCAGTATCATAAAGTCCTACGACTATTATAATAAAAGTGATATGAATAAATAGTTAAAAGTGAAAAAATAATAAGTATAAAAACAAATTAGTAGCTATATCAATATTTTTGTAATTTCATAATGCTTTGCATTGTTAAAATTTAGAGTGGCTTAAAACGATGCAATTACGGCCAAAACCGCTACTTCTACCGCCCCATCTTATAGACTTATGAAGGAGATGAGCTATAAACTTGCGTAACAAAAGCTGTTAATGACGGCAGATGGGGGAAATAGGTAATTTTTAATATTATTTAAAAATGCAGGGTACAATTACATAGTGCTTAATATTCTACGGAACCCGTCGCGAGTGAGTCCAACTTGCACTTTACGGTTTTGGACATCCCTAAAATCCCGGACTGATGTGAATAATTCAGTGCTAACCCTAGCTGAAGGCCGCTCGGTCTAACCCTAAGATTGTAAAAGCACAACCGATGTTCGAAGCGATTACGCTAGTGCTAGAATCGCGTGTGGAGCTCGCGACAACTTCTTGGAAAATACTATGAGAATTTGTTTAACTATCAAATGAATAGCAAATTACCTGTACAAAGTATAGTCTCACTCAGTTATGAGTAATAGGTACGTTTCTTTCAGTGTAATTTTTCATACGCCCTAGGTGGGAAAAGCTAATTTTCATACTTAAATAAGTTCTATTTTGGTTCTTATGCTAATGACTGTTCGTAGCTATGATTGCAACTTTTAAAAACATACATTTTACATCCAAAGATGCAATTATAAACTTTCCTGATACGGTGCACACAAGTTTTAAATGCAAACTCAGAAAAAATGTAGATTGAACACCTACCGTTCCCCGTTTATACTTGCAAATACTTCATCTGGAGTTATAAAGAAAAATATTTGAGATTTTACTAACTTGGCTTGTCTTTTGCCATAAAGGTGTCTTAATTTTAAACATTTATCTTGGAATCTAAAGCTTTAGATATGGAAAATTACCAAGTGAGTACTTAATGGAAATATTCCAATAGCCTACGTACATATTTTATGACGTAAACATAGTTCCATAAGACGTAAAAATATTACTCACTTTCAATATCTCCTCTTAAGCCCATAGGAGAGCTTATATTTTTTCGTATTTCCCAGGGTGGATATTTATGTTTATAAAGCTTGATATATGATGCAGGTACACAAAATTAGATTGTAGTCATATTACGCATTCTGTCCTATTCGTTAAGTACAAAGATTGTATTGTTTGTATAGGCATTCGGCTATTTTAAAATAACAGATATATTGAGATAAAAGCGTGCTTTTCCAAAAAAAAGATTGCTTTTTGGGTAAAGTACGTAAGAACACTTTTTTTTTGGTTAAGAATATTTTAAGACTGGGTTGCACCATCTTACTTTGCTTTAACAAACATCAAAAAACTTCATACAAAATACACTGGTTATCGTTGTAGTTACGGTCTAAGCAACTCAGCCTAAACATTTTAATGTTTTGAATGTTGATTAAAAGCCTTGATAATTGTATTTATTTGATTACTTTGAAGTCCGATTAATGTAAGTTACAATCTTTTGGCTTTTTACATAGTTTTTTTATTTACACTTAATTGTTTAATTTACTTACAGATAATAATAATATAAGTATTCTGGTAAATTACTTATTCGTGATCTCTAATTTACAACTGCTTGAGCAGTCGCGTAAATAGACGGGCGGTGTGTGAGGGATTTGTCACCTAATTTATAGTCGTCCCTGTAGGCTAGATGTGAATAATTTGTCTACCCGTTACCATGACGTAGGTTGGGTCGTCTTACAGGAGCTATAAAATAAGAAAAGGCAGCAGGTTTTTTAGGTATGTCCAATACTCTGTAGTCGTCCTTGTATGTGAATTATTTACTTTTGGCATAAAATAGGTTTGTTAAAACTCTACTCGATTTGGATTCACGAGCACGATGCACTTTTTGCAACATAATCCTATTGAAATATGCAACAAATGTTACACCAAAACTACTAGACATTGGTCATATTACAGTTAATTTACATAAAACTATAGCCCAAGGCTCGATCACGTAGAAGAGTTAAGAAGAGTTACAGTGTATACTTATTGTGTTAATTTCAGCGCGTATCGTGACTAAACAAATTATTCCATAATTTCTCCATGAATCGAGTGACGTCATTTGTTTTTCCTACACGTGAACGTAGGCTAAAAAAAGAAGTAAGCAAATAATGTAAATATAGAAGCCAATATGTGGTCAAGTCAACTGGGACAATCAAAACAAAGTAGGTAAAAATACATCGGCAACTACTACAAAGTGTCTTATTTTTTATAAATTAATAAATTCTTTATAAATACTAATAAAGCAGTTTACCTATTTGTTAGATGGCGATTAAATCGCTTCGATAAATTCGTAGTGTGTGTATGCCAAAACTTCAACTATACCAACGCGTGCAGATCGCCATCCCTGGAGCGATCATAGGCCAATGACAGGTCGCGCGACCCATGACAGTCCGCGCGACCTGTCATTAGCTTATGATCTGCACGCATTGGTGTGGTTGAAGCTTTAGTTCTATTACTAGTACCACTAATTGCTAGCCTAACTGTATCTTGAATATCAGCTAGCTTAAGCGCTTCGAGTTAAGTCGTAAGGTGAGACGACTGATTGAACTTCTCAACTTGGATCGAGACTGAGAAGCTTCAAATGACGGTATAACTTTACGAAGTTTGCAGACACTTTAGTGTCTTTAGTCACAACAAATACTTGACAAGATGATTTTCAGTACAATATTATTATATAAAAAACTAGCTGACCCGGCGAACTTTGTTCCGCCTCACTATGGAGCGAAATTGCGATTTATGGACATAGCGATTTTTTTCACAATTTCTATTTGAAAAAAATACCTATCGATAGGTTACGTTATTCTGATGAATAAATGCTGCACAAGTTTTTCTCTAAAACCAATAGTTTGACTGGAAAAAAATATTTTCCATTTTCGTTGTATGGAATGAAACATAAAGTGGTCGATTTCGACTAAGCCTTGACAGATCTTGCTTTGAAACTACTTGAACCTTGTTCTATGGCTTTTTGACTGTAATCCTACGCTATCAGCGCGCATCCAAAGTTGCCCGTTCACAAGTTATGAGGTTCTGAAAAATTAAAAAAAAGTAAGTAAAAGTGACTTTTTTTTGGAATATCTTTAAAGATTTAACAAAAATATAAAGATTTAATATGTTAATAATGTAAATTAACCTTAAATTACTGCTAAAAACACATTTTTTGTAGAATAGCTCAAATACTAATAATACAATGCAAATAAAACATACTTTAACGACCTGGTTTTTCTTGTGTTGGAAAATAACTGAAAAAGAAGTGGAAAAAAATCATGTCTTTTTCTAATTCAATCCATTCTTACTTCCATAAAATGTATGAAACTTGTGTCCGTTTTCTACTTCTACAAATAGATAATTTTATTGACTATCGCATGATATCAAATATTCGCTTATTAATGTTAAGTTACCCACGTTTTCACTTGTTTTTGAAGGAAGAGGTGAAAACTAAAAATTAAAAACTTAAATCCTCGTAATTTTGCGACAAATGGGTCAAGCCCCAAATTTGAAGTATTTTCATCGATAAAATTATCCATAGATTACGCCATTAAAGTTTGATCACTACAAGCCCGGACACACTGTATATATATATATATATATATAGATAGATATACAGCGAAAATCCTCATTGGACGATGTAGTCAAGTTATTGGGCAGTAGTTTTATTGTATTAAAAATACCACTTATACGTATGTCAAAACTAAGTAATTCCAGCTGATAGATTTAAAGGCGTTAAGTTGTTATTTTTGTTTGAAGTAAAATTAATAACGACGTTCAAGGGGTATTTTGTCCAATAACTAGTAACTACCCTGTCATTACAACTATTTTTATAATATGTATTTTGACAGCCATGTTCAGTAGCAATTTTATTGCTATGTTATTAGTTCTCTGTATCATAATCAGTCATCAGCTGCCATGACCGCAATCTGTCAGGACGTCATAATTCGTAATAACCTTGAAAGTACCTGTTTGAAAGCCCTATATTAAAAGCTGTACAACAAAGGCGATATTTAGTACACATTCTAATTTAGGCACCTACCCGCCAAAGAAGCCCAAAGTGTAATTAATCAACATCACGTAGACCGGATTATTCGTTAATATTATATGAGGCGTCCCAGAAAGTTGCATCGCTTAACTTCCGAAGGTTATGTTGATAACTCTCTATTTTAGGCAACTTAGCTATTACTTATAGCTACATATAAAATGACTGTTAAAAGTAGTCAAAATATGGTGCAGATTGATAAAAAGTTAACTATTAGTTACAGCTACATTCATATCTAATTCCCCTCATAGTCAAAAGTACATACATAAAACAAGGTACATATTGACAAAGAATTAACGGTATGTTCAAACTTCTGAGTAAATGGGTAGGTACTATAGATTTTTCCAGCGAAATTCGCCATTTTGATTCACTGAGTTTACTGGCAACTGAATCAGGTTTTCTCAGAAAATCTTGGTCTACGTAACGTTCCATGTACTAAGAACATTTCATTAATGTGCGTCTTACCTACCAAATTTGTCACCGTCTCTCACCTTTTACTTAGAAAGGTATTTCTCCTTCAACGTTGACATTATCCTTTTGAGCTTCACAAAATATCATACGTAAAATCATTACCAACTTACTCGTAGTGGTGTTTTTCAAAGATTTTTGTATGGGATTTGCACGAGATCATAATCTAAGCATGTGTTTATCTCAGTGTTAACACAGGCTGCTTTTTATTTCTTCTGTAAGAAACGTCCATGAAAAAGTTTAAGAACAATGAAAATTTTAAAAAAGTGCGAAAAGCAACCCGCTTCTGCGGCAAAAAAAAAGGTTGCCCCAATGATTTCCCATTCTGTCAGTGAGCAGGAATTTAAAATTCAAAAGTTGTGAAGTGGGTCAAGACGTAGTCGATCCTGGATACACCTTAAAATGTCACGCCCCAATACGGAGCGAAGCTGCTAAGAAATTGTTTTTATTTTCTTTTTCACCACGTTTCCCGACACCAGAAGCTGCCCATTAGTTGGCAACGGCATCGTAAGAAGTGGATATTTTTCAAGCTCCGTATAAACACGATTTTGCTTTTTTCTTCCTTGTTTACCTTATTACGGAATATTTCATGAAGTAAGATGCGTAATCAAAATAAGTGACAACATTATTTTACAGGCTGAACAAAATATAAGTAAATTGATTACCCACTTTCTTAAAAATAACTGCATGAAAGTTTTCGAGTTACGTGAAAAATATGAACCGCTTTACGCTTTGTTTTCGTGTAATTCCACATGACACGGAAAACAATTCGATTCCATTTCGCACATGTATATTCACGCTCGACTTATTGCTGAAACGATTAAAAAATGACGAATGCCGTAAAACAAAATCCGCTGCAAGTCCCCAATTTTTAATCACAAAATAAACCTGCGAATAAATATGTGCCGTAAAGCAAGATCACTTCAGTTTTTTTTCGCGTGTCACTGAAAAAGTCGAATGTTTCAGTATTCCTGTCCCACGTCACGCTCACAACGACGGTCCCGTAAACTGACCGATGAATAAAACATAAACACACAGACTTATGTTTTCATACCGCGTCCTGAATGGGAATTCTAAAAATACGAGGCAGATGCAATTTTTGAGCCATATCTACTCATTCGATGAAAACAAAGCACGAAACGTGAAGCTGGTAAAGCTTTCAATAATAAACGTCAGCATATTTTATCACAGAGAAATACTGCACTTTGACGCGTTTATGATTCAAAGAGAAAATTTTTACTTTTGGCTTGTACGGTAATGACATCTTTACAAACCTACATTTCTAATCAGTCTTTTTACACTTAAAAAATATGTTATTTACTAAATGGTACCTACTCATTTAATTTAGAAAAATACCTAGTCCCGGTATGTTTCCCAATATTTTTTCACGACAAACAATTTTTCTCCGAAGCAAAACTATTATCAGAAGCGTCGCAAGAATTGAAAACAGTTTCGCAGCTCGACTTTTGGGTCGTATTGAAATGTCGAGCGTTCAATAGCAGGCAAGTTTGAGAGCGCGAGAGTGGCGGCTTGTTTTGGCTGTAGCGCACGTATTTTCCGACGAATTTTTGGAATAAAAATATCAATCAAAACCCATCTGCTTTCGTAAATGTATGTAATATCTTCTTTAACACTTTAACAAGTAAAAAGCGCCTACTTATTTCCTCGTTTTAGAAAACTTTATAATTTTAAATGTGTAACCTTAAAAAAACAGATAAAACTACAATTATATCAATTCTAAACGATATACGAGTAAGCAACCTTTTTATTTAGAACCTTAGAATGTTCTGAGTTTGAATGTGGTATTTCAATACTGAATCTAAAAATATCACCCAGTTTTATCACAACACAGTGATACGCATCAGTTACATCGGAGCCATGTTTGCGAACGCAGCGCGACACGAACGGGCGTGGTTTGTTGGCAATAGCGCGCTTATTTTCAGAACCTTTACTGTGTATCTTGTTTATCTTTGCTCTTGAATTTGATGCCATGGAGACCAAAAATAGGTTCAGGCTGTTGTTGGGCTTTTTTTGTGAAAAAAATAAATCTAGACTAGCTTTATATTTTCACGCCAAGACAAACAAGTTTTTGTAGATTCAATAGCTGAGACCTTCACTTGTTATTATTTGTTATCCAACAAAAACATCGCCTGTGCCGCGATATTTTCAGAACCCTTGACTCCATTTGTGTTGAAATAAAAAAAAACTCAAAAATGGTACTAACAATAGTACTTTTTATTACGTCCATCTATCTGTGAGAAATGAATATCTCTGGAAATCTTCTGTTTTGTAAGAATAATCGTCTAGTTCTACACCAACAATTCAAACATAAATACTGTTTATTCATGATCTTATACCTTTCCAAAGACAATAAACTGTTTCTACAGTGATTGTCGCTGCGATTTACCTGCGATGCAATTACGGAATGTCATCAAAACATTTAGCTGTTGCAAATGCGCCGCAGCCGCTTGTTTGCACGCCAAAGAGGGTATTGCGTTTTGAGTCCTTTGAGTGCACTCCTTGAATAATTCCACTGCACTAATTTATTTTAACTAGAAGCAAGATGTTCCATGTTGAGGTAGAAAACTTTAGTGTATTGTGACAAGATTACGAATTTATAAACTCTACATAATATTGATTATGTAATGCATTCTTGACTTGAGAAGCAGTGAATAAGCTCGAGTTTTTCGACTTACATTTTCACGCATTCATGATTTTAAATTATTTTATGAAATTCAACCCATTTTAATATGTACCTACTTACCTATTACCTACTTTATGAAAACACTCGGCATACCAACACATCTGTTTCTTGCGCTGCTTCTTCTCAGCACTGGCCCATTTATTGTCCCGAAGCAGTGGTAGGGTAAATATTGGGACGTGTAAAAGCGCTTTTTTAAAGCCTATTTGCAAAAATAAATGAATTTTATGAATTTTAATTTTAATTTTTATCGTTAAAATTCCAATGACCAATTAAAATTACAGCCGGCAATGATCACATGGGGACACGAGAATTCCCGGCAGCCTCATCCATTGATGACAGAGCGTTAAATTTTAAATTACTATCATCTTTTAAACAAATAATATATTAAGCTACAATCATGCTGAAAATTGATTTTCAATTTCATTTTTACATACTTTTAGTTTAACATTAGTTCGAAACGTGTCCTGAAATTTAAAATTCTGCAGGCTTAAATTTAAAAATATCACGTGAATTAAATACAGCTTTAAATTTTTTTATTAAGCTCGTTCAGAGCGAACTCGATTGACTTCCGAAATTTTAAATGAAACTTTATCTGTTACGCTTTACTCCGTTAAAAAGTAGCGCAGTCATTTTACGAATTTATTGTTCCAATTTAACACAATACTCATGTTGCTTCCAACCCAGAAATTGTAATTAATTAGTAATTTTGCCTGGCTTCATCTGACCCTCAATTCAAACTAGTCGCCAACATTCCGACAAATAGCCTAATGCCAACTTTAAGTAAACATCAAAATACTAATGAGTTGTTTAGTTCACAACTCATCTCTAAAACAACTACTCGGAAAGGTAGGGCTCATTTAGAAGTTTCACACCTGCTCTTCAACAATAACTCACGAGTCGGGATAGCTCTCTGGAGGGCACTACGGAACGTTTTACCTTAAAAATCCTAGGAGTGTTGAGATCGTGGAAAGTTCTCTGGTCTGTAATAAGGCTATTTTGAACGGTACACTTTTGGTCAATTAAATAATAAAAAAACGAGTATTACCGCTTCCGTTTTCAGCTTCGCGGTTGAAATAAGTAGGTACGAAGGTATAACCTCAACTTCATTACATAATGAAATTCAAATTGTATCGTTCGTTCGTTTCAGCCGAATGACGTCCACTGCTGGACAAAGGCCTCCCCCAAGGATTTTCACAAAAATCGGAAGATGCGGGCGGCGCATGACCGGTAAATAATATACCTAAATATAATTTAAATTCCTAGTTACAAAGGTAGGTAAGACTTTGAAAGTAAGTTATTTTCGTAACACTAATTTTGATTAAATTACAAACTTCAAAAATATTAAGTTAAAATATAAAGTAGAATATAATTTTAAATACCTATCTCGCCTCAAAAGTTTTATTTTATTTTTATTTCCATTTCCATAAAGTATAAAGCTGTACTTTATGTAAGGCGTATGACATTTATGTAATTTTCTCTTCTCCAAACGAAAATAATAAAATCGAACAGTCAAATGCAACCGTATCCTCAACATTGTAATATCAATGTCAAGATTACCAAAGCGTTTGTCTCTTCCCACATAGAACCCTGAAAATTCGAAGCACGTTGTCAGCATAACTCGATTTCCTGTGTCAGGCAAAAGCAATTATTTGTTCCCTGACTGTCTCTAAATATGCCACTTTTCCTCTCCCGGGTATGGGAACACACTGAATTGGATTTATTCCGGTCAACGACGGCCGCATTACGCAACGTAATGTCGTTGATACGAGAATGTCAGCTTGTGTATATTTTTCACGATGAAAAAGCTTTTAGCCGTGAAAATGGCGTACCCGTTAATATCCAATCGAATTTGTCCCGGTGACGTATTATAAGGGTTATAGAAATATATTGGTTCTATTAGCGGTTATGAGTGAGAATTATTCAATTGGACGGCCTGGGTTATTATTTTATGTGCTACGAGGGACTGTTTGCGCAGTTGGGACGGGCTGTATAAATACATACCTCAAAGTATATAATATCGTGTCTAAACTCTAGTAACAAAAGCCTTTCTCACTCTCCCTATATTTTTTTATATATGTATATTTTTTGTGAAAATTTACAGGACCATCATCATCATCATTTCAGCCATAGGACGTCCACTGCTGAATATAGGCTTCCCCCAATGATTTCCACAATGGCCAGTTGGTTGCGGCCTACGTCCAGCGCCTTCACGCTACCTTTATGAGGTCGTCGGTCCACCTTGTAGATGTCCTACGCTGCGCTTTCCAGTACGTGTAAAATTTACAGTAATAAATAGTTAAGGAACAGATACTATAACCTCAATCCATTAATTTGTATTTTTCCTTTGTAAAGAGTAGGTAATGGATGCGTCACTAGCTGTTTATCTGCGGCTATATTTGGGTCAAATAATATGTAAAATATTACCGCAGACTCCAAGCTGGCGACGGTCGGCTATTTCAGTAAAAAGTCCTCTAAAAATCCTAGCCATTTAAATATTTGATCTATTAGCATAAAATATTTTAGCGAGCAATGCTTTAACTTTATTAGGCAGAAAATAGATTACATAAATAAATAATAAAAATAAACTTTTTTAAAAACAAGCTTTTATTCTGAATTTCGAAAGTTTGTATCGCGCATGGAATTTATTTCTCTTTTTCTCTGTTTGCGCTACAAGCTTTCGAAATTCAGAATATAAGCTTGTTTTTAAAAAAGTTTATTTTTATTATTTATTTATTTATTTATTTATTTATTTTATAGAAACCAACAGCGATAAATTGAAAATATTATAAATTTATTTTACACTTTTTTAGTTATATCTTAATCTCAGGACCCTGGACATTATCTAACACTAAAGTGCTCGAAAAGACAAATCCAACGAACCCAAACTCGATGAGTTTCCGCCGTTTTGTTTAGGAGTTCCTATGGCCACCTCCCGACTCCATCATCAGACCAGCTCAATGGTACCATAATATTGCATTGTCATCGTACTTACATAAGTATACCAAATTTCAGCTCAATCGGTTGAGGAGAACTGGTCTTAAATTCAGTTGCAAGATTTGTCCCACACATACTAACAAGTGAAGTCAATATAAAGCTTGTAATAAAAGCGTGCAAACGAATGTTATAATGAACGAGGAGAAGGTCGGCGGAATGCCAAAGTTGACCTTTTTATTTTTAGAACACCAGATGAAAGTTCGGGGCGTAAAGTTAACTAGTCTGCATTTCGGGTTGCCGTTATTTGGGATTAAAACCAAAAAAGAAAATGTTTCGAATGTGTTAAAACTCCATTTTTGATAAAATGATCTTTGATGAACTCAATTTGTGTGAACTCAATTCAGTTTAGTTTGCTCAAATCCATTTTATGATATTACAGATTTTAGCTTTTTAAGTTCTGCAATGCTTCATTTTATATGTACTTTATGAACCATGTAAAATATTTGAGAATAAAGTAACGAGCTTGTATTTTTAAAGCGACACGTTTTGGGTAGAGCTGCCGTCAAAAAATAGGTAAAGATAACAAAAAGTTACTGCGTGGTTTCATAAAATAAACAATGTGTAGTACGAACTCTTGTCCACTCTTGTTTGTGTAGTACGGTCATCCACCCTCTCAAATTCCGTCACTGAAAACTGTCAGTTAGCCTGGTCAAATGGAAAGATAATATTGCAACATAAAGGCGCATTTCCAGTAGATCCAAAAAGTAAGCGAAGACCGAGCCGCAAGATTAGAGTCACACGAGTGGCCTCGGCAAACCCGAAGCCTGTCAATCTACCTCAAAGGAAGCATGTGCATGTGGGGACGGGGCGTGAGGCGAATACAGTGCTCACATTCTCTTCAACGCCGGAGAAATGAGCCATTTTTTTTGTAATTTGCACAGCATTGTTTTTTTCGGTTGCTAAATGCGATTTGCAACTGTCTTTTCCTTAATTGTTTAGACGACAAAGCTATAATAATGTAGACAAGTACCTAATGTGAGACGGAATCTTTTAATACCGGGACAGCTTCTAAAATGTCTATCAAAATAGAGTTTGTTGCTCGTAGGCAGCATGTGACTAATGTGTAGTTGGCTGGTGGAATGCCTATTACGTGCAAAAAAAAGATGAACATGATGTACAAGTAGATCTCACGCACGCAACAATTATTGTGCTCTAGTGAGAACGCACCTTTGAAGGGCAGGCTGTATGAGTTGGCAACGGGATTGTCAAGTGGGTGGGATTATTTTCAGGGTTACCACTACCCATTTTTGTATTAAAATTTATTTTCATATAATAATTACTGCTGTATGAATGAATTTTAGTCACTATTCCATTGATTTTGGCATATATACCAAATACCAAGTACGTACATAACCAATTTCGTAATCAACACATAATGCACAACTTTACCAAAATGAGTAACACCTCTACATGAAACAAAGTTCAAACCAAGCATATAACTTAAGCACAAACTCAAGCCTGGTAAAAGATAACCTGAATTTTAATATTTGCATCAATATTAATCTCTTCCTAAGTAATAATTACTAAGTTCATTCTGGAGAGGAGTTTTAGACTACGACCCTGAAATTCTAACCGTTCGAAAAAAGTATTATTTCAGGAATTGTACTTTTTTGAAAGTGAAATTATTTTTAATTAACAGTAGAGTGTTAGCCCTAACACAACGCACAGCGATGGAAGTATGCTCTAGTGGTCCGACCACAACATACACCGGCCACTCGAACATGTAAACTTTTTATTCGTTTTATACAAATATTTGTACAACTTCAAGGGCTTTTAGCAATTAAACCGACTACTGCAGTTGTTTGAAAAACTATCATACGCGCGCGATTAATCTTTTTGTCATTAAGCTGCGTATTTCACTTATAAATATGTTGAACATCAATAAAATGGTATATATTTCAAACACAGTTAATTAAACTTTGCTACAGTTGCTAAAAGCTCACAAAATTCATTTTCATTCGAAGTTAATGACATTTTAAAGCAAAATGTCGTAGGAAATATTACTAGATTAGTATAATTTCCAATTGACAAAGAGCAGTAGACATTTAATTTGCATTCATTCAGCTGCATTGCAGGTTTTACTTCACAATCAAGTCCATTTAAATTGTAAAATAAACCGCTTTGTTACAAGTAAATAGACATTATTAAATTACACAACAATTTATACTGTATCATCAGCATTAGAAATTAAATTATCATTTTCATTGTATACTAAGCAATGTTTGCCAGTAGTAAATAAAAGCGTCGTAGCATTCGTATTCGTAGCTACGTCGTAACGCAGCGTTTCGTAGCTTAAGAATGTCAAGCGTAGTTCCTCAACTTAAAAGTGCTTTTTAAAAGCCTACTTGCAAAAATAAAATGAGTTTTACTATGTTTTTAACCACAAAGAGGAAGTTCTTGCCCTGTATTTCACCTGATGGTAAGTGATGGTATGAGTTCTTTATAAACTTTCATGTACATACGTCAGTTGTTAAAAATAAAGTAATAATCCATGATTCACCTTTTTCCTAAATGCGGGCCAAAGTCCTTAGCAAGAATAACAGGATTCTCAAGGCAAAGTGAGTAACGAGCCACAACTACGCAATCATCTCATAAGTTACGTGTAGTAGTGGAGGTATAATAAAAAATAGTTATGCCCCACAAATCCGAATACAGCACTTTATGGCAAGAATGTGTTTTCGTACGTACGTGCTCTGGAAGAAAAGAAAATATGTCGGATTACTGGCAGGAACAGTAAAATTTTATTATTAAAATACGAGTGTTGAATTATGAGATGAATTGCACGTTAATACTATTAGAATCAATAACAACAATAATATGATTTATCTACAGAGCAACTATTTTTTTAAGTTGGTTTAATTCTCCTTACAAAATAACTCTTCCAACATTAGGCTACGAACAAATCGTCTTAAGAATTCCTAGAACTATTCAAAAGTATACTCAAAAAGCAATACCCCATTCATATTCAAACAGTCCTATTACAAATGACATCTCTTCACCCATCGCAGCCAAATTCCAATTCCGGTCTTGTTTATTTGGCCCCCGACATCCGTGGTAGCTCCGGGGTTGACTTCCGCTCGCTCGCTCATTTCGCTCGCTCCCACCGCTCCGCTCGCTCTTTAATTATAAAGCCCTCTCAAGCATAAATCGCTTTGTTTAACCGACATGTTCCTCAGGGCTTATCAAAATTATCGCTCGGCCTTTGACCGAGGGCTGTATCAAATTCAACATTTAATACTGCCAGTTATTTCAACTAAGCTGCTCTATTGTGGGCGCTTAACTTCGCATTAACCGATGACAGCGGCGGTACACTGAATTTAAGGCCCTCAATGTTGAACGTAGTAATGCTACTATTGTTTCTGAAATAATCTGCAGGTAGCTGTCAAAGAGAATTATTTATCATGACAAAATTCGTATGTGGTTTGGCTAGATTCGTATTCGTATCATACTCGTATAAGTTCGTAAACCAAATGAAATTTCGTTTTATATGTGGCAAACGAAAGTCAAAACTATTATCATAAAGCTGACTCTATACCTCCACGTAATCAACATCATGTAAATGGAGACCCACTCTATAAAATCACTAGAGTGGGCACCACGCATCCATTTTCAATCGAATATATCGCTCCGATGGCCCGAGCCGATAACTTTTCGGGCAACCCTGCCAGAGGCAATAAATAAAACGCCCGATAGTTCAAACATTCGAGATACTAAAAAAGCGAAATGATGGAAATGTATTTTTAAAATTAAAGAAATTCTGCGCACTGCTTAATTTAATGTCTTAATTATTTTAAAAAAATCGTTGTAAAAGTGAAAATTTTTGCTCATAAAATAAAAACTACAAAAGCAAACTAAATTAAATTTAATGGGATCAAATGGCAGCTAAGTAGTCCACATCGATCCAAAAAAGAATCTCGGAAATCGGATCAGAAATCTCGGCATAATCAGTGTACATGCATAAAAAAACTTAACCGAATTGAGAACCTCCTTCTTTTGTTGAAGTCGGTTAAATAGATATGCATACTTATGTAGATTTCCGTTTTTAGTCCATCTTATGGTAAGTATCTCGTGACATACCTATGACTAAAATAACCCTGTCACTTTATTTAATCTCTAGCATTTTTTAACAAATTTTAATTTCGAAGAGAAATTAATTTATATCAAATTCAAATTAATCTTAATAATCCAATAACTTATATTCCAATAGCCCCATCTATTCAGCCAGATCCGTGTCGCAATTTTGTTGGATCAAAGTACCCGCTTACTGCAATTAATTAGGAAAGATCAAAAGATGAGAGCACGTGCCCGGCTGCCAGTCGTAGTAACTTTACTAATTGGAACGTGTAATTCTGTTTAATTGTTTGGCATAACGATTCGGATATTCCCACTCGAAATTCGAAAGATCGGAATTCAGCAAACCGATGATTACTATACTTGCGAGCAAAAGTATGGAATCACCCTTTGTGTTCCAAGCGATCTTAAGAACTGAATGACTATGTATTGTATGTATCTATGGAATCAATTTTAAGTTTATAATATCTCCTTTAAAATGGTACCATTTTTATTGATCTTCTATTAGTCATTTAGTTCTTATGATCGCTCGGAATAAATAGGGTGATTCCATATATTTGCTCGCGAGTGTACTTTGTTTGTTTTTGTTAATTCGAATTTATGATTCGAATAATCGAGTGTGCTTGTGTTTATGACTACATATATGACTATGACTATGACTATGGTATAATTATCTTAAGGTGTGGCTCAAAATCGTGTCCTTAATAGTGGAGTATAAATAAAACCTATAAGTCATAATACATTTAATTTTAAAGCTAGCACTAGTTAAATAAAAACACACACTATCCAATACATTTTTCTCGAATGAATGCTACTAAAGTTTCAACTGTCTAAACAAAGTGGAAGCTACAGGTTCCAAGTTATTCTGTTATCTTCGAGATGAACTAGGAATTTTATTTTAAAACATTTTGTTATTGAAACCTTAGGAGAATTTAAAATGTTACAAGCCAAGATAATTTTAGGTGTTGTGGGCGTCAATGTAGGTAGTCCAATAAGGCTTTAGTGCGAGAAATCTTAATCTTAATTAAATTCTTTTCTCCAGGCTAAAATACACAGCCTAATTATGTGGTAGGCTGTAATAATAGGATTTCTCCAACGAGTGAGCAAACGGGAACGTGCCCGCAGGCAACTCACGAAGAATTTAGATTAACTTAGTCCAACCTTGTATTACAATGGAAATAAGTACGTCTCAGTAAGTTTGTACAAAAAAAAAGATAATTTAGTCACAATTTTATCACTTATCAAATGGCAGTAGTTAAATTATTATTTGAAAGTAACCAGTCGCGCTATCTTTGATACTCCGATCATAGAGCGATTCGATAATATGATTAATCTAAGGATTATTTTTTATAAAACATACAAAAACTATGTTTATAGTTTGTCCTGTAACATGTAGAATCTACATGTTTAACATCTACATTGTAGATAAAATGTTTTAGTTGCAATTTAAAGAGTCTGCTTGCTGTACTTGCTTCAATAAAATTGTGCTTGAAAATATTAACATGAACGTTCAAAGTTTTCACTCAACTCAGTATTTTATTTATAGAACTTTAAGGATAAACATTTACTTTTACTGCCTACTGATATACTGATATTATAATGATGTTTAGAAAAACAAAATCATATTAAATAGGTTGTTTAGTAACTAGTTGAATATTTAGTACTATCCTTAAATAAATAAATAAATAATACAATCTACAATTTGCAAACAAAGGCAGAATGAGTATGTACTTGGTAGGTAAAGCATAAATGTTATGTAGTACGTATCAAATAAATTTACCAAAAGTCTATTCTAAACGATTTGGTTAATCTATCATTATACCCACAAACTAAAAGGAAATAGCTCACCTCTACTGCTTGATTTATCTGATCCACCAATTGCACAAATAAACCACCAAAACTGTCAGTTTATTCACACTCAGAATCCTCGTTTATTACTTTACGCTTCAAAACTTGTCTGTGCAAATCCAAGTATGGCCAAATAGAAATTACCTAGTGCGTAATAAAATATAACTTTTTATAGAACTAAGTATGATTGTCCGTTTAAAAATTGATGATAAGTATATGATATCCTCACAAATCACTTCAAAAATTCACTTCACTTCCCTTCAAAATCACCTCACAGAGTTAGACACAATCGACAGAACATCACTTAGGTATACAAACGAGTAATAGAATACCAGCATTTCACTTGTCATATTATTATCGTCGAATTGACAACATAAAAAACAATTGACTAGCAATGGTTGAAAAAACAATTGACTAACGCCGAGACCTTCACCCGCCAATCTAAGTGTTAGAGTCACACGAAATCTTGGCACTTATCTCTCCGCGTCCTCGGCCAACTTGACGGCCTGAATGTTTTATCACCAGACTATTCTTGCGGCTTACATACTAAAAGAGAAAAGAATTGTATTATTTGCTTGTAAAAGAAAAAAAAGAGAACTGCGGCTGTAAAGAACTTTGGAAAAACAAATGAATACTTAAACAAATGACTGTCGCATTTTAATGCGACTAAGTAGTTCGATGGGACTACGATTGAGTTAGTTGGTAAAAATGTTTTAATATTTTAGGGAAAAACTAACTAAATGGATTTTTCCTGACTACAGTTAAACAGATCATTTATATTGGATAGTTTTAATACAATTATAAATCAGCAGATTTCTAAATAGGTACGGTTCTCATTGTATACGAGTAATTTGCAATATATAAGTAATCTACTTAACTATACTCGTGAGTAGCAAGGAGGTAAGTAAATATTTAAGTGTTGATATACCAAACTTATATTGACGATTAATGTTGCCTTTCACGATTCAAAGAATTAATCATCGTTAACAAATCAATTGTTATTTATTACTGAACAATTACTGGTCAACAAAACGCACTAAGCTTAGAACCACCAAATAAATTGTTTTTGTAATAATATAACATTGTCGTATCAGGTCAATATGTCGATTTTGAAGAGATACCACACGTCCATTACACGTTCCACCAAATGGAAGAAGATTTAATATTTTCCCCGCTGTATTTCATTTTCACCATCAAAGAGAAGCAATTTCAACAGAAGATTAAAGTTGAGTATACTAGAGTTGTACACCATATAAAAGGTTTCCAGATAAGTAATAGTTGCGCAATTTAACAGAACCGATACTACTTATTTGTACATTGCCGAATTTAGATTCCACTAGGGTAACGGAGAACGAAAGTTCAATCTACGAAATTTTTATGGAATTGTAATAAGTTTTATTATATTTTGCTGCAAGATTATCTGATATGCTGGCCACTGTACTCTCTTAGGTTCAATTATTCAACCGAAGAAAGTTATAGACTCAAATAAAATCAATTTTCTCACGGCTACTAACTTAAATAGTGGTTGGATTAGTGCTTAAATTAACCTTATTGCTAACGTAGATTTAGAACTTACATGTAGCTGATGTCATTAAATGGACCTAAGTATTATAATTTTAATGCCCTTATCGTGTATTTATTTACGCACATCTTACTACAAATAACTTCAATTAATCTTCTTATAAAACCCTTCTTATATTCCTGTTTGTTCGTGAACGTTGTATACTTACCTACTACACTATGTTCTATATTATTTACTAAAATAAAGTTTACAATCGTCTCGGTCAACACCGAGCATCCCTAGCGCACTATCATTTTCGCGACACCGAGATGAGTTTAGCGCCATTATACCAAGCAATGCATTTTTCTCAGGTGCTAGATATAATGCGGTTTTGTCTGAGAAGTTGGAAAGTTGCCATTATTTATCTAGATTGTTATAAGAGAAAACTTCTGCTGAAGTACAAAGTCTTAATTTTGTGAAACAATTTCTCACGTTTAGGTACATCAAGTTCTGGCCATCGATACAATTTTTTTTATCATATCGTTCAACTTTTGTTTTTCTAACAAACAATTCTCGCAAAAAAGTTTTTTTTAAGTTATAAGTGCTATTTTAAACCAATATTTTAAGCACTGGCCATTGAGAAAATTTTTTTCGACGACATGTTTTTTCTACAAATAATTTCACGCGTCAATTTTCTTGTCTCGATGTGATTTGAAGTTTTAGATACGAGGGCACGCTTGGAGACGTTATTTAAATCCCTAACGACTACATAATGCTTTTATGAAGTCTTGGTTTCTATGAAATTCTGCGTAGTACGGGGGTTGTTAACATTGTAGTCCTTGTTTTCGCTCGCGATTCCAGGAAAGCTTTCAGAACACATTCTTGTAAGTTTGATTGTCTGCTGCATAATTTGCATATGTTATTAGATCCCTGTTTCAAGAAATCTACAAAGTTTGTTTTACTAGAGAGTAATAGCATCTCTTGCACGTTAAAATCGTACATATCGTTGAATTATTCTGAAATAAGAAGAATTATTTCTGGTTGTTTGAAACACATTTACGAGATTCTAAACATTACATTCTTAACAAAAGTTGAACTACATAATTGAAATAACCAAAAACAGATCAGCTAACTATCATTAGCAGTGTAATGATATGTATGATTACGAAATAAAAGTCTGTCACTTGACATACTAGTTTTAACCCGTGGCTTTGCTTGAGTTAATCTTTGAACTTCTGTGTCATCCGAACTGAATTTTGGAAAGCTGCCTAGGAAAGATACCTATATCATAACAAGAACTACCTATCTGCGTGCCGAAATTTCAGAGCAAGGCTTTATCAAATCAAATCAAAAATATTTTATTCAGTTCAGACCAATATTTTGGCACTTACTATTTATTGAATGATCAAACGAACTTACCAAGTGAAGTTCGATCTAAATTATCCTGTTTTCGCCGAAGAGATTTATTTTACCATGTAGTACCCCTGTACGACAACCCAATCCGCACACAATATTCAGCGTAGTAGTATTAAAAAACAAAAGAGCGGGCAACCCCACCNTTCTAACTCTAATATGAGTTTATACAGACTAGTATTTGGCGTACAGTCACCAGTACCAAAGGCTTCGAACAATACAGAGACTCTTAACATAGACACAAACAAATAAACAGCGGCCCTTGTGCGTGAAACATGGCCGCGTCGCTCGACTCGATCCCGCACAAAGGGCAATCGCTCGCGCTCTAGCGGGCAAACTACCCCGATTCAGGGTTATTGTGTAATTAGCATATTAAATAACAATTTAGGAATGCTTGCTCATGTTAGAGATCAAGACGCATGAGATGAGTTTGACAAATTAGAAATGTTTGTTCATATTTGAGAGCAAGACGCATGGCTGATGGAGATGGTACGCGTCAGTAACCGTTACTACACTGATGCGATTACGCGTTCATATCTCGGGGGCAAATGTTTGTGTGACAAACATTAGTTCTAGACGTATACTAAACTCTATTTACATAAATACCTATTAGGTTATTTAAAAAAATACATTATTCATACACCTGACTTGGCACGGGCACTAATACATAAACCTGCCTCTTGAATCATACTATCTATTAAATAAACCACATCAAAATCCGTTGCATAGTTTTAAAGATTTAAGCATACATAGGGTATAAATGTAGTGGTTACTGCATTTCGGAAAACCTCGTAAATGAAAGATAACTCAAGTTTAATGACGTTTTTAATTCTGACTATATTTTCTCTACACCCGACGTAACATACCACAAAAGAGCCTGCAAATGGACACCTAAAGACAAAGTTGTTTCACGGTCTCACGCCCGGGAATGCATCGTGTCGTGTACTAACTTTTTCAATTGGCACTTTTGTGACAAACTGAAGCTACTATAAAAGTTCTGCATGCAATGCAGCTTGTTCAAGAATGACGCAGCTATTTCACAAAAGAATTGAATGCAAAATCCGTTTTATTCCTAGCTATAGCTCTCCACAGTCAGAGCTTGAAGTTGATCTTATTGAATAAGTATATTCAGCTCCAATATTTTAGCTTGCCAGTGTTTGATTTATTGAATAAGGAGTGCCTACAATGACGTCTACAGTGGCGTGCTTTAGATCCATTCTGAGAGGCGTTCTTAGTTTTACCCGTTTTACACTTTAAAAAAATCAAGTTACTGACAAAAGTGATTTAGTCACGTAGGGTTAATAGGAAACGGCTAAACCACATTTATGCGCCCTCCCCTGGTTATTTTCTTAGTAAACTGATAAGCGTGAAGAAAATTAAGTAAAGTAGGTAAACATCACATTATACATGTAGGTAACACAGGGTCCTGTCCGTACACACTAGCTTTACCACAGGGTCATTACAGTTACATAAACCTTCCACTATCATTTTCAAGTAACTAAGTACTTACTTGAAAATCAAAAATGATGGGATATAGATAGGTCTCTATCAATATTTTTAAAGAAAATACATACCTACATAAACCATAGCAAGTTACCAGCAATATTAATTTATTATTCCATTAAGCGCCTGCGCTTCGTGTTTGCACGCACGGTTTACTTAGGCCCAGTACCTCTAGTAGGAAAAACTTTCGAGTTCGTTTCGTTGCGTATTCAAAGTGTCATCGAAAAATTTTGTATGAAAAATTAAACAGCGCCCCCTATATTATAGCCGCCCTAGGGGGCGCTGTTTAATTTTTCATACAAAATTTTTCGATGACACTTTGAATACGCAACGAAACGAACTCGAAAGTTTTTCCTACTAGAGGTACAGAACAGACGGTGAAACGCAACTGCAACGAAACTGCAACTTTGTGATTCTGGGCCTTAGGATTATGAAATGAACAGACCATTGAGTCTACAATTTTCTGTCGCACTCGAGATGGAGTCTTAGCATTTGTCTTGTAGTTAAACACTTTGATTTTGGTCTACATTTCATAGCGTATCCATTTAACTTTATACCTTGTTGTCGACTAAATTTTCAAATAGATACATCTAAAAAGAATCAAACAATTCTCCAGTGTACCTTCCATGAGTTTACGTTAGGTGTGCTCGGTAGCGAGTACGTCAAAAATCTCTATGAAGATTTTGTTTCTTGAAAGTAGCCGCTAGGGGCGCTGCACAATATGTCATACAATTAATGTCATTTTTTTACGCAGTCGCTAGCGAGCACACCTAACGTAAACTCATGGTAAGCACACAGAAGATTCAATTTGTATTTTCTAAACCAAAATACATTTTGACCACTTTATTTTACCAATGACTGTACTTAAAAACCTATACTCACAGCCTCATAGTTTCCCAAAATCCTATATTGACAGTTCCTTCATACCTATATTCCAGTTAAATCCCAGTTTGTTTAGTAAGCGATTCGTTCAACATTCATTGAAGCTAAGGGAATGTAAATTGACATAAGGAATTCCATTACTTTACGGTCTGGAGCCGTGTTTGCCTATTCAGTGCAGCCCAGTCAAGCTGGCGTCACGATTTACCTGAGATTGGCAAGCAAACAACACGCTTTGGACAGCATGTAGAAACATTACTCAGTAATCTAACCTACTAATATTTTATAGGGAAAAGATTTGATTCTTTCTAATGAACATAGGTGATACGAAGCCGTATGTGCCGGGGCAGCTAGTCACAATATACAAGACAAGGGTAGTGTTGTTGTACCTACTACTAATTATAGTAGTGTTCGACTAATATGAACGACAATATGCAGGACATTTCAATATTAAAAATATTTGGTTGGTGGCTTTTTTGGTGAATTTATTTGAGAACCGATAAGTGGAGCTTTTATTGATACCAAAATATCTCAAACGTAAATATTTTTTATTTATTTTTTAATTTTAAAATGGGTTTGAACAACCATGTTCGGGTTATTTTGGGTATCTTGACTTAAGTAGAGGTAAAAGTATTAAATATTAGTCAACTCGTTTACGAATTTTCTACGCAGTAAAACGATTTACGTGTACACGCGTAGGATATGTACGAATATGCGTTACGTGCACTTCTTCTACCGAATATAACCGAGATTTACCAACTCGTATGTGTACAAAGTAATGCGCTCTAACATTGTTAAAAAGTCCCTATTAAAAACCCACGTAGCTTCATTATAAGTAGGTATTGTACGATTCTACCTCGAAGGTAACGTTCATAATCCCGTAACAACCTTCCTAGCTAACATGCACATGGTTCGCGTGGATTAAGCCGCAAGGAGCAGGTGGCATTTCTGTGCTAATGATGTATGTACTAACTGCTCAGCTTGAATTCCCGAAATTATCTTAGCTGCAGTTTCCGGTACCTACATTATAATATATGCCTTTTTGTTGCAAATATCATATTTGTTTAGAATAGCAACAATGTTCAATTTAGCTTGATGTGCCAATTCCGATAGTTAACCTTGGGGCTAAGCAGAAAAAAACATCCTAGTAATATTATAAATGCGAAAGTTTGGATGTCAACATGTCTGGGTGTCAAGATGTCTGGATGGATGTTTGTTTTCTTTCTCCTTCACGCAAAAACTACTGAACGGATTCTGATGAAACTTTACAGTATTATTCTTTATAACCTAGAATAACATATAGGCTATAATTTATGACGATCTGTGACAAACTAAATTTCACGCCGGTGAAGCCGCGGGCAAAAGCTAGTCTAATATAATATAGTAGGTAAGAATGAGCGTGACTGCAATTGGCAATTAGAAGATGGCAACAAAGAACTTCTCAATTCAACTGGGAAATTATATAGAGTCAGTGGTTCGAAGAATTAAAACGTAATTGTATGGTAAGTGGCTTAGCTGTTTCATTAAACATTGAAACTGCATTTCATTTGTATCGATACAGGCAGTTACCAACTTCATCTCCTTTAAAAATCGAGTTAATAAATCGTATCTAAAAGCTAAATCTTTGTATGCACACTGCACGTGACAGGTTAAACGCAATGTAAAGTCGGCAAGTTATTATTAACTAACCCAGTTACTTGGTAACTTACTTACGAGGTTAATATTATACTAGACTTAATTTGCACCAGTTAATACCTCAAGACCTTTAGAGTAAGATATTAGAAGATAAGGTAATTATAACTTTTATTTAAAAAAATTGTAATGTATTTTGTATTATAAATACTCTCAAGCTGCTCAGGAAGTAGTAATCAAACTTAAAGCTTCAAAATCAAATTTATGGTCAATTTTATCGATGAAAATACCTCAAATCAGTCGGGTTTAAACTTAAAATCTTATCGATGATTTTAGACGTCAAAATGTTGGGCTTATCACGTAAAATCGATAAAATGGCGCGATACACGCCTATCGCGGTGCGCATCCTAGGCCTACAGGGGTCAACCCGCTTCTCACCAAATTACTGTCTTTGCCTTTGTTGCTTTACATAACCACAAGTATAAAGAAAGAGTCATCCAAATACATATTGGTGTTACATTTTTATTTCTTCAAGAGCTCTGGTTGCTTTCATTGATTGAAAGTCAAGAAAAAGAGCTGGTAAAATAACAATGGCGGCGCTGCTGTTATTCTACATTTTTACTTTTGTTACAGTTCGAGAAAGTAAAGATTGTGGCTACCAGAGCGCACCAGGTCAACAATAAGACTGGTAGATAGGGTTCCAAATGCTTTAGGGTTTCCTAATAATAAAATAACTCACCACTCACCCGTAGTTCGTATTCTTAATTTGTATTTCGACATAAATATACAACAAAACTCCTTCGGATTCGGAAATTAGGGTTCAGAAAATCAATTAATAAAATCTAGTATACTTATAAAAACGTATTCCATCTTCTGCCATCTTTTAAGGTGGCATTGAATATTTAGAAAACTTTGGTTCTACTTAGGCCCAGAACAGACGGTAAAACGTCGCAACTGCAACGAAACTGGAACTTTGTGATGATTCTGATGAATGCAACTGAAACTGAAAGTTTCAAACTGGTCGCGTCATGTGTGGTCTCTCAACGGACGCTATGGCAGAAACTTAGATGCAACTCAAAAGTAACTAGCAGTTGCAGTTTCGTTTCTCCGTCTGTTCTGGGCCTTACAGCGCCGCACTGAACAAAAAATACCACACAAAATTAAATAAGCAAAACATTTTCATCTACCTCTTTTGCTCTACTACAAACGTTTGTGATGTCTGTAGTTGTAGGACAGACGTCAGAAGGAAGACTCAAGCTTACAATTAGCTAGCCAAGTAGCCCGATGACACAAGCGGAGCCTCGGGAACAGCTAGTGATGCGAAATCTAGACTTTTAAGACCTTCTTAAGACTATTTCATTTTATTAGACCCAAATAGTAAATAGTAAAATAATACTGGATTCTACAATAGATACTTTTAGTATGAATCATATAGAATTTGAATTTTAAAGCCGCGCAACGATGTATCAAGTCTTAGGTTTTAATTAATATCTTTGTATTTAATAAACACTAGTTCTGGTAATTGTAGTAGACGTATTTAGACATATGATTGCAGTTTTCACGCAACTCCCTTTAGTCTGTTAACTCCCTGTAGTTCAGCAACTATGGTCAGTTGAAGTTTTTTTAAGGAATTGGAGGCAAATGAGCAAAACGGATCACCTAATGGTAAGTGATACCGCTGCCCATAGACACCGGCAGCTCTGGGAGTTACAGGTGCATTGTCGGCCTTTAAAGTTAAAAAACTTTAAAAGATATCGACTCCAAGTCTCAAGTCTTTCACAGGCCCTAAAAAGACTAAGATCGCTGCATCACTACGGAAAACTAACAATACGCCCCGGAGATGTTTATCTTTTGTCACGCAGCCGCTGTGGCCTGCCGGGCGCAACATCAGTTCTTTGCATGAAATGTTTTAGTCTTATGACTTCAAAACTCAAATCTTTTCATAGGGCCTAAAAAGACTAAGATCGCTGCATCACTACGGAAAACTAACAATACGCCCTGGAGATGTTTATCTTTTGTCACGCAGCCGCTGTGGCCTGCCGGGCGCAACAAGTCAACATCAGTTCCTTTCATAAAATGTTATCTTTACTTTCGTTTTTCCATCGCAAAGAAAATGAACGTTTATTTTTTCAACTCAAGATAAAAACGGAAGACACATTTTCCATCTTCGGAATTGATAAACAGTAAAACATTTCGGGGTGTGTTTTTTCATCGCCATCGGTTCTAGATTTCTTTACAATTAATTTATTTAGGTAGGCACCTTAATTATATTCAATTTCTATATGGCTATGACTAAGTTCTCAAGTGGCGACCACGAGCTGGCAGACGTAGCGTGGGCAGGCCTTCTACTAGGTGGACCGACGATCTGGTAAAGGTCGCGGGAAAAGCCTGGATGCGGGCAACGCAGGACCGTTCATTGTGGAAAACCTTGGGGAGGCCTTTGTCCAGTAGTGGACGGTATTTGTCTGAAACGAACGAACAAACGATGGCTATGACTGGCGAAAGGCATGCGATTTGTTTCATACACCGAAAAGCCCGGATAGGCATTGGAATAGGAACTATTGTAAATGTGTTAACTATGTATTAAACTATAGTAAGTATCTACTCAAGTCCTTGGACGTTATTTGACTTAAACGATACGATCTACTCAAATAATCGTCAATGCATACACTATACAGGGTGGAATTTTGTAATGCCACCTGGAGGGAAAGTTCTTTGAATGCAGTTCTCTTTGTTTTCAAAAATAAAGGAATGTTTTCTTTTAGTAAAATTTTCTATCTACAGTATTAAGAGTACTTTCCCTCCAGGTGGCAATACAAAATTCCACCCTATATAGTTTACATAGCTATACAGAGTTATTAAGTTCCAATAGACATACTCTCAATATCTTCATCATCCTCCGATACAGCTCAATGATTGAGGGCAGAAAGTGATTTAGCCATATCACAAAGCAACAGGTGACAGTCTCTCATTTTTCAAACCTTCGTTATTTTTCCTCAGCGCTAGTGATGTTGAGACCCTTTCAATGTCTTATCGTTTTTATCGGGGTAGTTCACACTTCACACATGTCGTTTGCGCTAAAATAAATTACCTCAATATTGTAGGTAGAGCATTGAAATAGTGTTTGGACGTGTGTACCAAATCGTTTATAGAGATTCAGGGTAGACCTTATATTTGAATTATACCTAACTAAATACTTACCTACTTGATAAAGTAATAATAAGATCTTAATTTCTACCTGATAATAAAGTAGTTAGGACATAATATTTTTGTCCTACAATAACTTGCAACATTTCGAACCCGACTAGTCCATCTACTACATGTTCTATTTTTTCATCAATTAAAATTTCTGTGTCCCGGAATTGTAACCTGCAAGAGCAACTACCCTTGTGATGTACGTGACTTACCAAAACAGGCTTAACGATTAGTCCGAATTTAACCAGCACGTAAATAATATTCGTCAGGCCCACATACACTACACACAACCATGGTATTCTATTGAAATCGAATTCAAAATGGTGCAGTCAAAGGATTTATCGACATAAAAGCGAATGCCATCACTACGCGTCCGATCGCGATTCTGCATAAATGGAGAACGCTTCGATTCAGATTTCTTGCTGCGATTTTTACGTGTACCAAGATGAATATTGTTCGGCGCTTCAGTGGTCATGAATAAAACATTCTTAGGGACCAGCCGGGTTTATCTCCTAAGCTGCCATTAAAATTTGCTTCTGTATACGATAAGCGCTTTGCGAACGTTAAATTTGCGTAAGCTCGCCATCTTAATTAGAATTAATTGTGACGCGAATTTGAAATTAGGTAACAATATTAATGCAGGTAAAACGGCTTGTCATAATAATCTCTGATTCATTGTCTAGACTGACAAAACACGGCGGCTGTTGCACACAATATACTGCCATTACTTGCAAATAATAGCTACCACATGTTTGCTATCTACTGTCCGTAGACAGTTATTCTTAAATATAACTGAAATAATTGATAAATCATCTTATTTTGATATTCGCTCTAAACTATATCAGAGTCTTATTTAATACACTAATATTATACTATACGACCATAAGTATGTTACCTTTCACGCATACCTACTTATTAAATCAAATGAAATAGTTTATTCAGTTCATAGGTCCTTTGCAACTGACAATTGACTAAGATCTTAGACAACTGACTCTATTTTGATTCAATTTAATATAAATAGGATAGTTAAAGCGGAAAAGACAGGCTATTGTTTGCCACACAAATATTATACTTTTTATTCCTTTCCTTCCTTCCTTTTGGAATATAATCTATTCGAAGAAAAATCAATTCTTCCAGATTGAATGCGGATGTATTTATACGAAATGGAGTAAAACAACCCATAAACAATTGTAAACGAAATAAACATTCAAATGCTTGACGGGTAGCCTCAAGCAAGTTCAAATTTGCTTCAGCACGCTTCATGCATATTAATTAATATTAAAATTCTTCAGAAAGTATTATCTCAAAGGAGCGTAGTCTATCGGCTCTTTGTATGTAATGAAAACGGACATCTTCTTTAGTAGTACAATAAAGTGTACTTTAACTATGCTTACTTATGTATATTTCAGTGACGTGAAAATAATTACACTAATTATATGGAACGTTTTAGGTACAACCCAATTAATTTTCTTTCTCTTCTTTTCCTTTTTGTCATAAATTTTTGTTTAAATTACGCGTCTATAGAATAGAGTGTGACTTTTTTTAAGCTTTAGGGTCAACGCAATCCTGACTGAATCCTCTGTTTCATTTTCTGGTTTTTTAGGAGTTCCAAAACTTCTTACCTATCTACATTTTCTTCTTCGGCGGAGTTTTGGGCTGACACTGTGTAGGTTTGTTATTGACACGATAAGAAGAAGAAGTAAAATGCCAATTATTTGTAGTCTGGTTGACAATTTAATTAATTATAACAATTAATGCACACTTTATTTTCTCAAAGCAATAATAATATTTAAATATCACTTACCTTTGATAGATGTGACGAAGTTCAAGTCCTCGGTCCACGGCCTTCACCCTTCCTGTAATGAAAGATGAATAGTTTTTAATGACTGCTCATTCATTCCTATGAATATTGAAGAGCAATCAATACGAATTAACTTTACTATAGCTATTACTCGTGTATGTGACATTGTTCGTCATCGATGTAATGATACCATTGTTTTCATTTATTTAACTATTTATTTTGTACAATACTCGTAAGTAAGTAGTACCTATGAATTTCAATAAGCCAGATTTTTTCAGTATAGCAGCAAATTACTTCTCATTTTGGAATGGTATTGGAACTTACATAAAGTTCTTATAGAAAATTCATTACTTATAACAAATGACAAGAAGAAAAACTATAACATTTAATGCGCTTCTGTAAAAAATCATTAACTTATTGGAAATATCACTATTGTTCGAAAATAATTTTCTAGAAGGACCGCAGTTTACAAAACACACAATCGAATATTGAAGTTCAATTATTGTTAATGTTCTTTTCATGCGTAGTTAAAACATTTCGAATGAAAAAAATAAATGTAACTTCAATAACTTTAGAAATAGACGGAGCTTTTGTGATTAAACGAAACATCGTCTTCAAATACAACGGCCATTCTCAGATGAGCTAGTTTTTGCGTGTCCGGGCTGTTAAATCGTTAAAAATGACAAATTAGAGACATGCAAGTATTTTTATATGTTACTTAACAACCCTATCCAGTTGTGCATTAAATCATAGGCCTCTATTTTAAGTATTTGTGACTTAATTAATTTCATGAACCTCTGTTCTCTAATTACCGTTACGCGTCCGCACACCGACTTAATGTTAAAACTTGGCTGTAATTTTTATGTCGTATAGATTTGGTTTACTCCATTCAACATTTTAAAGAGTACAAAAGATTGTCTTACGCATAGCAAAATATCTATTCAATAGAACCATTATGTAAATAATTAGAATTAAAAAACTGCTTGTCCGAGCGAAAGTCCTAATTCCCGTGACGTTTTCTGTTTTTGGGCACACAAGCCTAAATAATAATATTTGACACATCATTTACGCGCGCGGCGCGAGCCCTTAGTTAGTTCTAAGACCTGTTAGCAAGTAGACGTCTATTGCGTTGGCGTACCGTCGATGAATTGCGTAAGAGTATAATTACCATATCTTTGGTTTTCAATTTTTCTATTTACCATGTCCTTGTTTTTATACTAGATTTTTGAAGGTAGATCCACGTTGTTAATTTATATAAAAGCAGTGCTTTGGCCTTCATACGTTGTAGTAAGACAGTATTTGCATACACTGAAGATTTTGGAAATTTTGAAGAAAAACTATCGTTTTATAATTTCCATGTACTAATTACCGTATATTTATAATCACCGTTGTATGAAATTATTACCTACAAATTGCACTCACGATTGAATAAGTATGATGATAAAGTATGAAATATACCTAGACTTTCGCATAACAACTGTACGGACTTTTCTACCAATCTGACAATCAAAATTTAAAAAAACTTTCGTTAGAGTAACCTCGAAATAGATTCGATTTCATGACGAATGTTCAGCTTTAGTTGCTGCATGGTTGTTGGATTTAAGAGTATATTTTAACCCCTAAGGTTACTCCACAAAAAGAAGTTACCTAGAGTGAAATCGGGGCTTTCTGATGGCCAGGAGATGTCACCCCTGCATGAAACATGTCTCGTACCAGATATTTATTTTTACTATTAGTATAATTGATATTAAACATCTTAAATCATTAATTAATTCTAATATAATACCATTAAAATCTATCCATGACACCTTTGCCCTAAGAAGATGAGATTGTCCAACAGTAACACTTACCTGGCGTGATCACATTAAGAACAAAAGAGAACAAATCAACAGACAATGGGACTTTTGAAGGCAAGAGTGTATAGGCACTTTGTACCATCCTAAACTGCATCCTACCTGCTTTGTTATGCATAGAAAAAACTTCGTGATATGCAATGGGTACTGGACAGAAGAAGCTTGGAGAACAAACTATATACAAATGCATCCTAAAACCCATGTAGACATTATGGCATCGACTTAGCCTCGCAAATGTAGAAATACTTTAACGTTTTCAAAATAAAGTTTTAAAAATCTTGAGCTGTGCACCTTGGTTTACAAAGTCCACTGAAGTGATACCAAACGTCAAAGAGGGTGTGGAAAATCCTGTAAAGCTTTCAACCAAAGACTAGACCTTCATGAAATCTATTTGCTGCATCCCTTCTAAATTCTAAGAATTCTGCATTTAGGCTCAGGAGAAAGCGAATAGCATCAATCTGAAAACTTATTGTAAAAGAATCGAGGTGACAAATCATGGGATATGCTGAGCTGGAACTGTCATTATTACAAATTCAATTTCATCTGATAATGGGTGATGGCTGATCGCAGATAGATTAAAAAGAGGAAAAATCACTTAAATCATTAATAAATTTTTCGATATATGCATATCCGAAAAATCAAATTTGTGAGATCTGATCCATTATCTGTATGTTAAATCGTTTGTACCACATTGAAATCAAATAAATGATGATTAAGATTCTGATCAAATGTGACACGTAGCCCCTTCTGGCCGAAACTAAGTGTTCCTGTTATAGCCTCGATTATTGCAGTATACTGAAAATGTCTTGATACAATAAATAATAGAAATGAGTGTTTTCCTTTTTTCAAAGGGTTATTAAGTGTACCTACAGCGTTTTTTATGACGCTATATATTTATATACAAATTTGTTAATGCAAGATATTGTTTTCTTGCTATTTTACATATTTTTTCTAATTACCGTTAGATTAAGTATTAGCCTTATCTAATTACCGTGACCATAAAATTTTTGGGTCTCATTTACGCGAAAACCGCTTGGAATAATTTGACGCCTTAACGATTGTTAAGTTCGTACTTTTCATGTGTTTCATATTTAAATGCGTTTAAGTCAATTAAGCCAAATTTCAAAAATGATATGGTAATTAGGCTGAGAACGCCTAATCGTGAGAATGACCGACAAATAAAAATATTATTGGAAATCACAACAAATTGTTAGATTCCTAGAAGCTAAAAGTTTCCAGCTCACAATAATGAAAACGGGAAATTGACTTTACTATTTATTTTATTTCTGTATTTTCATCACTCATATTTCTACTATTAATGTTTCTGTCTCTATCAAGCTTCAATATCTTACTACATAGAAGATAAAAAAATACATTTATAAACGACATCACACTTCTAGCGTCACCAATAATTTAGTTATAAATAACTTGATAAAATCGAACTGCATAAGACGGGAATCGATCCCACGATCTTTCATTTGCCGGAAGAGCAGTCGGCTCTTCCATCTGAGCTACTTAGACACTGGATGATTATTAATAGAATTATTATTACAAGTTATATAAAATTTAGTTTATAACAACTCTAAGGCCCAGAACAGACGGTGAAACGCAACTGCAACGAAACTGCAACTGCTAGTTACTTTTGAGTTGCATCTAAATTTCTGCCATAGCGTCCGTTGAGAGACCACACATGACGCGACCAGTTTGAAACTTTCAGTTTCAGTTTCATTCATAAGAATCATCAGAAAGTTGCAGTTTCGTTGCAGTTTCGTTTCACCGTCTGTTCTGGGCCTAAATGCTAAGTTTTAATAACCTTCTTTGATATGGGAAATTGATTAGCGAAACAAAAGACTAACGCCTCAACGGTCATGATGTTACCGAGGGGTTAGAAGCTATTGATTTTACATTGTGCTTGCGTACAGAAACACTGAGTTTCGCAAACGGAACAATCTGTAACGAACAAAGATGGATGATAGAGTCATTCGGGTCAAGAGCACGCACTTTTTTTTTGATGGCCTCCCAGACCTATAAAGAATTGTATAATTGGCATGTTATGATATTAAATCTGTAGAATATTTAATAAATTTTCACTATTTAAGAAAAATTTCCATCAAGATTAATTAGTATTAGCCCTACATAGGCTTAACTGAAAACTTTTCCAATGCGTACTCTTGACCCGATGTGTGGGTAAAATTACGCAAGTCTTAGGGTAAAGTTACGCACGCGGGGTAAACGTACGCATTCAGATTTCTAAGAGAATACAATTAAGATTGGCAATAATCAATATTTATTTAATCTTGTAAATAACATTTTAAGAACTTTAACATTAAAAAAAATAAGATCTCTTTGTATTATACAGGGTGGAATTTTGTAATGCCACCTGGAGGGAAAGTACTCTTAATATTGTAGATAGAAAATTTTACTCAAATAAAACTTTCCTTAATTTTTGAAAACAAAGAGAACTCCATTCAAAGATTTTTGAAAATTTTACGAAAATTCACTATCATACCATACAATTTTTTGTAAATAATTAAAATAATTTAAGATTTCATGGTTTTCCTTTCATTTAATTTAAGCAAGTTTGTTAGAGAGATTTCATCCATAAACCATAACCCTAACGATCGATGCAATAAAAATACAGGGTGTAATTTTTAACAAATTTTAGTTGGTTCGATTCCTCTACATTACTAAGAGTACTTTCCCTCCAGGTGGCATTACAAAATTCTACCCTGTATCTATTATAATGTGAATCTTGTCTTAAATTATTTATATTGGCAATAGTCACACTTTGAGATCAAAATAATTGGCCTTCATTATTTGGTCATCTGAGATGAGATGAGGGTCCGCTGAGGGGCCTTCCTCATGTAATTTCTCGGCATTTTGGTGTAGGTATTCTGAAAGATTGAACAATTTTTGATATTTTTATTTAATTTGAGGTATAAGTGCGCAACGGGGGTAAACGTACGCGTGCGTACTATTAATCTCGTACTCTTACCCCAATCGGCAAATATACCAAATAATCAGTCACAACACACACGTTAAATACTTTTTACGAATATGATAAACTTAGATCAAAACTACATTAAATGAACAATAGAAATATAGTATACTTACTGGCACAGAGCTATCCATTAAACTACAGCACACTTTTCCGTGGCATAAAAATTAAACGAAATAAGCGTGCTACAAGTATTCGGCGACGTGTCGCGACCAGTACTTAGATTGTGTCGGCGCGGCACCTGGCTCCTAAACGGCGACAGTAGCGCCACTCTATTTTACAAACACAGACCTCGGCTCCCCCATCCCTGTCGGAGATCGGACCACCGCGTACTTTTACCCACCGCGTGCTGTTACCCCGAATGACTCTACAGCTAAAGTATAACACAACAGATAAATAAGCTAAAAACCGGTAGGCAAAATTGTTTTTGAGTTCACATCGGAACGTAATGTCCTCGTAGAAATGATTGCCTGTGATGTTATGAGGAGTTATTGTATATTACGCCTTATGTTGTAGTTAGCCATGGGTGTATGGTAGCCTTTAAGGATGAAGTTCATCGAGAACGATCATCATTGTGGGTTGTTTGTTATTGGCACAGTATTTGGATATAAATGACGTCTGTGTTGCAATTAGCCGTGGGTGACTAAGGTAAGACGTCAATCGTCGTGACGCAAATAACGCACTAAACCTATAGCTAATTCAGAATCAACCCTTACGAGAGGTGCGGCACCGCAACGTTGTTATGTAGCTGCCGCTCCGACGTCACAACGCATTTTTTCCTCCCCGCCTAGTCTCGGTGATTGCAAGTCCGATGCGGCGCCGCAGCGCCTTATTAAGACGACACAGCGACACCGCTCCCGTGTCGCACCGTCGCCGCAACGCGTCGTTTGCTTTGGCACTAATAGTGTCTAAAATCGATGTCTCCATAACAAGCCAGCTTTCCACTCCAATGACGATTATTGCTCGACCTAATTCGTTAACTGTGCCATATCACGACCGCAGACAGGTGACTACATACATAAAGAAGAGGAAAGAGCCTTTTTATGACGACGCGAGTCACGCGAAAAGTCTCTCGGTCATTTTTACTTAATTATACCTTAAAATAGAACCGTAATTATCACTATGTAGAGTTCAGTGCGCCACGTAGCGCTAAATGGAACGATTTACGACAGAGAAATTAAAGTATACTGAGTTTTTGACTCTTTATTAGTAGGTTAGTATATTATCTTAGTTATATCACAGAATAATAATAAGTACTACGTACAGAAGTTTTACTTCGCGAAGGTATTTAAAAAAATGTATGCTCAATGTCATTAACAATAAGGTGTAATTTAGCCTGTCTCAAGAGTCAAACACCATTTTGTTGACAAACGTTTGTGATCGGCACTGCGCCGAAGCTATAGGGCTGACTTCGGTAAAATGAAGTGACGTGAGGTGCCAAACTGCGGAAAATGGCGGAGTAAATACATGATTTAGCATGAATTATCATGAATAATATTAACTACTTATTTACCTCTCAGTGTCTTGAGGCAACTTAAAAAAGTACATTCTGTGTTTTTATTATTACTATTACTGCACAGTATTTAGTACACCATTTTCTTAATTTTCTTCCATCATACACAAGAATACGCGTGCTTAAGTCAATGTTCGCTCGTATGTGAGGCCTTGTCGAATAGTATCCTGTAGGTGGGCCATCGTGCGTGTTTTGTTTTCGATGTAAACTCGCGGAGATGAACAGGCCTGGTTATATTTTGTTGTTTTGAGGTAGTATGTGTTTAGTATTAAACGATTCTAAAATCGTTTTATTATGAATATTAACTTTACTGCCAAAAAGCATTTTCTGTTTTTTTTTTTCAGTAACTGCTATAATTATTTTGTCCTTCGTCTGTCATTATATTTTTTTTACATTTTGGGATATTCATTTTATATTTCAAAAAACCCAATACCAACGCGCAACGTCGTGATTAATGCAAAATTAATTAAAATCCTTTGTGTGTTAACAAAGAAAATATTAATGAAAGTAAACAAAGCTTTTGACAATGAGTAAGGGTTACTAATGAACCCCCGCATAAAACTGATGATATTAAACTTCCATTTAGGTGTGAATAAACTCTATATGAAAATCAACAAAAGGGCACAACCAATTTTATTTAGGCCAATCTCGTTTGCATTTTATATTAGCCCTTGCTTTTATCACCAAGCCATGTGCGCGACATTGGACAAACTTTTATAACAGGAACCCTAAAATTACCACAGTATTTCTAGATTGCATTTTTGATAAGATAATTCAAAATAATCCTAGAATGTTTTGACTATCGTTTCGAGTATCCTATAAATTATATCAATATCAATAAAACAATATGCTTACCTAACGGCAGTTACATAGATTTTATTTAAACATTATTAGCTCTAAGCAGGCCATCTCATTCTGAAGACTTCAAAATACACTCACACAATACTTGACTGCTAGTTAATTTATAAACTGAAGTACCTACTTATTACTTACAGTCAACTTAAAAACGCAACTTTGCACTTCAAAGCATGACCGTTCTCTGTGGGAAAGAAGCCTATTGTACAGTTTTGTTTTTTACAAACTGTAGGTATGTAGCACGGACATGAATAGGTTCATTCTTCAATAGACAAACCTCAACGGAATTTTCGGCTTGAAATAACCACTCATTCTTCCAGTAAACCCAACAAATGGTTTCGCAAGCTTTAAGTGCCCTAAAGCTATGTAGGTCAGGGGTTCCATATAGGTACGGTCACCTCTTGCTCAACTCCGGGAGGGCAGTTTTACCTTTCCGATATGAATTTTTAACGCGACCCTCTTCTGCGCACTCATACACTCGCACCTTGACAATGACAAAGGTATGTAAAATAAATTGTGTTTCCCTCCTTTATTGCGAATGTCACGAACTTCATGAAAGTCGTTTGTTGAGAGTTTTCATTAGTGGATTACGGGGGCGCTTTTTATGTCACCGTTTTTAATTTAGATTTCTATCAAAAACATAAAAGGTATTTTCTACTTTGTTTTGATCACGAGCATGTGACAGGACAACAGTGGCTCTTGTATTATTTATAACAATTTTATCTATAAATTGAACAACATCAATAACAAAAAAAATACTGGTAGTGAAAAACACTGCACGCAAAACCAGTTTGCGTGAAAAATATTTCTTTCTCGTGAAGCTAAAATGATTTGACAGCTGTCACCTCGCGCCTCGATGCGATAGGTCACGCGAACCTGTCAAATCGTGTGAAAATGTCACGCCACGTCGTGCTAAGCCTAACGCTTGCTATCGATGGCTATCGTTACTTCGCTGACAAAGTGACGAATGGGAAGGCGCACTTGCCGAAAGTATGTGTTACACCACAGAATACATTATGTAACGTGTGTAGACACGAATACTTACAATATTCCGATGTGATACCTATCATATGTAGCTGAAATATGGATTACTTTGCATCAAAAATGTTGTCTCGTTCATTTTTACGGCATATTAATAACAAAGACAACAAGGCGTGGGCAGAGACACGCAAAGTTAAGAAAGTAATTTCTAGAATATTACTTACTAGCAACTTTCATTATAGTTTTTCAGTAGCAGTAAGTTTAGGATCTATTTCGTATCATTATTGTAATTAAGTATTATTTTATTTTCAGATATTTTCAGGAGTTGTCTAAATCAACCGTAGTAAATATTTTTTTATTTACTACCTACACGTTTCTGTGAGTCAACCACAGCATTCTCTGAAAGACTGACAGACACGAGGGTGAGGCATTATTTTCATAGTGGGTACATTTTCTGGGTAGACTGACATACAGCGCTTATCTGAATGACTTTAGCATTTCTTATGCCTTGAAACAACTTCTTACGAAAGTAACAAAACAGTACCAACTTTGATGTTTCGTTTATGTACTCGTAGGCATTTAATTTTAATTAGGTACAATTTGTGCCAATGAAAGCATTCTGTTCCAACATCAAATAGGATTGTTCCGGACGAAAACTACCTAACCTTAATGTGTCCCAGAGGCTCTATAGTGCACGGTCTAGTGACTCAGACGCAATATCAAAAGGACAACCTTATGGCCGGGCAATAAAGTGTATTATTCGATAACAAAACATTCAAAGGTAAAACACAAGGGCGCGGGTGTAACGTTTTACGACACCAAGAGGTGATGGAACTTAATGGGGCAAAGGTAAACCATGCTAAAGTATGGTTTGTAAATATGGACCCTTGGTCCTGATGTCACTGGGAACAATTACTTTGTTTTGGAATTGTTTATAAAAATTATACCTATTTCAAATAGTATTTTAACTTTTTATAAAAATTTACGACGTTTTGTTTCACTTTCATAAAATACTACTTCTGACGTGTGTTCGAATATACTCGAAAATATCTTAAAGTTACTAGTAGGTACTTATAATTCTCGCAACTCACGAAGGCGAGTGAGCTTTACTTACTCGTATGTGTACATGCACGTAACAATAGTGTAATATCTTTCATCAACGAACAGTAGCGAGCCACCACACGCCGAGTTAAGAGAGAGTTGCAACAACTATACCGGAACTATAACTATAAAGGAGGGGATGTAAGTATTTACCTACTATGACTATCTTTCAAACGTCCCGACCTTGGTGACCTACTGCTACTGTTAAAGGTCAGCCTTAGCCAGCCATCTTATTCTCCAGGGCTCGTCAACTCTTGTACAACTTTGATAACTGCGGTTTTGAGCTTTATCTGTAGGTACACTTAGTACAAACTATTCTAGTACTTTGGTTCTAGTAATTTAATTCTAACTTGTTGAGAACCTGTCTGGGTTATTTTGTAATTTGTAATCTACTGTCATTCATCAACAGCCCTTTACAGTCCACTGCTGGACTATGAGCCTCCTCCACTATAGTGGAGGGTTTTGCCATAATCTCCACGCTAGGCAGGCGGGTTGGAGATCGCAGTTTAAAAGATTGATGTTTTTCAGAGAGCGCTGCTGCCCATTCTCTGTTTGATGTGTAGTCCCTAAGTCGCCTCTTACGACCCCCGCGGGAAGAGTAGGGGTTGGTGACAAATGTATTCTACTCTGCCGTCACCACACGGCTTATATAGCCATAGTGACCTACTGCTACTGTTAAAGGTCAGCCTTAGCCAGCCATCTTATTCTCCAGAGCCCGTCAACTCTTGTACAACTTTGAAAACTGTTTTGAGCTTAATCTGTAGGTACACAGTACAAACTATTCTAGTACTTTGGTTCTAGTAATTTAATTCTAACTTGTTGAGAACCTGTCTGGGTTATTTTGTAATTTGTAATCTACTGTCATTCATCAACAGCCCTTTACAGTCCACTGCTGGACTATGAGCCTCCTCCACTATAGTGGAGGGTTTTGCCATAATCTCCACGCTAGGCAGGCGGGTTGGAGATCGCAGTTTAAAAGATTGATGTTTTTCAGAGAGCGCTGCTGCCCATTCTCTGTTTGATGTGTAGTCCCTAAGTCGCCTCTTACGACACCCGCGGGAAGAGTAGGGGTTGGTGACAAATGTATTCTACTCTGCCGTCACCACACGGCTTATAAAATCTACTGTACATCTTTTTAACTGCGATTCTCTCGTTTGAAAAGTAATCTAGACCATTTTCGGTGTCTAGCTCCTCCATTTGCCTCTCGTACATTGAAGAAGATCGTGATCCTGCAGTGGAGATTAAATGACCTGATAATGGAGGCTCTCTTTATCCTTATTGCACTTGCAAATAGACAGAAACCATCGCCTACACTGACTGTCAAGTTCTAAGCTATATGGAACACGCTTGCGTCTATTGTTTTTATCGTTTACATAAATTAATCTCAAACAAAATCAGCAATATTGTATTTAAACTCTTCATTATCTTCGTGAATAATGATATAATTTAATGTGAACCAAACTGTATTATTTGCCTCATTACGTGGAATGTTTCGTTTGGTTTCAATTTTCCCAAATGACGTGCATTGCGTAGGTATATTATTATTAAATCATTTTGTTTCAAAGCTTTTAATTAATTCATAAACTATCACAGGAATGCGTGCTATTTGAATTAGCCAATGTTTTCGCTCAGTTGATGTGCGGCAGATTTCCGTGACAAACAATATTTTAGGATTTATGTTTAATAATAATAATAATTTGAAATTAATTTCTCTTTTGTATGTTAGTTTGAACTAGTTATCGTGGTATATTTATTTGTTATTTGTTTTACTGAAAATTGTCAATCAACATCAACACTGTTTACACTTTTACTGGTTTTCATTCATCACAGTATTTTTATCATGAAGTTGTCTCTAAAACCTAAAGGCTATAAATATTGATTCGTGACGGAAAAAACTACCTTAACACTACAGTACACGCGCCCCTTTTTTTACACCAATACACGCGCGGCCTACTCTGGTAAGCCAATTTAAAATCACTGTAAATCAGTTTGTAAGCAATTTATGAATAAAATTACTATGTAAATGATTAAAGTGTTTATTAAAGTTATTTTATAATCAAAGTTTCTTTATAAAACTATTTGGGATCAAACATTAAACGGATTTAAAAATTGTAAATTTTTTGGACCAAAATTGCACTCTGAGATCCATGTTAGCAAAAAAATAATTTACTGAAAAAATATGATTTGTTTTTTATCTTTCATAGTATTCAAGACTTTCTACTGCCTGGTACATGGGGTAAATCCATTTTTTGCAAGTTTTCCATAATTTTTTTGTCGAGTGATTTCGGGCTTTTGAGTAGATCCGCAGTTTTGACAGCCAATTTTAAAAAAGTGCGCAGACGCTAGGACCCGAGCTTTTCTGGCTTATTGACTTATTTAGTAAATGAGGCTTTCCTGGAATGCCAGCTCTCTGGCGCAAGTTTTTAAAAAGTTATAGCGTAAAATGTTACCCTGGTCTACTATAGTAGGCCGCGCGTGTACTCTAGTGTTAATACAATTACGTTTTAATAAAACCTTGAAAGGCTTTACTTCAGAAACGCTTTCGAATTCTTTTAAGAATTGTATTAAATTGGGTGCTGCTTTGAATAAATTTCATCAGGAATGGTTCCATTCATACTTTTTTTCAGAAGGGCGGGGTTTTTCATGCTGAAATTGAAAGATCGCGGCGGCACCGGGCAGGAATACGAAACATTTCTTCGTTATTGTGGTCCCATTATAATACCGATGTTGGGTCAAGCAATGTTGTTGATGAAAGCGAACGGATGAACGGAGCAACAAGGTGGCTCACAGAGTAAATTATTACTCGACGAACTATTGGTGCCAATAAATTGGTGCCTACCAATGTCCCGAGCAGATGAGCAGAACGACACTGGCTCAGAAAGTAAAATTTTCACCATATCGTAACTATGGTTAGAAAGAAAGAAACAAAATCTATTTATTTGGCACACTAAAAACAACATATTACTGAACTTAATACGTTAAATAGTTAATCAATTTGAAAATGATGCCAAATAGGCTACGAACCGCAATGGACAATATTCTTGACTCAGAGTGTAAGATCGCTTGAAGAATTCAACAGTGTAATTTAAAGCTTCGTATGCATTAAACTATAGATTTTAGACTTCGAGGGAGTCATAACTTTAAGTGAAAAACGTGTTCTACCTAGACAGTATGAATAATTAACTAAACTTATGGCCATTACTGGCCTTGAAATGCCATCGATACGTCGATACCAACTGCCTGGTAACCCCTAGTAGCCTAGGTACTCTTGAAATTTTAAATATGGTTTAATTGGCCCGAATGGGACAGACTTTTGAAAATTATCATTTTAAAGGGTTGAAATTTATAGTTTTAGGTGTCCGATTAAGTCCGAACCAAATCAAGGTATAAAAAGCCTATAAATAGCAAAGTTAATCGATATGAATAACAAAACGGATACTCGTTGTTACACAATGACATTAAACCGTTATTTTGTTTGTTCACATGTGAAGGTAAATGTAACAAAGAGCACGTTTTACGATACGATACCCTTTATTACACTACATAAATTATCAGCTCCATTGTCCAGCTGTTACATAGCGACGAGTTATTATATACGAGCGAAATGTTCATCAAACAGTCGTTAGTTATTCTTTTTTATTATTGTAGATACCTATTCAATATTTTTTCTGTTACACACATAGTAAACTATCCGTTTGGTTCAATACACAATTTACCTTCACTTATTTACCTACATATTTACTAAAAATGTGAGACCCAGGATGGATAAATAATAAATATAAATAATATCCTTGTACATTTAACACTGCGCCGCTAGCCCCAAACTAAGCAAAGCTTGTACTATGGGTACTAGACAACGGATATAAACATACTTAAATACTTTTTTTTTTTGTAAATACATACTTAATATACATAGAAAACACCCAGACCCGTCACAGAAATCAAAATTCATCATTTCAATTTCTGCCCGGCCGGGAATCGAACCCGGGACCTCTCGGCATAGTAGTCCGTTCTGAACCACTACACCAAACGGCCGACAATCAAAGTAAAGAATGTAAGTCTGAAGCAGCTTTAATAAGTTTTATTTTATCATAACGAGCAAAAATGTCTATGTCTAATGTCTATAGACTACTATCGTTAATTAGAAAAGACTGAATGTATGTCCATTTATATTTGTACTTTATGTAGGTACCTATAATATTTATTTCTTGACATAACAAGTACGAACTATGCTATTATCCTAAGCAGTATGTTTACCAAAAACATAAAAACGTTCATTACGGCGTCCGTTACTATCGGACCGCGGCATAAAATATGAAGCTGAATATGAGTGGCTCAATAACACGGGTTATGGTCACTATACTCATAAACCAGCGTAGGGTCACTTAGTCTGCGGGCACGAAACACAAACTAGCGACGGCCGAGCGATGGCGGGGCGACGCGACGGCCGAGCGATGGTGAGGCGACGCGACGGCGATGCATAGGTACAACAACATGACAGAATGGTGACGCGCACGAAACGGGCGGCGGCGAAGCGCGTCGAGCGGAGCGATCGCAATACTACTCCTCATCGCTGCCGCGCCGCCGTCGCGTCACCCCTCCATCGCTCGGCCGTCGCCAGATTCGTGCCCGCAGACTTAGTCGTATGCTTGTGCTTTTGATTTAAAAGAAGGATAGATGAACTTTTTACAATCTACATTATTCTGCAAAATAGCCTCTCTTGCAACTACATGATATCTACAATGTATCGTCACGTCACGTGAAGTCACATGCTACTGTAACTAGACATCAGTCAGTATATGATTACGTCACAGTGTTTACTTCGACGTGCTGACGTCTACACAGACAAAAATAGGTACATACTATCTATAGTAATAGCGGTGATTATCCAAACGAAATTGATTGAACCTACTTGAAGCTGTACAATACTTAAGTGTTTCTGGATAATGGCCCTTACCTAAATCGACTAGGTATTCTCGATCTCTCTTCAATTTTAATAGTTTACCCGAGTCTAGTGTATTCTTAGGCTCGCTCACAGTAAAGGGAATTAGTTGCTACGAGAGACGGACAAAAGAGTTCCACTTTTGGGTGGCCATAAAAAGACTGCATAGTTTATTTAGGGAAAACGCCGTGCCTTCGTAGCGTCTAAGAATTCTGTAGCTACGTCTAAGCTGCTACGGTTTTCGTAGGTACGAATCTATAAAGATGAGGCCTGTAGGGCTTATTTTGGTATACTAGCGGAAACTTGTTACTACTTGTAGTTTAATACTTGTATCTCGATAAATTTTGTTTTAATTCTAGTCCACAGAATAAAACTTTATATAAATGTCTTCCAGCTTCTTCTCTTCCTACACAGTTCCTTACTTGTTATAAAATACTCTCTCTGCTTTTAGATTAACGAGCTATCAATACATCTAGCTTATAAACTTGAATAGCTATTGACAGAGACATTCATTTGAAGTACCAATTGTATCGGCCTGAGTGGCACTCACTAAAGTAATCATCTAAGTAATCGTAAATATCAATAGTCATGCCATATGCCAAGCTATCTACAATGTGGGAAAAGTCAACATACTCTTAGGCTGAGTTGCACCACCTAACTTTGACCGTAACTAAAACGATAACCGGTATTTTTGTATGGAGTTTGACAGATTTTTTACGTTTGTCAAAGTTAGAGTAAGATGGTGCAACCCAGCCTTAATTAAACAAAGTAAGAATTTGGAATTATTATTAAGCGTTAGTTACTCAAATTTCCTTACAGGCTCACGAGTTTATAATTCCTGTAAATCATGAATATTTCCATTCTAAATATTATGTTATACATTTTGGTACTGTGTAAATTTTGATTCCAAGGTTGAACAAATACTTTTTTATGATAATATACTAGGCAAACATTCGTCCTGTAATTGAATAATAATATCCCTTTACAAATGAACCTATGACATAAAATAACGTTCAATTTGAAACTACCTACCTATTTTGGATGGGAAGTTTTTCGCTGAAACTTTTCAAAGAGCCTTTTTCAGACTACCATAGAAAAAAAATCCGAATTACTCTAACCGTTGTTGAATTTTGCGTTGAGTAATACTCTATTCGCTGTTCATTTTATTGAAATTCTTAAACAGCTCCTTATTACACGAACCGAAGAACATGGCTTTAATCAAATCAAATCGTTTTCTCCATGTATAGATAAAATTATTAGAAAGCTTCGAAAGGTCATATTTTAGAAATACATTTTTAAACGTATCTATTATTTATCCAAAGAATATTCTTATTTTGTTGAGTTTTGGACAAACACTTCAAGCTACGAACTATTGAGTGAGCATGCCTGACACAATTTCCAGCTAGCTAAAGCAACCACTAGAGTAAACCGCAAGAATAAACACTTGCTCTAGGCAGAATTTGGTGCCACTTGTATAAAGACTGTAATCGATCCTAGGACACTTTGATGAATGGGTTTTAAACTTTATATCTTTCCAATAAGGTTCTAAATTAGGAAAATGTTACTTTTTGTGGTTTACGTGCCACTAACTTTCCAGCGCCATTTTCCACTCAAAATTATTCTACAAACTAACGGATAGCTTAAGACTTTAACACCCTAAAACATGGCTTAGAACATCTTGTTGTACTTAATTCCCTCTAAAACCGAAATAAATGCAAAGTTCTCAGACTTAAGTAACTTTACTAAACTAGAATCATTTCTCAGTTTGTAACAACGTTTTCTCAAAGCCCCGACGATCGAAGGGATTCAGCTGTCCGGAGGGGTTATCTCCCGCCAAACCAATCATCAGGGTAAACACTCTATTCTTGGGGTAACTAATAATTTTTTGGGGTACTTTTGTGCCAACGGAACCTTCACATTAGTTATTATTGTGATAATATTGTAATCTTAAAAGCAGTGCCTACCAATAATAAGTTATCGCTTTCGACTCGATAAAATCGCACACATCTACTGATTGGCCCTAACATTATAAGAAAAATCAATCACAAAATCAAAATTCACCAGATATTTTTACTGCCTAGACAACCATTTCTCTATTATCGACAAAAACATCGATAAACCCCAATAAAAAGAAAAGTCCCGGCCCATCTATTGACCGTTGTAATAATGCTAAAGTAGGTAAATACGGTGAGAGTTCGGTAAAATATTGCGATTGTCAATTGTCGTCTCCCTTTATTTGTAAACTGAGCAATCGCTCGGATTGGGCGAACGATGGGTTGAATGAAAAGTTCCAATCGATGCCCCCAGCCAATGTTTATTGATGAAGTAGCCATGTTGTTTTAGCGCCCGTTCTTCCATAAAATTGAATTGAAAAATTAAAAATTCTGTTTGTTTTTCTTACAAATGTAATTGGTATTTACTCTAAATATTTGCTTGATCATTCATTCATCATCATTCATTCTTATCCGTGATCGTAAAATATGACTCTATGAAAGTCTTAACAGACACCAATTTCCGCAGCCTGAATTTTTACAGAGTTTATTTAGGAAAGAAACAGTGTTTAATATTAGAACTCTAATAACCTAATCTAAATATTTTTAAAGCTTTATCTGGGCCACGTCTGGGTCAAGTGTATTTGCTTTTCTCTGGCTTACTAGTAATAAAACAACTCGATTTAGATTGATGTTAGCATAAAACCCATGTAATTCTGTGAACGACCAGCAAATTGTGTTTGAGGAACGAAATGAAATAAAGAACTGAGACACGGCTAGAAGTAGGAACTTATTTTAAATTCATGATAATTAATTACTCCACAAATTGACCAAACGATCTTTTTTTATCCTTTAAGCTTTGAGACTTCTTTGCTGATTGTTTGCTAAAACAAAACAAGTTGAAAAAATCAAATAGTCCAATAAATACTAAGTGGTAGTAGGAAGAAGCGAGACGAGTTGGTGAGAGCACTTGCAGATCGACGTGACAAAAAACCAAATATGTACCTACTCCATTTTCGTGCCACAACTTCGAACAATTTTCGAGGCTTTAAACGCTATCTCTCAATGTATATCGTTGCTATCCGTTGTTATTCGTATCTTGTGTCAGCCCGCACCTGTTCTTATATAATCCCGAGATCTCGAGAACGTCGGCAAAGCCAATTTCGTCTGGATCGATAAACGATATCTCGCTTAAAATCGCCGGCTTATGGATTCGAGCGATCGCGCCCATCGTCACTCGGTGCTACACGAGCTGACGATGAGTTTTGTAGAGCTTTGATAGAGCCATCTTCTTGCGGTCTTGTTTTTTTGGAATTGGTTTTTATTAATTTCCTAATTAGATAGGTATACTCCTAAATATTATTATGTCCCAATAAGAATTCTCTCTTTTGTTACTAAAACAGTTTAGTGCATATCTAGAGAATGTATCTTAAGTTATAAGTGGTATGCATCTAAAATTTCATTTCGACAGTTCAGTAGCAGAATTTCTCTAGTTTACCTTCCAATTGGGATTTACCTTTAAACTATTTCAGATCTTGGTTGGTTAGATTATTCCCAGTAGAACTATCTAATGGCTCCAGTTAATCTCTCGTACGTCCAATCGCCCGATATTTCACTTAAAATCGTTTCAAACGCTCGAATATTAAATGTCCTATCTATGGCTCAAATATTAAAAAACTCTTTTATATCAATTTAAAAGCTGAATCACATTTTGAAATGGTTATTCCCCTAAATCCCTGTCCTCTTTTACGGACATCCGAGTGCAAATATCGAGCACGTTCTCTCCATTAGCGGACATAGAGATCGGGCATAATTGACAGCTCGACTGACGACCGCATCTTTTCTGGGCAGCGGAAATTCAATTTTGAACAAATAGAAACATTTTTAAGTAGGTATCGATAACCATTTTTAGAGAAAAAAAAGTTGATAATAGTGTGTATTTAATGAGTTAAGAATTAGTCAAGGAGAGAAGTAGGTTCCTAATTTCAAATCACTGATTTTAGTCACTAAAACATGGTTTGCTTCTTAATCCTTATAATGCAATCTTACGCCGTATTTGAAGCAAAACAACGTAAAGCGGAAAATTTATACACCACACAAGTAAAAGAAAAAGCTTGACTGAACTTCTACTAAACAAGTTTAGAACTTTCAGCTAGAACGAAACGCTAGTGCAATATCAATGCGTAGTATTCTTTTAGAATAAACCAGTCTGATCGTGGCGGACTTGCCGGTTTGTTATATAACTTTATAACATTCGATCTACAGCTGTTCGGTAAAGGTCATTGCACACTTATTAACTCGGAAAAGGATCAACACCGTATCGTCTTTCGCCGCGCTGTCAACCGCGAGGCAAGGCGAATAAGTGTGCGTTGCTGTACGGAGTTTCATTCAAATACTGACCGCCTCGAGTTCATACGGTTACGATCCGTTTCCGGGTTGATAAGAGTGCTTCGAACTTTAGTCTGTGATCGAAACATAAGCCACACTTTCAAGCCACACTGCGAAGTTTCTCCCCGTCGAATAATAGCGAGTCGATTTCACAAACTGCATTAAATCACAAAACAAACCGTAGCCACAATGTTGATTTTAATCAACCATTTATTTGCACAACTCAAAAGTATATTCTACCTACCTAAAACAACATTTCGTCTGATTAATTTCGTTGCGGCTGCAAAGACAGTATAACTTCCTTTGGGAATAACTCAGCCTTCACTGGTTGGATTTTATTGATCAAGCTGTTATTCTGGGTATACGAGGGTGAAGAAGTGAGAACGAGAGGTGTATAAAATAAAATTAACCCATTTCAAAAAAGGAATAGGTTCTAATGTTCTACTGTATGTATTTTTTTCCCTAGCCCTAAATTAGGTACTCGAAACTTTGTTGTTTTAAATTCAACAAAATAATATTTTATACTTTGTTTTGGGTTTATTCATTATTCACAAATGTTCTTATCTGATTAAAATTTACAATGGACTTAGTGTTTACGTGTTTATTTATCTATTTATACATTCACTGTTACAACTACAAATGCCCCTACTCATCATACACATAAAAGTATCTGAGGTTAAATCCACCTGGCTTTGTATAATGCGAATTGCACTACTTTAGACTCTTTAGTAAGCTTGTAATGAAAGTTCACTGTGTACAAGTGAAATTAAAATAACTTCTGATGTTCAATATTGAAAGAAAAACACGGCGTAAATACTTCGACCTAATTAACAAAGAACCCAGCGAGAAGTGGTAAAATAATTTTACGTTCAACTTTGAACATTATCTCAGTTCCGACTCCGACCAACAAAAGCAATGAATAACTTTTTCAAACCGCAGCGAGCGATAGGCTCACAATCGAACGCGATAAATCTGTAAACGGCAAACCGACGTCGTGACGTCACTATCTCCTTCATTGCTTCAGTTAATAGTTTTATATGTTCTGCTCGTTTACTCGGAGTTGTCCATCGATATGGAATTTCATTATTACACAACTAGCACAAACTCAAACGAATTTAACTTGGGCACTCTAACTAAAATAGATAGGAACTTCAATTATACAAACTACAGTCGGTTTCGTCGAGGCAACACAGTAACCGCTGCAACTGGAATGAACAGTTTTCCCAGGACGCTGTAACCATATAATATATAAACTAATTTTGCTTCTCTCGGGAGGTTTGCCAAGAAATTGAAGTTTATTGTCTTTGCGAGAACAATTTATTTTGTATGTAAGTACCTACAAAAGTAGAGATTAAATAGCGATACCAAAGGTATGAAATTCAGTAAGCAAATAAAGATTTGAATTGGGTTTTTAATATATTAAGAACAGTTTAGAAACCTCCGTACACTCTGTAACTACTCGTAAGTATAGTAAAAAGATTAACGCACCTTGATCGTGCTAAGACGTCCACTCTCCTCGACAATCCACGCTCAACTGAAGAGCTGCGACCCACGCGCTAAGTTTTATTTTTTTACTTCTACCGTCTATTCTTTAGAAGCCAATATACGAGTACATAACGTCACGAAATAGGACGCTCATGCAAGTATGCGACGCCTTTCAAAGCTTCTTTGAGACGTTTTATTAGCAGCCAATAAGATTAGATAGGGGCTTTGTGCTTTCAATCTTGGTGGAAAATGGATAAGCAGGATTACTCGTATAAATCAATAAGCAAAGATTTCTACGCGGTTTGTATGCTCTCTAACTAATATTATAGTTTTGTGAACAAAACGTTGTATAGCAGATTTTACATCGAAATATGTAAATTAGTATTGACATTAGGTATTATCACAAACCAATATTGTGTAATGTTTAATAATAGCTTTTAAAAACACTTTAGTTGAAAATAAAGTAATATTTATATTTCTCTCTTGCGTTGAATAAAATATTCACAAGTTCAACCACCAAATTTCGCAGTCAACTGCACCCGAACTCGTAAATAGAGTCTAGTTTAACATCGTTAACCCATTTAGACCTACCGTACCCTATGTGGTACGGTATATTATTGAAAATATTTTGAAGTACCAAACTTTGTAAAAAATATTGTAACAGTAAGCTTGAAGTGATTATTTTACATAAAAATATTTAAAAATACGTTTTAACAGATGGTTTCGGAAATATTTTTGAAATTCCTCGACAGAAAACAAAAAAAAAATTTACAATGTATTCAAGAAGGCATATTTCTTATTTTTTTTGGTAAATTATATTATTTATGAATTTTATTTCAAAAATAGAGTATAATAGATATCATGACTACAAAAAAAATATTATTGAGATTATTTTTATACCATTTTTTCTAGTGTAAAATAGGTGTACCCTATAAGGTACAGTAGGTATATGCATAAGCAAAATCATGAGAGAAAATATAATTTATTTTTTATTATTATTCATTGTTTTAGGCTATTGATGCTTCACTATATTGCCACAACTCTTGAAAAATTTGATAATTTCAGCAAACAAAGTAATTTTGGTATTTTTTACTGTTTTCTTATCAGATGGCCGCTAATGGTGATCAGACTGACGCAGATTGAGGCGATAAAGATAGTGTCAATGTAAATAATTATCCTCAGAGTTTTCTTCGATGGATTTGCTAAATTTCCGTCGTCATATTGTTAAATTCGGTTATTGATAGCAATAAACGTAACAAGTCAGAAGAAGCCAGGTCTTCTTCAGCTATCCTCACCAACTTTGAGGAAGGTAGGAAAAACGAACCAAATGTGGTTTTAGTGTCACATAAAACGTCTTACAAGCTATGCCAAGAGTAATACTGGTGATTATGTGATTTTATTTTTATTTTATATCATACAAAAATAATAATAATAATAATAATCGAGTAAAAAAAAAGCCTAAGAAACAATAATAATAATAAATAAACTTTATTGCATACCAAAGATAAGAACAGAAAGAAAAGGAACACACAAGGTACAACTAGGCGGTCTTATCGCTATGAAGCGATCTCTTCCAGACAACCTATGGTGAGGACAGTTACTTAAAAAAAAAAATATGAAGGGGAAGGCGGTGTCGACACTAAAGAAATAAATGTAAACAAAAGGCATAAAATTTAAACCAAAATAATACATACAAATAATACACAAAAATATATTAATATATACATAATTATATAATATATACCTACATACATAAAATATAATATATACCTACATACAAATACAATTTTTGATACGAACCAAAGATAGAACTAGATAGCCAGCAGAAAATAGGTGGGAATTTTAAGAAGCTAAAAGGAATACAGATGTTGGGAAATTAAGGTAGTAGCGTGAGGAAGTGAGATTTGAGTCTTTTCTTAAAAGTAGGAAGTGACTCAGATTGCCGAATAGACATCGGCAAGGCGTTCCATAGACGGATAGCTTGAACAGTGAAAGATCGCGTATAGGAATGTGAGGTGTGAGAAGGAAAATTAAGATGGAGTTTTTTTGACGACCGCATTTCGTGACCCAGGGCCGACTGCATGAATTGAAAACGCTCCTTCAAGTATGGTGGTGACTTATATAATAATAATAATCAAAAACCTTCTTAGAACAACTATTATGTTTTGCATGCATATAGACCTACTGTACCATATATGGTACGGGCTCCCCACGGCCCCCTTTTTATGGATTATTTTTTTAAATATTTTTTTCATGATTTTTATGCTTCCTTTTGTAAGTTATTGCTGAAAAAGCATTATTTATTCACAAAAATAATTATCGGTCTAAATGGGTTAATGGCATCCACTAAAAAGTTATGTGTGTATGTGACGTCCCACTAATAGCACTATTAAAGACTTAGCATCAGGCACGTAGTTATTTGAATGCCTTTATTACGACTTAACATAACAACTGCCATTATTTTCTGAATTACAAACCATATTTTATAAATTGAAAAGTCTTCAGTTAGGTATTTAACTTTTGAGTTTACCTGTCACTTTTTGTAACATGGCACCATCTTAACATGATTGATGCAGGTTACTCAACGTGATTTCGTATTCACAAAGGGACTAACAGAAATGTGCCGTCACACATCAACACAGCCTTTATACATGAGTGCAAACCAAAAAACTTACTTATAGGTACTAATTAATGTAGGTTCATAGGCTTTAACATGAAGTTCAGAGCAGCCTATTGTCGTTTCAGAATACGAGTTATAGTGTCACTGTGATCCTTTTGAATCATAGCACTGCTAGAGTCCTAGCGTCACTGTGATCGTTTCCAATTTAATATTGGCAGTGTACCAGCATCATGGGACCTCCACCCACAAGGTGGACTGACGACCTGATAAAGGTAGCAGGAAGGCGCTTGATGCAGGCCGCTACCAACCGTGCGATGTGGAAGTCATTGGGGGAGGCCTATGTTTAGCAGTGGACGTCCTATGGCTGAAATGATGATGATGTACCAGCCGTGTATTCTACATAAAACATCAATAAAATCCTTCTACGGGTGTATTACTTTAAAATCCTCGTACTCGTACAATATAGCCATGTTAACGAAAACGGTTTAATCTTCGCAACACGACGTCTCCGGAGCCACGGAATGATTAATGACGGCCACAGCGGGACTCCGGCTTAAACTCACTTTGTACTTTAATTACAAATGCACATAAACTCGATGTTACCTTATTTCATTCACATTTTAATCCGAATACCTTATTCGGTAATGTTAGACTAAAGACCACTGAAGAATGATTTATTTTCCCAATGCGACATTACAATTTTGCTTCTTACCCTAACTTTTAAAATCTACAAACGCTATTTGTGAAAATTTGAGTAAGTAAGTAAGTAAATACAAATAAAGTGATTTGATTTGATTTGCAAATCTACTGAAAATGGCACTCCACTTGGGAAAGGTCGTCAACTGTTTGAGTGATTTCTTTTTTTTATTGTTGTTTTTTTTTTCAATGTTTGGACAAGGTTTGTAGGTATGATTTTTTTTTAAATCCACTAATCGTGTATTATTTTATTTAAGGTTGGATATTTTGATGGATAACGGGTACAATCGCGTCAGTTATTTAAAAATACATTAAGGAATATTCCACAATCTCTTAAAATTAAATAATTATATTAAAAATTTACAATAAGCAATGTATCCATAAGATTGAACCTGTAAGGCTTTCAGCTGCCATAGTTTAATCTTCGTTACACGACGTCCCAGGAGAATGGCGGATGATTGATAGCAACTGCCGCCGTGACCACAGATAATGTTTGAGGCTGTTTACGAAAGAGAAGTATCTTAATAGCAGTAACAATTAACTTGACTTTTTGACTAAAATTAGAATTGTCAAGTAATCGTTATTACATTAAAACCAAGCTGCAAATAATGTAGAATATTGATTTAAATAATATTAGTAACCGGAAAATCAATATGCTCGATTTTTTCTTGTTTTTTTTCTTTCATACGCGCATTAGCTGGTTCTCCTAGCTTAATCTACATTAATGTTTATTCCTTGAATCTCCTCCTTTCTTTCTCTCAGGTCTAGTTTTTTATCGCCTACAACTCTAGCTCTGAATAAACAATCTTTAATTTCAAAACACAAAGGCAGGGATTTAAAGAGTTAATCCAGCTTCTGTGGTGGAGCGGAAGAATCCGCTTTCCTCGTCTGGATATAATCCGACGAGTCGTTAGCTGACAGCTTTTGTGGCATTCGATCATTGCTCATAAAATATATTTTACTCGATAATCGATTTAAATGACTTGGAATTCTGATTTAAATTACATAACTGCATGATATTAAGTACCTTTGAGTCTTATTTTGTGCTTTAAGGCTGGGTTGCGCCATATTTCTTTAACTTTAACAAACGTCAAAAGTCTGTCAAACTCCATACAAAAAACACCATTTAAGGTAATTAGTCACAATTACAATAAGGTGGTCCAACCAACCCAGCTTATGTAAAATAAAATAACATTTGTACTTTAAAGTAATGTTTGTAGATATTATTATTATCATTATTTTCTGCCTGCTTCACACACACTCACACTAATACACTCATAGTACACAACACGCTCACATGCTCACCTAAGAGAGTACAATGCGCCAGAAAAGTCTAGGTATTTTTTAAGTAATAAAGAGTAGATTTTATTTCATATTGTTAAGTGTTACATTTTTATGTAAAAGTTTATTAATGTTTATGGTGAAATGCCAATGTTTATTGCGTCCCTGGTGACGCTCTTTTCAAAATGGTTCCTACAGAATACCAGCATCATGTTCTTTACATTATGAATATGTTACAAGCTGAGTAGGAGCCATTTTGGTTCAACAATTTATCTATAATTATTAACCAAATTGTGTAACATTACTATGTTTGAACCAAATAAACAATTTTCTTTCTTTCTTTCTTTCTTACTATTTTGGAAGCCTTTTTCGTATATTTATTTGTTTTGATCATTTTAATATTTTTACTTTAGTAGTTTTGATAATGAGTAGAATTGAAAGGAAAACCGTATACAAGAAGCGGTTTCTTTGAAGTTTGAATAAATAATATAAAACTAAGAGACTTACCTAATTATCTACTAACTTAGGTACTGAACCGACAAATACTGAAACAAAGAAAAAACTTTACAAACTACCCGAAAGTCTCTAACCGAGATCCGTGAAATTGCCGTAATTGAAGAGCTCCTTCAAGTTAAAATGGACATTTTTATCCTAACTTGTTTTCAAATGCGAAGTAAATTACATTCTATTTCGAACAAGGGATTTTATGAACTCAAAGCGCAAAACAATTTGACACGGCATAAAGGCGCGAATGACAAATACCTCATTTCAGAGAAAAAGTTTGAAATCAGCCATTAGTTTTACGAGGCGAAACGTGGCCGGCATAAAAAGAGCCCCGACCAAAGAACTATGTTTATTAGACAGGCTATCCGGAACAGAGATATATATTTACCAACGTGTGACACATATGAACAACTCAATAAACTCAATAAATATAGAATGAGATTATTTTACTCGTAAGTCCTTAACCGGAGCACGCCCACTCTACACACAATTTTCATTTTGTATTCTAGATAAAACATCTCGTTTAGTATTAGGTATACTTACAAGTCTTTTGCGTGTAACTTTTGTTGGACAAGCTGAATCGATCCCTTGTTCACTACTTTATTACCTTGAAAGTCTTAAATCAACCTTTTTTTAGGCAAAAATACGTCATATTAAAATCTTATAACAATAGAACTCGCTTGCACATTATCAAACTAAAGAGGAGCAAAATGCGTCAAAAAATGTGGTTAAACTTTGCACCAAATTTTATTGAAATTTCATTAACTGTCCTTGGCCCCTTTTATGGACTACTCTCGATTAATTCAATTGAATTGGAACATCACTAGCTCTTAAAATATCTCAATGTGGAACACTCCGAACAAGAGAGAGCACGTCTCACGTTTAAACTTCAAAAGGAACATCACTCTTCCATAACTGAGTTTTAACTTTTTCGATTTCATGTCCAGATGTCGGGAGTAGTAGTATTTTTTCTTTTCTTTACTTTTCAGTAGAGTTGTGCGGAGGAGTTGCCGACTGTGTAATTACGTTTTGAAGACTCTGTAATGTCTTACGTTGTGAACTAAGTTCGGTATTGCGGGCTTGAAACCCAATAAAGTCAATTGTTTGTGTAAGTAGCATGAGCATGTACTTAAACAGCTTCTGGTTAATTATACCACGTTAGTCTTGGTACCATTTGTTCAGTAAGAGTAGGTATTTTCCATATCACATCGTGAATAAATTTTATTGATTGTCATGTGGACTAGACCAATATTTTGATCATCCGCGCTACGTATGTGCTTTAATTTTCCACTCCATCTGTTCTCGTGTTTAACTGGCGGATAAGCGGCAAATGGTTATAATATTTCATTCTTACTCGGGACACATTTTACTGTTAGCCGGCAAGATGCCAAAACTGGTAGCCACAAGTAGCCAAGTAGCTACAAGTATCACATTCGTAAGAGCCAAAGCACACGATGCGCCGCACTGCTCGTGTGCCCGCCACAGATATTTCTATGTAAGACGACACAGCGACACCGCTCCGGCGACGCAACGCCGCCACAACGCATCGTGAGCTTTAGCTCTAAAAAGGAACAACAAACATTGTTCTTGTAATTCGAAGAGCGCAATTTGCGAGTACGCCGCCTGCCGCAGACATAAACCTCAGGTTTTATTATTTCTCTCCGAGTTGGCAGCTCATTATTTGCTTCGCTCAGTTTTCGGGGTGATGGGAGGACTTGAACAAAGTTTTTTTAGGCTTCAGGTAAATTTTTACAATTTAAAATACCGTATCTGTTTTCAGTAGGCACCTACCAAAAAGTGTAAAAAACATGGGTGAATCCAGTTCGTACTTTGTTTTTTATTCTACGAGTACTCGTAAGTTAGCAATCAATCACTAGATAATATCGCTACGCTAAGCTCTACAGCTCTAGGTGTCTAGAGACAAAAAGTTTGTATTTTTTTATTACGTTACAGGACTATTTATAACCTTTTTATGTGGGGTAGTAGACACGTGTTACTTCATTAACTCTCCTAGTTGGAAAGTCATTATTAGTTACGTAGTTGAATTTCAGAGGACTGAAACTTTTATTTAGGCTTGTTTGGACTTACACAGACTTCTTTTGTCCTAAAGGTAAACAACTTAAGTCATAAAAGCAGGTTCTGTTAGATAAACTCACCATCTATTGTATTTAGCCGTACTTTGTACATACTGCCTACCACGAAATAAACTAATGCTATAGCCTTGAAATATTATATCATCCTTTATATGGAGGTATGACATAATATAGAAATCTTCAGGTTTTATTATTTCTCTCCGAGCTGGCAGCTCGTTACTCAGTTTTCGGGCTGCGAGCCGGTAACGTTTTTATCTCATTTGTCTACAAGACCCAATTCAGTAAGAATAATATGCCGTAGTATTTTACCTGATAGCATTTCAGACAGCCGATTGGTATCAAAAAAGTATTTTTTGAAATTATTACGTGAAAATTTAGCACTGGACCAAAATGACCTTTTTCGTAATTTAGTAACTCGGTGTCAAAAATTCTTAACATTCTTACGCATTTTCATATAGTTCTAAAGTTTCTTGACATAAATGATAAACACAAACGTTTGCCTTATAAACTCGATTATAGTAGGTAGTTGTATCTAATGCAGTATTAACTAAAAATAAGGTATATTAAGATATATTATCTTCAAAACAGTCACTAATCTTTTAATAGATTGAAGGTGATAGACCTCAGGTTTTATTTTAACGGTCCAACTTGGCGATTACTCGCTTCGTTTACTTTTCGGGCTCCTGCGCGCAATCTAAAAACAAACTTTGTGTTTACCTAAGTTAGATGCAGTCTAGAAATAACAGCGAAAAGTTTTGTGTAAAGTGTAAAAAGAAACATGTACATCAAAGGTTTGATTGTGAAACTAGAATTTTCACCATAAGTTTACTGGTTCAGGTGTGAAAAAGTAACAAAAATAGACAGAGCCTTCATCCATGCAAGTACATGGGTGTTACTATGTATAATATGTATGTATTTACAAAAAAAAAGTATTTAAGTATGTTTATATCCGTTGTCTAGTACCCATAGTACAAGCTTTGCTTAGTTTGGGACTAGAAGCGTAGTGTAAAAATGTCCAGGGATATTTATTAAAAAAATACATAATTCTCAGCACCTTCTGATTTCTACAGACCTTAGCAGATTGCAGATAAATCTCAAAATCCAACAACCAACAATATTACTTGAATCTTCTCCCACGATCAAATATTAATGCCGACAATAGTTCTAAACAATCGTAAATACATTGTCAGTTTAGTCCCACGTGCCAAACTTGCCCAGCAGTGCGCAAACTTCGTCCTGCTACGAGATTACCAAGAACCATGTCTTTGCACCGCTATATCGCTGTAAACTTGCCCGCCTCTAAATAAATTCAGCGATAACGGAGGGTAGAGTTATAAACTTAGTTTTTAAGGGAACCGCACTGTTTAGATATTGGCTTGGGAAGTCGTTATAAAGTGGATGAGCTACTAAGAAGAACTACTAAGACGAGCCAAGCAATATTTTGGCAGTTAAAATTTTACTTATGTAAAAAATTAAAATACCCTTTAAGAAGTAAGTCCTACTAATATTATTTTTCAAACTAGCGGCCGCCCGCGACTTCGTACGCGTGGATCCCGTTTTACCCCCTTCACCTATCTTACGCAGTTTAGATTTGTTATACAAATGGCATCAGTATCGATCACTAATCACCCCTGATAGTTATTTTAAAAATATATTTCATGTACAGAATTGACCTCTCTACAGATTTATTATAAGTATAGATTAACTACCACTTTTAGTTACATAAGTCTCAGATAAAATTTCTAACAGAAAGTACCTATAAATCAGCATCAGAGCGTCACTTATGAAAAGGTTTGAGATTGATACATTCCAAAAGAGTAGGTACAAGTTAAATTGACATAGTGAACGCTACCTTTAGAAAGGTTTTATGTATTGCTAATGCTACTACTACACTACCCAAGAAATTATACAGGGTGTTTCTTGTAAGGTGTCAAGCCGAAGGCAGGTGATAGGTGAGGACTAGACCTATCGATTTCACCCCCATGTATGTTCTACGATTTTTCGTAGTTTAGAAGTTATCGTTAATTTTGTGATTTTTTCAAATTTTATGACCTAGTGGCTTAATTTTTTTTTTATCTTTTTTTTTGGGTTTACTTTTCTCAGATTTCTTTTTTTTGACAGATTTCCTATTAGTTGCAGATATTTGAAAAAAATAATCACCTTCCTATCTTTGATTCAAGATACAAAATTTTTGCTAGAAACATAAAAAATATGCTTTTAGCAGAACATTCTAAAATTTTCAACTGAAATGTATGAGAAAAAAAAAGAATTTCCATAGGTCCATAATAATTTTAAAAACTGCGCAGTTTTCTAAACTTTCATAATAACACAAAAAAACATGTACTTAATAGGCCATTATTTTCTGTAATCGCTCCACTAAAGTGGTAAGTCGGAGATTCCGTTACATGTTTTTGACTTTCTTAGGACTAAGTAATATTTGCAATCCCCTAAGTAGAACACATTTAGAGACAATAACTGAAAAGATTTTTTTTATCCACAACGTGGAAGCTCTTGCTCTTCATCTGGTATACAAAAGGGAATATGAAAATATTGATGAACTGCGGACAAAGCTGACTGAAGCACTAAACCATATTAGAATGCAAGAAGCTTTTGTAAATTTACGAATAATTGTTTTGCGTCGTTGTCGAATGTGCATTCTGGTCAGCGGCGGACATTTTGAACATTTACTTTAAATTCAATCATTACACCCTTTTTTGCTCTCTCTCTCTCTCTCACAGACACACACACACATACACGCACGCGCACACACACACACACACACACACACACACACACACACACACACACACACTCTTTCCTTTCTCTCACACTCTAATAGGTAGGTATATCAAATTTAATCGTAAAGTAACAATCACCACTGTGGTGTAGTGGTAAGACTACCTATTTAGTTCCGGGTGAAGCTCGCTGATCATCCATCAGTTTCCAACTTTCCATCAGTTCAAATGAAGGGCAAGAGCTTCCTCGTTGTGGATAAAAAAAATTCTGTTCAGTTATTTTCTCTAAACGTGTTCTACGTAACGAAAACTTAGTGGATTGCAAACATTTGTTAGTCCTAAGAAAGTCAAAAACATGTAACGGAATCTCGGACTTACTACTTTATTATAGCGATTACAGAAAATAATGGCCTATTAAGTACATGTTTTTTTGTGCTATTATGAAAGTTCAGAAAACTGCGCAGTTTTTTAAATTATTTTGGACCCATGAAAAATCTTTTTTTTTTTCAAACTTTTAAGTTGGAAATTTTAGAATGTTCTGCTAAAAGCATATTTTTTATTTTTCTAGCAAAAATTTTGTATCTTGCATCAAAGATAGGAAGGTGGTAATTTTTTTCAAACATCTGCAATTACTAGGGAATCTGTCAAAAAAAAAGAAATCTGAGAAAAGTTAACGCAAAAAAAGATAAAAAATTGTAAAGCCTACTAGGTCATAAAATTTAAAAAAATCACAAAATTAACGATAACTTCTAAACTACGAAAAATCGTAGAACATACATGGGGGTGAAATCGATAGGTCTAGTCCTCACCTATCACCTGCCTTCGGCTTGACACCTTACAAGAAACACCCTGATATTCCTTTTGGTATTAAATCTTAATTTATCGTGGAATCAATCAATTTCCATCATTAAAACTTAAAAGAGAATCACTGTAAACATTGCGAAATTTCGATTTCCGTCTCAAGTTACCGCGTTTTTGCTTCAAATTTATTGATGGGAGGTCACGGGGTCCTCATCCTTCCGGTCGAGGTTTCATAAATATTTGATATTACGACCCACTAAGCCTGTTCGTTGTTGGTTTACGCAAAAATAAACTAGAAGAATTTGATTTTTGTTTGGAAATGGGCATTAGATTCTGATTGTTTACAATGGTGAACAAAATATCGAGAGATGGGCTTACAATAAAAAACAACAAGTTGGAAAATAGTTTTTCTACACACTTCGTGTAATGTTTGAGTACAGTCAGTCAGTCAGTCAAATAATTCGTGACACCCAAAGTAGCCAAAAAGTTCGTAACACGTCTTTGTTACAATTGGAATAAGGTTGTTTTTCATCTTTTTAGCCACTTTGGGTGTCACGAACTATGTATTTGACGCTATCTGTACCTGCTATCGATACTACCTATGTACTTACAAACTTATACATATTTGTAGAAAATAACAACAAAGTGCAAGGTTGTTGACATGGGTGTTTATTCAAATGATTTTTTTTACAAAAATGACTTCCATTACACAAACTTCTTTCTCTCCATTTTGCATTTTTTTCTCAGATAGGTATAATTATGTAGTTTAAAAGGACACCCAGTTGTGGAAGACCTTGGAGGAGGCCTTTGTCCAGCAGTGGACGTCATTTGGCTGAAACGAACCCAGTTACAGCCAAATAAATAAAGTGAACCAAACTCTGAAATTGAAAGCAAACGTTTTGCATTTTACTACAACTTCCAATGTCCTGCGCAACTGTACAAGATACACAAAACTTTGAATTTATGGCACAACATTTAAGCTAACTCCTGTCCCAGTTTCCGTGTTCTCCAGGGGCGGGAGAAGTTAAGCTTGCTTTTATTTCATACTTATGTTATGACTAGACACCGGGGGAAAGAAATAGGACGTTTGCCAACAGATAAATGTAAGAAAATATCCGTGTTGGATTTCATAACATTGTAGCCGTAACTATTTCTGGGATGGCGCAAAAGATTCTTATGAACAAAATAGTTTCACTTAATAAATAATTTAAGGTGACGTATGGGTATGAGCTGAGCGCTGCGGATATTTATTTATTTAATTGATCACCAACAAGGTTACAAATTGTAGCGGTCACAAGAATAACTTGCAAATGTAAGTATGTGAGCTAAAATAAGATTATGATCAGTTCTGTATTTTTGGTTCCCATGAAATTAGCTTTACCTATTACGGAGTGTGAAGCCGTTTTATTATAAGTCTATAGGTATCTATATATATAAAAGGAAGTCGTGTTAGTTACTCCACTTATAACTCAAGAACGGCTGAACCGATTTAGCTGAAAATTGTCAGGGAGGTAGTTTAGAGCCAGGAAAAGGACATAGGATACTTTTTATCCCGTTCGAATTAAAAAAAAAGTCTGCTTATTTATTGCCATTAAGGCGGAACAAAGTTCGCCGGGTCAGCTAGTAAAAGATAAAACAAAAAACGATATTAAGCGAGTCGTTCCTTATTAGCATAATATTTGAGATGTTTTATTTGTGATTTTAAGAAGAAAGATATATTAACTTTTATCGTCGGCATTGGTTGAAATGAGCTCTCGATAACAAACAGTTGAAAGTAACAAGAATGGTAACTGATAATACCTTTAAGTAGATCATTCAGTTTATTGGACTTTCAACAAAACATAGAATTTGTAAAGTTGTTAACAAGACTTTTATGGGCGAAGTTCACCCGTTTGTGGGGCAGCACGGCTTTTTATTACCTGCATTCAACAAAGTTTCTCTTCTGGAAAACTTGTTTTGAACTTTCTTTTATCTAAAGACTATATTATTCAAATCCATGGAATTAACAATTTTTACGGCTAAACAAAGAGTTGACGAATTCGTGCCTTTTACGGATAATGTAACATAGATTACAATAGCTAGCGCATTAACCCAGATACTCCTGAAACTTTTTATCCTTGTCAATTTTTATAAATTTTTTGTATGTTTCTAAATAGAGGTCAAGTATTCACAGAAAAATGTTAGAAAAATTCTTGGTCAACTGGAAAAGCCGGAAAATGGGTGGTGTTTTAACACCTGGTCGGAGAATGGACTACTACTACGTGAAAAAATTTTACTATGATTTTGTTAGGTTTAAGAGTTAAAAACGAGTTGTAAGTTATACACATTTATTTAAAAAATACCAAAATCTTATTCAAAGGAGGTAGGAGGATGGTGGAGACATAAATCATAACCCAGGATACTTTAGTACGTGGCGTATTTTTTACACCAAATTGATTTTTTCTTGCAAATTTTACATGTCAGTTGCATGTAGTACTCGTAAGTACAGTAGTACNAATCCTTTTGTATGAAAAATCTAAACCGCTTAAGTTAGACGCTTGAATTTTGGCATGCAGGTACCTTAGTAAACTTAAAGCTTAGTTACAACAGGATATTGCAAAATTCCCACGGGAACGGGAGTTAGCGGGAAAAAACATTTGTATGAAAAATCTAAACCGCGTAAGATAGACGCTTGAAATTTGGCATGCAGGTACCTTAGTAAACTTAAAGCTTAGTTACAACAGGATATTGCAAAATTCCCACGGAAACGGGAGTTAGCGGGAAAAAACATTTGTATGAAAAAATCTGAACCGCGTAAGATAGATGAAGGGGGGGTAAAACGAGATCCACGCGTACGAAGTCGCGGGCGGCCGCTAGTAACTAGTATAATCTGAGGTATTACTAGCAAGTTTATGAAATATCTTAGCTTTTATATGACGTTTTTGCACAAAACTAAATAACAGAATTCAAAATAGTAAAATACTAACAAAATAAAGAAAATATGCGATATCGNTGATGAATAAATGTTATTAAAAGTTTTTTTCTAAAACTGATGGTTTAGCTGGAAAAAAATATTTTCCATCCCAATAGTACGCCGGCTGCGCTCGATTCAGATATAATGACGTCACGCGGCCCTGCGTACGTTGACTTTTAGCGGCAAAAACGGCCTATGTTTATTACTTAATATCTTCGTAAGTAATGGTGCGATTTGGATAATTCAAAAAGATATATCTTTCTTATGTCTTAAAGATTAACGTAGATACTAGTTTTATTGAATTTTCTGCAACAGTACTGATCCTCATTGCAGGATCGCACACGAAAAGTTGCGTGAAAAATGCCTTGGAATAAAAATTGCAACCATCAACAGTAAGTGTGCGCTCTTGCACGACTAACGCCCTGCTCAAAACGTCTATTTTGAGAGTCTTTACGGATGCGTCAAGGTCACTTCACAAACACTTTTGGTAAGCCGAATATCTCCACTGGACGGCTGGGCCCTTGCAGCCTCGTAGGCCTCATCGCCTTGGGCTTGAAGTTTGTTACAGAAACAGCAAATTGAATTTGAGAATTACATTCACACAGAAAACGAAATTGTTTCCAAATTATAACTATTACGGCCACTAATCACTATTAAGAGTGAGGTATAAAAAACTGGGAATTTAGGAATAGTACAAATAGAAAATCTAGGCAGCTATAACCATCATGTTAGCGACGGAATATTATTGTATTATGTAACGGTAGTTTAAGAACAATTTTTATTTTCTATTGGAGGGTAACTCGGTGTCGTTGGTTTGGTACGCGACGCGGCAGTTTTATTCGCACACAATTTCTAGTGACCGACCGAATATTCGTTTTCGTTTTCGTTTTCGGCCATTTTCGGCCAAAAAATGGACATTCGGCCATATTTTCGTTTTCGGCCAAAAACCAGCCGAAGCTNTTGATTCGTAATGAAGAGAAAATACAAGGAACAGTAAATAAATTCTCGATATTTTTATAATTTATCTGAGGATATTCCTAACTACTTTTTAGCGGTGTTATAACACCTGGTAGGAGTAAGTGGGTTAATAAAGATCAACCGTAATTTCGCTTAAGGTTATTTTTTTCTCTTGTAATATGTCGAATCCCACTGGAGGTATGTTATTTATTTATTTATTTATTTATTTTATTTTATTTTATTTATTATTCATTATTGAGCAATTACATATTTGATCCAAATAGCGTCCTAAATCCTCTTTAGGTTTGTCTGGACGCTAAGTAAGTAATAGTAAGTAAATTGCCAAATAACACGGAACAAACAAAACATAACGTAACTGAATCAAAGCTAAAATGTATTTCTTTATCCGTTATTACGTAAGTGCTAAGTAATTAATATGAGAGTTAAAATAATAATTTGCTTACCTTCATTGACTACGACACTTTTCCATAAAAAATAACCATAAACAACAACGTAGTTCTCTCTTTAATGCACAGCGAATTAGAAACATGAACTTTTATTACCCTGAAATGCACTTCCTTCCATTTCGAGCTGTCTTATTTTGTTTGTAGCGGGTGCTTCGCTCCCACGAAGCAGCGAAACGTGGTCTAAAATAAGTATACATTTCGTAAAGTAAATACAAATGTAGGATACGTAGTATGTTTTGACTCGTTTGCATGTTTATAAGGATTTTCAGAGTAGGATTCCATCCATATAGCACATTTACATAGCAACCGTGTAATATCAGTACATATCTATAGAATTTCGATCAGAAAATACATTTTAAGGAACAATGTTTTTAAATCAGAAACCCCAATTGAATATCTGTAAACTGAAAACAAATATGAATTATGAATCCCCGTAATTCAAAGAGCATAAAAGATATCAAAATGTTTAAGACACATAAATACGATAAGATGGATGATCTCATCTATAACCAACTCGATTAAAGGCAAAGAATGATAATATGTATATTGTATAGTCTGAAATATTTGGAACAAAATTATTAAAATTGAGGTAATCCTAATGTCTTGCTTTCCTGAAAATTAAAAGATTTATGAACCAGACAAAGCTCTTGAATGTGTAGAAATCTAAAATTATTTTTCTGTGTATTCTCTAAAATTGTAGAGTTGCATCCGCAGAATAAGTATCTTATAATATAAAACCCAACTACGACAAAAAACGACGCGGAAAAAGTATAAAACAAGATTTTCAGAATACAAAACTTAACAAAGTTTCTAATGTAGTTGCATAGTAATTTTCATGTTTGGAAAACCGCAGTTACACGTTGCTAAAACGGTAGGTAGGTATATGTAACGTGTGACTACGCCTTTCCAAACATGAAAATTACTATGCAACTACATTAGCAACTTTGTTAAGTTTTGTATTCTGAAAATCTTGTTTTATACTTTTTCAGCGTCGTTTTTGTCGTAGTTGGGTTTTAGTTTTTTTTACTTTTTATTATTTGTACTATTTTGGTGATAAAGTGTATCTGTGGCGCATATTATTGACAAAAGTTAAATTGATGAACTATTAAGTAGCAAAGAAGCTATGAACGAAAAGATGTGAATTATATGCAGTTAGCCCATGAATACAGGCAAAGTCACGAGCAAATGCTAGTAATATATATATATTCATAATTTACAAGTAAAGCGCTTTCAAATGATGCCAAACACGGCATATTTATCTTAACTTTATTTTTTTACTCTATATGTTTTGTCCGTTAGAGGGCGCCACATTAGATTTTGTGAAACCCCATATAGCCTATAACCAGCAGACAATTAAGACGCTTCTAATGATATGTCACTTGTCGAATTCTGATAAGTGGTTTAGAAGTTACGAGGGTACACATGAACAATACATACATACATACATAGCCTGTCAAAATCATAACCCTCCTTTTGCTTTGCCGTAGTCGGGTAAAAAACACACAGTCCAACCTCATCTTTCGTTTCCTCCATCAAGACCGAGGCAAGGACGACTTTCCATCTTGCCGATATCACAGCGGCCGGCGTGAAAAATTGTCGAGCGCTCGACACCGGGCGGTGACGAGTCGCCAAATTGAATGTCGCCGGCATTCCGCGCGCGGGTGCACTGCGATCCGTTCGATGGATGTATTATTCAGAACTAGTGACCGACCGAATATTCGTTTTCGTTTTCGGCCATTTTCGGCCAAAAAATGGACATTCGGCCATATTTTCGTTTTCGGCCAAAAACCAGCCGAAGCTTCNAAGTGATTATGGTGTAATTGTGTATGAAAGTGTCTGTTTACATCTCTGCTGGATTCTAAAAAATCAAGGTATAACACATCACTCTCACCCAACAAACACACATACACTTTAGCTTAACTCTGGAAATTGTTTACTTATAGACTAGTATTATAAAATTACCTTCCTACTTTTAGTGTAACAATGATATAAGTAGTATCCACTACAGGCCACAAATGTAATTGTGCCGTGTGTGAGTCCCTGGTGACCTGTAATACAGGTAGTGACCGACCGAATATTCGTTTTCGTTTTCGGCCATTTTCGGCCAAAAAATGGACATTCGGCCATATTTTCGTTTTCGGCCAAAAACCAGCCGAAGCTTCGGCCAAACCGAATATCAGAAATACGTGAATAAGATGATGACGTATAACGTTTGGATATCTTCAGAGTGAATGGGGTGCACTCATGGTTCCAATCAGACTTGAACGGACGCGGTATTGTAACACTGTTTTGAAGTTGTGAAGTAAGATTACGTTGTAAAGGATGTCCAGCGGAAATTTTTAATGTTCAAAANTCTTCAGAGTGAATGGGGTGCACTCATGGTTCCAATCAGACTTGAACGGACGCGGTATTGTCACACTGTTTTGAAGTTGTGAAGTAAGATTACGTTGTAAAGGGTGTCCAGCGGAAATTTTTAAAGTTCAAAATTGAATACAAAGCCAAATTGAAATACGCCATGAGTCACTGGTCGGGAGCCCACAGAGCGTTCGCAGTTGAGCAATATTTGAAATGCGACGAAGCACGCTTCGAGCGCGTCGCGCTTTGCGTACTCATTTCAATATTCAGCGATTAAGTGATGGCCAAACTTACCTCATCGTGAGTGCAAAAGTTCAGGCAAGAAAAAACAGTCGTCCACAGGATTCATCCAGACTCATGAAAATCAGCAGCGACGCCGAACGGGTGGCCCAAGTACAATGTATTGTCGAATGATCGATGAATGTCTACTATCACAACTGCAACTACTTCTCGGCTACAACTGCAGAACTCTATTTCAGCAAGAAGGTGTCTCACCACACACGGATAGGACTTCGATGGAGACACTGAGGTTTTTAAAAAAAAATGATCAGCAACTACAGGCACATACCCTAGCCGCCTCGATCACCAATTCTCACACCATGCGACTTTTTCTTGTGGGGATATCTCAAGTCAAAAGTTTACTGCAACAACCCTCAAATAATTCAGGTTCTGTAAGAAAATATCCGCCGTGAAGTTGCAGGGAAATCACCAGCGCGCTTTGCTCTCGCGTAGTTGCGAATGTAAGGGTCCGGCTGTAAGAGTGCCTCAAGCGAAACAGGCGTCATTTAAACGCCGATTAGTACCTACATTAGTAATAAGTAATAAAAAATCATTAATTTTATTTGTATTCATTTTTGAAGTTGAAATATTCTCTCTGGTCACCCTTTATTTCTTCTTCACTTGCTTAAATAAACTGAAAAAACAATATTCCAGGATAGACTGGAAATAATATTCCATTCCATAGGGTTTCAATATAAAATGTTACAGTGTATTACATCAATAAAAAAATATTCTATTCTATTCTATTCTATTCTATTCTATTCTATTCTATTCTATTCTATTCTATTCTATTCTATTCTATTCTATTCTATTCTATTCTATTCTATTCTATTCTATTCTATTCTATTCTATTCTATTCTATTCTATTCTATTCTATTCTATTCTATTCTATTCTATTCTATTCTATTCTATTCTATTCTATTCTATTCTATTCTATTCTATTCTATTCTATTCTATTCTATTCTATTCTATTCNAATTAATTCTACTTCATTATAGATTCTGCAACAGGATATTATCTACTTCAAGAACGGGCCATATTTACTATTTACTGTGTAATTAATCTGCTTCAAGTTTGATATTATAAGTATTAGGAACTATAAGCACTATTTCGTTCCCACTGAATCAATCACTGATTTGTTGTTGCGGAATATTAAATATTAGTCTAGGCGTACTAGACCGGTAAGGCAAGGAGTTTCGAATCTAGCCTTTTTGCACACACAATCACTGTTTGAACATTTACAACAAGTTATTCGTGCCCAATTTTATCTATCCAGTCCAGCCTGTTGCTCGTAATAACATAGTTGTAACAAGCACATTTTGTGAGTAAAAGTTGCGTGTTTTACGTAAGGGGCATTCCACGCGAAGCGGGCAGGTAAAAAAAGTCGATGTTTCNTTCTATTCTATTCTATTCTATTCTATTCTATTCTATTCTATTCTATTCTATTCTATTCTATTCTATTCTATTCTATTCTATTCTATTCTATTCTATTCTATTCTATTCTATTCTATTCTATTCTATTCTATTCTATTCTATTCTATTCTATTCTATTCTATTCTATTCTATTCTATTCTATTCTATTCTATTCTATTCTATTCTATTCTATTCTATTCTATTCTATTCTATTCTATTCTATTAAAATACATAAATATCTTAAATTTTTAGTCTAATGTCGGTTTTCTTTAATTAATCCTTAAATACCAAATCCGACTGTCAACTATCAAACGTCAATATGTTTTTGGTCAAAATATTTACGGTTTTCGAAGTTTTTGCATTTCTCATATTGTTTGCGACTACTTAAATTCTACAATTTGAAAGTAAAAGCATCGAAAATTATGGATATTTCATCGGAAACAGATAAAAGTTTGACAGTTGAAGGTCATTTTCGTTTTCGTTTTCGTTTTCGGCCGAAAATGGGACTGCAGCCGAAGCTTCGTTTTCGTTTTCGTTTTCGGCTGAAAATCCATATTCGGTCGGACACTATTCAGAACCAGTGTACCTACCATGAGTTAACGTTAGGTGTGCTCGCTAGCGAGTACGTCAAAAATCTCTATGAAGATTTTGTTTCTTGAAAGTAGCCGCTAGGGGCGCTGCACAATATGTCATACATATAAATGTCATTTTTTTACGCAGTCGCTAGCGAGCACACCTAACGTAAACTCATGGTAAGCACACTGAGGGCGTAGTGTGAGTTAACATCAATCGTCGTCAGTGAGCGCGTAAAAAAAAGACATTAAATGTAAGACGGATTGTACAGCGCCCCTAGCGGAACTTTCAAGAATCAAAATTTTCATATATTCTTTAACGCGCTCACTAGTGAGAACGTTTATGTAAGCTCACACTCAGGCCTCTGAAAATTTTGTGTGACGAATATTTTACAATCTACGTATCAAAACACCTACGTGATTTGATACATAGCAGCAATAGGTAGTAGATCCCAACAAAGTAAACAAAAATACAAAAATTGGCAGCAATAATCCAAAACTTTATTCCATCCATCTCTACTGAAAATTTATGAAATCATAAAGCTTAAATATGTATGACCCTGATTGTGGCCAGATTTTAAAATTGATCACTTCATAAATCCGCCGATCGTTTCATGACAATGTCGCCAATTTTACGATACGGTCATTTAAAACCAACCAGCGTTTAAACGTGAAAGATGGATGATAAAATATATTATAATTTCTATGATTTCCATTTCCGGAGCTTCAATAAAAATCCAAATATGTAAAATAAAATAAAATAATACATCTTGAACTCTTAAAGCCGAAGTAGTCTTTACAATTTCACAACTGACCCGCTACGAAAGAAGCTCCTCGCCGAACTTCAAAGTGATTGCGAAGTCCAATTTAGAATGCCAGAGGTACAGACCTCATTCCTTGGTGCATTTAACGACCCGCAATAGACTGCACATAACTTGAATTTGCTGTATAGCAATAAACCTTATTACCGAGTTCCACGATGTAAATTGCTTCGACATAACTTTAATAAAAGTTTACATTGTTCAAGCAAAATAAATCTTTATCAAAATTACGCAAGAGCTAAATAGGCTAGTTGCCTAAAAAAATTTTTTTAGTTCGTAATGTTTAATATCAAAAAATATTGGACACATATAATTTTATTTGTCAATCTAACAAATAATTACATAGTTATGGTGCGTTGAAGTTGCGCACGACGTCACAACGTGCGGCATTTTTAAGCAAGCGTTGACGTCACGGGCCTTTTCTTATGAACTTTGGGGCGCTATATCTCTTTAAATTTTCATTAGTTTGAAAAAGTGAAAAATACGTGTAAAGTATTTTTTTATAAGTTAACTGACGGACTAATTAAAACTCTTGCTTTTTGACCCAGGCAACATCCCCATTGACAAACATTCCCAATTCCCAAACAGTGCCGATTTGCGGCAATAATGTACCAACTCGAAATTTGCAGTAATTTAGCAGGGGCCATATAGCCTCAGTTTCGCGTACGTAGCAAATTGCTGCGCAAGCCATAACGAGGTACCTAAATGTAAGACTTCCATTGTGCTAGTAAAGCGAAACAGTTTGCTACTATAGCACTTCAACGTACGCAATGTAGTACCTTATGGAGTTGTAATAAATGCGATTTAGAAATTTAAAAGAGGTTCGTGACTTTATTTTTGTTTGTCAAAAAAGTTAGGTACCTTTTTTATTTACCGCCAAAAAACTTGTGACGAAGTGTGACATTTCGTTGTATAACCATAATCCCTAGACTCAGCACAACCCAGTTATACAAAACTTTGCCGCCTACAAGGTTGGATTTAGATTTCTGAGACAAGATTAGAGTGAACTTAAGCGCACAGAAAATTCAGAACTTGGGAAAGTCTGTAGACAGAACCGAATCTTTTTAGTTCCGTAGTGCTCGCTTATACACGTTCACTGAATTCATTATTCGCAGAATAAGAAGAAAAATGTCCCAACGATTGTATACTCTCACAATTAAGCTAAGGACCGCATTTTCTGTAGGATTTAAAACACGCTGCATGAGAAAAGTAGGTCAAGTCGCAAAGTAAGGTGTGCATTATTAATACGTCCCGAAGTCAAGCAGGCAAATTTTGATAGAGGCATACAAAAAAATATAATAACTTTTGGCAATTGAGCAGGGCTTATTTATCGATTGTACGGTATCGGGTGTACTGAAAGACCAATTCTTATCAATTTGTGTGCCTAAATAGCTAATTATACTTTTAGCTTTATTCTTAACCCTTGGCTTCTAGAGGTGATGCAATACGGATATGCCGATACATATTATAACATTTTGTGTAAAGCCTAAGCACTTAGGTACTCGACTAATAAAACTCTGTAACATACGAGAATATAACCAAATTTATTTCTAATCCCATTTGACGACTTACAAATGAACAGCAACTGAATTACGAATGAAGATCGTCCTTCCTTCGAAGTTGTCCTTTTCACGCCATTCTGGGACACCCATACATAATACACTTAGCTGTATCAAAGCCGAGGCGCATGGGACCGGGATAATTAGAGAACAAAGTTGGAGAAGCCTTACGATGAGGGGTAAACTTTCCGAAGAATAAGTACAGTTGATGCCATAAATTGTAATACAGAATGCACAAGAAATGGAGCAGTCTTGTACCATCTTTGATGGTACAAAAAGTTTAGAATATCCCACGTTATCAAACGCTAAATATGGATCGGAATAAGGTGAAATATTCCCAAATTTTTATGTTTTCGGTATTCTTCCATAGTTTTTGCGTAATTCGATTACCCAATTTCAATGCTCCGTTGTTTTGCTCAGTTTTCGTGAATATTAATTAAAATGAAACCTCTAAATAACCTCTCCTTTTCTCTCAATTGGAAAATCATTAGGGGAAGCTTACGTCCAGCAGTGAACGTTGTGAGACTAAAATGTTAATGACGATTTATTCAATAACTTGCCTTTTCAAATATCATTAAAACAATACTTTGCCTCATAACTGACAACACCATCAACGGACACTCTAAATTTAATACTGATATAAATAAGTAGCATATACTACCCTAAAGTTTCGGGAGTAAGTCTTTACTTTAGTTGGGAGTTCTTACGAACACTAACTAATGAATAAATACGAGAGACTTACCAACTATTACCAAAATATCGTTACGATTAGAGCAAGAGAGAAGTGACTATCGTATAGAGTCGATATTCTTACACTGTTATTATAATATTGTTCATTTCAGCGACAATGCAAGTTTAAAAAAATAAATGATTGGACTGACGATGTACTAATTAATTTAATTATCAAGATAAAAAAGTCCATCATGATTGATGAGGTAAGTTGATCTGCTATCATCTGTATTTGTGTATTTGTATACAAAACTTTTAAACATCCATAGAAGTAAGTACGCAAGAGAAACCTTCATTACAGTGATCCCAAAACAAGGTCTAGACTTAAAACGCATGGCATATTTTAATGTTGAAGCTGTGCAAAATGCCGTGGCGTTCGTTCGTGCTTTTGAGCTAAAGTGGCGCAGTAATTATCATCGGAGGCAAGTGCTCAGCCGTAAATGAATGCAAGTAAATGCTGGTGATGATGCATGGGAAGATAAAATATGGAAGATGATATATTTACGTCACCGTAAAATTGTGAATTCCATTAGATTATAATTTGCCGTATTTAGATTATAATTTGACGTAGTTAGATTACAATCTAACCTTTTTTTTTTTGCGTCAGTAAAATGTATTGAAATGCATACCCACCGGTCCGGGGGTTCCGGTGGGTTATGTGGGGCTCTCCCTGCCAGAAGGGCAGGGCCTACCCACTAAAAACCTGACGGGTCCCTCGGGTGGCGCTTAGTGGAGTAGCACGTAAGGCGCCGTTAAGTCGTTCACGTGCGTACCCCCACGCTTTGGCCGCAGCCTCACTCAAACTGTCGCCCTTAGAAGGGCAACTCTCTCCGAAGCCTTCGGGCCTCAATGTTAGGAGGCAGACGCCCCCGCGTCTATCTCCATGAGGCTCGCCGTCGTGCCGGCTCGCTGCGCCGGCTTCGGCTTTTGCGCCGGCTGAGGACAATCTTTTGCCCCCAGCATGTGCTCCACGGCCTTACCAGCTGCTGCACACAACAATTTACAATCTCACGATTTATATTATAAACTGACAGAGTTTCCAATTTCACGTTGACATATACATAGTTACTTATATTGTTTTGGTGCCATTTTTAGGACTGTTATTTTAGTCATACCTGCTGCATAATATTGTAGGATTTGATGATCAACCATTAGTCTGTAGTGGCTATGTCGCCACAATATTAATTTTAAATACTAATACTGCTCATTATTAGAACAACTTAACAATGACATTAAAAAACCCATTTTATCATTTTTTGTATGTTTTGATGGGACATCAACAGCATCTTGTCTCCCTCAACATTTAATAATTGGACGATAAACCGAGGCTTCCGGCGACTGGGACCGCAATTAACTAGGACCGCGGTCCCAGTCGCCGGATCCATAAAAAATTAATAATTTTCTTCCGGCGACTATGACCACTCATAGATAACATAAAAGAAAATATTGTTCAATCCAAAATCGGTACAGTACTAAAATCCATGAGTGGTCCCAGTCGCCGGAAGAAAATTATTTAATTTTTACGCATCCGGCCTTCCGGCGACTATGACCACTCATAGATAACATAAAAGAAAATATTGTTCAATCCAAAATCGGTACAGTACTAAAATCCATGAGTGGTCCCAGTCGCCGGAAGAAAATTATTTAATTTTTACGCATCCGGCGACTGGGACCGCGGTCCCAGTTAATTGCGGTCCCAGTTGACGGAATCCTCGCTAAACCAACTCAAATACCTGCCTTGTCTTGCATAAAAAAACTTAGGTTAATTTGTCACTGAATGTCTCGTCTCCAATCACAAAGATTTGAAGAAAAAACAAAGTGACAATCTCAGCAAACTCGAGTAGTTCAAACAAAAAGGAGGTCCAAGAGGTCCGTTGAGGCACAAATTGAGGTAAAAGTTAATAACAACTTCGGTTGCACCGATTTTTAGTTGCACCAGCGAAATTGGTCGTGTAAATAACCAACCTAACGTAAACGTTCAACTTTTAACTAAAACTGAACGCAAACTGGCGGTTTTTAATTTTTTTTAGAGGAATGCGGAATTCTCCTGGCAAAGAGATCTGTCAAATAAAAAAAATGTAAAAAAAACCCAGCTCCCAAGTACAGACAAAAAAAAATCCTTGTTAGGTATAGCGCAAATTAAATTCTCCCACATTATTTGCAATCAATTTATTTTGTTTTCAGTCTATGAAGTGCACTGTTTTTCACTCTTTATTTTCGAGTTTTGGATTTAGTATGTTCGATTTAGATTCGTCACATTTTAGCTCTACCTTTGACATCTTTTTCACACGGGCTTGAAATAGGCTAATGGAACGAAGACTGTCGTCAGCGCACTTTGTAAAGCTAATATTACAAGCAATTTACGAACGCCAAAGGCTTCATTAGTAAATGACCACCATTACAGTGCGAAGGCGCGGGTTTATTGGCGATAAACAATGCCATTTTAAACTTTGTCACTTTTCTTCTGCTAAAATCACCTCAGTTACTTTTATCCACTGGTAGATGGATATAGTGGATCTCATTAAAGATGCTAGAGTCCTATCCTAGTTTAAAACTGCTGCACGCTATCAGTAACTAAAGTAGCGGGCTAATTTAACTCCAGAACACGCTATTTGAATAGAATAGAATAGAATAGAATAGAAAAGAATAGAATTTATTTATTGCCTTTTCTGTGTACAGTTTGTTTACAATAGGTACTACTCAAGTGCCGAGGGACACAGTAGATATCAGAAGTTGAATTGTATTGTAAAACATTTTTGATTTCATACCCAACAAAGCCCTGCTTTTGAATCCGATATTCAAATAAGGCTATAAATAAATCAAACCCTCCAAATGTGAACAACAGATAATCAACTAACGAAAATACTGTTATCAATCCGGTCCCAACAAAGCTTCCAAATGGGCTAATTGTGTGACCGGCCGCGTCGCCGGGTTTCGATTTTTATTCATTCGTATGATTCTTTAGAAGACGGATATTTTTTCTGGTTCACTTCTTTTTTTATTACAGTGGCCAGTGCCTCGAAGCACGATTTGTTAAGTTACTGTCATTAAGCCTCTAGACAAATTGTAATTTTGATTCCCATTTTCTTTTTTGGTTTTGTACAATTTCCGATCTCGAAATTAAAATTGTCACCGATATAACTATGTCTAGACCCCAAGGTCTTTAGTTAACTGTTTATATTAATTGGCTTTTTCAATTTAGTTTCCTATAGCGTAGGTGCAAAAGAAACCAATAAACTCGAACAGACTTGATTGTCGACAAATCCTATCACCACGAAAAAAGAAGAAAACAAGAGATGGAAATGACAAATGAACTATCGGCAAAAACTGACACACGCTTTTTCAATCCGGCTAACAAAGCTCCCAAATGACGGCTAATTGTCCGGCGGCCGCCAGTGTCGCCGGAATGCGATTACCATCGACCCCAGTAATTAAGTAAAACCTCTCTGCCGTGCGTAGTGACGTAACGAACTAGAACGATCCGAAGATTCGATTTCGGGTATAACGGAAATCTGATTCCGGTTGCAGACCGGCAAGTAACAACGGGCTACCGGTAAGGCAAGATCTTAACTAGTGTTGGTAAAAATAGATCGTTTTCGACCTATGATCACAATTATAGAGATGCGTTGCTACATGTAAAAGTTCAATAGAAATAAGCAAGAAGCGTTGCTTACTTTACAAATTTTTTTCCTATTTTTTTACCACATTGCAACAAACAAGGTTTATCTCCCTATTTATCATCCCAATCTCTCAATTGATTGAGTCCGGTTTTCACTGATTCTCGATCATGATCGACCATAGTTCATTATTTGAAACAGTAACCTATACTAGTAAAATTCCTTGTATATTCCAGTTATCATTAAGCTTTAGCGATATTATTTACCTAACCAGTCCATCATAGAAGTTCACATTTATCTAAATCTTAAGGAAGAAGGTCGATATTACCACCGAATATGAGCGAGGAACAAAAGCGCTGGAAACTTGTGGACTCTTGAATATTACACGACCACCCCTATGAGGCTTGATAAACTGTGGTTGTGAGTGCACTGCTAAAGATATGTATATCTGTACCTTGGGAACGAAGCGCTACTAACCAGCACTCTGTGTATTTTTTGGCTTTTGGTGAAATGCTTCTGCTGTATGCCGTAGATTACCAGTTACAAAAGTTTTATTTAATAAATATTATTACCTTCAAAAGCTCACTTTGTACTACATAGGCAACATATGCAACGTAAAAATGAATCCGAAATAGGACCTTTAGACGCATTTTATCTGTCTGTCAATATTGTAACAGAAACTGACTTTTTAAAAACTTAATAACCAACAGTCGATCCCAACCCCAACATGTGTCGTTCTACAAACCCAAACTACGTAATTGAAAGACGTGTATATAAACCATTATAAACCTACCTCAGATGTTTCTGTGTGAATATTACAAAACACAATCAACCGTTCATCATTTGTTTAAATAATTTTACACGTGGAAAAGCCACTCAATCAACTTCGTCAAATAGGCAACTTGAGGTAATACAACCATATTATTTTGTTCCCTAATTGGCTCTCTCCTCAAACAAGTTACCGTCACGTCGCTATGTAACTCCTAGCGACGGAATCAAAGCACATATTGGCAATTTTCCACCAAGCAATGTTGCCAGTCCATGGGGAAATTTCGAATAGAAACCCACGTCTCGAAAGCATATTGTTCGAATATGGTGAATTTAAAATTCCAACGAGCGCAGAACAATAGATAATAGATCTCGCAAAGTTGCGACGAACGAATACGAAGCCACGCGAGGGTTACAAATAAAAAACTGATATGTTCTTACTAAATGAATCCATATTAGTCACAAGTCAGTAAAAAAAAACCTTAGTGTAACATAAAGGTAAATTATTTCAAGTATACAATGGGCAAGCTCTATGCCCCTAGTTGTCACCTTCAAAAGACACAGACATGTCTAATGTCATGACACGCACGTTTTCTCTTCGGAGCCACATTTCTTGTCATTCACCATTTGTGACTACATCCGCCTCCGCCTACGTTAAACATACCCACTCTTACAATATCTTACGCTTACCAAAAATACACAAATACAAAACTACATAGTGAAAATAAGATAACTGACATAATTCCATTTTAGCAAGTACTTAATTAGAGACTAAAGAAATACCAGTGGGAGCTAAATAAATGACATCAGAAATAACACAAAAGAATTTTTCTACAAGCATGTTCACATGAGTGCTTTATCAATGACCTAGTTGATTGAGTATGTAATCTTTTTAGTAAATGACACAGCCTCAGACCTGTGGCTGAAGTATGATGATGATGAATAAAATATAAAACATATTTTCAATAAGTATGTTCACAGTGTGCGCATATAAGTAAATGGAGTATTTGTTATTATTTTAAACAAAACGTCAATTAATATGAAAATGTACCCAGGACAACGTGGCCTATCAAATCTCCCTTTTCCACAAATATTTTCTAAAACTCCGAAAATATAAATGTCGTCCGATATCTTTGATCTAATACAGACATCAGCAGCCCAGAGATAAACGTTTCGTCCTATCTACATTTTTATTCCAATTTTACGATACAAACCAACCCTTTTGACCCGAATCTTGCCCAGGGCCGGTATCGAACAATAAAATCCAACTACGAACCTGCAATTAACCTTGCCCTGCCAAACACCCTCGGATTAAATGTTCTTTATCTGTCGACAGCATCGACTCTTGCCAAAAGGTAGCGGGGGACGGAATTTTACTCAATGGTGATAAAATTAGTAGGTTATGGAAGTTTTTTTAACGATTGACTTGGATTTTAATGATTTCTTAATAATTCATAAACGAGCTAGACTCTCATTTTCTTCTAATTTTATTGCGGGCTCAATGACATCAAACTGTAACGGTCAATTAAAATAAAGTTCGTTTTTTTGCAAAAAGTTTTTGTATTCGATTACCTCTAGATATTTAACCTCTCATGTAGGTAGGTATAATATCATAAAGAATAGCAGGATTGGAGTAACTGCAAACATGAGTTAGGGGCAAAAACACACCATGTTTGGTTATCCTTTTTGTATGTAGGTACTTTGTATAACAACAGAACCTAACATTGTCCTTTAATATGAAATAGACCACATAATACGAGCCCTGAGGAATTATTAAACTCGAAAACAAAGCAAATCTGTGACCGGGAGAGATTAAATTTATTATTCAAAACAATTTTCTTGAACAAAGCCCGTTGGACCGCAGCCTTTGCTCCAGTTCATAAAATCTGCAGCAATTTGAATAATTCTAAACCTACGTCATATTATTTTAAGAGGAATTTGGCGCCCGGAAATTTATTAAAATAACGAAAATTACATTTTCAATTCTACTTTAAGACTAAAGAGCTTGTGTAGATGATTTATCTTTATAAATTAAAGTACGCTAATTATATTATTAATGAACCGTTTTAATACATGTTCAACTCAAATACAATAGTAATGACACAAACTCAATTACAGTTTTCTCAACTCTCTACTCATTTTTGTTTCTGAACACAGACACAACTCAAAATCTGTTAAAGCTCGCAAAGAGCAAGTGACGAAAAGTGAAAATTAAATGGAATACATTAAACAAACAAGATTTACTGTGCTCTTTGTTCTAAGTTTGTACATAGAAGAAGCATTATTAGGTTTACACAGACGTGACCCACCGCGCCTTGTGTTTGCTCAACTACTCGTATTTAGTCGCGCAGGTGATATACGGATACGACTCTAATCTAATGTTTAATAATGAAACTTACCCATTAGAATATAAGGTCTTAATTCGCACATCGTAATTTGTTTTTCAAGCTCTCGAAATATCTTCAGGTTAAAAATAAAACGGTATCAAATATTGAGCACTTATTTCGTTTATAATTAAATCGCAATGGAGAGTCCATTTTTCTAACATGAGAGCCTAAGTTTTTACTAACATTATGGATCCCTGTTATCCGAAATAAATACTTTTTATTTTATTTTATTTTATTTATTTATTTTTATTTATTAGCCAAAAAATAAGACGTTTATTTTGTTAATTATGTAGAATCTTAATTTTCTAAACTTTAGCCGTATTTAAAGGCTATTAACGTTTGCGTCATCCGAATTAATATTAATTAATGTATCAGACGTTAATCTAGTTAATAGCTGTGTTCATGAGATAGGTATAATACTTATCGATAAACTTATCGATATAAAAATACTAACGCCCGTATTCACAAACATTACTATGAGGTCTCACAGTGCGCGTGGGTGGGTGACGCACGAACCAATCACAGAGTTCTATTCAACGCTGTGAATTCGATTTGCTGCTTCACTTAAGCAAGTATCGTTTGTGAATACGGGCGTTAGTGTTGTGAGTGTCATTCAACACAAGGTAGGGTAGTTGATAAGATGCCAGATAAATGAGAGTTATTTTCCTTACAGTTCAGACTGAACGCCTAAAGTTCAAGACAATTCATTAGTTATAACATTAGTTATTAATCATGCGAATGTTTCTCGTCTATCACTGACTAACAACAGGAGCTAGAGTGTCACATTGTATTGCTATAGGAAATATTTCAATTCATATAATAATTGAAAAGCGAACCAAACCTCCCATCCTTTCAATAGTGTTTCCATTTGTCCACATTAGTCATCATTAAAGCGGACTTCTGCCCGTGTGTAACATGAGAGGCATTGTTAAAACCGGAGCTTCCGACGCTCCCGTACAAGTTACATTTATTTCAGTTTCCACATTAGTTAATAACGCAAAGATCTAAAAAAAATTAAGGCAAACCTACTGAGCACCGTATCCTTTCAATAGTGTTGCCATTTGTCCACATTAGTCATCATTAAAGCGGACTTCTGCCCGTGTGTAACATGAGAGGCATTGTTCAAACCGGCGCTTCCGACGCTCGCTCCCAGACTAGACGCGGTCGGTAATTGTTCAGTTCTGACTCTATTAACTGAGAGATTTGAACAGAATTCAAATGGAATGCAAGAGTAGAGTTACACGCGCGTTAAATAACTAGGCTGAGTTACACCATCAACTTTGACCGTAACTACTACTACCACCCTTAAGCTGGATTGCACCATCTTACTTTAACTTTGATAAACGTCAAAAATCTGTCAAACTCCAAACAAAAAACACCGGTTATCGTTATAGCCACAGTTAAAATTAGGAAAAGATTGTTTCAAACCAAAATAAGACTGAAACATCTGAAAGCTCAAAAGATAAAAGGCTTTTTTGTCTACTTCCTCCATAGTAAAAGAACCTTTGTTCAAATCGATCAAATCAAATCAAACCATTTTTATTAGCGAACATTTGTATACATTACAGTAGGTGTTTGTTTAGAAGTTATCTTCAAATTGAGGATTTGTAAGAAAACGTTAACCAGTAACGTTACGACTCGCGAAGATGTTTAAACTTTAGCTAAGTTATATATGCAAGAGTTATTTTAACCGTCATGTGGACAGAGCCTTATGGGTTTTCCGGCTGCATCGTATGTGGACTGCTTCCGGCGCGTTAATTACGCCGGTGCAATGTTACCGCTCGAATGGGGGGAAATTGCTAGTGTGTTTTCTTGATAGAGTTGTTCAGTTAGACTATAAACTTGATGCATAGATAATTAAACTTGATGCATAGACTATAAACTTAATATTTATAATGCTTTTATAAATATTCTTGCACTTATCATACTATTCTTTATGAACTACGAACATAAGAGATACTTATACTATGCAGAATTCTAAACAGCATGTAAGTTTGGTAAAAGATAATAATTCTGTTAATTTTGACATCAATAATTACAATAGTAGTGGTGATTTAAGGTTTTTCACCATGGTGGTGGTGGCTTTTGGTGGTTTAACATACCTTTCCACAACTTTAGGACTAGCTTTGAACACCGTCCGCCATTGCAAAAAGGCTTCAAGAGAAATTAACTAACATTTGTGTTGAATTACGCTTATACCGTAAAATGTAAGTACTGAAAATTTTTCGTTCACGGCACGCGCACGTATACACAACGACCGGCTGTGGAATCTACGCCGCAATCCACTTCCGGTTACATAAAATATTTCAGGGGACTATTTTTCTAACAAATTAGTTTCAGAGGTCGCTTTTAATTTATCAAGAGGCTCCACTCAATAAATTCTGGACCGTGGCATAAGTTTTTAAGCCCGTATTCACAAACGATGCTTGCTTAAGTCCTCTCCCCTCTTGGACCCCGACTGTGTCGGACGTGTTTACTCAAAGCTAGTGAAGTAGTTTAAGTAGTTTTTAATAATTTAATTCGAAAGTGGAAACCGTAAATTCATTACAATAAATAGGAGCGCNGTACACGAGTCGCGCCGAACCTCGGACAAATTGACCAGCTGAGTGACAATATCGCAATTATTTCATAGTCACCATACAACGTTTGACAACAGACCAATTTCATTACGTATCCACCACGTAATAGGTGCACCAAACACATTTTGCACACTAAGTTTTAATTAAATTTATTAAATTATTATGAGATCCGATAAACTTGTTCTAAGTATTTTTACTACCGATGTAGCCTATTGTGTTAGCGCTTAGTTAAAATACATTCCGTACCTATTTATTCAATCAATGCCTATGTAGATGGCTGACAAACTAGGCTCTCAAAAAGTATCTTTTCAGTTAATTAGGTATTGTAATTAACTGGTTCTTATTACTAGGTTGAGAGCCTATCTGTCCCGGCTCTCCATTTTGACTTGTCCATTTAATGGTCAATCAAAATGCCAGCTTAAAATCTAACGATGCCAAGCACTGAATCGGTTGTTTACCAAATCAATGTATAAGGCGTCTTTAATGACAGTGACCCAGTGCCAGACAGTTACACAGATATTAAGGTATTGCGAGCTCACCAAAATACCCACGCATCCCTGAGACCGCGTCAAAGACGACAAATCAAAACATAACCTAGCTACCCCTCTAACTCCTCTCGCCTCTTGGACCCCGACTGTGTCGGACGTGTTTACTCAAAGCTAGTGAAGTAGTTTTTAATAATTTAATTCGAAAGTGGAAACCGTAAATTCATTACAATAAATAGGAGCGCATAAAACGGCAGAAGCTACAAACATAGAAACAAACAAGCTGCGATTCACGTAAGTCAACTTCACGTAGCGATAAACAAACCTCTATTCATCCCACTCACACTCGCACAAGGTAAACTAGAGGGTCAACTTAAACTGGACGGAAAGCAAGTTTGTACTAAAGTGTCGATACCGACCAACATAGAGAGACCCCTGACCGCTGTCTGCGAAACGAGCCGTTTTAACTTCTGAGATCCTGGTACTTCGCGATGTCTCTCAAACGTACACCTCCACACACTCCTGCGACGATGTCCCCTGCACCCCCGGCCCCCGCGCGGAAGCCCGCAGCCTCGGCTGCCGCGCCCGCCCTGCCTACGACGTCACAACAGCTAAGTGCGGAAGCGGACGCAGCACTGGATACTGTCACCATGCGCAATGTAAGCAAGCGTAAATTTCAATCAGACCAGGAGATAGTAATGCGCGAATTTATGTCAGAGATGAGAACTATGTTCAATAATTTTACTGATTCACAAAACCAAAAACTTTCCTCAATACAAAACTCTGTGACGGTTATTAAAGAGCAAAATGACGAAATTGTCAAGTCGCTAGACTTTTTGAGCCAGAAGTACGACGAAATGCGGGAAGAAATAGACAGTTTTAGAAAAGAACAAAAGGAAAGCCGAAATTACATTGACACACTTGAAAGAAAAATTGAACAATTAGAACGGAAATCAAAATCAAATGAAGTGGAAATACGAAACATACCAAAACCAACTGGCCTGGAAACAACTCAAGATTTACGAAAATCTTTTCAAAACATCTGCTCTGCGATTGGCGTGAACATAGGCGATGGAGAAATAAAGGCATTATACAGAATTAATACGAAAATAGAAATAAACAAGCCAATTATTGTTGACTTTGTTAGCAGCACATGTAAAGAGAGACTTTTATCTGGATTAAAGTCATATAATGCCCAGTACTCGTCCAATAAGCTAAATACAAAGCATCTGCATATAAGTGGTCCGGAACGTCGTATCTTCATCTCGGAATCACTCACCTTTAAGGCGAAGAAGCTTTTCCGCATGGCAAGAGACTTTGCTACTGAAAATAAATACCAGTATTGTTGGACATCGCATGGAACCGTGTACCTGAGACAAAGGGAAGGATTAAGGGCGCTAAAAATTACTTCTGAAGAGGACTTACCAGTACCGGAGTCGTCATCCAAATGACTAGATGCATGTTGTTTAGATTATTTTAATTTATCTTGTTTATCATTGTATATAAATTCTCTCCTACTCGTCATACACGCAAAATACAATAACATAAACTCATACATACACTTAAAAATGATACTCATAAACACACACATACACATACTTTACACGATGGGGCTGGCAATACTAGGACATTATTACCATAAGAATATACCCAGAGTTTTTCTCAGAAACACAAATAGATATTTTTCTTTTAAAAGTTCTCTTATGTATTTCAGTCAATCTGCTTGTTATTATATCTTATTAAGTCCAATATGGGTACTACAAATAAAATTATAAATGATATTATTGACGAGACAGACGCTATTAAATGTCACCAAATATTAAGCCCCGACACTTGCTCACAGTTTCTTACACCTAGAACAACACATAATGCAAAAACACTATGCATTTTAAGTCATAATATTCGCAGTATCAATAAAAACTTAGATAACTTCCTATTATTCTCATTCTACATAGATGTTCACGTTGATGTTTTTGCATTTAGTGAGTGTTGGACCGCAGCGGACTCTATTCTTCCCTCGATTAGTAACTACAACGCATACCATACAAAAAAAAGCTACAATCAAAATGATGGAGTAGTTGTCTATGTCGCCGATTACCTAAAAACTAATATTTATGAACCGGAATACATGTCTGATTGCAACTGTCTTGTTGTGGACTTAGATCAGAAGCTATCAATCATATGCCTATATCGTTCCCCAAGCTTTAAAAATCTAACCAATTTTATTGACTCCCTTAATAAATTACTAAATACAATTAAAACAAAATCGATAATCCTCACAGGAGATTTAAATATTGATACGCTCAACGCCGGCTGCAGTGATACGGCAGAATATCTCGATGTTCTAGCTGCAAATGGGTTAGTCCAAGGTATTACGATGGCAACAAGATCTCCATCGAACACCTGTCTTGATCACTTCATGGGCAAATGTCAATTTCCTTGGGAAACGGCTGTCTTTGAGGGAACAAATATTACAGATCATTCGCCCATTTTGTTTTATTCAAACAATGTCTACTATTCACATAAAACTAATGTACCAAAAATAAAATCTAAGTTAAATTACAACGCTATAGAAGCCTATTTGGAAGAATCTTCTTGGAAGGAGTATTATGAGAGCACTGATGCCAACTGGTGTGCGGAATACTTGATTAATCGAGTTCAACACGCTATCAGTAATTTTTCTGTCTCCATAGAATTATCAAAAAAACGAAATCCTCTCAAGCCGTGGATAACTGCAGGTGTTATCAGATCATTAGCAAAAAGAAACAGAATTCACAAATCNATCGTTTAGTCCTTGGAAATGTTTGATAAATACGTTTAAAAAGCTTTAAAAGCCGTTTTTAAAATTGTGACAGTTGACGAATTAAGGATCTATGCATAATGATCCTGAAAATGTACAGCTATCGACTATAGAGGTGTTTTACGATGAACCAATTCCAACCAAAGTCCCATGCGCTCGGAACACTTTGAAACTTACGGTCGCCTATTTTTCCGAAATATCCGATTATATGACAGTAACGTCACTAGAGAAATTTAGAATGGTTAATTCTTAATAGTAAACAGCCACTTTTTTTCCAAAAGTCTTCAGTTTAATAAGGGAAACTGACCAGCATAGTCGTATCGCCATTCGTGACGAAAATGTGAGCTTTTACACGTCTCGTCAAACAACTGACTATTTGAACACTCAAAATATGAAATAAACAGGTCCAATGCTACAAAATTCTTGCTTGAAATCTAAACACTTCTTTTGGTACCCATATATTAAAATTAAATGCGTGAACAGCGATTTATGTAGCCAGAAGAAACTGTCGGTGCGGTCAAAAACCATGCTTTGAAGGTGCCTCAAGCTGAGTGGAAAAAATGCTATGAAAAGTGTTTTGAACACATTAAAAAGTACATAAATCATGAAAGACAATACCAATAAACGCAATCAATACCATTTTAATAATAAACAACTTTGTTTTCATAGTTAGGCTCACAACTTAAATAGTGTCCCACGTATTCCTGTATGCGAACTGACAGGTGGTCAAAACGTTCATCAAAAGATGTCGTTGTAATCCTCCATTATTTATTGCATTAGTATCTATCTAATGAAATCCTAGTATGTGTGCCCGATTTTTTTTTATCGGCCGATAGTTTAGTCGGGCAGTTAATCAGTATGGGCTGGGCATGTATAGAAGTGCGCACATTCCACCGATTTGGTATCGGCGGATTCTTCATACAAATTAAAATCGGACCCAACTATACAGGGTGGAAACGATAAGTGATCTCACTCGATTATTTCTAAACTATACAAGATTTCGAAAATCTGGTTACTGATCCTGAAAGTGCTTCACGAGCTCTTTCAAACGGTATCAGTAATGGATTACAGAATTAATTGGATCTATCCGAAAATTCTGTGTTTTCAGCCTCCATACTAAATGTATGCCAGCCACACAATATTAGAAGTGTCATTTTTTTAATGAAATAATTAACACTTAAATTGAACTCCAATTGGCATTCTCATTTAAAATTAAACATTGGTTTTAAGCTTTACTTGCTATAATATTATCAAGACATGAGTGCCATGACTGTAGCAGTACTAAATGTATGGAAGTTGGAAACATTGAATTTTCGGTTAGATCCAGTTTATTTTGTAACCTATTATTGGTACCCTTGAATAGAGCTCGTGAAGCACTTTTAGGATCAGTAACCAGTTTTTGGATATCTTGAATAGTTTTTAATATTATGTGGTTTTACTAAATGTATGGAAGCTGGAAACATTGAATTTTCGCATAGATCCAGTTTATTTTGTAACCTATTATTGGTACCGTTGGATAGAGCTCGTGAAGCACTTTCAGGATCAGTAACCAGTTTTTGGATATCTTGTATAGTTTAGAAATAATCGAGTGAGATCACTTATCGTTTCCACCCTGTATAGGCCTACTAAAAGTCGGTGGTCTGCGCCTAGGCTAAAAGTTATGGATAATAATATAATCCCAAACACTACCTATCTGGGAAATTGAAAATAAAAAACCGTGTGTACTCTTAAACTAATCTCCTATATAATTTGACTAAAACGAAGTAACAAAAGTGGTTTTACTTTATACTTTCTGCTTGACGACGTGGGCCAGGTCGTATTTGCCGCGGACGCACTTCAGCTTCACTCCGGGACAATCCTTTAACCTGGAATTGAGAGGAAAAACATTTGAAAAAATATGAAAACTTGAGGTAGTGCCTTGATTTGAATTTTATGCCATTTAAAAATATTGGCATTACAAAAGTTGTGGATAGATCAACCAATAATTTACTAATTAGTTTTGCAGGGCAATCGAATACCGCACTTAGCCTCATGATTGGGCCATTGTGTGCCAGCTAATAATGTAAATCGTATAGGTAAATTAATTTTGACTATTGTATTTTGGCGTCATTCGTAAAAATGAAGAAAACTCATTTTTTTTACAAGAATGCTATTGTAATAAAATTCTTGTTGCAATATTATCAACAAACGACGTGCAAAGCGCGAACCCTTGAAGACTGTTAGCGCCATCTAGCTATGATCTGTGTAAACTAATAAATGCAACACAAAAGTTTGTTGCAGTTTTGTTTTTTATTTACTTACATAAAATATAAATATCATTCCAAAAATATCCACTAATATTAAGTAAGTCAACTTATTGAAAATGGTACAAAGTGGCCTGAAAATTATCAACATCAAAAAATATATTCAACTAGCTTTCCGCCCGCGGCTTCGCCGGCGTTGAATTTTGTCTGTCACAGAAAAACTTTATCGCGCGCGTCCCTGTTTCAAAAACCGGGATAAAAACTATCCTATGTTCTTTCCCGGGACTCAAACTATCTCTATGCCAAATTTTATCAAAATCGGTTGCGAGGTTTAAGCGGGAAAGCGTAACAGACAGACAGACAGAGTTACTTTCGCATTTATAATATTAGTTGGGATAAATGTTATTGTATTCTTATGAAATACTAATTATGATTGATTCGTTTTCTTACCTGCCAACTCTAACTAAAACTATATTGTGCTCCTGGAGATTGTGTCCAATGCCGGGGACGTATGCCACCATCTCTTTACCATTAGATAAGCGTACCAGCACACATTTCCTGTTGGCCGAGTTGGGTTTTTTGGGCTTCTTGATTAATGTTTTCAGTACTACACCCTGGAAACATTTAATATGCTTGTTTAGAGACAGCAATTAGTGTAACAATTAAAAAGATAAGAATGATAAAGACAGTCAGAATATTTTTTTAAGCAGCAGTCAGGTATCTTTTACAATTTACAGGAATTATACAAACAATTTTTTTTGTTAAAATGCATAAGTATTATAATATAAGAAGTCATTTGGCTTATTATTAATAATAATTGAAATTTAAAGTATAGATATTACAAGGCATTGTAGAACTTTGAAACATTTAGAACCATCTTATTGGAATAAGTGATAATGTTTTAATCTGATTATCAGAAATTAGGTAGGTAATTTGTAATATTATAATGTTTCTCTACAACAAAAAACTACAAGTAAGTAAAACTAAGTTTTACCAGGTTTATTTACCAGTCTGTAATTAAAGTTTTCATGATTATTAATCTATGATTATTTCATGTTTTTTTAATAAAATCTGTATACCTTTGCAAATGGGTTTCCATTGAGTGGGTTTCTTGATTTTCTATCCTTAATGTGGGGTCCAGTTCTGTGCATCTGAGCCAGGGATGCCATGGCCCTGGACAACAGACTTTGGCCAGGAGCAATCTGAGCTATGGGGTTCGGCAGAACAGAGGCCAATGAAGGTGGAACGGGAACTGAAATTAGTTGCAGTGTTGTACGTAAAAATAGTGAAGTAAGATTTATTGTTATTAAACTTTCGTTAATTTAGTATTAAGAAATCAGACAATAATTAAATGTGAACTAAAAATAGAAATACCTATTGGTAAGTAGGTACCTTACCAGATTTTTTTTTAACTAGCACACAGTATTATTGTGAACATGTAAGTTTATTAAGTAAAACTGATTGTATAAATACCTTTTATTTGATGTATTTGAGATTTAATACCAACTGAAAGAAGCGACAGCCCTTTCCTGAGGACGTTCATCTAAAAACCATTTTTATCATTAGTAGTGTTCGATACAATGTAATCGAGTATGACGTAACATTTAAAATCAATTCAATACTTACCTTGTTAGTTTAATTGTAATTTTGTTCAGTTTTTACAGAAATAATAAAATATCAATGGGTCACAACATCCCTAAAATTTTGACATTGACAGCTTAACTTTTTGACACTGACGTTGACGTTTCATTACTTTTTTTCGTCTGCAGCCAAAGAAGTCTAACCAGTAAGGTTTGACCTAATAAAAAAGGGACTTGGCGAGAAAGTGAAGCATCGTGTTTAGTGTTTAGCAGTTAAAATGTGCATGAGTGTAGGCAATAGAAACAAAACGGTGCATAAATATCTTTTCAAGTTCTCTCAAGATCAAATTTTAATGTGCAAACCTCACGAAGACATAATCTCTCTCGCTCTAAACAAAAAAAAAGAAGAAGTTAAATTGTTTTGCTTTTGGCGCGATAAATAATTTAAAGTTTTAAATCAATTTACTTTATGCCCGTAAATCAACGCAGGATTATTTAAAGTTTAATGATTTTATTTACTTTAAATTTTTGTGATTTGAGTTTGAGTTTAGATTGTGTTAGGTACTTACAAAGAAAGTTTCACAAGTTAATCTTAAACTTTATTAAAACTTGATTAAAAGTAACTAGATTGTCTTTTTATTAAGTTTACTAAAAAGACAATCTAGTTACTTACACAATGTGCTTTTTCATAAAGGTGGTAAGTAAATAAAAGATAAATAAGTAGATAGTATAAGTGTTTTAATAATACCGTTCGTGCAAGTATTTTACCGCTGTTTATTTAGAATCAATCAACGGATAGATAACAGTACTTAGAAAGAATTACAGAAAATATAAATATTTTTCTGGATAGGAAGATATTTATAATTTATTGTGTTGCATTCTGAACAGTTAGTATTTCGCAAATGTACGGCTGACGCTGGTGGCACCACCAGTCGCGAAGTCCGAAGTTCATAGAGTCCATCCCAACGCAGTGCGGCTCCGCAGGGTTTTCACTGAAAAACCAATCTTAATTTTATGTTATTTGTAAGAGATGCAGGATGCTGCGTGCAGGCAAATGTGAACCGAATGCCTGCAGTATTTGGGTTGTTTATTTATGAGATGTTACGTATTACGGGTGACCTGCATCATTTCTTTCACGCATGTTCTTTTGTTTTTTGCGCTCGCTGGTTATTTGTTAAAAATATGTAAGTAGGTCAAAAACAAATTAGTAATTTGCTCTGGCACATCTGAAATATTTACGAAACGACGGATTTAAAAAAAAATTCTGTTGTTACCTACTGATAAAGATATATTATAAGTTATGTGCATGTGTGTAAGTAAGTACCTATGCCATATGTTCGTATGTATTTGTTTTTTTTTACTCGTAATTCATCATTACCTTTTCAATCCGTTTTGTCCAGCCCAAGTGTGAAATTCTGTGTCTTCTATGTTTTCACCTGTTACCAAAAATAAACAATTAGGCATTTCAGCTTGAGTTTAAGCCAAATACAGTTAAGTAGGCCTACAATTAAAATTCAAGATTTACCGTCAACATTCGCCCAGACTTGATAGTTTTTTAGGTTGCTAATGCCAAGCCACACTAAGAGTTTGTATTCCGTGCCCACAATACTCTGGTACTGCATGCTCCTAACTATTTTCTGGATAAACTCAAATTGATCCTGAAAATAAATAAGATTGTTATTATCGAACAAAGGTACTTTACCCTGTGTAAACGATACTCAATTAGGTACAAGAAAATAAAAAAAAAAGGTTTTCGTTCGATGGATCGTAAATGTAGGTAACTATCCATAATTTACTATTTGAAAGATTTACTATTTGGAGATGCTCTACATATTGTATGAGAATAAAGCATGGAACCGTCATGCCAATTGCTTAAACCATTCATTCAGAAGTAGGACGCTTTTCAAGTAGGCTGTCTGCATAATAATCAAGGAAAATAATTTATTATACAAACCCTGGTCTTTGGCACCGCCAATTTGGCTCCAACATTGGCGCAATCATCCCGAGCCTCCGTCCATGTTTTGGCATGATACATCAATTTGTACCCATGACTGTCATTTGGGTTTACAATGTAATCTAAAGAAAGAAAATAGGTAAATATTATGTGACGTCATTTACTAGAATAGGTAATAAGTAATAACAACAAACAGTCGGGTTGTTGTTATGTTATTCTCAAAGGTTATCAAAGCGTGCGGTTATCGCGAAAATTTGTATCGCTCTAATAGAATGCACTTATTTTAACATGTAACTAAACGCTATTTACCTAGAGTTGATAATGTAATAAATAGTTGTGTTAACTATACTATAATAATAGTGTTTTTATAATTCGTACCTTTTGGAACATCGCAAAGAGTTGACGCAATGGAGATTAGAAAGATAAATGTTCCAAAAGTTCTGAAACAAATTAACATTCTTATGTTCATATTGTTCATGTTAAATAAATCACAAGGCATAGGCACTATAATGTTACTGTAACTTGTCATTTACCTCATGTTGTTAGTTCTGTGGAGGGGCTCCCACAAGTATTTTGAGCTTGCTTGAGGGTTAACTGCAGCAGAAATTTGTCTTCCCCTAATAATAAAGTTGAATTTTAACTTTCAGTTTTTCACAGATATTTTTTCTTTTGACACCAACTTTTCCAATATCTCTAATTAAATGTTCGGTTTACTAATACATTCGACAACACAGTAGACTTACTTACAATAATTAGTTCTAAATACGCACAATTTAAAATGATAAAGAGGACACAGTGTTTAGATTTTATATGCTATCGTCCGAACCAAAACAGTATAAAAAGCGTTTTATCTGACCGCATTCTAAAATAACAGTAGTTAAAAGCAATAACTTACCCAAAAGTCTTGATGTTATTAATTACAAAGTGTGATTTGTGACCCTGTCACCTTGGTAACCAACACTTAGCTTCGGTGTAAGCAGAACGAGTTTTTCGCGTTCGAGTGTTCCTACTTTCTTTCACAGGTCCATCCGTAAGACAAAGCGATTGTCAACTGAGCAAAGTCTCGTTGAGATAACGGTTCAACATTCCAATTTACTTTAACCTTACTGTAAACCGTATTGAAGCCTCCACAAATCTCTCCTTTTTGGAAACCAACAGCTTCATTGCATTTTTGAGTGGTGTTTGGAGCAGGTGATATCTATTTTTTGCTTTATGTAGCGTGATAATATCAGGTAAAGTATTGCAAAAATGATCCAACCCGCATAAGTCACGGACATGACAGAATTTGCGATATTTGCGATACCCATAAGGCGCTACACATACTGAAAGCAGGAGCGGGATGAGGTCGAGTAAACGGTATTAGATTTGTCAGTAAACACGCACCGCTAAAAGTTAAAGGACCGCACAAGAGTGCGCGGGTCGGGTGCAGAACGGTATCGGCTACGATTGTCTTAATTTTTTTTACAACATTTTGAACGATTTTGAAAAGTTTATTTTTTCTTTTCTTTCGTTTTCGATCTTTCAATAATGTGTTTTTTTCTCTGTTTGAATAGTTTCGTTGATCAGTGATCAAGGTTATTGACATTATAGATCCGAGGTAATTGTTGCTCATTCATTAAAAATACTGACACCTTGAAAAGGAGTAGCTACAAACGATCCGCTCCTCTCATGCGTGTACTCACACTGTGTGTGATACGCTTTAATGCTTTTAACAATGCAATTACTTTGAAACATGTGTTTTTCTAATATGCCTATCAAATCATTGAAAGTAGGTAAAGTCGTTAAGGAGATATTAACATGTGGGAAAACTGGGTTTCCACCTAATCACGGCAAACGTATAGGATGTCCAACTGCAAGTTAGACCGACGACCTCAAGAATATAGTTGGCTGAAAAAGCAGGATTGGGGCCTGATTACTACACCATGCAGACTTTAATTATTATATACCGATAAGTGAAGATTGTAAAAAAATTAAATGTAACAATCACTAAGATATTCGTATTAAATATCACATGACGAGGTAGATATGTAGACTAGACTAAAGAAACTAGGAGATTATTTACTTAATCAGTTATTAATGGAAAAATATATTTTGCAATCAATAGATAAGATTTGCAATTAGGTAGGTACGTATCAATATAATGTAGAGACGTTTGTATCTATAACCACAGAATAATAATAAGTACTACCTATAACTACTTACATTTATTATAGGCCTACTAAATACATTGGAAAATTATGTATGTATTACAATAAAAAGGAAACAAACTATTACAGCGTAATCTTATTTTCAATCGAAATGAGTGCGCTATAGAGTAACAACTTCCGCAATATTTACACAATTAAAGCATTTTTTAGAAAATTATAAACAATGCTTTTAAATATTATAAGTCTTTCTTATTTACTCCACTTTTTTTCTTTCTATGAATCGGAGAGGCAGTCCATCGATGACGCTCTGTACAACGTCAAACTTGGGCTCCACGGGGGGGTCCACGGGGTGCGACTCGGGCGCCGGCTCCACGCTGAACCGGGACAAGATGGCCGCCAAGCCGGCCAGGGACTGCATCAAACCCAAGCGTTCTCCTGCAACGAATATAATAATAATACTTTACTTATTTGCACAGAAACATACAGAAAGGTGATAGATAGCGATGATTAGAAACATTGATATTACTTTACTTAATTGATTAACAAATCCGCCCTAAAATGTTAAGCCATTCAATAAATAGGTACCCCACGGATTTTTTTTGCGTTGTAGTCATAAAACATTATATCAATTTAGTATACTGATAAAAAACTAAACAAAATCAAAATCACGTTAGACATAAAAAAAATATAAAAAAAACATACCAATACAGGCTCGTGGTCCATCACCAAAAGGCAAATATGTGAATTTATTCGCCAATCCATTTTTAGGGTCAAATCTTTCAGGTCTGAACTCCGTAGGATTATCGAAGTATTGAGGGTCAGTCTGCAAAGCTTGCAAGGGGATTGAGATCATTACACCTTCATCTATAGTCAAGTTGAGATCCGTGAAAGTATACTTCCTACTACATCTCCGTGCCAAGTATCCCAGAGACGGAAATTTTCTCATACCTTCTCTGAAAGTCCAGTCAAGGTAAGTCATATCTTTCACAGCTTCATACGACAACTTGTTATCGTGTTTGCTTAGTACTGCATCTATATCGGCTTGTACCTTTTTTTGGACTTCAGGATAGTATGCAAGCTGATGTAAGGTGTAGCTAGTAGCCGACGAGGACGTCTCGAAGCCAGCGGCAAAGAACACAAACACCTGAGCTGCAATCAGCAAGTCGTCCAACTCCAAAGTCGCGTAGTCCGGGCTACCATCAGGTTTCACTTTCTCTAATGACTCTACCTTGATTATGCCTTTCTTCTTACATTCTAATAACAAGTCAATAAAATCATTTCTATTGGAAGGTTGGTAATTCCTTTGTTTCTGGATATCATTTACTAGTGTAACTATTTGGTTCTCTAGATGACCCAAAAACTTGAGTTGTCGAGTTAAACGCGGAAAATTATCTTTTAGTACATTAACGACCACTTGACGGAGGTCGAATTTGAAAATGTCAGCACCTAGTTTCCTGAAAGCGGATTCTTCTTCGTTGAGGGAGCCGGCATCAAGGCCAAAGCCGCAGGCGCCGATGAAGTCGGTGGTGTAGCGCGCCATGAGGTCGCGCGCGTCGATGGCTTTGCCTTTGCGAGCGGCGTCCAGCGCCCGCGCCTGCAGCTGCTCTGCGCGCTCCACTATCAGCGGGAACATCGCCTTCAACTTGCCGCTCGTGAACGCAGGGGTCATGCGCTGTCTCAACAAACGCCATAGATCTCCTTCGGCGAAAAACAAGTTGCTCAGAAGTGGTTCAAGACCCCTTTTATCCGGGTGTATCCCACGTTCATAGAAATGCACAAAGTCTGTCAGGAGAACATGCTTTATAAGCTCCGGATCCCTGATTAGTAAGCCTGGGGTACTAGATCTAAAGAATCCAACAACTTTTTCGTTTGGGTACTTTCTGTATAGATCCACAAAGCTCTGTGTAATACTTTTTCGCATTAAAAAAGTCTCGCGACCAGTACCGAAAAAAATTATAGGTTTATCATGTTTTACTCCACGTTTTTCCCAGTACTTAAAATTTCTTGTGTTATAGAAATAAATTGCAACGATAAAAATCAGAGCTATGATTATGGTAATCATTTTTATTTTTCAACACTACCAAATCCGAATGAAAATAGAGAACTAAATCAACGTATAAGTATTGTGATAGCTCTACACCGACTAAATTATATCAAACAGTCTCAATCATTATCAAGCCTGTTATCAATTAATTTCCCTAATCACTCTGATAACTTATTCTGTGTTTTGCACGCTTACAATACGTAGGTACATGTAAAAATCTGCATGAAGCGGGTTAACTATTTTATTCCCTGCAGTGCAGCGTTGCCATTCCTAAGATGATTGCCGTGTTTTACGGAAATTAGACATAATTAAAAGGAAATTTACGACTTCTACGATAGCAAACCTACTTGACACCTATCGACCCGCTCTGCTCACGAGAGCTTTAAGATTGTATATGACTGTGACTAACACACTAATACCTATAAGCAACTAGCGGCCGCCCGTGACTTCGTACGCGTGGATCCCGTTTTAGCCCCTTCATCTAGATAGATTGAAAAAATCTAAACCACGTAATCTTACGCGGTTTAGATTTTTTCATACAAATGTTTTTTCCCGCTAACTCTCGTTCCTGTGGGAATTTTGCAATATTCTGTTGTAACTAAGCCTCCTACCTCTTATATTAATGTACGGACAAACATTATTTAGGTAAATAACGCTTTAAAATATTTCATGCTGTAAAAAATATTGTCTATATTAAGAAAATGTTTGTCGTGTCTATTCAGAGGAGGTGTGATTTGTATGTAAGTGTGATCAAAGGACACTAAAATAATAATATAACTGGAGTCCCCATTGATCACCCAGGGCATCATATCCGTGGGTGATCAAAGGACACTAAGTTGTCGCTGGAAGTGGAATAGATCCGTTTAAAAGCAACCGACAATCAATAAAATGAGATGCAGAAAGAAAGAGCATAATATTAAATTACTTAGCGTAGCAGTATACTCAATATTGATGTCATTTAAACAATACTTTTAAAATTGAAAGTTTTACGATTTACTCCATTTTTTTTCTTTCTACGAATCGGAGTGGCAGTCCACCGGTGATGCTCTGCACGACGTCAAACTTGGGCTCTACGGGCGGGTCCACGGGGTGCGACTCGGGAGCCGGCTCCACGCTGAAACGGGACAAGATGGCCGCCAAGCCGGCCAGGGACTGCATCAAGCCCAAGCGTTCTCCTGCAACGAATATAAAAATAGTTAATTTATTTATTTATTTGCACAGAAACATGGGAGGCACCTACCTACATCCAGAAAGGTGATAGATAAATCAAGATCAGACTCAACATGTTTCGCCTTAATAACTTTATGCATGCTTTTTTTACGAAGAAAATTACTTGAATTAATTCAAATTAAATATTAGGACACCAAATTGTGGACTAAAATAAAAACCTCATTAATAACTTCGACCTACTCTAAATACAAATTTTCTGCATTCAAAATTAAATTACCAAAATACAAAATGCACGTAGCTAGATGTTAAATAATTTTAAAAGATACATACCAATACAAGCTCGTGGTCCATCACCAAAAGGTAAATATGTGAATTTATTCGCCAATCCATTTTTAGGGTCAAATCTTTCAGGTCTAAACTCCGTAGGATTATCGAAGTATTGAGGGTCAGTCTGCAAAGCTTGCACGGGGATCGAAATCATTACACCTTCATCTATAGTCATGTTCAGATCAGGAAAAGTATACTTCCTACTACATTTACGTGATAAGAATCCCAGAGACGGAAATTTTCTCATACCTTCTCTGAAAGTCCAGTCAAGATAAGTCATGTCTTTCACAGCTTCATAGGACAGCTTGTTATCATGTTTGCTAAGCACTGCGTCTATGTCGGCTTGGACTTTTCTTTGAACTTCAGGATAGTATGCAAGCTGATGTAAGGTGTAGCTAGTAGCCGATGAGGACGTCTCGAAGCCAGCGGCAAAGAACACAAACACCTGAGCTGCAATCAGCAAGTCGTCCAACTCCAAAGTCGCGTAGTCCGGGCTACCATCAGGTTTCACTTTCTCTAACGACTCTACCTTGATTATGCCTTTTTGCTTACATTCTAATAACAAATCAATAAAATCATTTCTGTTGGAAGGCTGGTAATTCCTTTGTTTCTGGATATCATTTACTAGTGTAATTATTTGATTCTCTAAATGATCCAAAAACTTTAGTTGTCTTGTTAAACGTGGAAAATTGTCTTTTAGAACAGTGACGACAATTTGGCGAAGATCGAATTTGAAGATGTCAGCGCCTAGTTTTCTAAAAGCAGATTCTTCTTCGTTGAGGGAGCCGGCATCAAGGCCAAAGCCGCAGGCGCCGATGAAGTCGGTGGTGTAGCGTGCCATGAGGTCGCGCGCGTCGATGGCTTTGCCTTTGCGAGCGGCGTCCAGCGCCCGCGCCTGCAGCTGCTCTGCGCGCTCCACTATCAGCGGGAACATCGCCTTCAACTTGCCGCTCGTGAACGCAGGGGTCATGCGCTGCCTCAACAAACGCCACAAATCTCCTTCAGCGAAAAACAAATTTTTGAGAAGTGGTTCAAGTCCCCCTTTATCAGGATGTACTCCACGCTCATAGAAATACACGAAGTCGGTCATAAGAATTCGCTTTATAATATCCAGATCCCTGATTAGTAAGCCTGGGGTACTAGATCTAAAAAATCCAACAACTTTTTCGTTTGGGTACTTTCTGTATAGATCCACGAAGGTCTGAGTGATACTTCTGCGCATTAATAAAGTCTGGGTAGCACTACCGAAAAAGATTACAGGTTTATCATATTTTACTCCACGTTTTTCCCAGTACTTAAAATTTCTTACGTTATAAAAATAAACAGCAACAATAAAAATCAAAGCTATGATTATGTTAATCATGGTAATTTTTGGGCACAATTAAATCCGAATGTAAATGGAGAACTTAATTGACGTATTGATATTGTGATAGCTGTTCACCGACTAAATAATAACCAACAGTTTCAATCATATAATGAAGTACTCTTGGCTTTTTATCAATTTTATTAATTATCCTAATCACTGATAATTTCTTCTGTATTTTACGCACTTGTATTATGTAAAATCTGCGTGAAGCGGGTCATTTTAATACCTGCAGCGTTGTCAGTGCTATCGCAATGTACTCATCGAGTACTCATTATAAAATTGGACAATATTATGTAATTGAAAGTAAATATACGGTCTACGGTAGCAAACCTGTGACCGTAGTAAAATATACGGAAATTTTGAAAGGCTCTACGAGTATTTTGGCAAATCCCTAGCCAGAAAATGGAAAAAAATCATGTTTTATGATTTTGTGTGCCTAGTCAATAAAATAAAAAAACTAGGATCTATCCGATTATCGATAAAAGAAACAGAATGCACAAATCCTTAAAAAAACAATACAATGATAGCTTGAAAATGTTTTATAATACGTATCGCAATTGGTGCACCAAAATTGTCAAAACTCTTAAACAAAAATATTATAAGATCCAATTGGCCAAAAACTTAAACAATGCTAAAGCTACCTGGAAAATTATAAAAGAAGTTGGTAATCTTAAACCCAAAAACCAATCTACTAGCAACCTACTTGGGATCAGAGACAATCCGACCGATTCACTTGATCATGTTAACAATTACTTTACATCTGTAGGAAACGATCTGGCAAATATTACCCTCAATAAACTTTGTGTAAATGAAACAGTACTAGCAAGCAAATCCAGAAAGAAAAATGGTCCATCCGAATCCATGTCTCTCTATCTAACAGATCATTACGAAGTCACAGCAATAATAAATAATCTTAAATCTAGTTGTGCCCCAGGCTGGGACAATATCTCAAACGAATTTTATAAAACTTGCAAAACCACCCTCAGTAAGCCCATAGCACATTTATGTAACATTAGTTTCACAACTGGTGTCTTCCCTGACATCTGCAAAAAAGCTATTGTTTCCCCTATTCATAAAACAGGTGATACCTCTAATCCCTCAAATTATAGACCGATTTCCCTTCTCTCATCTTTATCAAAAATAATTGAAAAACTGGCTGCCAAACGATTAATCAGATATTTAGAATCAAAAGAGTTACTGGCGCCTAACCAATATGGATTCAGAACAAAAACCTCTACTGAAGACGCAGTTCTTAAATTAACTTCCAAAATATATAACGTACTAGATGAAAAACAAAAATGTATAGGCATATTTCTTGACTTGCAGAAGGCTTTCGACACAGTCTCAATTCCAATACTGATTTCACGAATGGAGAATTTGGGCATCAGGGGAGTCACACTTGATTGGTTTTCTTGCTACCTAAGTGATCGAAATCAAATGGTTCGAGTCGAAGGGCAAATGAGCAATACCGCCTCATGTACCTATGGAGTTCCTCAGGGCAGTATCTTAGGTCCAACGCTATTCCTTGTGTACATTAATGAACTATGTAACATGCAATTACANTCGTATTGAAGAACGTTTGGCGCCGAATACATTCCGGCGGATTTTCATTCAGCCGTATTCAATCCGCCTAAACGTTGAACCGCCGTATTACAAAACAGAGCTGTAATGTAAAATGCCTAGTGGTAATGTAAAACGGCGGATTATACAATCCGACTGCGACATTACTTCCAAATACTCCAAAATGGTATTGTTTCTTGTCACTCACTGGTATCTAATTTCCTATTTCTGATAAATATACTGTAACAAACATTGTCTTTTGCAGCCTAAAGCTAAGAAGAAGTTCATCGATCGCAAAAAGGCTGTAACTTTCAATTTAGTGCATCGTTCACAACGTGATCCCCTCGCCGCGGATGAATCAGCACCACAGAGGGTTCTGGTGCCAGTAAATGCTGCAGTACCTCCGAGAAAAGAGAAAGATCCAGTAAGTAACCTAACCTCTAAAATTTTTACATCAACTCACTCTCTCCTTTCTTACTAGCCTAGTATCCTAATAACTTATAAGTATACGCCTATAAACAATTTGTAGGCTCTTCTTTGGCTTATACTAGAGCTAAAACCTCTTCTAAATACTCAACACAAATAATAAAAACAAATGCGTGGTATTTTTACTAAAACAAATAATTTGCTAAATCACACGAGAATACACAAAATTATAGACTAACAATATTTTAAATCAATTTCATTTTTGGAAGACAACTTCATTTTTTACCCCAACTGTATGTTTTAAAACTAATTTTCCAGGATTTGACCCCAGAACAGCGGAAGGAAGAGCAGCAAAAATATGGCATCTTCTTTGATGATGACTACAACTACTTGCAGCATCTCAAAGACACCAGAGAAGTCACCATGGTCATGCAGCCTGTAAGTTTTAGTTTCTACTTTCTACAAATTACGAGTATTTCACAATAGTAACAACATGAGGTGATCAAGAGCATTACCTGCACAACTTAGAACATAATTTCTATTCCTGCCTGAGTATGTTTTTTTTTAATGTGTCCATTTTGCGAATGGTACAGTCTGCATCAAACCCATTTGTTTCATTGAGACCTGATGATAAACTTAGTATTTTACCATCATGCTCATAATGTTAATAAAAGACTTGGGTACTTATATCATATATCTATGTATAAAGTTAGGCCTTTTCAAGTGTATAAAGTTCAATTTCAACTTATTCAATTGAATTAAATTCAAATAAAATTTAATTCAATACCTTTACAGAAAACAGTACACAAAAGGAGACCAAAAGCAGTCACAAGTGAGAACCCAGAGGACTTTGATGTTGATGATGAGGATGATGAAGAGAAACCAGCCAAGGCTGTAGCAGGAACACTTCAACTGCCCAGCTCGGTGTTTGCTTCGGAAGTCGAGGAGGATGTGGGATTGCTGAACAAGGCTGCTACACAAGGTATTTGCCACTTTGGATTATTGTTTACTACTATAGTTTGGAGGAGGCCTTTGTCCAGCAGTGGACGTCGTTTGGCTGAAACGACGACGACGACTATAGTTTGTGAAACCTTAACTTCAAACTCCTCTTATGTTCTTCTGATTAATTTTGTTGCGGGTCCAATGACAGTATAACTTTCCCCCGGGACACACTTAACCTTCACTGGTTGGGTTATTGGCGGTCAAGCTGTAGATCCTGGCTACACAGGAGTTGCAGTGGTGGGAACGAGAGGAAGGATTAGTCCCGTACCATAGTTTGTAGGATTTATCCCAGGATGCACAAAGAAAAAGTATTGATGGGAATATTGGCACTCAAAAATAAAATAAGTTGTATTTTATGAATTGGCTATTTTCAAATTGATTTTTTTAGATGTCATTTGGCTGAAACGGAATAACTATATTGATTTGTAAAAACAAAACCTACATGCTTAGAAAAGTGAACTGAACTGGGTATTGCTTGAAACTCTATAGAGCAACATTTATTATTATTGTACTATTTATTTCTTTTTAGGTCTCTGCCTGGAGTTGGATCCCGAGGTGGTGGCAGCCCTGGATGAAGACTTTGACTTTGAGGACCCCGACAATCAGTTGGAAGACAACTTCATTGAACTGGCTATGGGTGAAGGTATGTTTGGATTTAATTTTATGTTTTTGGATAATTTCTTTTGAATGACAACCATCTGGTTAAAAAATATATTTTTATAATGTCCCTTCTATTCATTGCTATGCTTTTCGAGCTGCATGTTATTTGCATGTGTTAAACCTTAGCCTTACATAATGCAATTTGTGCAATGAATAAAACTAATTTTTAAAGATTTGTTTTTCTCAAAATAAATCAACTGTTCTACAATATTTTAAATGGAATATGTATTATGAATTTCATACAGTCACTTATAGTCTGGTCGCCGAGAACGTAAAATTTTGTCCAATGACCCCAAGCTATCTATCCTTATCGCTCGCGCGTAATTATACAGGGTGGAAACGATAAGTGATCTCACTCGATTACTTCTAAACTATTATACAAGATATTGAAAAACTGGTTACTGATCCTGAAAGTGCTTCACGAGCTCTTTCAAACAGTGCTAATAATAGGTTTCAGAATAAACTGGAACTATCTGAAAATTCAATGTTTCCAGCTTCCATACATTTGGTAAACTTACATAATTTTAAAAACTACACAAGATATCGTAAAACCGGTTACTGATCCTAAAAGTGCTTCACAAGCTCTATTCAACGGTATCAATATCAAGTTACAGAATAAACTGGATCTATCCTAAAATTCAATGTTTCCGTCTTTCATACATTTAGTATTATCACAGTCATGGCACTCATCTCTTGATAATTTTATAGCAAGTAAAGCCTAAAACTAATGTTTTTCACAAATAATTTTAAATAAGATGCAAGTTACGAGTTTATTTAACCGACTTTTGAAGTTTATTATTTAACAAAAAATAAATTACACTTCCAATATTGTGTCGTTGGCATTCATTTAGTATGGAAGCTGGAAACATTGAATTTTGGGATAGTTCCAGTTTATTCTGTAACTTGATATTGATACCGTTGAATAGAGCTCGTGAAGCACTTTTAGGATCAGTAACCGGTTTTACGATATCTTGTGTAGTTTTTAAAATTATGTAAGTTTACCAAATGTATGGAAGCTGGAAACATTGAATTTTCAGATAGTTCCAGTTTATTCTGAAACCTATTATTAGCACTGTTTGAAAGAGCTCGTGAAGCACTTTCAGGATCAGTAACCAGTTTTTCAATATATTGTATAGTTTAGAAGTAATCGAGTGAGATCACTTATCGTTTCCACCCTGTATTGCTGTCGCGACTGTGCGACGGGCGCCCGCAGTGAGTGTACGAGCGCAACAGCAATATAATTACGCGCGAGCGATAAGGATGGGTAGCTTGGGGTCATTGGACAAAATTCTACGTGTTCGCCGACCAGACTTTAGTATTTGTAATACTATGCATAGGAGGAGATGATGACTTTGACGGTGAAGATGAAGATGATGAGGACGGCGACAGCGTGTCAGACGGCGATGACTCCGACAAAGCGTTCGCTTCGGACCTCGATTCTGATGATGACAGCGATCAGGTAAGTAATTTAACTGTACAGGCTTGGTACATAACTGATTTAAAAAAGGAGAGATTATTATTTCTTTATAAATCAGATATTTATAAACAAAAGAGGATCAGATCAGATACTACAGTTCACAGTAAAAATTAAATAAATAAAGGGGAGTCACACTTGATTGGTTTTCTTGCTACCTAAGTGATCGAAATCAAATGGTTCGAGTCGAAGGGCAAATGAGCAATACCGCCTCATGTACCTATGGAGTTCCCCAGGGCAGTATCTTAGGTCCAACGCTATTCCTTGTGTACATTAATGAACTATGTAACATGCAATTACACAATGGTGAGTTATTGATGTTTGCAGATGATACAGCCCTCATATTTCATGGATCTTCATGGGAAAATGTCAAGCAATGCGCTGAAAGTGGCCTCTCAATGGTTACTACCTGGCTCGAAAATAGTTTGCTCTCTTTGAACACAAGCAAAACCAAATATATCTGCTTTAGCATAACTAATTCTGGCCGGCCTGATGACACTTTCTCGATGACAATACANTTTATTTATTTATTTATTTATTTATTTAAGTGAATCAGCAAATCAAATGCGCACAGCGTTGAATAGAGCTCTGTGATTGGTTCGTATGTCACCCTGGGAGTTCACGCGCACTGTGAAACCTCATAGTATTTTTTGTGAATACCACGGGCGTTAGAATATCTTGGCTATTCATTTACAAAGATACAATTTAATTAAATCATACATGTACGCATGTGTACGAATTTCAAATCAATAATAGCCAAAACATTTTAACAAATGGTATTTTCCAATGCTTATTAATTTATTATAATCAAATTCTGAAAACACAAACAAAACTGATGATTTCATTTAATGAAATCACATGACATAAATTACTTTCAATTTAATTTCGAAAGAATCGCATTTAAATATTACAGAAATTCTCAATTTATCATAATAAATATTTTACTGAAACGTGTTTCCGAGAGTCCTTTATTAAATATTTTATATTGCAAGCGAATAAAATTATTTAAAGCAAACTCATCAAGACTCGGAGAATTATTTTAAAGCCTGCATGAATTTATAACGTAAAGAGCACCATTCTGCAATGTTAATTATCTCTATAACAAAGTTGTCTTTCTCTTTCCTTATTCATTGAATGAAAAGAAACACTACAGCTTTATAACTGTCTAACTTAAGTTATAACTCGTATGTATCTTTAAGTTTTTCTTTAATAATTTAATTCATAAAAACGTATATCGTTGTAGCCATCGTGACGAGAGAAACTACCAATACTTCTATTAAATCTATGTTAAAATATTTTCCAATATAGTTTTCTACCTTGAAATCTTTCCTTTAAATAGGTATTTGTTTCACAGTAATCAGTTTAAAGTGCCGTCCTATCTAGAGAAATAAAATGGAAAGCCTATAATTAAATGTCTAATTAATTTATTATTGCTTAACAAAAATGATTTTATCAAATTGACAAATAAGCGAAGAAACTGCAGAACTACGAGTTTTGCAACTACTTCCACATAAACCATACAAACATTTCCTCTAAAGTTTAAAACGAATACTGTCACAAAGACAAACTTGAACTCTTTAACGGTTCAGAGCAAAAGGACCCGCCGGCACCGCCGCTTTTGTCATTGTCAGAACTCACTTTAGGACTCTATCTGGATTAACATAAAGATCAGAATGGAATGAACACTCCCACATTATAGACTTTTCACCAGGCTAGTTTTACTATTTCACACCTCACATTTCCTCACATAATAAGCTTCCACATTGCAGGAAGAAAAGAAGATTGTAATACTTTATGATATTTTTAAATTAGCCCAGCTCCAAAGTCACCTGGCCGATTTTTGCGGAAAACTGTATGTAGGTATTTGGAATTGGACAAAAAAAAAATTTTTTTTTCGCAACTGTTCAGCCCGTCACAACCTGTACACTTACGAGTATAACGATAATTTAATATTGTTGAAGTCAGATTTATAAGACTTTCTAAAAGACAAAAGCCGCATATTTAATCCAACCAATCCATGTATATTTAATTAACCTAAGCTTCTAATAACAATACCTAAGTTAGGTTCGGTACTTAGGTACCTTGTCCTTGAACATATCATCTGTGCCTATATTAAATGTGTCATGTAATTTACATACTGTATAGTTTAAGCCCTGTTTCACAAGAGGGCTTAAAATTGAATCCCTCTATGAAATGGGTATTCGTCGTTTGTACCAATTTCTAAGTAGGAACAATAGAAATTAGTACATGTCTCCCATTTTACCTATTTTGAGATATAGGTTTATCAATAACATAATTTACTTTGAAGATTACAACTACCATTAAACGAGGTACTGGCAATAAAACTTGCAGAAGTTGACTTCCGCAAGCTGTTTCCAATGTGTAAAACTTGCAAAAGTTAGCTTTCCACAGCTATTTACACAGTGGTGACAGCTTGTGGAAGTCAACTTCTTCAAATTTTGTTGCTAGTCTAAACGCTTTAGCTTTCCAATAGCACCATAAATATTGAAATACTTACTTACATAAAATTCCGAAATCTATGAACATGACATGTATGTCGATGGTAAGTGGCCACTTATCTACTCTATAATAAGGCACCTACGCAACACACCTTTGGAGTATGAATTTCATTATATGTATATGCAAATGTTCTGTCCCGAAGCGACACGCAATACACGTCACGCCAGCCTACTGAAGTAAAAGAACTGACGGCACATCAAGATAACCCTTAGCATCTAATATAGTAGAAATAGGGGCGAGTTTCCACCAAAAATTTATTACAAGTCGTCAAAACATCGTGGTGGACTGTATAAAGCTGTGTCAGTTCGATTCAGTCATACGTCTTTACCATTATCGTTGCGTCATGTTATTCATAATAAATCAATATCCCCGAATTGTAGCCACGCGTCTTGTGAAGGTCTGCGAGTGAAAGTTGTAATAGATTTACTCCATATTAGGGCTTGAAGAGTGGAATAGAAATCCTTGGACATTGTCCTGCAGTAGACGTCATTTGTCTGAAAAGGTCGAACGAAATATCAGCTTTGACCAGCACAGTTCTTTGATTCTTAGTTCTCTTTGAAGTGGGCTTCAGTCGACTCTATGAGCCTTCGATGGCAGATACGAGGGTGGCGTGCAACAGCTAAGCATCGTTTCCACACGACATTCGTTAAAATAGTCCGCAGAGTTGAGCCAGAAGCCCCAGGTTCAGATTCAAGTCCCATTAATAGATTAGGAAGTCAAATAAAACATACAATTAATGAGTTTGCAAGCCATAATTATAATGAACCACCGACCCAAACTTGCCATCTCAATAAAATCAAAGGTATACCAACGAAATCAAAAGGAAAGCGCCTCAAGTAGCTTTTACAAATAACGATCTGGCCCGAATATCTTTAAGGAAAATGACGTTTGCATGGAACTCCTCGTTAATTTCCTCGTTATAGCTATTTAAGGGGATCTGAGAGATATAAAGAGGTCTTCATCTAATAAAGAAGGTCCGAACCGGGAATAACCCCTGGAGAATGTATTAAGGCCCATATCTCTCTTGATCGCTACATTTCCCCAGAAATGTAATACAAAAACTTTAGGAGTAAAAAGTTTGGTGTTGCTTGGTCATAATTTTCCACCAAACTTCTTAGATGGCACAATTACATGTTTCACTTCACGTTTTAATTCTAACGCAAACACTGATCACTTACTTACATTGAACTCAGCATCCCCAAAAATTTCACTATTGTACAAGATTGTGCCATAAAAAAGTAAACCATTTTACATATTCACAAGGTCCACATTCCAAATTTTCTGAAAGTTTTAAAAGAACATCCCACAAGGGACGCAAAGATTCATACTGTCGCCAACTCTTACGCAGAAAGATTAAAATACCTCAGGTAAGTCTGCCCTGGAAATTTACTTTGCTGATATTCACTGGCTCGAGATTTATTTTGTAATCTTGCGATAAATTGACCCGAGTAAATCTTGCCCGGGGATAGACTCCGTAAGTTTGGGCAGGTTTTTGTGACGTTGCCAATTTGGGAAATGAATAACTGATTAAAAGCTAAATGGAACCAGGAAAAATGGAAAACCTGTCATTGTCAAGTTCATGACTTAATCGTAACATAGGTAAATTAAATTTCCGGAAACTGAGTTTTCAGGAGATCCACATTTTTTAATTGCAACCGTGGACTTTATGAAAAACTACAATCTAAATTATGCCGTAAACAGTTAAATCATAGGTAAGTACATACCTACTTGTACACTGATAATAGTTACAATACAACTGAAATCATGATGATCATACTAAACAAACATTTATGTATTCTGTTCATGTCAAAAGTTCTTAATGATATGTTCAAAAATTTTTGATTTATAATCCTACTGGTACCTACCGAAGATGGAAAAAATCCACTTATTCTTTCCAACTTAGAAGCAATTGATGATCTCAAATCCCTAGTTAATTTTTTGCCAACCTAACAAGCTGTCAAAAAGATTTGACAGTTTACCGATAAATATGAATACCGGTAATAAATTGCTTACCTTCCGCAGACGTTTATCCGGGCCCTCTGACAAAGTGCCGATAACTCCGAACATAAACTTGGATGTCTCAGTTACGGTTAGAATAAATATAAGATATATTGTTCGTTCTCTTTCATCTTATTTTAGGACAATAATTTTGTTCAGTCCATTACGCCTTGCCAGTTTCAGGTCCGTATTAAAAACAAGGATAAAACTCAATTCAATCTCAGTTATAGATTCTGTCCAATGATTGGGCAATGAATATTAAAATTGAATCAAATAAAAGCCTCAATCTATACTTGAGACTGAATGCAAAGCTTTCAAAATGACCGAATAGCAAGACGCTTTTGTAAAACGACTTTCAAAAATTACTTCAAACTAAAGAGATGCACCCTTTCAGTTGATAATTTGTCTACCTTAATACAATAATGTTGAGCGTAAATCCACACTTGAGTTCGTTTCATAACACGGGCTTTAGATTCGTTTTACACTTTGTAAAACTTGGAATCTATACGAGTTAAGTTCTTATCTCTTGGACGGGGATTTGCCAGTAAAGCAGTTACGACGCGAACTTCACTCGTTAGATTCTCAAGTAAACTCCTACTCCATTCAACATAGTGTGAATGGGTCTTTTAATTTCTGCTGTTTAAAAATATGTATTGTAATAAAATCTTCCATTTGCGATGACAATGTGACATCTCGAATTATACGTTACTATAATTCGAGTCATTTAGAATTATAATACAATAATTCGAATCACTGAACACTGTCAGAGAACACTGTCATCGTGAATGGACGAAATTAAAGTATATTATAGGATTTCTTTGAACCCCTAAACTAAGTAGGTAAGTGTCATCTGTAAATACCAAGACTTAAAATAGTAATAAGTAAATGCTGTTAGTTTATAATATGTAATATCATGTATGAAATAATATTTGTCATTCTACTGATACCCTCACAAAGCTCACACGGAAACTGAGACGTAGTTTCCTCCATCGTCTGTCGAAAGGGGACAATAAATATTTTCGAGACCCCCTGAGGCGACAAAACCGAATTTACACACTTTTAGTTTGATAGTTACTTTAGGAGGTATACACTCGTCACGTGGCCTATTTAACTTGAGGTCGAAAGTGTAGTGTTATCCTTTCTGTGGCAAACGGAACCTCTTTGTTTTTTTTTTTAAGATTTCTGTTTTTACCTTCTGTCTTATTTGTCATAGCAACGTACGAAATAAACACGAAGTAAATTCTACTTTAAGTACTTAGAATCTACTTGTTTTTTCACTGTTTTGCACTCCCGTTCCTCCGATCCCTCACTGTCCTCAACACTTTCATTTACTACGAAAAATAAAGAAATAACTCCATGGTAACCATAAAATCATTTTGCAGTCTACCGTGCCAGAATAAAAGAATGGATGGAAGTCAATGTAACCCCATTGTTTGTTTTGCACATTCTAATTCCATGCGTTTAAGGTTATGACTATGTATGACAGCACGTCAACTTAAATAATGTGGCACCCTATGTTATTAGTTAATTTAGTTATAATAGCTGCGATTTTAGGAAGAATTAAGGTCCACAAGTTAGTAAAAGTGCTGACGAATATACCTACTTAAAATAATTACGAATGTTATCTTTATAACACTTAATCTATCTTTTTATTGTCTTAATTTACTTGTTAAGATTAAGCATTCTCTAATAATGTTATCCACATAAGAAGGCAACCTAAATAAATAACGTAATTACGCACACCGATCTTATCTAATAAAACCGTAGGTTCTAATTACTTTCGCTACCACTAACTTATTCAGTAAACCAAAGTAAAAAGGACATGGGTCTTTATTATTTTATCATTTTCGAGATAATTAAAGACAATAATAAAACATTAGGTAAGCTCGCTGAGCCCGAGGCTTACCGCGCTAACGCTAAAATAAACAACAGAATATTGCTTTATTCTGCAAAGAAATATCACAAAAATACTGGCTGAAAATGACTCACCTAATGCTACAACTTTGTCGCGAATGCGCTTTATTTTTAATGCGCACTTAGGATTTATTATGGCCAGCAACCTCGTGGAAGTATTAAAGAACCAACACTTTACCTTCATAATATAGGGTTAAAACTCGGCCATTTTAAACCTTTCTGTGCAACGAAAAAGGAAATAAAGCTCAAATTCGAATCATTAATCCAACCTGTAATCACGCAACTCACGCTACAAAAATCGCGGAAAATCAGGCAAAGACAAATAAACTGTACAGCCTACAGCCACTGGCTGGTGCGTGTTATTTCATTAGGATAATGAGCCCGGTGCGGCTTAAATGGATTCCGACATAGATGGTTATCCGTTGTACCTAAAGATAATATAAACATTTGCTAGGTCTGGTGGCAAAACACATTTATTATTTTGTGCTTGAATTGTTAGATTATTTTTGTAAAACCTCGCACTTATAATGCGTTGCTAAAATAAATTACAAAACTGCAAGTTTTCACCTTTGTGACAAAACGTAAAAAAACACTTTCACTCCCTATAAAAACCGTCTGCCACATTTTAACCAGCAAAACAAAAATCTTCAGGCGACCGCCGCGCAGTAAACTGCTGTGGCAGTAACTACCAAGATATAAAAGTTTTATACCCCACGGATCCCTTGCCAATAACAATTCTCCGACGTAACCCCAAAATGATTAATAATAGTGACAGCGCTTAGCCAATCCGGTGAACTTTGTGTCCAGAGCCCGGAAGGGTTAAGCCTTTATAGAAACAAATTAAATTTTAACTATCGAGAACTCAGTGACGTCACATAGTAAAGTGTAGGTGGTACTGGAGACAAAGAAACATAATAAGTACTTAGTAATAGTAATACACTTTTAATTTATCTTCACTTGGATATACCATACTTAGCTGTAAGTTTCCCCAAAGTGTAAATCAAAATTAAATCAAATAACCAGATTTAAAAATCTATCGTCAATAAACTGTTTGAATACCTTACTATGTCATTTTAATAAATTGAAACCTCAATTCTGATTAAAAATAATTAAGAGAAATAGACTGAATTCTCAAACTAAATTGTCACAAACTAGAAAACTCAATAAGATTCTAACCAAAAACGACTCGAGTTAGAACATCTTGGAAACTTTAATCCGTCTGGTCTGCGTGAGACTAATAACTAAGTTTTGTTTTAAAATGCTAATTGCAAAACTTTGCAGCGAAAATTATGTACAAATGGAAAAATTACATTTTATTTTCTCATTTGGCTAAGTTTCCCTTGTGATTACAATATTTTAGCAAAAAAAATAATTAGTGTTTTTCCAGGAATGTTCATAGTTCCCGGGGGATGGATCTTTCTTTGACTACCCGAGAGTCAAGTTAGCTAGGGCGATATTATATTGACTACCCACTATAATTTGAACTTTAAGGCCTTGTCTGTTAGTACAATGGAAAATTTTGAGAATTGCTTTATCCATTAGCCAAACTAGGCTAAACTATTATGAGCTTAAGATTTAGTTACAAACCTTAAAATTCAGCTTTTGACTCTTTCAACGGCGATATTGTTAAACAAAATTGGCCCTTTTCACATTTAGGTACGTTTTTGTTGAGTATTTATTACTTCGACAAGCAATAAATCATTTTTTCATAGTAACAAATTGTATTTCTTTCTAATTTTGATGAATCATTCTGACATCTGTTTGAAACGTAATCTAATCGATCAAATCCGATACACACTGCAGCGAGGCTAAAATATCGTTTGTTGTTTTATTGGTTTGTGGGTTATCCATCATTTAGCCTTTCAATATGAAATATTAATATGTTGTAATGTGTTTCACACCAAGTGCATCTTGTAACGCGAAGTATTTATAATATAAATTCCGGTGAAATGTTTTCAGAAAGTGTTCTATAACTACACTAATTTTGGTTTATTATCTCTATTTTTTTAACCTTAAAATAGACTATTATGATTACGAGAATTTACGGACCATCCTAGTACATGTGGGAGTAACTCCCACTTTTTGTTTTAAATTCATCAAGCATTCACTTCATGTGAGTACCAACGTAGACGTGACCCAGTGACACTCAGCTTCTCTAACATTTACCTGATTTTGAAACTGCCTTCGATTTATGGAAACTACAAAAGAAAATGCTGAAGGAAAAATGCTTATTCAAATAAGAATGGTAAATACAAAGATACAGAGTCCAAATTCTTATACAGAGTAGGTAGTTGAATTGATTGAGGAAAGAAACCAATCTCAAGGAGGGGAAAAAACAATCTTGAACCGGGCCACTTTGAGCTCCCCTGGCGACTTAATATATTTTCCAACTGCCTATTTAAATTTGTATTATGAACTGAAATATGTATATTTGAACAAGCTCTTATTATAATTATTAGAGAGAGGTTGAACAAAAATAATAACGTTATAGGTAAAGTTAAAAAAGTACAATGTATGTATACTGAAAGTCAAGTCCAGTCTTGGTTAACCTGAAAAATTAGCAGTTTTATATACCTTTCCTTTTATACCCATCATCTTTAAATGAATAATTGCGATAGTATAATTATTTCCTTTGCGTACCTAATTTGTACAACAAACAACGCATACAACTACATTTCGTAGTAAAATATCTACTGTTATTATGGAATAGAATAAATATCTTTTAGAAACTTCTGTGGAATATGTTACATATTGTATATTCCGTGATAACGTCACCCCCTTAATGTTTATGGCCACACGTAGCACAAACACGTAACAGGAAAATGTGGATCTGCCTTACCTCACACATGTCTGCTACATTAGGTAAGTAGACTGCTTATGTTTTGGCAGCTGCATTATTTTGACGTAATATAACTAATTATATTTTTCTTCTCAGTCGTTACACTCTTGCTTGACAGAGTGCTCATGGTCGTCAGGATCAGGAATTTGGATTGTTGTGGCAGATATTGCTATAATATACAATAATATCAACGTATAAGATTTTTCTTAATTATTTTCCTCGAGGCTTTAATACGAGAAGTATATTGTGGAATCAAACATTTTAAACGAATGATAGTTTGAATATAATAGTAGGTAATAGACTCATAAAACTCATTTATTTTTGCAAATAGGCTTATAAAAAACACTTTTACACGTCCCAGTAAACCCTACCCTACTAACTCCTTCGGGACAATAAATGAACCAATGCTGAGAACAAGCAGCTCAAGAAACTCAGTCACTATTGTCATTTTAAATAATTACCGCAAGTTTTTTAATTGCTTTTTATAAACATAAATAAACAGTAGGTATAATTTGTCGATTTAGTTGACTAAATTATCACACACCACACGCTATTATTCCACGCCAATTTAGTAATTTTCTCGCCCTAATAAACATAGAAAGCTCTATCTACTTATACCCTCCCTGCGCAAATGAGGGAGGGAGGGCTCGCTCAACGATAGGATCTTCCCTTTTTGCTCGTGTTATAGCCCGTGAAAACTACCCTACAAAAATATATCTGGCCCTAAACAAACTACTGGGAATTCATCCTCTCCGATGAGCTCGTAAGGTCATGAGCTAGTGAGCTCAGTGACTGTGAGCTCGTTGAGTTCATCCCAGTAACAGTGCAACACCATCCCCCGAGCGCTTCTTTGCATAATTTATGCATGGAACAGCTATGTCCTAAGCACTAAGTAATCGAATCATTGGACTTTTCAATTTGCCTTTTCTAATGGCAGTGTTTTAAAGGTAATTTTCATCAAGTTCTCTTACAAGTAAATACTCAGAACAAGACATTATGTGAGTAATATAAATTGTTTTTGTTCATTTAAAGACATTGTTTCTTATCTGAAAATCCCAAACTTTTTGTATCTTAATCTTTAAAACCATTCATCCCAGGCTCCTTAAATTTTCAACGTTGAAAAGATTCAAGTATACTGTTTGGATAATGACTCTATTATACTAATTGTAGAGTTGTAATAGGTTTAATCGAATCAATTGCGTGCGCCTCATGTAGTATTCAATCGATTACAAAGGTTGGGTAGGCAGATCAGATTAAACCAGTATCATGAAGACGTTATTTACGAAACACTGAATAATTAAATTCATTAGGTACTGTACATAGACCATCGAGGGGATATAGTATGTGAAGTGCCGGATTTACGATATCGGGGTTGTTAAATTTGATTAATATACGAATCCATTAATTGGGAATACCTACCCACTATCGTAAGTTACCGTCGTAAAACTATACTAATAAAGATAGTAGAAATCAAAGGAAGTTTATGAAGTCATTCAAAAATTAATAGTTATTAAATTTTTATTCTTCTGATTATATGTAGTTCTGATCTTGGTTTCACATTTCAATGACATCTAAGGATGAAAAAGTAGGAGTCTACAAACAAGACATCTTTGTATACATCCAATCAGGTTTCATTCAATTTTAACTGCCCTTCAGGCAATCAACTAATCTCAGAGGCTTTCAGCAATCAAGACTATTTGCAAACGTTTAAGTTGCCAAAATCCTCTGGGGTAGGCACCTTTCATTTTTACCCGGCATATTTTTGTGCTAGTAAAACGTATAACCAATAAAAGTGCCACGAATTTCGTTTCACATAAACATAGGAAACGTTTTAGTGAAAATACGTGATCACTAAAAGCTCCAGTAAACCGCTTCATGCTGAAGCAGCCAATAAGCGTTTTGTTAAAAAATGACTCTTTTATGCGCCAACGCGTAATAGCTCGAAACCTATTCCGGGCTTTAATGTTTGAGGAAATTACTTATTTCATGGTTGCTGCAAACCGTATTACGCACGCGTATACGCTTACTTAGCAAAACAATCTGGCACTATTCGGATATTTGATTAACTTACTCGGCAGAGCTCGTTAATACATGTGTAGACAATTATGTCTAGCTAGGAAATAAATACGTTCTCTGCAGAGGATTGTGATCAGTGGAATGAACTCTAATGAGAAGTTTATTTCAGTGCCTTCCTTTTATACGTAAAGAACCAGAACGTTCGTGAGGCTTTTTTATGATAAAAGGTACTTTTAGCTACCCATACTTTTATAAGATGACTGTGGTGATGATGTCTGGCTATTCTTACCGTTAGATAATTCCTGGCAATAAGACGTGGTGACTGAGTTTGTTCTGGCGTTTCTTCTCAGCACTTGCCATATGTTTGTCTCGAAGCGCTGGTAGGGTCCGAAAGAAAAGGAGACATGTATAGTGCCCCATAAGGGCTACCTTTTCTTTTTTTCTTTTTTTGACGTTCATAAGTGCCACTTGTGGTCTAAACTGAATAAATGATTTTGATTTTGATTTTTTTGATTTTGTGGCATCTTATGTGGATTTTGGAACAAAAATGACATATTTGTTTTCGTGTACACAAAACACATTTTCATACTTAACATTTATTTCACTCTTTGTTTGGCAGATTGGGCAGCTTTCCGTAAATATTTGATCCACAAACGATTGCCTGTGACCAGAACCTTAAAAGTCCAAATAATCCGACAGCTCACCCTTCTAACTTAACCGCAATAGTTTGTTTAATCCCCGGCGTACATATAAATGAACTTAACTACTTTATTTGCCGATTCCTGCCCTAGCCACAATAAGATTGCATTTACATTGAGGCCACTTGTTTTCATTTAATGATAGATACTTAATTTTCTATTACTATAAAAATTCAAGACAATGTTTGAAACCTGTATCCTAAGGCATGTCTAGTCTGTAAACCAAGGTTGTTTTTTTTTTCATATGTTAACTTCTCACAGCATGGAATATCTTAATGTTAGTATTTTCAGGCGATATTAAAACACCTCGTTTCCCGATGAGCGTCTTTCCTGACTCATTTTTACTTAGAGAAGACTAAGACTGAAAAAAAAGGTAATAAAAAGAATAAAACGTTATGATCACTAATGTAAAAGAAGAACTCACAAACGCTAAATCAGATGTAGAAATTCGTTTTTGGTCGACAAAAAGACATTGCCTAAAACATCGATTCCATTTCTGATCCCTGTATTGTGAATCTCACCCTGCATATCTTAGAATACGATACGGCATAATTTTGTTTACGTTTGCCGCATCAAGATATGCAGGCCTCTGTCTGCTAATGTGAAGGCGCCCTAAGACAGCCTTGAATAAGCCGGGGTCCCGCGGAATCCTTCCGGAATAAATTATCCCTCTTCGCCGCATCCTTTGTTCCGCGATGTGCCGGGTATGGCTGACCCGACTACCAACTGAATTGGTACAGTTCACATCACATCAGACCATACATTTTTGTAGCAAAAGATCCCTTATTACAAGGACGTAAGAAGTCACAGTGTACAGCTTGACGTGCTCTGTGCATCCCTCGTTAGGTCGAGTTGCTTTTGCGCTTTGTCGACCGGGCCTGCAGGTAGTGTATTTTCAAATAGATCGAGAATTGTTTCTAACTGGAGGTCCCCTGCCTGTACCATGAACATTACTTTCTAACTCGATATCCCCTGTAAGTAGTACGATGAAAACTAAACAGTGTGCTTACCATGAGTTTACGTTAGGTGTGCTCGCTAGCGAGTACGTCAAAAAAATCTATGAAGATTTTATTTCTTGAAAGTAGCCACTAGGGGCGCTGCACAATATGTCATACGTTTAATGTCATTTTTTTACGCAGTCGCTAGCGAGCACACCTAACGTAAACTCATGGTAAGCACACTGTACAATTTTGGTTTGTACGTCGAACAATGATGGAAGACCTTTTGTATAATTCCAATACAATTTCATTATCTTCAATGTAAGGATTCCATCACATAAAATATTTTATGTTGGTGATATAACCAAAGCATGTGCAGAATAAATTTAGAGAAATAACTATATTTCCTGTATTTCAGTCACATATTTCGCTACATCTTTAGCTTCTAGGTCTAGTTACCACGTAACTTAGTCAGTGCCCAAGGTATAGAAGTGGCACGGGAGGGGTGACGTTGACATAATATGGACAGAGTATACAAATCTGAAGCACACGCTAACGTTTGACATCAAGAAAGAAAGAAAGAAAGAAAGAAAGAAAAAATGTTTATTCAGTATCATCGACAATACACTTGCAATACTTAACATTATTTAACACTAGAAAGGCCGCCGTCCCATTTTTGTCCCACTCGCGAGTTTGATCGTCTCTAACTTTTTTATTTTTCAACGAAAGTCCATGAAACTTTTTGACTTTTCCTGATTTATTGAATTTTATCATTTTTTAATGTTTTTGATAATAAAACATTATTAGAAAAAAATTAAAAATCGGTTTTACCTAGAAGCGCCACTGGGTCATTTTTGTCCCACCTTGGTATTTGCAACAATAATTCGATGAAGAGTCCTTGTTTCGAGGAAATACGAGAATGGGGAGGTGAGGAACGTTTAGGTGACTCGTCACAATGCAGAAATGTAAATATATTGTACTAGTTTTTGCCTGTGACTTCACCTAGTGAGAAATTAAGTTTATCATAGAAAGACCTAATTTCTTGACACTTATCGTTGTTATTTGAGCAAATAACTGAATATTATTGTTAATTATAGACTGTATTATGTTATTCTGAAATATTAACAATAAAACTGCAAAGTTTTATTAAGATCGTCTTAGTATTTTTTGCATAAAAGAGTGAAAAAACAACAATCGATCTAACCATGAAACCACACTCACTTACTTCAAGTTCAAGGCTTATATCCACCCATTCATCCTTCCTATCCGTTCATCGGTTCATCCATCCATCAATTCATCAATCTTTATTAACTTTTACATTTATAATATTAGTAGGAAGGTGACTTCAAGACATGGGCCAGTTCATACATTGTATGATTTGATACATTTTTAAAATGTGTGACTTATAATTTTTTTTAAATTAAACGTACATACTTTTCATTGTAACTGGTAAAAAACTTCACTGTGTGTGTACGGATAACAGAAAAATAACCATACCTATAGAAGTTCACATAGTAGACCAGAGAGACAAAAAAACCATACAAAAAAAACTTTCATACTTACTTACTTTGTGCAAAATGTGCACTATTATTTGTAAGATATTTATTATTTCTTCAAAAAGAATAATGAATAGTTAAATTAGTAATTTCTTAATTTTAATACAGTATAACACCATGTAATATGTGACTATTTTTTTATGAAACCAAAAATATCTGTCTTTTAATAATTCAAAATTAAAATTGAATAAATTTATATTTTTAAAGACATAAGTACACATTGATTTAACTGTATAGATAAACCATTTTTTAAGGATACTACAAATAGTTTTAACCATAGTGTTCATGCCTGAAACTAAAAAATGTTACAAAATATATGCTGGGACAAAATTGACCCAGCGGCGCTTTTAGGGGGGTCGTAATCTTCGGCACTTCTAGTGTTAATGAGAAGGTAATTACAATGATACTGAAAAGGTATCCACTCAGCATGGTGTCGTAGCATCTCAGTAGATAATGCCACGACGCTGGTCTTCCGCGGACACCCAAACAGGGAGAGCACTACTGAGCACAACAATTGCTTATGAATCATGATACATAATAATATAAATACCTCATAAATACGTTACATATTGTACACCTTATATTTAACTCTTTACATAATTATAAGAAAGTTAGCACACAGTTACCATAACAACCATAGCAATACATGTTACTGATGAAACGTGGAACTTGAAGTGAGTGTATTTTAATTTACATTAATTTCAGTTTGCTGTCCTATAATGAGTCTTTTTGCAAATTTAAAAGGAAACCTTTGTATTTATATTTAAAAGAAAACAATGAGAAACATGTTTTAAGGGGTGGAGGGATGTTGTTCCAACATCACATAAACACTCCCGTGCCGCCCCCATACCTTAATACTGATACAGTTAAGCGCTAGACCTATAATATACATATTCTAACGATCATCATCATCATCTCAGCCATAGGAAGTCCACTGCTGAACATTCGCCTCCCCCAATGCTTTCCATGTTACCAGGTTGGTAGCGGCCTGAGTCCAGCGCTTTTCTGCTACCTTTATGATGTCGTCGGTCCACCTTGTGGGTGGACGTCTCACGCTGCGTTTTCCGGTACGCGGCCTCCACTCCAGAACCTTGCTGCCTTATCGGCCGTCAGTTCTGCGTGCTATGTGCCCTGCCCATTGCCACTTCAGCTTGCTAATCCGTCGGGCTATGTCAGCGACTTTAGTTCGTTTATTTACGTCTCATTTCAAAAAAAAAAAAAAATCAAAAATCAAAAATATTTATTCAGTTTAGACCACAAGTGGCACTTATGAACGNTGTTAAACGTTATTTCACTTATAATTACATAAAACAGTAACAGTGATGAGTTTAGAGACCTTTTATGATATTAAATTAAATAAAAATCAGTAAATAAATTGGGACAAGTTCAAATCAGCTGTTAGCGGTAGTGTTGCCACAGGAAAAAAAAAAAAAAGAAAAAAAGAAAAATTTCTGATTTGATCTCGTAAAGAAACACCGAGCATAGCCCTCCCCATAGCACGCTGTGCAACTTTGAGCTTCTGTATAAGGCCTATAGTAAGAGGCCACGTTTCCGAACCATAAGTTATCACTGGTAACACACGATTCTAACGATCACCCAGTCTCAAACTCTACTTCTGGCTGTTCGTATTCTCACTCTTAAGTTACGACTGTTCAGGCGTTGTTGGCTAAGTGTAGAACTAACGTGCATTTATGACGATATAAAACATTCAAGAAAAACAGTTTTTGGAGAGCGCTCTTGGGGCGGAATAACATTTCTACGAGTATTTCCAGCGGAGTCTCTACGGACCCGTATCATGAGATATTTGGGTTCCTATTTCAGCATTACGAACGATGACAAGGAGATAGCTAATTCGTTGAAAGTTAAGGTCACGTTTGAATTATTGGCTCATATTTCATGAAATATCAATTCATCATCATCATCATCATTTCAGCCACAAGACGTCCACTGCTGAACATAGGCCTCCCCCAATGATATCCACATCGAACGGTTGGTATCACGTAAACGCAGCGTGGGACGTCCACCCACAAGGTGGACCGACGACCTGATAAAGGTAGCAGGAAGGCGCTGGATGCAGGCCGCTACCAACCGTGCGAAGTATCAATTGCCTTTACGTATTCTTTTATGACCACGGAAAACATTGTGAAAACAAGCTTTTTAATAATTTGATACCTACATCAATGACACCATTAATTGTGAAGTGGTGGTCAACAAATGAACTGTTTCTAATATAAAAACACACATGCGGGTGCATGTATGGGTACAGGTGGGTACCTGTACCCATGTAAGAGTAGGTATATGAGTCAATTCCAAGCCAATATAAATTATTATCAAACGATGAAAACATAACCCTCCTGGCGGAGTCGGGTACAAAAATAGCTACCATTGTGACTCTGAATACTTCGAACCTTAGTTTTGGGAATCCACTTAATTATTCTTGATTACAAAGAGACATTATGTTGAGATAAAAACCCAATCTATATTTCAGAGGGGAATCTAAAGTGGGCAAATCTTTCATTCCTTATTCACAACATTGCTGAAGTCTATTTGCGATACTCCACTCTCAAAACTGTGCAACGAGGTCAATTCTTTCCTCTAGACCAGGGTTTCCCAAACTATGCGTCGCAACCCAGTGGTGGGTCGCGAGCGAATATTGTGTGGGCCCTGCCTGTAGAACGACGACACACCACCCTACCAATCCAACCACTGGGCAGCGGGCGAAATTTCATATAGGTATGGGTCCTGAGTTTGGGAACGTGTATTAGATGAGTCGTAACCCAGACAACTTTGGGAACCACTTCTCTAGACGTTTCTAGAGTGCGCTAGTAGTGCTAGTACTAAGCTAGTATGCTGCTATCCAGCTTTAAAATTTAAGGTTGGCTTCTTGTAGAATGTAGAAAGTTACGTGACGTGAAGTGCATAATGTCCGTATTACACTATAACTTTGTTACCATTTATGCCACTTCTTGTAAAAGCTAAGTTTAGTTTCAAATAACAAAAGGTATGCTTAATATCGGATGAAAATAGCCAACAACCGTCAATGACTGTTTTGGAAATTACTAGCTGAAGCTATGTTATTATAACACGGTCTGAATATAATTTTAACGACAATTTGAAGTTAATAATATTGTGTCCGCTGACTACGGCTTATTTCATTTCTTACCTACCTACTTTACGTAGGTTGTGTAGCATTTTGATATTAATACTAGTTTGCTGATTTTTTCTGTGTTAATTATTGAAATATACCTATTTATAATATACTAATTTGATAGCATTACGTATTTGTCAAATTTCCCAGAGTATCCAGCCAGAAATGACAACAAACCCGCACAGGGGCCACAACGCAAACGTCACAAACCACAGCGTATTGTGACAAACTAATTAATTCATTAGGCCATAATTATGCCAGAATAAATACTTTCAGTGGCCTCGATCAACCAATAATCAAATACCGTGACGGCAAAATTTAATATGAAACTAAATTGGATAATTATTTTGTGAGGAACGATCTATTTGCACGACTTTCCGAATAACTTAATAAACAGGTAGCTGTCTGTAACTGTTACCTTGGATCACGTACAAATCAATTAAGAAAACACGGCTGAATCATTCTAAACCTTGAACCAGAACCTTAGAATGAATATTTTATTGTCTACCTACAAAGTTCACAATCACTATACTCATAGAGAAATTCCAACAAACTTTAAAAACCTTTTTTCTTGCATCTGAGCTCTACGTAGATAGGGGAAAACTTCAGAAAAGGGTATCTAATCAACAACTTCCTTGACCCTTCAGCTCCGATCCGTAAAACAACGAACAAACATAATGCACGGCTTAAATCATATGCCATGTCAAGCCCTAACCCTTTTTGCGAGAACGATGTCATGCAAACAAAACGTCGTATTTATGTTGAAAGCGATTCGACTCATTTCAGGGTTTCGTACCTCTCAAGAAATAAAGGAACCCATAGGATAACTCGGTTATCCGGCTGTCAGTTTGCCTGTCAGATCTTTTTTGTCACGAACGCGTGGCGGTATAATCTTGACATAATGTGTGACATAAAAATCAAACTATTTCTATAGTAGGTATGGAGTACATTTCCAAATATTTATTTAAGGTAATAAAAATGTACCTATCTTATAGCAAAAGATAAAGGACAAACCCAGAAAATCTTTAGCTATGTAGATTGTAGAAATTAAAAATAATTATTGGAGAAGGTTCGAAAATCGTTTACGCGTGGTTTTCTAATAACGGTTTCTACCTAATGGATATTAATTTTTCGTAAGTTATCTTATTAACTGAAGCAATGTCCTTAAAAGCATTTCATGAAATTACAGGTCTTCATAGTTTATGAAAGTCATGTTAGAAGTATTGAAATTTTTGAATATTTGATACTGTGAAAGCAAGGACAGGAGTAGAAATACGTTTATTTCTTGGCGTGACCTAATGGCATTGGCGGCAAGGTGAGGGTTTACTGTCTATTCGGCTATGTTTCTATTATGTGAAACCAATCCATCGTATACAAATGTTATTTCAAAATACCTATCATTTCATGTATCAATAGTTATATTAACACTAGCCCACGACTTCGCACGCGTGAAAATAGTTTGATTAATGTTTTCCGTTTTTGCAGCATTTTTTTAGTGCTCCACCATCCTCAATAAATGAACTATGAAGACAAAAATATTTTTTCAAATTGGACCAGTAGTTTCTGAGATTAGCGCGTTCAAGCATACAAAGATAGATTAATATACTATACACAAGGTACACAAGCTGCTCGAAACTCTTTATTAACAACAAAGGAATCCCTATTTTCTTCTTTTATTGAAAACCTGTAATCAAGGAGCGAATGGTGTATTCAGTTAATTAAGCAGTAAGTACCTACCTGGAAAACTGTAATCTAAATCAGTGGTTAGAAATATTGTAACTACCCGTAAATGGAAATTTCCATCGCTAATCAATATTAAATCTCGTTTTAATAGAGAAACACGGGTCTCTAAGCTTCACTTTTCATAAGGTACTTACTTATTATGTACTCATCCGTGTTTCTCTATTTTCATTGAAATGGAACGCGAAAGCTTAAAATCCTAAATCTCATTATATTTTCGGTTTGGTTGTAGAGCATTCTAATCAAATGTCTAGCTTAATACCATGTTATCGAACAAACAAATAACATTGCAATAATAATATTGTCCTACTGATAGCCATACGAGCAATACGAGCATACCCATGGGCAAAAGATAGCGACACACATTTTCCCTAACATTATGCAAACCACGCTAACTTATTTCGGCTGGGACGTAAATTAAATTGTACATTGAATATACGTAGATTGAAGTGAATACCTAGGTAGGTAATTAGCTAAAATTGTGTTGGTTTTGTTGAATGTTGGTATTGTAATGCAAACAGCTAGAGACTGGAATTCGTTGCCTGCTGCTGTCTTTCCCGAAAACTCTATAATCCGGGCCTTTTCAAGGTGAGAGTGAATAGGCACTTACAGGGCAGATATGTACCATCCTAGACTGCACCCCACTTAACGTCAGGTGCGATTGTGGTCAAATACCTGCCTTGTTATCCATAAAAAAATTGTGTTGTTTTGTGTTATTTCTGATCCTTTTAAATATCTACGTATCAAATTGTCTCCAAAAGGGAAAGAGACAAATACATAATATCATCATGATGAACATTCTGATGATGATTATTATTATAGAGACCTAATGACCTGACCTTTCATTAGGTCTCTACCGTAGGAGCACGACCCTCTGTTATGTACCAGAGACAATTAAATTAATGTTGATAGAGGATATCCAGATAAATCCAGAGATATATTTCTACCTTACATTAAGAAAATAATGCTAGCTCACACAATGAATAAATATTTTCGTATTATCACGGCCGTGACTGATTCTGGTGAAAGGTAACTGTGACATGCCTTTGTCTCCATAATTACTGTCACCAAAAGCTTATTGCCCTGGCTATAAATAATGAAGACAACGGTTAATTATTTTTATTTAATGTTAATACCTACCACCTCTATCTCTATTGACAATTGAAACAGTAATTCTATAAAGTCTGAAAAGCAAGCAAGCAGTATTGTTGGTCTGATCTGAATACTACCGCTTAAAGAGGCAATTTTTTCTGCACCATAATAATCTTTGAATAAAGTTTCACATAAAACTAAATCAGCCTATTATGTACAAGCAAATATGTGGGTAAATCGAAGGAAAGTCAGTTCAGATAAATTGTAACATTTCGTATTTCCTGTAACATCATGCGAAAACTCTCTCAACTTTGCTTCATTCACGTTGCCGCAATCTAAAAACCTCTTGTTCAGTCGAAATATTTTACAACTTTTCACGTTTTATCAAACCGTAGGTACAATTTTCGATTATAATTTAATAATGACATCAATCATAACGTTAATTAAAAAGTTACAAAGCAATTTTCGTTGTGCCGGTGTTTATCACTCACCTGAAATTTTCCAGTGAACTTTCACACAAAGACCTCGGCTTAGTACAAAACAGATTAGCCGTGTCGGCGAAATAAATCGTTTGCCGCCGATATCCATGCAAACAAAAGAAGGCGTACTTACCGAAATTTGGTTGAGAAAATCGGGAGTACTGGATCTGGGGCGGGCGCAACAGGCAGCTTAGGAGATACACACAGTTGGGTTTAGGAGCATTGTTTCACACAGATTAATTTTTCACTGGTCCTTGTACCGGTTAGGGGTGAAGGCTGGCGCGGCGTTCGGCCGGCCCGGTAGCGCGTTGGGGTCTGAGCCGAGCCGCCCGCCCCCGCCGCCCGCCCTCCGCGTGAGCCTTCGTTTAGTGTTCGCGCCCTTTGTGACACTTGAAACCGTTGTTCACAAATGAACCTTTTTGGCTACGCAAATATCACACAGACCGACAATGGTGTTGCTTTACTGCGCTTTTTGCTTTTTAAACAAAAACTGAATTAAATTTTTTTGACAACTTGATTAGCTTATGCAAATTGCAATGTGATATTGTTTAAGGAAAAATACAATAAGCGGAACCCCAAGTATTTTATTATAATATTTAAAAAAAGCGTTCTGCCATTTTTGAATCGATAAACTTTTCATTAGCAATATAAAATAGAGTCTTGATAGTTCTGAGAAGTTCTAATAAAAATAACTTCTGAGCTTAAGGCGGTTCTCTGAAGCGTCCTATTAATCACAGATAAGGGAAAAAATGGATGAAGTCGGATAAGTACCGATGGCTGATCGGAAGGGAGTAAGGACAAGCTTAACGAGGAAATGGATCTTACTATATCGATTCGGAGTAATTCAAAAATCATTTGCTTTCTTTCAAGGTTTCTTAGCATAATGCCATTGTAGCTTTTTAGCCTGATATGTATTCAAATATATTTGGAATCTCAATAGATAGGTATGTTTATTTTTTAGCAGTAAATGGGCAGCTACTTGTAAATAAACAGTTTTTATTTAAATACAATAACCACTACATTGCAACATTTTATTCGTGACACTTTTAGGTAATCAAATCATTAATTAAGATTAGAGAATGCATTCATTAATGGGAAACAAATTAAATTATTTTAGTAAGTATTAGTCCCAAACAGAAAGGCCGTCAGTTTTTAGCCCTAGCGAATACTTTTAATAAGCGCTACATTAATATGGGTGAACTTAACCAACTTGCAGAATTCATTAAAGTTTCGAACTCTTAATTATCAAGTTAAATTAATAGCAAAGTTGGTATTTACAATGTTGGTAGTGGTTTGCATAATACTTTCCAGTGTTTCTGAGGAGTTTAATAATTACATATACTTACTAATATTATAAAGCTGAAAAGTGTGTTCGGTTGAACGCGCTAATCTCAAAAACTATACTTTTAAAAAAATATGTTTGTGTTGGATAACCCATATAACTAGGAAGGCTTTAGGCTATTTATAATTACCCTACAGTCAATATGAGGCGGAGTAGTAAAGAAAAATGTTACAAAAACGGGACATATTATTCAAACTATTTTCACGCGTACGAAATAACGGGAACAACTAGTATAGTGATAAAATGAATACTTTAATAAAGATAACAAAAACTTATAATAGGTAATATGCATTGTAAATGAACCGTAATAATTATGTTTAGTACCTACCTACAGCACAGAATACATAATAGTAGCAACAGAAATTGCACTCCTTTGTGTAGGATCAGATGCCGGCATTTTATCGGTAATAATAATAATGCAAAATATCCAACGCACATGGTGCATTCGAAATCGCACCTTACCACTACGCTCACAAGAGCGCAATTTTTTTGTGTTCAGAATTGATCTACCTCTCAGCTCAAGCGTCAGGGTTGTATAAGCAAAGTAAAATAAATAAAAACCTAATTTTAAGAAGCATTTATTGTATTAACGATTGGTAAACTTTAATCTAGTGGTGTTTGTATAATCGTACCATCTCTAAAGTACCTATTAATAAACTTCAGTGTTGCGATAATTCGAAATTGGACAAACAGTTTTAAAATGTGTAGTATCGGAAAATAGACACGGTGAAGTAAAGTTAATGTTTTTATTAGCTAAAATAATTTATTTGCAACAGTTTTTTGTCATACGTATTTCAAAATTATTTAAAAAGAGTAGTTTTTTTTTAAATTATTTAAATCACTACAGTTAATTATTATTCCTAAATATTACGATTTTCCATTAAAGACAGTAACAGTGCTGTTGGAACAATAAACCTTGATTGCGACGATGATCGACCGAGCGTGTATAGAAATACGCGTGTGCTCACAGGCGCGTGGCGGCCCTGACTGATTTGCAACTTGAAGTTGTCGCGCGCTGTAGGTAATTATTTCGGCCGGCATAGGCGAGTGACGGAGGCCTGCCTACAGTAAATTACAGACATCGAAGTTTTTCATACTTTTCTCACCCAACGCACAAAAGGCCAAACCGTAGCAGCCGTACTTAAAATGCTTCAAGTAACAAATGGTGTGTTTTACATAGAATTTTTCAGGGAAAAACCTACCGGCGGCATCTTTTACAAACAGAGATAACGAATAGAATTTTATTTTCAAACAAAACAAAAAAGTAAAAGAAGAAACGAGGTTTAATTGGCTACTCTCGGCATCATTTCAGCTCCCATGAGAGTTGTGATACTTTGTGAAAATCAATCCCATTACAAGCTCTTGGGAAATCAGGAAGGGTTCAACATTAACATCAGAATGCTTGTATACCCCCATTCATCATATTTACGCCTTGTTTATGTTACTGCAAAGAAACACAGAGAAAACAATATTACTCGGTGGTTGATGAAACAATTTTCTACCTTCAAGTGTTAGGAGCAGAATGCCATAGAGATAGTTCTGAGGAAAATCATTATTATAGGAAAACAGTGTCTAATACAAATCCTATTTAACGAGATGCTGTACTTACTGTATTACACACTTTTTATTTGTGGTGCATTTTTTCGCATAAAGGTAGATCTCTATTGATTCAAAATTTTTATTAGATGAAGAAAAACAAAGTCAAAATAACAATTTAAAAAACTCACTAACAAAGCTCTTCACATGTTATAGAAAATAATCACTCGTAATTCACTGACACGTTTTCTTTAGCTCCATTGAATGTGGTACAGCTAGACGACAGCACATTAGGCTAAGCATGTTATTAATATAATTGTAATAGGTTTTATTTTTCAACAAAAATTTATAATCTGATGTCTGATCGACTGTAGGTACATGGTTGGTTAGTAGTGTTCGGGAAAGCGCAGGTCGGTCCCGCGCAGGTTGTCGTCGATCCACTGCTGCGCCTGCGCCGCCATCTGCTCGTCGAAGTGCTCGCGCCAGCCGCCCGCCTTGCCTGGAACGAGATTGAGCCTTATGATATGTTACAAAGAGTGGGTATTTGAAAGACAATAATTCACATTTTGTGGCATCTTTCATAACATTAACGCTCAACACGGTGAAACACAAAGGTCATTTCAGTCTAGGACAAGTTTGAAATCTGTCATGTTTCGTTTCCTATAGCATAAAGAAAAGCACATTTGGAACTCAAAAGTGAGTTGCAGTTTCCTGATTTTGTGTAGGTATCTCCGTCAATTTTTCTCTCTATTTGTGTAATCAGGCTTTCATCAAGGTAGCATCTCTGTAATTTTGTTTTTACTCGTAGCCTTCAATCTATCAGTTACTTCTAGCAAAGTACATCCTTAGATGAAATAACACGTCAACAAAAAGTACAATACTTAATAACTTTATTTCATTAGAGTACTAACCCTTTCGCATAAAAGACACGGTCTTTGCTACATTCTGGTCACTCAAGTGCATAAAGGGCTCATTGTTAACTGACTTATTCTTCTTAAAGTTGTCAAACTTGAGGTGTTCGCTGAGAGCCCTGACCTGCGCCTCGCTTGGCTCCTTTCCTAGAAAACGTGCTACGCGGCGAATGCTGCCGGGGAGGTCCTGAGAATAAACATTACTTTAAAATTAAATTGATTTTAAGTACTTTGGATGACCGGCACATGTGAGGAGTGTGACGAAAACTATACTGCTATTTGCTATAGAACTTCTAAGCCTTTGGGTAAGTATCTACACATCGATATCTAGCATCAGCAAAGCAGCGATCTTTTAGACATAGATTCCATAAATATTGCCTACTGATTGTTATTGATCACTTACAACTTTTATATTTTACCTTAATAAGATCTTCATAGAATAAAATAAGCAGGTTAGCGTGATGTCTCTGCCCCCAAACTTCTTTCAAGTGTTCAAAGTATGGACAATAATCCGCTGTAAATGTTCAATTACGTTAGTGTTACATACTATTACATTGTAATTTATAATTTTACGATAATTTGAAAATAATCAGCTAATACTTTTTATTAAGGTTTCAGATAAATCTAGACTGAATCGTGATACCCACCGTCACCCTTCACGAAAGACTCCCAGAACTGCTTAAAGTTACCGAAGTATCCAAAGAAGGCGAAGAGCTTGTAGTGGTAATAGTACGAGACGGCGACGTCCCGCGGGTCACGCGCCACGTAGACCACCCTCGAGGTGGCCAGCAGAGACGGGGGCAGCAGCGACAGAGGCAAGTGAGACTTGAAGAATCGAGGAGAGGGACGATCTGCAGCTAAATCCACCTCGGAACTTAAAAACACTTTTATATTCTCCTCTTTTCCAGCGCTCAATTCTTTAATTTTTTTCAATGCCTTATCGCCGTTGATGACATTGGCTCTAAAAAAGAATTACCTACTTTATCTATTCATATATACCTACACATGTTATCGTTTTTTATGTATCACTTTTCCCCAATAAATTGCTTTTAATTTCGTTTATCTATTTAATAAAAGCCTATAAATTACAAATTAATTTGTTATTTGAATATGCAGCCTTGTTCAATAAAACTTATCTTGGTACCTACTCACTCTAAAAATGGAAATCTGTTGATTAAAAGAACGTCCTTTGATGTTTCGTAATCAAAATCTTTTGCAATCATCCACACCATTTCTTGGACCCATGTAGTGCCTGCAAATTAAACCCGATTATCGAATTATGTAGTAGGTATTTGTTTTTTTCTAACTTCGTCAATATTCCATATTATATTCATAATGTTTTAAAGCAAAAACAGGTAAGGTACAAGCCGACGACGCAGTAGCAGCAGACGACGTGTCGCTGCGACGCACTGGTTTCTATGTACCTACTTCTATGAAATATCTTCAGACGACATGTCCCTAGACAATTTTGAGCGTGAGAAGGATGAATGTCATTGTTGGCCTATGAAATGCCATGGTTGGCGGATGGCATTTAATAGGTATGGTATTTTATAGAATTACAAAGAAACCAGTATCTTAACTTTTCAAGCATAAAATTGATAAACAGGGAGTTAAACAGGGAGTGACGAAATGTTCAAACGCAAAAGTCACGCTCCTCACCCGATCTAGGGAAAGACACTACCCAGATGTCATCCAGCCTGAGTGGCATATTGTATATTTTCGCTGCTTCTTTCCTATAGCCGCTCCGCAGGAAATAACCTTTGGGACCGACCCGCACATATCCATCAATGAAAGCTAAAAACAATCAAAAGATCTATTATGACGTTTATTATTTTACGAGTATCTGTCTTTTAGCTAACACAAAATTCCTCAAACCCTCCCAAGTTTGTCGTATTAGAAGACAATAAAAACTACATTAAAGGACACCACGTCCTATAACCTATAATGTAGTTTTTAGTTTTTATCCACTGGGATAAAAAGCATGATCAATTCACGCACCATAGATATGATTTCTTAACAATTTTTATATGTGTTTAGGCAAATATTTACCCGTATTGAAGGTTTTCTGTAACTCGGCGAATTCCTCAGGCTCCACATCATTTATAGCGTAAGGAAAATCACTGCTACTTGTACCGTGCATCATTTTGTATTTAGTTTCAAAATATTATGATGAAAACTACTTTAAAATAGGTAAGAGTTTTTAACTGAGAATGATAATTATCAAAGTACAAAACACGCACCGTTCTTGCCTCCTGTAACTAAGTGACTAATAAAATAGGTATATTAATGTATTTCTCAAACTGAAATATAACAGCAATTATTGTAAATTCAAATTGGAGTGACGAGAGGAGGAGGCATTTGTAAATTATCTTGTGAAAATTATCATATCTTAACCGTATTAGTGTTGGTTTCGTCATGGTAAACAGTCAAATATTTTTCGTATTCAAGGTTGTCTGAAAATGCAGAAAAAAATAAAGACATCTAATGAACCTTGAAAGTCAATTATTATGAATTTTGTATTTTTTAACTTTTTAATTTATTAATCTGATTTTTTAGCATGGAAATCTAAACAGTCAACGTAGATATTATCTAGTTCGAAAAAAGGTGTAAGTATGTAGATGTATCAAGTGGTCTACATAAGTAATGCAATACTATGTTTTCCAGCAAGGAAAAATTGAACCATTAAAAACTAAAATAAAAATCAGCTGTCATCAATCATTTTTAGACTCCAATGGTGCTATTGACCGATTGAAATTATATCCCAAGCAAATCAAAAGAGTGGATTGCTATTTCGCTAAATTAAATAAATGTGCCTATTAAAAACATGAAAAAGCTTTTATTGTCTTAAAATAAATATAAAACTTTGCAGACGCAAACATATCGTCTTCAAACTAATAACAGACTTCTATTATGTTGTTTTAACGAGTATTAAATGTAGACAATATTTAGTTGTCAATATTATTTGCTGAATGAATCTTTAGTAATGTATTCGCAATATTAGCTATTAAAATATTAGTCGCTATATCATCGCCATGTAGGAATTGTTCAAACTTATAACTAGCTAGAAGTAGCTATACTTTTTTTTTTACTTTTAATTTATTTATAACTAGCTTTCCGCCCGCGGCTTCGCCCGCGTGGAATTTTGTCTGTCACAGAAAAACTTTATCGCGCGCGTCCCTGTTTCAAAAACCGGGATAAAAACTATCCTATGTTCTTTCCCGGGACTCAAACTATCTCTATGCCAAATTTCATCAAAATCGGTTCCGAGGTTTAAGCGGGAAAGCGTAACAGACAGACAGACAGACAGACAGAGTTACTTTCGCATTTATAATATTAGTTGGGAAGTTGGGATAGTTGGGATTAAGGGAAAAGGAGATTAATGTGAATTAGAACGATGCAACGAACGAACTAACCCTGCAGGTAGGTCTTATTTTGCCGTAATATTTTTTACGTAACGTAAGTGCGCCTATTAACGACCCCCCAAAATTTGTATCCTATTACCGCCCTATTTTTCTTTCTTTCATAAAAGACATAATAACAGGTTCCAGAAAACACGTTACTTAAAAAATATCTAGATATGTTTATTGACTATCAAAACGATTAAAGTTTGTGTTCGTAAATAACCAGTAAACGGAGTTATTTCACATTAAATGGGACGCGCCCGCAACGGACGCACTTTTCATACTGACGCGCTCCCAGCTACTTAAGGTGCACCTTGTTATTAATTAGCGATTTTAACACATTTAAAATGAGTATACCAACATGTTTTTGCATAACAATATTAATTCGTACTTTAGTTTCCTTAATAAACCCTCAATATAGCCCTCTCGCTGTATTTATGTGGCTTAAATACAATTTTAAATAAGGGCGGTAATAGAAACACTTTTCATAATTTGGTTTCTAATACCGACCCATGGCGTTGTTAGAATTTTGATTAAGTTTCTTATTTTAGTATTTATATCTTTAATTACGCATTTAACCTCCACTTTGTTGTCTTGATCGATTCATAAGAATATTTCACATAATTAAATCAATTAACGCCATACATTAATTGTCATAGGTTTGGCATAAAACTGCAATGAACATTAAAGAATATCTCTAATAATGTATGACAATAGATTTTATAAAAACCTGTTAAATTCTAATTAGTACTTATTTGATATAAAATAAAACCTAATAGAAATGATACTTCACTGATCACGTCTTCGTTAAAGTAGATATTTTAGCTGGTTACTGTTTTTTTTTACGGTCGGTAATAGAATAAAGTAATATTCATACTTAATTCTATTACCGCCTCATAATTATAACGCCACCTGCGAAGACTTATAAGCCTGTCAGTACCTCTAGTACGAAAAACTTTCGAGTTCGTTTCGTTGCGTATTCAAAGTGTCATCGAAAAATTTTGTATGAAAAATTAAACAGCGCCCCCTATATTATAGCCGCCCTAGGGGGCGCTGTTTAATTTTTCATACAAAATTTTTCGATGACACTTTGAATACGCAACGAAACGAACTCGAAAGTTTTTCGTACTAGAGGTACTGTAGTATTACATTTTGTATTTATTTAGTTGCCGTCATGTAAGATTGACATGATAATTTCTTTCTTAATATTCTTATTAAAGAAACTTTTTATTAAAATTGTTTGTTATATTTTGAGATTTAATACAAAATGATGCACGGTACGAGTAGCAGTGATTTTCCTTACGCTATAAATGATGTGGAGCCTGAGGAATTCGCAGAGTTACAGAAAACCTTCAATACGAGTAAATATTTGCCTAAACACAATTGTAAAAATTATTATGGAATCATATTTATAGTGCATTAATTGATGTGACATCAAATAAGTTTTAGCGTTATATTGCATACATACATCTTTTTTATCCCAGTAGATAAAAACTAGAAATCTTTTGATTGTTTTAGCTTTCACAGATGGATATGTGCGGGTCGGTCCCAAAGGTTATTTCCTGAAAAGCGGCTATAGGAAAGAAGCAGCGAAAATATACAACATGCCACTCAGGCCGGATGACATCTGGGTAGTGACTTTCCCTAAATCGGGTGAGAAGCGTGACTTTTGGGTTTGAACTTTTTTTTTTTCACTCCCTGTTTACCTACTGACTGACAATTTTGAGCGTGAAAAGGTAGGATACTGGTTTGTTTCTGTTTGTTTCTATAAAATACCATACGCAGTTACTGCACCTTAGCAACACGCGTGACGAGCGCTCATCATTTGCACGTGGCCATAGAAATACAGAGAAACCAGTCTCTTGCATTTTCACGCTCACATTTTTTAACGACATGTAGTCTGAAGATGTTTCAGTGGAAGTACATAGAAACCAGTGCGTCGCGGCGACACGTCGCCTGCTGCTGTTGCGTGGTCGGCTACGGACTGTACCTTTAACTGTTTGTGCTGTAGAACATTATGAATTTACTATGGAATATTGTAGCAAATTGTTAGAAAAAAAATCTACATAAAGTCAAAGTCAAAGTCAAAATTTCTTTATTTGTTTGGACTAATAAATAGTTCTTACAAATCGTCATTTTGCTCTTAAGGAGCCTCTACATGTCTCATAATCTTTTTACCCTACTATACATAATACTACCTACATATTCGAATAACGGGTTTAATTTGCAGGCACTACATGGGTCCAAGAAATGGTGTGGATGGTTGCAAATGATTTTGACTACGAAACATCGAAGGCCGTTCTTTTAGTCAACAGATTTCCGTTTTTAGAGTGCGTAGTGCCAAGATATCGAACAGTTTTATTGAACTAAGCTGCATATTGAAGTAACAAATTAATTCGTAATTTATGTTTACGTAAACTTTTATGTTGTAGATAAACAATTATTTTCCTTTTTAGGAGAAATATCATCTACAACGATAAGGCACAGAAAAAAATAAAAGAAATGACCGCTGAAAAAGAGGAGAATATAAAAATGTTCTTAAATTCAGAGAACTATTTAGCTGCAGATCGTCCCTCTCCTCGTTTCTTCAAGTCTCACTTGCCTCTGTCGCTGCTGCCCCCGTCTCTGCTGGCCACCTCGAGGGTGGTGTACGTGGCGCGCGACCCGCGGGACGTCGCCGTCTCGTACTATTACCACTACAAGCTCTTCGCTTTCTATGGATACTTCGGTAACTTTAAGCAGTTCTGGGAATCTTTCGTGAAGGGTGACGGTGGGTATCACGATTCAGTGTAGATTTATCTGAAAAGTTCATAAAAAGGCTGATTGAAAAATTATATATTTCCAATGTAATAGTTTGTACCACAAAACGTTATTAAATAAACATTTACAGTGGATTTTAGTCCATACTTTGAACACCTGAAAGAAGTATGGGGGCAGAGACATCACGCTAACCTGCTTATTTTGTTCTATGAAGATCTTATTAAGGTAAATATGAAAGTTGTAAGTGATCAGTTACAATAAATTGGCAATATTTATGGAATCTATGTCTAAACGGATCGCTGCTTTTCTGATGCTAAATATCGATGTGTAGATACTTACCCAAAGGCTTAGAAGTTCTATAGCATAAGCAGTATAGTTTTCGTCACACTACTCACATTTGCGGGTCATCCAGAGTAACTACTTCAAATCAATTTTATTATTCTCAGGACCTGCCCGGCGGCATTCGCCGCGTAGCACGTTTTCTAGGAAAGGAGCCAAGCGAGGCGCAAGTCAGAGCTCTCAGCGAACACCTCAAGTTTGACAACTTCAAGAAGAATAAGTCAGTAAACTACGAGCCCTTAAAGGAAATGGGATGGGAAGACATGAATGTAGGAAAGACTGTGTCTTTTATACGAAAGGGTGAGTATCTAAGAATGAAATAAAGTTCTTCTAGGTACGTATTGTACTTTTTGTTGACGTGTTATTTCATCTAAATTACGTACTTTACTAGAATTAACTGATAGATAGATGGCTAATATGACCAAAAAGAAAATTAGACAGATGCTAACTATCTCGAGTGAAGAAAAATTGACGGAGATACCTACTTACATAAAATGAGGAAACTGCATCTTACTGAAACGAAATATCATGCAAATAGTTTGAAACAAGATGCATTTAAGCCTGGTAGATTTCAAACTAGTCTCTGACTAAAATAAGCTTAAATCTCTGCTTTACGTTTCACCTGTTGAGCGTTATTGTTATAAAAGAATGCCACAAAATGTGAATTATGTAATATAGTTTAGAGTCTTTAAAATAGGTACCACCTAGTTTTTGCTATTTATACCATAATGCACAATCTCGTTCCAGGCAAGGCGGGCGGCTGGCACGAGCACTTCGACGAGCAGATGGCGGCGCAGGCGCAGCAGTGGATCGAGGACAACCTGCGCGGGACCGACCTGCGCTTCCCGGGGCACGACTAACCATACACAATCGACACCAGATATAATCATAACTATACAATTCTTTTGTGAAATAGAATCTTTTACAAATTATATTTTTCACTTATAACCAAACTAATAAAAGGGCAAAACATAAACAGAATTAACTTTCAATGCAAGGACGCTTCTATCCCTTTTCCCAAAAGTGACGCGAAGGGTTAGCAGGTGAAGCAAACGTGCAGTGCGTAGTGATGTATAAGTACAATGCTGTACCATTGTTATTTTTATTTTTATTTTTATTTTTATTGATATTTTTTCAGTGATTTCTAGACATATTTTTCCTTAACACATCTTACTCATTGAGCTGGAACAAAAAGGCTCTATCAATAGTATATTCCTGAAAATCCATTAGAATACTCCCATTCATGGAGTAGTTAGTGCTTTGTTTGTGACGCTCACGAAAATCGTGCGTAGGTTCTCGACAAAATAAACTAGGTATTTAAATAACTTCTTCTTCTTCTTCCTCGGTCCCTCACTGATGAGGATCGCGACCACAGATAGTGTTCCACCACAGACTGCGGTCATAAGCTGTGTGGACCACACGATGCAAACTCCCGCCCACCGTCTTCCTCACCGCGTCCGACCATCTCGTCGGTGCCCTGCCCCGAGTACGTCTGCCTTCCATTTGTCCCAAGATAATTTGTTTCTCCAGACAATGCCTTGGAGACCGCATAATGTGTCCAAAGAAGCAGAGGGTACGCTTTAGGCATATAGTGGACAAATATCGATAAAAATAGGCGTCTCTACAATGAGGCTGTTAGCCGTGTCCCGCGGCGGTCCTTTTATCCTTACGATTGTAGGTTTCACGTCGTCTCACACTATTCCTCCTACTGATTTAACTGAAACAAAAAAGCTTCATCATTTCTGAAAATTCAAGAGTACTTCTATAAGGCCCGGTTCGACCAAACTTTTATCCGAGAATAACTCTTGGTATACTTGGCACATTGACAGTTTCAGTATGGGAAATAAATATGTCAAAACTGACGATTTATTCTGAGATTAATATTTACTCTTGCTTAGTCGAATTCACCCTTAATGGAGTACTTAGCTAGTGCTTTGTTTGTGGGTAAAACTATTAAAAAAACTGTAAAAAAAGTCTATTAAAATAATATATCGATAAAAATAGGCATCTCTACAATGAGGCTGTTAAGCCGTGTCCCGCGGCGGTCCTTTTATCCTAACCGTTGTAGGTTTCACATCGTTTCACGTTTAGTTCGGCGGAATAGAGTCGTTCCCGTAATGCCACCACTTTGATCGAAAACGTATAACGTTAAGTCGAACGGTCTAGTCGTTTTGCATGCCTTTATTTGTAGCAAAAGATCGTTATTCGTACCTCAATCCTTGATGATTAATTAATTGATAACGAAAATATTCAGGCAATATTTTAAAATTATTTCAGTAAGTAACCTGTAAAACAAATTCTCTACTTAGGTCTTATTTTTTTTTTTTGTTAAATGTCCATGAACATTGGATGTCAATGAATGAAGTGCTTGTGAGAATGATATACCACATACGATTAAACAATAAAATCAGAAAACTATCATAAGCTACTTACTTATGGGCCGATTTTTCAATCGTCGGATAAAGTCTTTCTAATAAGTTTGGTACATTGACAGTTTCAGTCTGGGAAATGTGAAAAAAATTTCAAAATGGCAAGTTTATTCTTCAGTCAAAAGATATCTGGCGATTGAAAAATCAGCCCCTAAGGGCTAAATGTTACCTATACATAAATAATGACAAAAGATATCAAGAATTCAAACGTAAGAAAGAACTCGCTGTAATTGAAAAGGTCATTCTCACGCCTGCAACAGGTAACTTTTAAAAGTTAAATGAGCTCAAGCACTTTGTGTGAAAGCTACACACATAACAAAACCAACAATTTGATTAGCTTCATTGTTCTTACAAGGGCTGTTTTCGGTAAGCGAAACACCTGTGTGAATTAAAATAGCAACGCCTTGCATCGAGGATCTGTGATACAAAACGACTGACAGTAAATGTAGCAGTTCGCGCTGCGACAGAGACGAGATGAAAACAAAATTCCTCTTATGTGTATAAACCATAGGGGTCACTTAAAAAATAGGGATTGATGGTGAAAATGGCACAGGATACCCGACAGTAACGGTCGCGGCCTTAAACTATTTTTGCACTTTGTATAATTCCACTTAATTTACATACGAGTTACATTCAATTGAGAATGTTACTAGGGATGCAAAATCACTTGAAACCTATGTTACAGTTAAGCTTTTACATATACAAATACATTTGTTTTTATTTCTTTCAAAAATACCAAGTAGTTATGATTTTATGGGCATTCAAAGTTCGCTTAAATATCGAGTCCCGCCGACGGTCACGTGACCCCACGTTACGTACATTCACAGTGTCCACTCACTAGACAACGGATATAAACATACTTAAATACATTTTTTTTTTTGTAAATACATACATATTATATACATATTAACACCCAGACCCATCACAGAAATTAAAATTGAACCAAACCCAAACTTGATGCGATTGTGTCGTTTTATTGCAAAGTACCTTCCAGCTCCGTCATCAGACCCTGATTACTATATAGAATTGAAGTACTCGTCAATACAAAACGAACGAGCCCAAACTCGATGGATTTAAGTCGTTTTATTATGGAGTTCCTATGGCCACCTTCCAGCTCCATCATCAAATCAGCTCCATGTCATCATAATATTGCATGGTCATCCAAATCACATGTGTATGTGAAATTTCAGCTTAATCGGTTGTCCGAAAGTGGGTCTTAATTCAGCTTGCAAGATTCCACCCATACAAATTTGAGCCAGTCACTGTAAAATGATATCATTATATTATGTAGTTGCCTCTACGATAGCCAGCAAAAAGTTGCCAACCACACCGATATAGAACCACAAGTCAGCACCTTCATTACAACTTTACCCAGGTATCATACGCTTATCATGATATTTCCTTTACAACTATTTAATTTCCTCTACACTAACTAGTTGACTGAAGTGTAACAACCAAATGCTTGTGACCGACGATGGATAAGGAGGTCAACTCTGCGAAACTGTTTCGAAACGTTCGGCTGTCTTTGTCACTCATGATGGAATGTTAACGCGCCTGATAAAGACATGGAGAGCTTATTGCTTATGAAACTAGCGTTTTGTAAGGAGAATTTTACGAAAAATAACTTGTCCATACGTAACATTTTTGCGAATTGTTAAGGAACCACAAAAATCTAAGGCTGATTTGCACCACCTAAATTTGACCGTAACTTTAACGATAACCGGTGGTTTTTGTATGGAGTTTGACAGATTTTTGACGTTTGTCAAAATTAAAGTAAGATGGTGCAACCCAGCCTAAATTTGACGAAATTTTGAGGGTAGACTGAAAGAACATAGCTATAGGATGCAAAAAGTAAAATCTTTATTTGTCAAAAAATCTTCTATTAATGGAGTACTTAGGTAGTGCTTTGTTTGTGACTAAAACTATTTAAAAAACTGTAAAATAAACTATTTAAAAAGTCGGTTAAAAACAAAAATTGATAAAAATCGGCATCTCTACAATGAAATCCATGTAACCAAATTTTAAATAAAAAAGAATGATGATTACGAAAGGAAATATCCTAATGAATATTGAAGAAAAAACGCTAATTTCCTAGGTAAAGACCTCTAAAACTGTTGTGGTAGGCCCCGCGGCCTGGCGCGCTGCCAGCCGTGATTGTGTGACGTCTTTAGAGCAAACACGCCGTTCAACAGATTTGCTTGTGGTTTTAAATCAGTTAAACTTGAATAGGATAGATAAGTATGTAACTGTGCGTGTTATTTTCGCAATGTAATAAAAGCTGCTTTATAGAAGTGGGTTTGGCCGTCTGATTTAGAATGGTACTCTACATTTGTCTTCTTCGTCTTCGTCTTCGTTTCAGCCAAATGACGTCCACTGCTGGACAAAGGCCTCCCCCAAGGTTTTCCACAATGAACGGTCCTGCGCTGCCCGCATCCAGGCTCTTCCCGCGACCTTTACCAGATCGTCGGTCCACCTAGTAGGAGGCCTGCCCACGCTACGTCTTCCAGCCCGTGGTCGCCACTCGAGAACTTTCCTGCCCCAACGGCCATCGTCTCTACGAGCTATGTGCCCCGCCCACTGCCACTTGATTTTAGCAATTCTGCGAGCTATGTCGGTTACTTTGGTTCTCCTGCGGATCTCCTCATTTCTGATTCGATCACGCAGGGAGACTCCGAGCATAGCCCGCTCCATCGCCCTTTGGGTGACCTTGAGCCTTCTTATGAGGCCCATATATAAAGGAGACATTTGTCTAATTTAACTCTTTTTCTATGGGTATTTTTTTCTATAAATCTAAGATCTATTTTTTGGGAATTATAAGAATACCTTAGATGGCTAGGTATGACACCTTGTTGTGTGTTTGTTGTAGGTATGAGAATCGAACCTAGGACATTTCGATTTTAGGACCATTTCTGCAAGATCTTGAGATTTAAATTGTGCAACTCTTAGAGAGTTGATCTATGAACTGTTTTTTTAAGAAAATATAAGGTTCCCTACCTACCTGAAATGAACTTCATAATGTCATTATCTTTCAGTTGTTTTACCTTATACTAACATAATAATTAATGAAAAGATACCATAATCCAGCACATTTCGATTCAGTATTCCGCCAACGTAGCTCTGCGCACGTTAAAACTTCCACGTCCCGTGCCTTATCCTAGGTTACTTAATTAAATAATGTCCCCATTAATAATATTTACACAGCTACTCGCCTCAAAGCCATATTTTTCTCTTTAAAACCCTTTTAAGGTTGACATTTAATACTTAAACGCGAATGCAGTAAACTTCTGGAGAGGTTAGTTAAGTCAAAAGCGCAGAAGTTACTCTGGAACTGGATATTTTGAACAGTTTCAGTGACAAGTTTTAATTACTACAAAATATTAGTAGAGAACTAGCGACCTGCTCTAAATGCTGCTATGAATAATTTTAGGGTTATGTGCATAGGAATAGCTTGAGCAAATAACTTATCTTCTAGACTAGAATCTAGAGCAAAACTAACTGAAGAAAATTCAATCAAAAGAAAAACGTCAAAATGAAAACTAATTTAAACTAATTTATAGATTCATACACTTTTTACCTCTACTTCCGAAGTAGATTAATACTTAAGGGCTTAGAATCTAAGCTTTTAAGTATTAACCAGCACGGATTGCATGAAATGATAGATATTAAATCAGTAATTACCATAATTAATACTAAAAGAATACTGTCTAATGACTCTACGATATAGGTACTCATACCTATACCAACACTTTGAAATTGTGTATTTTATTCATATCAAATAATGACACAATGTAATTTCCCAACCGAAATAAAATTACTGAGATAAGTATCAACATTTCCTTCTAATTTGACTAAAAGCTCATTCGATGGACCAATTAAACACCTGCCAGGTGGTATGAACCCGAAATTTGATCAGGAAGAGTGGTTTGGCTTCTGTCACTAACCGACACTTCAATAAAATTGAACTTTCAATTATGTCTTACCTCATAGATAATCTACTGGGCATTATCATATTAGATCAGAATACGCTGGCGTCTGCGACTCTGTTTGCCTAGAAAAAACTACTTTGATAATAGTCCAGTCAATAAAGCATTATAGAGGATCACAAAATCTGACTTCAGGACTTTATTTAGACTAGTTAGGAGGTGAACATATCAAAATTCCCCGCCCTTAGCCCTTGAGCCGGTGGGGAGGTCCAGGTTTGAAGGTCCCATTTTTCGGTTTTTCGCTTAACTCTCTCGGAAACTAGTCTAAATAAAGTCCTGAAGTCAGAACTGTGTTCCACTCATTTCTCTCTACACCGTCGTTAAAGCATTTATTGACTGGAATATACAGAATTCCTTGAGATTTTTCTTCTTAATTACTGAAACTGCTTAAGTGTGTTAGAGCTTGAAAATATACCTATTATAAAACCAGAAAGACTTATCTAGGTACTGTTGGATTTATATTAATAACAATAAAGTATAGGTAATATAGATATTTGAATGTCTCTTTAACTTTCGAAAAAGAAAATATTTGGCAGGTTTCATCGTTCGGCAAATTAGAAATTTCTTTATTCCCTAGCAGCATGATACAATACCTTGTTAGTTGGCATATAATGGACAGTTAAAGCCTCATCAAATCCATGAACTGACCTTTGCTTATTGATCGAATGATTGGCCGTAACTCGCTTTCTCAATCCCAACGATGCCGTGAGCGGTCTCCATCACCTATCCACGTTTATCAAACTTAGAACAGAATATACATTCTCAAAGCATATCACTATCAGAATATGATATCTGATTATATGAGATCTGATCGACTTTCCTAGATCTTTGATGTTGATTTTCGTATTCATGCTGATCTGAAAGAATGTAAAACCTTGAATGAGCCAAATAAAACATACTTTAATGCTTGAAGCTTCGTTAGTATATCTACAAAAAAAAGCAATGATAGAACAAAACCATCGTAGAATTCGCAAAGAAGTTCTGCAAAAGAGTATCAACTCAAGATGACCTATTCTCTATAAATGTATAAAAAGCAGCTGTTACTAACTGGCAGTTCTGTCAATATTATAACCGGATTGCACTGAAAGACATTCAGACAGAAGTATAATGACGTAGGCAATAGGCATCCGATCTCCGCTAGGAAAGGATTTTTCAAAATTAGCCCCAATGGTTATATACGTAGTTTAACTCAACTGAAGCCGCGGAAGAAAGCTAGTAGCTCACCTGTAGATAATTATGTGATACACAGATAGTATCTACCCGCGATTCTAGCGTCACTCGATAAGCACAAGCGGACACAAAGCCGCCACAACTGTGCCACAACAAACACAATGATTTAAACGTGTGCTACCGAAGCTACCAAGACACGCGATGCCTTCGTTTACCCTTGCGCAAGAGAAGTAGGTTAATTACCCACGGTGGACCCTGTTGACAATGTCTCTGTGCCCTCGCCAGTAGAAACTGACAATTTTGTATAAAAATAAAAAAAAACTCCCGTTAACCCCTCGTGGTAAGCTAAACATATTGTGTTTGGTTCACGACAACACAACACAGTAGTCCAGCGGCGGCAGAATTGGCATTTGGCACCCACGTTCCTCGAATATTCTTTCAGCCAGTATTGAGTTATTGTCGTAAATGCGTTGTTAATAAAATCGACTCAAAAAGAATTCAAACTGTCTCATGCCCGTTTTCACCATCAATCCCTAATTTTTAAGTGACCCCTATGGTAACACATTATATGAATTTTGTTTTCACAGGGGTCACTTAAAAATTAGGGATTGATGGTGAAAACGGGCATCAGTGTCCTTAACATTACTTTATTTTTAAACCTAATGGTTTACCCGTATCACTAGATACAGACATTCAAGTATTAATGTTACTCCACTTCATTTGTTATAAAAATTACTAGTTTCTTTTGGCGCAGACTACGGATGTATCCGGAAAATTTTAACGGTTTTTGTCGACAAAAGATACCTTTTTTAAATTGTCCTGCCTCTTTTGTATCTCTTAAATACCTACGCCTATTGTCATTTGTTCCGTATGCAGTAACTTAAAAGCTGCGGTCTGTGGTTGCTATTAGAATTCTTGTCTATTCTTTAGGGTATTGAGCAAAAGGGAAACAAAAATACCCCCTGGTGATTGTTCTGTATACTTACAGAAGTACATTACTTGGTTCCTTGGTTCCTCATTTTATGTTTCATAAAAATATCTCTATTTACCTTTGAATGAGCTGTTGATGGTGATGGGGAATGAATAAATAAGAGAGACAGTCAGCAACCGATGCAGACTAAAGCCCCTTAATGGCCCTTTAGGTAAAATGAGTAAAGTCAACACACTGAAATGATAAAAAGTGAATTTCGCATACGAGGTATAATTTCTTAAAAAAGGTGACGATGTGAACAATGACAGAATATCATCGTAAGTTATCGTTAAGCTTTTGAATACTAAACCATCTAATCTCCCAAGACATTTAGAAAATTTGATTACACCTTTGCTTTGTCTCGTTAGGTCAACGAAAATTTAAGCAATTCTGCGGACATTCACCTCCCAATTAGTCGTAAACTTTTTTATTTTATTAATGTGTGAAATAAAAGACTAATGGTCTCGCTTTGTTAGAGATCGTTCACCTATAATTTATGTGGTATTTGTCATAGAAAGTTTGAATACGTGTAAATTATACGCCCAAATTACTCTGTTTTTTATCAAATACGTTTCACTTTTTCACAAACGAAGTAGAAAGTTAAAACAATTAGGCATACCTACTACGTAATGGCGCAGTTACACTATGCGGGAAATTGATTGAGATATTAGTGTAAACACGCACTTCAGTAGTTTCTCCGTGGGTCACCCATACTTCGGTGTGCATGCTCGCGCTTCTGTACCATCGCCATAAACCTTCCTTGTATGTAATATGCGGGTCGTTTCAATTGTTTCTCAAGCGGCGGGAACCGAGAGCACATCAAAGTTATCGGATGAAATAAGCACCTGATTACGAATTCTGAGTGAGTCTGTGAACGGGAGTTTCTTTTACAAGCAGTTCGGGGCAAAAACACCTTTTTCTATTGTTATGGGTTTTTTTCTAGGCGCCTTCGATAGGTCTTTAGCGTTGGCTCTCTCAAATTGTTTGTTTTTTTTTTATTTGAACTAAAATGTCAATTATCTCGATTACCTTTTTATTTACCTGACAGTGGTTACAAGGAAAGCATTATTATCTATCATCAGTGTGTATTACACTGATTAAGTCCCTATTCTGAACCCTCCACGACGCGTCTGTATTCTCATGCGTATCATAACTTGTTCTGGTATCTTTTCTAAAGCTCAACGAATAAATATTATAATATATAGATACGAGTACCTACGCAAGTTAATACAGATTTGTTTACGCCCTCTACGCTTATTGCCCTGAAGCTGGAAAACGGCTGCCAACATAGTCCATCCGAAAAAAGCACACCTACAGAAGGATTTAAGTAAAAAAATATTACTTTTTACGGTGAATTCATTGTAATACTCAATAGTTGTATGTACAGTCGACAACATATCAGACTCTACATTTGTATTGGAAAACCAACCCTATTACAATGTACATAAGAAGCTGCAAAGTTTACCTTGATGTGCTGTCGTCCGTACAACCCACTCGATTGTTATCTAGGCCTTCACTATTTGCAAATAAAATCATTGTAAGAATAATGTGGGCGGCCGTTATCAAAACGATGGAATGTTTTCAAGCTCCGCTGTAACTCTGTGACCTTTATTCACAAACACTTCCCGCCCACGGTATATCAACACCTCTTCTCATAGGGCCATCATCCCTAAAATCTATAAAGAATAATATTTGTGTAAATGTCTATTACATTTGCAAGAACAATTAAAAAGAAAAGAAATCGAAAATATTTTCTTTACACACTGCATTTTGCATTGTGATTTAGATTTAGGAATCTTAATTAGAACTGAAAACCTATGTTTTAAAATACATATTATTTTTTCTTCTTCTGTGCCTTTTCCCATTTCATATCTGGTTCTAATGCGCCAAGACAGTATGTCTTATGATTTGAAAATAATCTATACTAATTAGGTACTTGATACTGATAATTGCCAGGTGCCTGCTGCCTGAAAAACTTTGTTTTAGCCTATTAGAGCCCTAAAAATCCATGAATTTCAGATAACTATGTAGTATAAATTGCCGTAAACAGTGTCGCTGTAAGCAGTAAATACAGGTGTCAGTCACGGTCCAACGTCACAGGTCCGTAACTCGTCGGAAAAACGCCGGACCGCCGGACCGCCGACCCACTGAAATATGTATCGTGCGCTAATGGAACTAGCAGATTATCCACTTCTAAGCTGCGGACGGACACAGATTTTAGTATTTTGGTAACTCTATACTTCTATATTCGTCTAATTATAGCTTATCTTCCATCCCTATAGCAAACACATAATTTCACGGAAAGATCACAAAACAGTAAAAGTCCTACAGTTTCGATGTCAGACTATCGATTCGAAGATGGGTACACTAGTGGGATTAACATGATCTATAACTAAATATTGTGTTGTTTTTATTTTGTGAATTTCGACTTTAAAAATAACTTAAATAACTATAGTCTGTACCTTTTCTTGAGAAGTAGAGCCTAATTGAAATAACGTTTCTATTTCATTCTAAACTCCATTCGAGACCTAAAACACTATTAGACTTAATCCTTTGACGTAGTAAGTAATGGCACGGTCATCAATCTTCCACACTATAAGAAGAATCGAGACGGCTAACTACTAAATACTAGGGTATTTAGCTTTCATGTCTCTGTACTAAATGACTGACTAAACCGGTTAAATGTTAGTCAAAATTTCAGGCAGGCAGTCGTGAACTACGATATTGGTCACTAAGTTTGTGACACTTATCATAAGCAGGTACTCATTGCGATACGTGGACTATCGAATTTTTTTTCTGAGCAGAACAGAATTATTTTACAAGTATTATTAAGGCAATTTTGAAAACTTGTCACAGAAAACATAAAACTAAAATAATATCCCTTAATTTCTTTGATCCCACCCCTCACTATTCGTGTCGAGAAGCTTAGCATTCCATTAAATTATTCAAAGCAGGGTATGGTAGCCATACGGAAATGTGTAATTATTAGTAATTATGAACGTTACTTGCTTCAATTATTTTCGTTCGAAACTTACAAACGATTCCGTAATTTATTACATTAGTGATATAATATTTAATTCAAGTTACCGTGGGAAATCTTCAGCTCATCATAATTAAAGATAATAGGTACTATCAGGAAATTAAACTGTAGTTTATTATTGCTTTTTATGATGTCAAAAGTAGAGCGATATAGTATAATTTAGTCCCAAGTTTTCAATTTTTAATTGAACTTATCACTGATTCGCATCAATGTGAATTATTAAAAGAGACTCAAAACGCAAAAAACTCAGTGACTATTGTCAACATCTTTTGCAAAAAGTTTACAAAAGTATGTAGGCCTATGTAATGAAGAAGACAGCACGAAAACCTTAAGAGCGTTTACGTCTAGCGTGGCATGTCAAGTTTAGGTAATTTCGATGCTATTTTTATTCACACTAAAATAATTATGACTGTGTGCGTGTTCTCACGCTCTATAGTCAAACCAAAATACTTTGATCCACCATCGTAAAAGTGTGCCAGCCTGTCAAGTGACAGCCCAAAGAAACTATAAAATCTTCAAATCTTCCAACACAGACTCTATAATTTATAAATAATGGTATACATTAGTCCTAATCAATAATAAATACGTAAATTCTTTATCAAATAGTAAATTATCAAAGGTTTTTTAATATTTTATACAGCCTATGTTCAGCAGAAAAAAAAATGAATTTTAATGGTGAGAGATTTTTTCAAATCGGTTCTATTCAAAACAAACTTTTCCTGTTTACTATTCTTAATTTGTGATTTCTTATTGTAAAATGCTTAAATCTAAAAATTTTCTCAGATAACTATTTGCCCAAGGATCTATGCTATAGGATATAAATGTTTGTTAAATCGTTTTCACAGTATTTTTATAAAAATTTCAGCTTGTAAACTGACGCTAAAGTGGAAATTTACAAAACCTGTGTGGACTTATCTTGATATAATTCTTGAATACTCAACTAATCGCAATATTTTCTCAATTAACTATTTAGACGACGAAATTGCCTAACTATTTATGCCTATAACATATTTGTAGTATTACTGGTTAATGATTGTAACGAGTTGAAAAAGTACTGTTTTTGCGCCAAACGGCGTAAACGCTCTTAACCATAAATCTTTGACTTTTAATTTATTGTTTTAACTCATACTCCATCTACACTTTTATTTAGTCGGCCGTTTGGTGTAGTGGTTCAGAACGGACTACTATGGCGAGAGGTTCCGGGTTCGATTCCCGGCCGGGCAGAAATTGAAATGATGAATTTTAATTTCTGTGACGGGTCTGGGTGTTTTCTATGTATAACTAGCTGACCCGGCGAACTTTGTTCCGCCTTAATGGCAATAAATAAGCAGACTTTTTTTTTATTTCGAACGGGATAAAAAGTATCCTATGTCCTTCTCCTGGCTCTAAACTACCTCCCTGACAATTTTCAGCTAAATCGGTTCAGCCGTTCTTGAGTTATAAGCGAAGTAACTAACACGACTTTCTTTTATATATATAGATATGTATGAATTTACAAAAAAAAAGTATATAAGTATGTTTATCCCGTCGTCTAGTACCCATAGTACAAGCTTTGCTTAGTTTGGGACTAGAGGCGCAGTGTAAAATGTCCAAAGATATTTATTATTATTATTATTTATAGGTACTCAAATATACTGTATGTGGTGATCGGTGCATGACCGAGTACTAATTAAAACACTAGTATATTGTAGAGCGACTTGGGTTTATTATTACTTAGGTACAATTCAGTCAATGACAAAAAACGATCGGGCGCGACGCTATCTTAGGCCGTGACGTGTTTATCTAAAACAGCCTTAGGTAGGTAATTTAACTCGTCAGGCAAGCCACATCAACCTAATAACCTAGACATAAAACTTTGACTTCTAGGCTAGCTGGCAGACTCAGTAATGAGGTCAATACTGCTACCAAGATGGTCATCTACTTAATATGAGAGGTCCAGCGCCTAATTTACTAAGTTGCCATGAGTAAGTTTTTTGTCTCGGTCTTAATTAATCGAACGATAAAAGATAGCAGTAGAAATAACTAATTTCCACCGTTTAAAACTTAATCTTACAATACAAAATATTTCAGAACGTATGTGTCAAGCAAAGTTGTAAGAAAGGCTTACTTTAACTTTGACAAACGTCAAAAAGCTGTCAAAATCCATAAAAAAACATCGGTTATCGTTAAAATTACGGTCAAAGTTAGGTAGTGCAACTCAGCCCAATTAGTAATGTAAAGCTCGCCATTTTTTACCTACCTACTTTCAGACCTACAAACCAGTCACTAAAATCATGTCTAAGGATGCTACTCGTAATTCCAAGAAAATAATATCCTTTAAATGCCTAAGTTAGTCCCGCCCAGTCGTTGTAATGTCGGCAGTTAGCATCGTCTGGGACTACCGTAGCCCAAATAACTGCGTAATTAGTCGCCCTGGCCCAAACACTTAGGCAACATTATAACTTAATGGCCAACTCATCTGCTTTAGAAAGCCTGGGCGTAATAAACTGCTGTTACTTTATACTTAGCCAGACAAAGGGTTGCGTAACTTCCAAAAAACAGAATTAAAGTACCTACCTACGCGCAAAAAAGGAACAGGTGTACTGATATTTTTAGTCCAATGATCATCATCGTCATTTCAGGCTTCAGACAGAGGACGTCCACTGCTGAACATAAACCTCCCCCAATGATTTCCACATCGCCCGGTTGGTAGCGGCCTACATCCAGCGCCTTCCTGCTACCTTTACGAGGTCGTCAGTTCACATTGTGAGTGGTGAGTTCATATTGTATTGTATACTTAATCTGTGCCTAAATTAATCGCAATCGCAATAGACATAAAAGACAAAACTTACCTTAACACTGAAATTCGTAGTATCGTTCTAGCTAGTGCAATACGAGTAAATACACTGAACATTTTTCATAGCTGTTTACCTACATTTTTCAAAGGACGCCCACTTTTTGTCGTGAAATATGACACGAAATAGTTATAAGCACTTCCCTCCTTTATGTCACTCGAGCAGGTCGGTACCCTCGTCAGGCGCTGAGTTATTATTTGACCCGAGTTCTTTGTAGTAGTTGCTGATGGTATTATGCTTAACGTAATAAATTCCGAATACTTCAATACCCTTGAATTTTGTTCGTAAAGAAGGTTTCACACAGTAATTGAACAATATGTGCTGCTATGTGGTATGTTTTGTGTGTTTGCAAAAATACTATAAACGGTTTTAAAAGATTTCCAAAATTTTATTACTTCGTAAACATGTTTTTGCTAAAAAATTTGTATGATGAAATTCTCTATTTACAACGACGAACTTTTCACTGAAAACTTTCTTATTGATTAAGCTGAAAACTTTTGATTATTCCAGTTCTAGTTTAATTAAAATAATGTAAGAATTAAAACTTGTTCTAAACGTAACTTTCTAATTTCACAATGTTCTGCAGTTTCAGTGTTAACAAGTTGGTGTAAGTTTTTACGAGTTTTTTCAGGTTAATGAAAATCTCGAAGCTTTACATTAAATATTAACAAATTCTAATGCACAGAAGTTAACAAAAATACCGTCTTGGTTCAACCTTTAAATCTAAAATTTAAATTTTCGGAATTTGTATTTTATTATATTTTGTTTTCCATGTACATACCTGTGTAATATGTAGTGAAATCTTTTTTAATTCAACTAAAAATAATATTCTAGCGAAACGTAGTAACAAGTAAAATACTTTTGGGCATGGTAAAAAACATTTTACGCTAGTTTTACTCTTGTGCTGCACAATATTTTTATAATAAACATTCCGTGGATTTAACGCTATCGTAACAAAAACCTTTTTAGAAAAAAATACGAGTACATACATAATCTTGTTGCATTTTAACATTTTAATCATTTCGACGTGAGTGAGGCTGATAGCAAAGGTTGTACGTTAAAAAAAGATACAACATTCGGCTTTGGTAAATGAAGTTGTGTCTATGTAATTGGTGTGTTGTAATCTGTTTTCTGAATACAATAAAAAAAAAAACAAATAAACCTTTGTTTGCGTTAAACATTAACCTTTTAAGTGTAGATAGTGGCTGGACAAAAGAATACACTTATTGATCATCTCCGGCTAAAAGTGAAAGCTGTCCGTTGGGTGAGCAAGTTCCGTTTCGGCAGCGCCCGCGCACCGCCACAAGAGAAGTACATGGAGTAGGCTTACTGCAAATCTATAGTTAGCGGACAAAGGTTATCCTGTCATTGGTCGCGCGTCCTGTCATTGGTCTATGCACGCGCAGTGATCGCCATCGCCGACGCGATCTGCACGCGTTGGTTTGGCTCAAGCGTAACTGAGTCAGTGCCTGAGGCATAGGAGTGGCACGGGAAGACTGACATTGACATATTATGACGTGACAGAGCATGCAAATCCGGAGGAGATCTGAAGGCCTAGCAGATCGCCTCCGGATTTTTTATCCGGACTTATAGGTAGCTATACCTTTAACTTGATAGTTACAATTCATAATTTAATTGGGTTTGTTACGTTTCTGTCTGTTTACGTTTGTGTCATTTTACTCCAAGATCCTGAATTAACACTGGAAGTATGGTGGTAGTATTAGAGCCATATTAATAAAACTCTTTTTTATAACTAGGTGTTAATAATAATGTGCGGCTGAATGACGCCCAAATGATCCTCAGCCGACATCCAGGGCATAGCAAGACTCAAGTTTAACGTCCCAAAGAAGAAATGAGTAAGCTCCTTTATGTCATCGTCCCAAAATTAGCGACGTTCGAAATTATTTGCACTCATACCGGACTCGTCAGCTACTGATATTATTATTCAGCAATGACCAAAGTAAATTATGTCCAAAATCCAAATTATGTCCAAAATTCAAATTCTATCCTCAGGCGGCTCACAATCGGTGGCTTCAGAATAAAGAATCCTACCATTACGTACAGTCGACACACCAGACTAAACATTACAATTTCAAAATAACACTTATTGTAACTAAATCAGACATACTGGTTAGCTTGATGTGCTGTGTACATTTTAAGCTGTTTTTAAATGACCCCTTTATATTCTACTTCCCCTGTGGCCGGGCGATGGAGCCGCGGGCGGCGCCGGATTAACGAGCGAATTGGGACCTCAATTTTGACATTCACTTTTATGCTATGTTTACGCAAAGGTTTATGCATAATGATCGATGAAAGTTTACGACAAAATCAGAAGTGAAGAACAAGCATCTTTTTTATTTTTATAAGATTTCATTATTATTATGTCGTCATTGTTTGAAATTTTCACCGCACACTAGAACTTCATCATCATCATCATCTCAGCCACAGGACGTCCACAGCTGAACATAGGCCTCCTCCAATGCTTTCCATGTTGATCGATTGGTAGTGGCCTGCGTCCAGGCATACTAGAACTTATTCCACCTAATCCCAACTATCCCAATCCCAACTTAATATTATAAATGCGAAAGTAACTCTGTCTGTCTGTCTGTCTGTCTGTCTGTCTGTTACGCTTTCCCGCTTAAACCTCGCAACCGATTTTGATGAAATTTGGCATAGAGATAGTTTGAGTCCCGGGAAAGAACATAGGGTAGTGTTTATCCCAGTTTTTGAAACAGGGACGCGCGCGATAAAGTTTTTCTGTGACAGACAAAAAAAAAGTGTGCGGGCAAAGCCGCGGGCGGAAAGCTAGTTTAAGATAAATGTTAAAAACATCACTGAAATTCTAAATAACATATCTTATACTTTCATTGCTTTCAAAACATTGAACAAGAGAACTAACATTAGCCTTCAGGCTATTTTGTGTTATACCTATTTTGCTATTTTAAATATTTACGATAGACAATTGGAGGTTTTGAGCACCTCTACAAAGAAAACGACTTCATTTTTCTTAATAATTTGCTTGAAACAAGTACCTATACTAACTGACATTGAAATTAATAATATCTTAGTTTAAGTTTAACGACCATTTGTATTTTGATAAACATTTATTTAATCAATCAAAGTTTAACCAGACCAATCTCTTTTGGTGTGATTCCATTCCCTACGCCAATATTTAGTTTGAAGCCATTTTAATCAGTCTTCAATTGTATTGTGATAACAATATAGGATTAAAAAAGTTTGAGAATCGCTCTGTTAATGGGTAGTTGGGTAGTTTGCTATTTTTAGCCTCCCTATTCCAGCACGTAGGACGGTGCTTCCGTACCTCGCATGCTTAACGACCACCCTATATACGTGATTCTACCTGCCGAACAAATGTATAGCCTGACCAGGAACATAAAAACCCTCGCCATGTTGCGGAAAACTAATGGTACTAATTTCTTTTAATGGCAACAGTAACTGAAAACTTCATTGACATGTCACCTTGCATGTCAGTCTATTGCTGTCAAAGTGTAAACAAAGTTTATTTTAAATGTGCGCAATTGGTTTTATGAATTAAATTGCTAAAGTATTTTTATAGTCGTGAAAGAAAAGTGGTTCACAATGTGTTAAAGTATTTGTCGAAGAGAAATACTAAGGGTTTGGACAATATTTTCATTGAATAATGTTTCCGACAAAGGTTGTCAAATTGACTGACATGTTTATCGTATAGTACAGTCCACTATGAAAATTAGCTGTGGTTTGTTTCAACTACCTATTTTAAAATTTTTTGTCACTTTCTAAGTGTTGAATTTTATGGGATTGGGAAAGAAGTACCGAGTTTGAAGCGTTCATGAGCAGACATTGCAGTTGAATATTCAAGTTCTGAATTTGATTATTGATGAATAATAAAATAAATTCTACTAGCTCGATTGATGGTTTCATTTAATTTATTTAAATCAGGTTACCTATAATAATATTTTTTCGTTAATTTATGAAAATATCAAATTAGCCCGTAATCCTGAATCCTGATACATAAAGTTAGCCTATTAATTTAACACAGGTATGACTGTACTCAGTGTTGCACTATCAAATGCAATTGACGCGCCACTATGCCAGGGTTTTTATGTTCCTGGTCAGGCTATAATACACAACACAACAAGGCTTTGTAGTTTATGTTGAAGATGACGTCAGCTCACGTCAATTCCACAGGTCACAGTAAAACTAGAACTTTAGTTAATGGTAAAGCTAGAGTTTCACAATTTTATTGCTTTAAAATAACAGAATAACTATGGTGTGTCATTGTCTAGCTATACTTATAACTAAACGTAATAAATTGAAGCATCTTCTATATTTTATGTAAGCCGCATAGTTTTGGTATGTACCTACACTAGGTACAGGACTATTCCTACCTCTCGTTCCCACCGCTGCAACTCCTGTGTAGCCATGATCTACAGCTTGACCGCCATAAAAACCCAATCAATGAAGGTCAAGTTTGTGTATACTAGGTAACTATGTATTTTTCTTCTTCTGTAAATTGTATTAAAATTACTGAGATCACAAGGGTACCAGACTTTATGACATGGCTCAATCAGGCCAACGGGACGGCTTAACGTGCCATCAGGCTGATTCGAGTCTGCAATTTTGATGAACTTATTTAGAAATACACAAAGTGGCTTTACTGTAAGAAAATCCCATCTGAAAAAGGATTTCACCTTTACACTTCTGCGTCGTCGGCAGTCAGTATTGTAGTGTATTGTTTTCTAAAATTTTCCCTATTCAGGTATTCAGGGATGATGCGGTGACGTCACATGCTCGGCTGTAGTATCCGATGGCCGTCCGTAGCATCTGATTAATTCGTAATCAGGTGTGTCCGTCAGAGATCCAATTAGCGCAGACATTAATTACAAGCAGCCATAATGACGTCTTCACACCATCTGGGATTCAATATTGATTGACCATTATTGATATAACAGTGTATTATTAATAATTTATGTAGGACAATGGATGAATGATAGTCCCACAGTAGTTTGAATGTGTGATGAGTTTACCTACTCTCAAACTACAGTGTTATTCACAGAAAAAATAGAGCGATGAACATATTGTTTAAAAAAATGACGGATATAACATAACATTGTTTCGTTCGTTTCAGCCAAATGACGTCCACTGCTGGACAAAGGCCTCCTCCAAGATTTTCCACAATGCACGGTCCTGCGCTGCCCGCATCCAGGCTCTTCCCGCATCCAGGCTCTTCCCGCGACCTTTACCAGATCGTCGGTCCACCTAGTAGGAGGCCTGCCCACGCTACGTCTTCCAGCCCGTGGTCGCCACTCGAGAACTTTTCTGCCCCAACGGCCATCGTCTCTACGAGCTATGTGCCCCGCCCACTGCCACTTGGTTTTTTTTAGCAATTCTGCGAGCTATATCGGTCACTTTGGTTCTCCTGCGGATCTCCTCATTTCTGATTCGATCACGCAGGGAAACTCCAAGCATGTCCCGCTCCATCGCCCTTTGGGTGACCTTGAGCCTTCTTATGAGGCCCATAGTAAGCGACCACGTTTCGGATCCATAAATCAACACTGGCAGCACACACTGCTCGAAGACTTTTGTCTTGAGACTGTTTACCACCGCCCTGGAAGATGTCTTCAAGCTCTTGGACTGGAGCGGATTTGGCATAAATATCAACGGTGAGTACATCACCCACCTTCGATTCGCGGACGATATCGTAGTCATGGCTGAAACCTTGGAAGATCTAGGCACAATGCTCGATGGCCTCAGTAGAGCCTCTCAACAAGTGGGTCTCAAAATGAACATGGACAAGACAAAAATCATGTCTAATGTCCGTGTCGCACCCACTCCTTTGAAGGTTGGAGACTCTGCACTCGAAGTTGTTGACAATTATGTATACCTGGGACAAACAGTCCAGTTAGGTAGGGCCAACTTCGAGGCCCTACCTAACTGGACAATCGTCCAGTCAATCAATGGTCAATCGTCGAATCCAACTCGGCTGGGCAGCGTTCGGGAAGCTACGCAATATACTCACGTCCGAAATACCGCAGTGTCTCAAGACACTTTTGTTTAGGCATGGTTAGGTTCTTCGAGCATTGTTTAGGCATGCCAAAAATAAAACTTTTCACTTCATTATAAGTATAAAAATACCTTAACCATACGTCGTCTGCTACTATGGGAAATGAAAAAAGTTTTTTATTGTTATTCTATAACAGTCCGCGTCACCGTAGACAACCGAAGCACGTTGACTACCGAAAATCCACGTGCATTGCAAAATAGACCTTAATGGAATTTCTTACGGTTCTTTCATAGTCATAGACACAGTGGGTCGGACGCTTTCACATTTTGGACATTAGTCTACGGTCTACGGTTTTTTACTTTTATCGGACCGAAACGAGTGAGTGGTCAGTATTTGCCAGAGAAGCGAAATTGCGGAAAAAAACTTTTGAAAAAATGTTTCGTCAGTCTGGTAACTTAATAGTGTGTTGAATAGTGAAACAAAACACGTTCCACTAACGAGTGCGCTGGATGCAAATAGCGTATTTTTCGATTTAGTTCACCCTATGGGTCTGGTTGTTTGTATTGAACTTTAACAAGAGAAGAATAAAGTCGTTTATTAAAGTAATTTAAAGTATTATAACAACTATATTTATACCTCTTACAAAAATCTTTACCTAGTTTGATATTTCTGATGAAAGGTAAAGGCTCTTTCAACAATCATTAAAAAAACCTCAGTTATACAAACCATTTTATTTACATTAATTTTCGCTTACATACTAAAACTAGCAACACTTTACAGGTAACATTATAAATTAGATATGTCTAATAATAATAATTTAACAAGCAATATTATATTAATCAGGTTCAACCGTAGGTTTCACCTCCGCGAAGCAAGAGCAACCCGATATTTACCTAGGTTCTACTATAACATTACCACTATCAAATGGGTTGTTATGTTTCCCTACCTAGGTACAGTCAGCGTCAAATACTTAATTCGTGACACCCAGAGTGTCCAATAAGTTGACAACACACTACACAAACATACTTTGCACACAAACTACTTTGGGTGTCACGATTTCACGAACTACCTATTTGACGCTGACTATACATTACATGTTAATAAAAACTCCTACGCTTTATTAATATCACAATAGGTAGTCGGCCCTTTGGTGTAGTGGTTCAGAACGGACTACTATGCCGAGAGGTCCCGGGTTCGATTCCCGGCCGGGCAGAAATTGAAATGATGAATTTTAATTTCTGTGACGGGTCTGGGTGTGACTATGTATAATATTTATGTATTTAAAAAAAAAAGTATATAAGTAGTATATCCGTTAAGCTAGCACCCATAACACAAGCATTAAGTTGCTTACTTTGGGGCTAGCTGGCGCTGTGTGAAATTGTCCAAAGATTTAAAAAAAAAAAAAAAATAGGTACTAATTGAGTAATACATTGATAACTACTCAGCTAAATACCGTTGCTAGCTCATTAATTTATCAGCCTCATGAACCACACTTAATCGTATCTCAGTTATAATTAATCAATAAAAAATGATTACCTACGGAGGCTTGTTGGTAACTTTGCGATACTATATTAAGAAGTATTCGGGTCCTACGTAAGACCCGCATTTGGGGAAGTCTGAAGGAGCCTGAACAAAGTCTCTTTCTTCACCTACTTTGAGTATAAAGTCTAACCCTCTCGTCCAGTGGGTGGATCGTTCGTCCCTCATCATCCAGTAGCCAGGGTTATCTGCCTTGAAACGTAGAGCTACCACACCAAACCTGGGAATTACTATGGTGTCCTTTATTACAGGGTCCTCAAGGTTCCGAGTAAGCAGGATTCCATCCTCGTTCATTTGTTTCACTTCTTCCATGGTGAGGCTCTTGTTGAACTCTTTGACGCCGACCACGTAGAAGCTGTAGCCGTGGAGGTGGAATATGTGGTCTGATTCGCCACCTGTAACCAAAAGAACGAGTTTCAAAAGAATGTTAATATGTCACACAATATGGGCCCAAATTGATTGCTCTTGCAAATAAATTGGTCAAAACACCAACCAAAACTAACACAGTTTAAATCTAACATAACCGCGCGTATTTGACCTCAATATGTTATTCACAAACTGTACAGACACGGACCATTAAACTTTCTATTTATTAAAAGCCTATAAAATATTCAAACCCAATTATCGGATGGTCGTATTTCACGGTTATCGTAAAGCTATTCTAAAATTATTGTTAGTAACAACATTTACGTATTTCTGAAAGTATTTTTGTTGTGATAGAGGAATTTTATGGTTTAAGGTCACGTTTACACTATACAGAAGTTTACAAAACTCACAACATGGCGTGTATGTGACAAAGTCTTTATTGTAACACTACACAAAGCAAACAGTTATGGAATTAACACAAGCTTTGGTTGTTTTTGCTAAAAGTGAATCACTTCACAGCTTTACTCGCTTTTACACAAACTTTTTTAAGCAATTTCAGAAACAAAATGAAAAGTCAAATTAAATTGTCATCGAACTATTTTTGTTTTAAGTCTTGTCTTGTGCCTTGTAATGAAACGAAAACTCAAAACTCGATTGAAACTCAAGTACCTATTGATCCTATATTGATTTCAAGTGTAGGCTTACATTTGAGTGTCGTTTCATAATAATCTAGTCTAGGAATTGTGTGTGTACTAGTATCTTTGAGGCTGTTATTTCTAAGAATAGTAGAAAATAAGGCGAGTAAACATTGCCAACAAACGACGTTTAATCTTTGTTGCCAACTCGCAAAGCTCTATGTGAGTGCACACTACGGAAAGCCTGAGTACCCACAAGAGGGAAGATGTCTCAGACGACGTAAGGCCCAATTATAAGGCCTATTCTACACCGTATGTCATATGTAATAACGTAGTAGGTACGCCGTGTGCGTAATTATGTGTATTGTGTGCACCGTAGCTAAAAGGAAAATTACAAAATAGACTTTCCGAGTTTCGGGAAAAAACGTCACGTTGTAATGCTAGTCACAAACCTAACTGAAAAATATAACTGTAATTTAATCATTCAGGACGAAGGGAACAAAAGTTAAAATGTATATCAAATTTTATTCGCTATGCAGAGTAAAGTCATTGTCTTTATCAGATAAAAATGTAATATGAAAATTCTTGAAACGCACAATAATTTTTAATATATCACGATCTCTCGTGAATATAAAATGGAAAAATACTACCAGTACCATAGTAGATAATGTATGTTTTAGTGTGTATAGTAACCGAGTAATTTCCATCGCTGTTGCGGTTAAAAGTATTGCATGTCTCGCAATTCAGGAACAAGAAATGAATCCAATCCTTGCAACATAGATTGCATAATCTATCAACGGTGGAGTACACACGCTTACACACAGGCCATCGACCTGAAAAGCACGTGCACTCAAACGAGGAATTAAGAAATAGCATTTCACAAACGAACCGTCAATTAATTCGTAAGGTCAGCACCAATCATTCAAAACAAACATAAATCTTACACGTCAAATTATCTATGACAATAGCGGCAGATTACAGTCTTAGCTTGCATAGATATTTACTTTCACTTTTAAGAAAAGGTCTTTTAATACTTATTTCTTGTTTACGAGTGGGCAGGGCACATAGTACGCAGAACTGACGGCCGATAAACCCGATGTGGCAGCAAGGTTCTGGAGTGGAGGCCGCGTACCGGAAAACGCAGCGTAGGTAGGATGTCCACGCAAAAAGTAGACCGACGATATCATAAAGGTAAGGCGCTGGACGCAGGCCGCTACCAACCGGGCAACATGGAAAGCATTGGGGAAGGCCTATGTTCAGCAGTGGACGTCCTATGGCTAAGATGATGATGATGATAATGTGTACGAGTAGGTACAATAAAGTAATTACAGATTTCTCATTAGTAGCTGGCAAATGGAGTGACCTCTCATCTACTAGGCTCGGCGCCAAACAGTCGTTGTCGTAAATATCTTGATTAATAAATTATGATGTTACCGTGCGCATGAGTGTAATGTGTATGTTTATTACAGCAAAAAATGATGATTTCTTCTTATTCTTTTAACAATAGAGTCCAGGTTCGAGTGTTTGGCGTAGGTAAGTCAGAGGTCGGTCGGTTGTTGGTTAATTAAACGGGGGACTTAATTGCCTTGAATAACAAACGATACGACGCCATTATTTATGCCACGGCATCTGGCCACTACGAAACTAAATTTCTCGAATTTCATAACTTTACACCTAAATAACTTTACTATATTTCTATTCTACACAATATTACGCGTATTATATCAATTGTTTGTCTGTCTGAAGTCAGTCAAAGCAAACTCTAAATAAGTAAAATTAATTATAAATTAGGACCTTAATTTCTTATAGAATTACCTACTATATTGTGATAACCGAATATATCGAACTTCAAAACCAATGTGTCACAATGCCTAACCTACCGTACAATAAATTACGAAATACAAAACTGATACGCAGTAATGAAAGTCATGAATATGTATGAAGTAATTACTTATTTGTATTCGAATAGTTCACAACCTATGTTAATGAAAGTTTATTATAGACATAACATTCCAAATTAACCGTTCTGAGTTAAATTTGTATTTCGTAGAAATATTAGATAAGATAAAACGTTAAAAGATACAAAACCTGTTTCAAATACAATTTGAAATGCTATTTATAAGAGAAAGTTCATGAAGACAGTTTACAAATGTAGAGTCGTCCGTCTCTGATGTTATTAATACATTTTGTTTCGTAACAAGTATAATTTAAAGAGCAAAGGCTATGAATTTTGTCTCCGAGTTATTTTGAACATTGATGATGCCTTTGAAAATTTGCGACTTGATACAGGATCGATGAAGCTCTAAATTGTATAAGAAATATTATCAAAATGTATCCTATGTTTAATATGAAGTAACATTAAACTAGTAGAGGAAATCCTTTGTCCAGCAGTGGTCGTCATTTGACTGAAACGAAGACGATACTAAATGAGCTCTTAGTTAGAGACTTAACAGTTTGCAGAAATTACTCTTTTACTTCCCGAAGCGTTCATAAAAGGTGCGAAAATGAGACATAAGCATCAATATTAACGTGCGTATTTGTCAATTTTATGGCGGCACTTAAGTTTCTCACATACCTACGTTTAAACACGCCGTTCGAAAGCTGAACGACACTTGTTTCGCGTCCCCTGGCCGGAGGTGTTCCCTGTGTCAATATTTACCTTTCTAAACAAAGGTTGTGCAACTAATCGCTAGCAAACACCGCTTAAACACACGTTGTGGACACAGCCATTTAAAACACAATGACTTTATTTTAAGCAAAAACAACGTCGATGAACTTAGTTGAGTATTTGTGTAGATTGCGTCAAAACTTTATAATTTATTAAGCGGTTAAGAGACGCGGGACAAAATCAATTAGATTTCAAAGCAATAAAGCTGAGAGAGCTAAGAAATTACTTTGGACCCAACAGAATCCGACTGCAACAAACACTTACAAGTAGTTTGGGCAGTAAACTCTTGGATGGAAGCCTTCGGGCAGTTTGGGATCTCAACAGTACTATTGAAAACTTTCAAGACGAGTGCGGAATGAGGGTCAGAATTGGTTAGCGTCTTAACATTCTGCTGCAGATGTTTACCCAATTACAGTAATTGGAATTACTACACAGTTCTATTCAGAAATTGTAATCGGGGTTATGACGTCCCTTCCAAATTTCAAGTGCCTACGTTTATCCGTTTAGGCTGTGCGTTGATATGTCAGTCAGTCAGTCAGTTTCTCCTTTTATATGTATATTTAGATAGACATATTATGCTGTTGCGGGATATTTTTTAGACAATTTTATGTTAAATATATTACCGTCATACATGATTTCTATGTAACTTTAACCATTAAGGCTGCACACGCGACGGAAGCTTAAAAAATGGAGTAACTTCTCCCGTTTTCCCAAAATTTCCTTTCACTACTGTGCTCCTAAGTATACTATAACCTGCCCAGGAGTATGAAGAATAATTGTGCCAAGTTTCGTTAAAATCCCTCGAGTAGTTTTTGTTTCTATAAGGAACATACAGACCGACAGACAAAAATTATACTAATTGCATTTTTGGCATCAGTATCGATCACTAATCACCCCCTGATAGTTATTTTGAAAATATATTTCATGTATAGATAATAGAGCAACTCAATTTTCTATGTAAAGCATGGGCCCTACCTCATCTAATATGAAAATTCGGCACTATGCACTTTAAGAGTGAACTAAATGTACTATATTATTATAGCAATCAATGTATTGGACTTTTATTACCAGGTACGAAAAAACTAATCTCCTTAGCGCATAATTTGTAAACTACAAGGGTTACCTACACTTGAATGCCTGTAAATGAAATTACGTACATTACGTAGTCTGAGAGTTCATAAGGCTGAACTGTGTAATGCTTTGGCGTGATTAATTCCCCTGGCGTGTGAACCCTGTAATCGCCGCAGGTGTGGGGCAGTCAACAGCATTTTGAGTTCTGTTTGTCTTCCAAAGCGAGGTGTGGATGGAGGTATAACTGACGTTCAAAATATAAACAATTCTAGTTTAGGAGTACAGTTTCCTAGCATCTCGTACTTACGAGACAATATTGATATAAAAATAACCTTAGATATATATGCATCAATTGACTTTTTACTGACTACGAAAAAGCTTTCCCTATTCTCCTTAGGCCCGATTCGACCAAACTTTTATCCGAGAATAACTCCTGGTATAACTGGCACATTGACAGTTTCAGTATGGGAAATATGTCAAAACTGACGATTTATTCTGAGATTAATATTTACTCTTTTTTAGTCTAATCCACCCTTAATTAACTGCGTAATTTGTAAACTACGAGTACAAGGGTTGCCTATAAGTTACGTTAAATGCAATTACGTACATTACGTAGGCTGGTGTAATGCTTTGGCGTGATTAACTCCCCTGGCGCGTGTGAACCCTGTAATCGCCGCAGGTGTGGGTCAGTCAACAACATTTTGAGTTCTGTTTGCCTTCCAAAGCGAGGTGTGAATGGAACAATAAATGGCTTTCATACATGATAAACAATCGAGTATATACCATTCTGTCTCGTAGTTAAATAAATAAACTGCAATTTTAGTACCTAGGTGTCAAGAAGTAAATATTTCTGAAACTATTTTCTGAAGAAAACTACTAGATTTGATGCATGATTGATCATTAAAATTCAACTTTTTATAAAAAATTCTACTGTTTAAAGACCTGGACGTAACGTTTTTTATTTCTAATCTAGCTTTATACGAGTATGTACAAAAAGTGTTTTCAATCATGGCACCTATGATACACGATCAAAACTTTCTATCACAGACCAAAATCCTCGCAGACGTAGCCTCGAGCCGAAGCTACATTATTGAAAAGATATTTCGCTATCACCGGTGCCAATACCTTTCTAGCCATTATAATAATTGCGTAAGTATGAATGTATGTCAGAGAGATATCTGATTGGTATCTGATTATGCTTACAAATATCAAATGGAGCAGTGATTTCACTGTTCTAGTACTTGTAATTCTATATTTTGCAGACATCCTACAGCATGTATTTGTTTAAAAGAAACTCTCATAATTTCCTTACTTTATAAAGTACTAGCTTTTGCCCGCGGCTTCACCCGCGTTAAATTTCGTTTGTCACAGATCGTCATAAATTATAGCCTATATGTTATTCTGGATTATAAGCAATATTACTGTAAAGTTTCATCAAAATCCGTTCCGTAGTTTTTGCGTGAAAGAGTAACAAACATCCAGACATCCAAACTTTCGCATTTATAATATTAGTAGGATTACCTTCATTCGTAATAGTTCAAAGATTTATAAGTTTTTACTCAAATTCATTTGCTGAAAATTTTCCAGTAAAATACTTTTTGAATCCGTAACTTTATCTATGAAATATTTATCAGCTAAAATCTAGAGTCAGTGCAAACCTAAAGTATAAAGAAAAAGTTGCCGTGTGTGCCGTTCAGATAAGATGTCCAAACTTTACTTTTACAGTTCGTTAAACTTATCTTTGACTTTGGCAGATTTTCATTGGTGTTGTAACTTATTTTTAATATAAGAGTAGAATATTATTTCAATGTTTTTCTGAAATTAATAATTTTCTTTTAATATAATAATTACCTGCATCAATAAATAACATAATTTTAAGACTTTAATGACCATGTCAAATCAAACACTGGTTTACAGAGAGGTTAATAGAGCTAACTGGCTGACAGAGGCATCAGTAACCATTTATTACGAACAGTGGCCCTCAAACAATATTTTTGAACCATCAAAAATGTAAGCGGGGAGTTCTAAAAATAAACAAATATGACATTGGAACATTTTAAAAAGCTGAAAGCCACAGAGCAACAATTCGCCGGTCGGAAGCAGAGATGCATCCGCAAACATACATGATTCAAGAGCAACCCGAGTGGCGCCGCGCTGATTCCAACCGGCGTTTATTATTCATGAGCTACAGATGTCAACAAAATGTTTTATTGAGCAACAACATGCGTTAAGACCAAACGCCAAGTTTGACGCGGTCGTAAAACTTATTCTTTATGGCTTTAAGGAGATGGATTCTTGCGTTATTGATGAGGTACCCTCGTAGCTATATGTAGAGTAAAAACAAATCCACTTTAGTGCAAAAGTTTAGGATTTTTTTTCTTTTTATGTAAAAACATAGGTAGTACATAATAAAGTCTAATAAGTAGATAAGTAAAAGTAGTAAGTAGGTTTTGATCCACTTTCCACTATATTTTTAATTATTAAATTAATAATCTTTCGGGGAAATAAGGCGTTAAGTCACACGGTTTTAGATTATTATGAAAGTGTATTATGCACTGAAAATATTTTAGTACTGATTTTCTGTTTTGCTACCATTAGTCTGTAAGCAAAAGTTTTATAAAAAAAATGTACTGATCAAAACCTTTCTTCTATCAACATTATTATAGCTGAATTATATGAAAGTAATTTAACTGAAACTATGTAATTTCATCTACACTTAAATAGGTATAATTGTATTTAGTTATACGAAAACGTACAATGAACATTAGGGATTTGAAAATCACGTCTGCAATTTCGGGAACAGGAAATTGTCTATTGGATTTACGCGTTCCGGCTAAATATGAAGTAATGTGAGAATGAGCGCGTAATATCGAAATACAGCAGACGGGATCGGATAGGCCCGTGCTCACCGGCTAAGCTTAGTGCCCGTTCCCACTGTGACGTCTGTATTTGTTCAATAATATAAAATTGTAAGAGTGACTAGAAAATAATTGTTGTAAATATTCTATCGTCATTAAAAATGCAGCACACTCACAGAATAAGAAGTGGCAGAAATCCTTAAAAAACCAACGATGACAGTCATAGATGAGTAGATCACCCCGCTCTAACCGTCTTTTGGTCGCATTTTCAGTATGATTGTTTACTAACCGACTTTTTAACGACACGGCATGACGTAAGCAATGGAAACCAGCTTTATTCTGTATCGCAGATTTGCTACCACATGCAAGATAGCCGCATAAATCAAACGAATCACCTTTGATATGATCCGATGCGCCTTTAACGCCTTGAGTTACGTTTATGTTAATGTTTACTGCGTTTCAAAGATTACGTAACACAGATTCGATATGAGCAGGTACATTTTATTAAAAAGATGTTTACATTTAGATGCCAGACCTTGGTATTGTGCAAACCACAACTTTTGAGCTTAGATGTCATTTAACAGGTATAAAGGACAAATTGGCCATAACATCAATGTTAACAGCATTGTTGTGTTGAGAATAAAAGCCAGTTCCGCTAAGGTTGAGGATTCCGGGAAACCTGGTTCACTTTCCATCAAGTAAAATTCAGTTTCTCCGTTGTAAAATAAAAGGGAATACCCATGTTTAAAACCAATACAGTTTATTTCCAAGAAAACGCAAATTGAGAACATCTAAGTTTCGTTTGTTATGTTAGAACCTATATCAAAAGCATTTATGGCTCGGATAAAGATATTCATTGTGATTGTTCATGAAACTAAGTTGAAACGCCCTTGTAACTCGAACCCTTCGTGCCCTATTCACTGGTTCCGTAGTCAAGGCAACTGAGCCCAGCTCGAGTTCCAATTCGCTTAAACTTTGAGGACATTTATTCACGAGAGAATAAAAAGGTGTAAGTATACATGCATAAGTACCTATATTCTTTTTATAACACATCAACACTTAACTTGTTAAGTGAGGCATCATTGATAAAGGTTTAAGTGATAAAGGAAGGTTCTAAGGTACGAATGTCGCACACACATCGCATCATTATTTATAATCATAGAGTTGGAATTCGCTGAAAACGATAAAACTAAAGATTCAAAGTGCTCTAAAATCGAATGAATAGGCCTATATTGAGATCTTTTTTAATTTCACATGACACATTTAATTTTATCACTACTGACTTCAAAAAGCAGGTGGATATGATATTACTAACTGTAAAACGGAAGCGAATGAATGACTGACACTATTATTGTGAAGTCATACATAAAGTATAAGCAACTAATCCTATCTAAACTCGCGTCTCATCTCATGCAGTTTGACAAGGCTTATCTCAAACCTTCCTATTCTACTAAAGACATTTTTTTCTCACCTTGATCGAACATGATCATCTCCACGGTAGAATGCAGGGGTACATTCTTGACATGCACGCACTCGTCCCCTTCCCCTGGCTCCTGGGGGCACATGGTGCCTGAGGCCACGTCTCCTCCTTGGGTCAGGAGGGGAGACGCGGGGTACGTGAACCGGTGGCCGTCCGTCTGACCCCAGCTCTCTGCAACAATTAGGTAAATGTTCAGTTTTTATCGCAGCAAAAGATACCTTTTTGTGGGACAAAAAGATAGACTAAAATGTTTCCTAGAAATGACGATATCGGGTAACCCCAGTGGTTATAGCTATTTATACAGATCTATAAATATGATTACAAATTCCAGAGAAAGCATGGCTATTATTAATTAAGGACAATAGTATACTAATCACAATAAGGATTTACCTACGCATATAAATAATTTTGCAGCGATGATTTAAGTATTTTTTCAATAAAAAGCTATGATGCACAATGGCTGGACTTAACGCCGTTTCTTTAATAAACTCATAAATCATCTACGTTATCAACATGCGAATATAACTTGGCTGCTCTTATAAAAAATGTAAAACCTTTTTCTACTTTGCCCCATAAATGATTTTCACCGCCACGTAAATCATAATTCATTTGACAAGTTATTACGAAATAAACATTTATTCTTGAAAAACAATAATCTATACATACATATATACAACAAAATGGTAACAAATAACTACCAAACTAAACTATAACTAAATAAAAAAAAGGGTAAAATTTAAAATTATGTATATACAAGCTTTATAAATAAAAAATTTCATCTAAATCGCTACCTTGGGNTTTAATCATTAATTATTATAAAGTTATTGACATAATATTCTGTAGAATTTTCCACGTCACTTTACTTAATTATACGAGTAACTTTGTTATTTCATAATACATCAAAGGTATTTGACTTTTTAAAACTAAATGCTAATGAAATAACGTAAACAAGTCAACAAAAATAAACGCATTTTCATTTACTTTCATCAATTAAATGGAACCTCACTTTCAGAACTTTATAACTTTTTGTATTGAACTATCACCGGCTGGTATATCTGATAAGTTATCAGTGATAACAATACCAAAAATTGATTCCTTCGTCAAAAACCTTTTAAAATGCGTTGTTTTCGTGACAAATTATTTTGTAATTTGCCTTCTACAAATCGTAGAAATCAAATAAATTAAATAGTCATTAAGGTGTCCAAACTTACTCAGGTAGCTTAAATCTAAGTTTGTTTTAATAGCATTGGTGATTTGATTTTTGAGGAGGTATATTTTTGAAATTGAAAAGTTTTAATTTGTTATTGGCTTTCGATCAAAGGATAGTGAACGTAAAGTGGGAAATGAAAGTTGAAATTAGTTCATCATCATCGTCATTACAGCCACATGACGTCCACTGCTAGACATAGGCCTCCCCCCTGTTCAGCTCAGTAGGTGTTTAGTTGAAATTAGTTTATTATAATATTATTGTAAATAATAGGCTATAGGTTATACATACATTTTGATAATTGTGTGGCAAAAAGCTCCTAAAAACAGTTACCGGATTCAAAAAGAACAAAGAGGAAACTTGTTGATTTTTAATGAAAACAAGTAGTTTTAACTTGAAAAATAGCAAATACTTTATTTAGTTTCTTTACAATCGTGTCTGCTAGTAATGTTCACAGAGTAGAGTGAAAAACAAAAAAAAATAAACTTGACATATGAGACAGCTCCTGTCATTTTAGCAGAAGGCGCGAAATTTGAATATTACAACACTCCTCCTAAATTTAAGCCTTAAAAAAAACTTTAGTCTTATTACATAGGCAAAACGAAATATGTGACTGAAACAATAGCTAACTAACCGCTAATAATTACATTGTTAGATTTAATTCCAATTTTGTCTCTTAAATAACAAAACTTTACTTTGCACAGAGGTTTAGTAAAAATATCAGCATATTGTTCATCACTACATACATAATTTAACCCTATAATTTTATCATAGTACTTTTCTTTAATGAAATGGAACTTAATGTCTATATGTTTGCATCTTTTGTGAAAATTATTGTTTTTGATTACACTGATAGCACTTTGATTGTCTAAATTTAAGCACACAGACTTTTGGTTAAATTCACCAATATCACATAACAACTGTTTAATCCACAAGACCTCTTTGGTTGCAGCACAGGCTGCCATAAATTCTGCCTCAGTGGTTGATAGAGCCACTGTCTGTTGTCTCTGGCAAGCCCATGTTACTGCTCCTCCATTTTTAATGAAAACATATCCAGTTACTGAACGTCTTGTGATAGGGTCATTAGCGTAATCTGCATCACTATACCCTATTACAGCATTAGGCTCAGAGGATGGTGTATAGTACAGACCATACTCTTTAGTTTCCTTTAGATACTTGAAAATTTTCTTCACTGCATTCCAATGAGTTTCATCATAAGAATTCAAAAATCGACTCACCAAGCTTACAGCGAAAGAAATGTCAGGTCGGCTTACTGTGGCAAGGTGCATCAATGATCCAACAGCTTCCCGATATGGAATGTTCTTTTCTGTTTCACCTTCTCCTTTTTCCAATATTGTGTGTGGATCAACTGGAATACTGTTAGGTTTAGAATTATTCAAACTGAATTTATTCAATAGTTTTTCAATATAGCTTGATTGATGTATGAAGATATAATTGTCAAATTTCATTATTTCCATACCAACAAAATTCCTGAGTGGAAATGTTTTTATTTCAAATATTGACTGTAAATCATTAATTAACTCATTTAAGGTTGACTTGTCTTTAGAGAATATCAGCCCGTCATCGACATATAAACACAGATAACATTTTGCTCCATTAATGGTGCCCACATAAACACACTGGTCAGCTTTACTATTAACTAGCCCAAATTTCTTTAACACTGAATCGAATTTAGAATTCCAGCATCTGGGAGATTGTTTTAGGCCATATAATGATTTATTGAGCTTACATACCTTGTTAGTCTTGCAGGTTAAGCCTTCAGGTACAGTCATATATATGTCCTCTTCGAGCTCACCGTACAGAAAAGCCGTTTTGACGTCTAATTGTATTATTTGAAGGTTATGTTGGGCAGCTTCTGAGAGTAAAAGGCGGATTGAATCATACCTGACAGTGGGTGCAAATGTTTCTTGATAGTCGATACCTTTGGTTTGCGAGTACCCCTTCGCACAAAGCCGGGACTTGTAGCGTGGTCCAGAAGATTCTTCTTTAATTCTAAATACCCATCTACATCCGATTACTCGCATATCAGGAGTTTTGTCAACCAATGTCCATGTTCCATTTTGTCGATGAGCTTCGAGTTCTTCTTTTATTGATTTTATCCATTTTGTAGCATCAACAGACTTCATTGCTTTTTCATAGTTATCGGGAACTTCATGATCTAACAATTGTTCATCAAAACACAGGTAAGAACTTTCTTCTTGTTTCTGTGAATTTAAATACTGTCTTCGTGTTCTGACTGTAACATTTCTTTCTGGTGAAGATTCTATGCTTTCATCGGGGATGTACTCACTGTCTGACTGTGACTTACTTTCTGTAACAGTATCAAATGAGTCATCACTTGAAATTTCTTCACAATCTTTGTTCTGAATACTGCATTCATTTGAAGTTAACTCAATGGGCACAAAATCTCTCTTAACAGTTGACTCTAGAAATACTGCATCTCTACTTTTTATTGCTTTTCTTGAGTTAGGTAACAAAAATCGATACCCTTTTGTGTTTTCACAGTATCCAATAAAAATCATTTTTTGTGATTTTGAATCCAATTTCTTTCTTTTCTCTTTCGGTAAATGAACCATCGCCTCACATCCAAATGTTCTCATATGGCTGACATTGGGTTTTCGTCCAGTCCACATCTCTTCTGGTGTTTTGTTGCACAGAGATTTAGTTGGAGAGCGGTTTATAATATAAGCAGCTGTGTGAATTGCTTCAGCCCAGTAGGCTTTAGGTAGATTGGCATTCAACATCATACATTTTGCTTTTTCTATCAAAGTTCTATTCATTCGTTCTGCTGTGCCATTTTGTTCTGGTGTGTAAGGTGTGGTTGTCTGATGTATTATTCCAGCATTTTTGAGAAAGTTTGAAAAATTTCTGTTTACATATTCTAGTCCATTGTCGGATCTGAGAATTTTAACTGTGCGGTTTAACTGATTCTCAACCAACTTTTTAAATTCAATAAATTTTTCTAGGACTTCTGATTTGTTATGCATTACATATACAAATATCNTAAATATCTTCTTCGAGTAATCATCGAGAAAAGTCACGAAGTATCTAGCTTTTCCGAATGACTGAGTGTCCATTGGACCGCAGATGTCTGAGTGTATTAATTCAAGCAGGTCTTTACTCTGAGATCCTTGACTTTTGAATGGCAGACGTGTTTGTTTTCCTTCCTGACACGTTATACACTTCACATTTCCTGCTTGTACACGAAGCTTTAAGTCAGCAGTGTTTTCAGACAATTTGCTCAAGCTTTGAAAATTCAGATGAGCCATTCTTTGGTGCCACAGAAAATAATCTTGCTCGATAACATCCGATATGCAAGCTTGGACTGTGGGCATGTTCAAGCGGTACATATTATTTATCAAGCTTGCTGTTGCTACTATAAAACTGTTTTTGTTTAGTATAATACAGCCATTCTTATTAAACTTCACTTGACCACCATTATCCTGTTTTCGCCTCCGAGATTTATTTTACCGTGTAGTACCCCTGTACGACAAGCCAATCCGCACACAATATTCAGCGTAGTAGTAGTAAAAAACAAAAGAGTGGGCAACCCCACCCCTACCACGCTGTGGGCTCGGTGTCCGAGCGGTCTCATTCCTTTGTGCGCACGCGCAACGACCGCACGCAGTATAAGAAAAATGCTTAAGTGACGTCACCAGGACNCAGCACATTTGTAAACAATATCTCATTTTGTTGGCCTCTTTCATTATGAACACTTAAGCTTATTTTTCCAGAGCTTTGAACAGGTAATGATTTGTTATTTGCAACTTTAATAGTCTTTATTTCTGGGATTGTTTCTTCTATAAACAAATTCCTGTTTTTGGTCATATGTGCTGAGGCACCGGAATCAACATACCAGTCATCGGAGTATTCAGAAGAAGCAATAAATACAGCTGCATAAGATGATTGATTCTGTTTATTTTCCTTATTCTTCTGATACTTATTAGGTTTTGATTTACACTCTGGACTTTTATGACCATATTTGTTGCATGAATAACAGCGGGGGCCTTTTGAAAAGCTTTTGTTTTTATTATGAAACTTCTGGCTTGAAGCGAAAGCAGTAGAATCACTGTCAGTTTGTTTAACATCTTGTAGAATTTTAGATTTAACTGAATCAGAGCTAATCTTCATTCCTGAGCTTTCAATCGCTATAATCATTGGCTTGTAACTCTCTGGAAGGCCGGACAATAGAAGTGTACCGAGCCATTCATCGTCTACGTGAAAGCCAATGTTTCTCAATTTATGTGCTGTTGTCATGATCTTACTAACATATTCCTCCACATTTGAACATCCTGCTAGCGTAGTATTGCATAGGTCTCGCAGTAGACCAACCCGGCGTGTTAGTCCTGAGTCATCAAAAGCACGGGATAAGTTATCCCAAACCTCTTTAGCAGTCCTTGATTCTTGAATATGAATGTAATTCACAGGATCCACTAGAAGAATTATCTTCGATCTGGCCTTGGTGTCACGTCTCTTGTCAATATCCGTGCTTGGATTAGTGGGTTCAATGCAGTCCCATAGTTCTTCGTGCTCCAAGTAGGTTTTGACTGCGAATCGCCAAGTTGCGTAATTTTCACGGCCTGTTAGTTTTTCTATTAATGCCAGTGAGTTATTTGACGATGACATGTTAGTTGTTTATCGGAAAACAACTTGAAATTTTCTTCATAAGGCTGAGCACGTTTCGGTTGAGGTTATGTGTTTTTGAATACTTGTAGAACACTGAGTTTAATAACGTTTGTTCACTGATTTTAACTAATCGGACACTCTGGGCCCATAACCTGTTGATTTTTAATGAAAACAAGTAGTTTTAACTTGAAAAATAGCAAATACTTTATTTAGTTTCTTTACAATCGTGTCTGCTAGTAATGTTCACAGAGTAGAGTGAAAAACAAAAAAAAATAAACTTGACATATGAGACAGCTCCTGTCATTTTAGCAGAAGGCGCGAAATTTGAATATTACAACAAAACTAAATTTTCCTTTAAAAAATATCAACAGAAAAAAGTACGTATGAAACTAATATATTTTTTTAGGTTTTTAGACCTGACGGACTTCATAAAGATAAAATATAACGCCAAAACTGAGCTAAATACACAATCAAACTTTGACCTCCGAACTAGGTAACAATTTCTTCAAACTTTATCTATATCTCTTTCAAAGAATATAAAAATCCAATACCATTTTATAGGGTAGAAATAGAGAGGGTCCGTAAAAAGTTGTCGAGTCCGGATTTAGGTACAGCCGTCATATCAAGCTTTACACTTCTGTATCTTATTCAGTTGTGATACGTGCTATTTTGCGACGAAATTGTATGTTATGATGTGCTGTTCGGTACTAAAGGGATTCCCCCGTTTTCCTTATAAGCGTTTCGCCCTTGCTGCCCAATTGGACTTGAAGTAGTGGATTCTTTATTAAGGTTGGCGCGATAATGCTAGAGATTTGGAGGGATTCCTTTTACTATTACTCGTATATCGTGCTAGAGACTATATTATTATTGTTTATTATTTAAGCAACTGTTTACTTTCTACCACCGTGGGTAGTCCTTCGTGTAATTTTAGATCTGTCATTGAAAGTATTTTTATGCCTCACTAGCTGTGCCCGCGACTTCGTACGCGTGAAAACCCGTTTTCGCAACATTTTTCATTATTGCTCTGCTCCTATTGATTGTAGCGTGATGTTGTATAGCCTATAGCCTTCCTCGATAAATGGGCTATCTAACACTGAAATAATTTTTCAAATCGGACCAGTAGTTCCGGAGATTAGCGCATTCATGTAAACAAACAAACAAACTCTTCAGCTTTATAATATTAGTATAGATACCTAACGTTTAAGTGATGACGACCCAATTAATTTCCTATATTTAAAAAATAATACTAACTAATATATTTATGTTTATAATTACATCTTCTTACGAAGTAGATATTGGTAATAATGACGTTGCAAGCATTTCTAGACATTTATGCTTGCAACAATAAGCCATCGTCAAGTATGTTTGCCAGGCACTGCTCATTACTATGCTACAACTTGACCTGAGTCCGTTTAAAAAAAGACATTAGATTCTAAATTCAAATTCAAATTCAAATTCAAATATTTATTTGCACAATTTTGGGTAAACATAGTGGTCTTAAAACTAGTATAAGTAGATCGCCAAAATTTGCTGTATAATTAGTCAGCGTACAAATATTTAAATAATTTCTACAAGAATAAATTACAAATACACACTAAATTAACCGGACCTGACCACATCTAATAAGTACCTAAAGCCTTGACTTTTAACCCAATAAATAAAAAGCAAATCTAAAGAACAAAAACTCTAACATTTACGAGAACAAAAACCGTCCTTACCTACTTGCAAAACCTAACGACTACACAGATTCTAGATAGCTAAAACTAAAACAACTGATATGGAAGACAGATTCTCAAGTGCACTGGCAGCTTGGCACGGCCTTGGCCTTGCAACTTGGCCTGATGGACGGACGATCTGATAAAGAATGCATGCGGTCTAGAATCCAGGTCAATTTGAAGATATGTTATATCTGTGCTTCGTAGTGAGCTTCTACGAGCTTTAATAGTAGTAAAAGTAGACAATTTATTTGTTATTGCGAAGTAAAACAGACCAACTGAAGATTTGTGATTAAAATGCCTTTGACGTACGGGATACTTTTGAGTCCCATGCCATGCCTATCCATAAACTTAAGCTTAGTGTTTTTACTTAGTCTCCATAAAGTACAGCTTGTTCTATGGTATTTTATGACTCACAAATAAACGTACCTACTTCATCACTACATTATATAAAACAAAGTCGCTTTCCGCTGTCTGTCCCTATAACAAGTCTTTTAAACGCAACGGATTTGGATGTGGATTTTTTTAATAGATAGAGTGGTTCAAGATGAAGGTTTGTAGTTTAACACCTTTGCGAAGTCAGAGCGGGTCACTAGTAAATATTTATAAGTATCACATAAACACACATGCACTCTAGTAACTATAACACTAACTTCTAATTACATATAACTCAAAGGTGACTGACTGACTGACTGACTGACATAGTGATCTATCAACGCACAGCCCAAACCACTTGGCGGATCGGGCTGAAATATGGCATGCAGGTTGATGTTATGACGTAGGCATCCGCTAAGAAAGGTTTTTACGAAACTCCACCCCTAAGAGGGAAAACGGGAGCCACGCGTACGAAGTCGCGGGCGGCCGCTAGTAGAGTCTAAAAGTATAAAATCTCGTGATCACACCTCCAATGAGATTGAAACCTGCTGCCATAACCTCAAATTGTTATATTTCACAACAAAATTCCTGTCCCCAATCCCTAATGAAGATGACTAAGGAGGAACCAAAGAGGCTGATAGAGACATCAGAGGGCCAGGGAGTACGCAACTAATATACTGATCAAATACCTGCCTTATTATGAGGGCAGCTGAGGGAAACTTTTTTAATTTGGCCCTCTTCCAATAACCATCGATCCAGTTGTGCTGGGCGAATATGATATGACCACAGTGGAAATGAAGCAGTAACTTAACTCTGTTCGAATTTCCAGAATGTAGGTCAAGGGTACTAATTTAATTTTTGCATACTATACCTACGAGTAAAAATAAATGCAGTTATTTTTGTTTTACATTGTGTGTTACTAATTTATGCTTAGATTTCCTCACTTTTCACAGTTGAAGTTACTCCATAATCAATGTCTCTGTAATCTGAGTCGTAGGTAATTCTTAAATTGGACTGGCAACTCAAGTCTTAAAGTTAGATTCCTAAGGAAATCCGTAATGTGAATTGCGAACTTATATTCCAGTCCTTTAAAACCTGATTATCCAAAAAAAAAGCAGGATACTTTTCTTCGACAATCGAATTAACTTTATCGACCTTCTATCTTTATCGACCATCAGAGAAGGTTGATAAAGTCCGAAGTTCCAGAATTATGACCATAGACTTCCCGAATACGATATACCTTTATTACTAAGGGTATTTATTTACAAGTTCGTGTGCAAAAGAAGTCGCACAAGGTTATTGTTTTTTAGCTATGTTCAACCTAGATGTAGGTATTTTTAGACGTCTACCCAAAATCACTCTAATAGACGATGAACAACTTTTATTTAAGTCTAACAATAATCTATACATACATATATACAACAAAATGGTAACAAATAACTACTAAACTAAACTATAACTAAATAAAAAAAAGGGTAAAAATTAAAATTATGTATATACAAGCTTTATAAATAAAAAAATTCATCTAAATCGCTACCTTGGGGGAAGGTGCCCAAAAGGCTGGCCACATTGCCACGCTGGATGGCAAGGCTGATGCGTTGGCCAAGGTAAAGGCCAGCCTTTGTATCGTAAGATGTCTCAACTAAGCGCTGAGATATCTTACGAAACAGTTTGTGGGCGCTTGGTCCCCACGGGCCCAGAGTTTCAACTCCAAACGGCTCAAATATGTAAGTCTCATTGAGATTTACATATTTGCGCCGCTTGAGGTCCTCTGCAGAAGCAGCAGCCGAACCCACCTTGACGCCGGTAGTAGGAAGATGGGAGGGCGCTAAAGTGTCAACGCAAGTGGCGTCCCACACTAAAGGCCTCCCCATCTCCCAGGGAACAAGCGTCATTCCATCCGGACGCTTCCCATCGCTTCGAGACAGGCCGCTCGGTTCAAGGATGGCCGGAATACGAGCGCTGACAAGCGCCCGGCGAATGACGTCGTTCAAACCAGCGTGACGAGGGATTCGGCCAGCACTTCTGTTACAGGAAAGACCGTGGTGAGCAAGTTGATCAACATCCTTCCCACAAGAGCAGCGATGAGGAACAGAGCAAGGAGCCCCCAAGCGGAGACTAATGGCCACTCTGAACGAAATGTTGTCTATCAGAGTGCCAAGGGCAGGAGAGGGTAGGGATTTCAGCCAAAGGCCTGATTCCCATTCAGCCACGGCTAGGAGACGAGCGCGGTCTGCAGAGTTGGTAGACGTTTGAAGTAAATTATCCCGCACTACTCTGCAGACAGGCTCGTCCCACAACCGTTGGGCTGAAGGGTTTTGGGGAGGATCAGATGATGATAATGTCCTCCAAGTATTAATGGCCTCTGTCAAAAATGGAAGATGTACAGCATTATGCATATGTGATTTACTGAGAATTTTGCTGATTAGGTCAAAAGTTTTATGGCACGATGATAAATAAGCTGGAAGCGCTACATTAGAAATTTGTCTTATTCCCAGGCCTCCATGCCGAATAGGCAAGGAAGCCTGAGTCCAGGCTCTGTCTTCCAGCTTAATATTTAAAATTTGAGAAAGGGTGTGGCGGATTATAGCGTCTAATTTTGATGTCAAAACAGGATGATTCCAGAACGGTGATGAGCGCAAATAATATGTAAATTTTGGTACGAAGAGACAGAACCGGATGATGGTGTATGCAATATGGCTGTTAATTTGGAATAATTTATTAGAAACAGTGGTAAATTTTGAAATTTGTTCATCAATAAAATCCGAAAAAGATTCAATGGTTACAGGGGAGCCGAGAAGGCGGAGTGAAGATTGGTTAACAATTTTGATATTGGGTGCCAAAAGATTAAAATTTTGAATAATTTCATCACGCTTATCACAATTTTGGGGAATAAAAAGTTCACATTTTGCAAAATTTAGATCCAAACCACACATTTTAAAATTTTCAATTAAATCAGATAGGTCTTTTAAAACTGTATTGGGGTCACCACCAAGGGTTCCATCGTCTAGGTACCAAACGTTAAGTGAAGACTGTAATTTATTTATGATGGGCTGAATGGCCAGGCTGAAAATGGCGGGGCCGAGGGGGTCGCCTTGTTGACACCCAACAGAGGACGAAAGTAGGTTTTCTCTGTACATGAGTTTTGTCGGAGCACTATAGCACTGCCACAAAAAACTGTACAGAGAAGGCACCTCCTTTTGGATTTGGGTCAACAAAACGCCCCTATCGACCGAATTGAAGGCGTTTTTTACGTCAACTTTTAATATGATATCTGTTGGCCGAAAATTTAAAAAGGAGCGGACGGCATGTATTGCTGCTTCGCAACCCCCAGCAACTCCAAAGCCGAGTTGTGTAGGCTGGAAGAGATTGCTGAGGGTACCCGAAACTGCTTTGCAGCAGATTTTGGCAGTGAGCCGACGATAGGTCGTGCCCACTGCAATTGGCCTTATGCCACCGTCTTTTTTTTTTAGGGCGCAAAGATTTGCTCCATACATAATTTCAGTAATAGTATGTGGAACCTGACCAGCCAGCATGACGTTAACTAGAGAAGTTAAAGCTCCAAGAAGCGCAACACTAGCCTCACCATATTGTTATGTTGAAGTTCAATTATTTCAATTTATACCGAGTTGCTAGGCTAAGTCTTCCGCCCACAAGTAATAATTTGCCTATAATCTTAGCCTTTGATTCTGGGTTACTATGACAGCCGAATATGTTTGTTTATCAATATATAAATAGTTTGAAGTTATAATTACGCAGTATATAACAAATTACAAGGTCTCCAAAAGGGGCTACTACGTTACATTATATGAGTGAGTTGTTGACAAATAATTAAACAATTAACTACTGCGTAGCTTCAAACCTTAAACATAAGGCTTCGAATATAAACAACGTAGATACCTACGCAGTTTTGCGTCGTTGGCTATTTGGTAATTGGGAATTCAAGTATCAGAACATAATTCAACATAGTGATACTTTTTCAGACAGATTTTCACGATTTTTATTCATCATCATCATTTTAGCCATAAGACGTCCACTGCTGAATATAGGCCTCCCCCAATGACTTTATTTATTTATTAATATTTATTAATATTATAATAAGTAATTTATCACTAACTATTTGCCTCTATCTTGTTAATAAAATTCGTTACCAGTTAGGAAAACTTCAATCCTTTAGGTGCTGAAATACTCGTATCTACAACAAATTATTTTTCAGAATAAATATATGCATATAGGCACAGCATAGTAACTGTGGTTAATACTTACAAGTAAAAAAGAAAACTAGTATTTTTCCTATTTAGTGTAAAATGGAACATGATCTCTATATCATAGTTATTTTATAAAGAATAGAGTGAAAAAAATAAAATTTTCAGTCGACTTAAACAGAATATTAACCAGAATCTCATTTTACAGAGTGTTTCAAATAAGTTATCGTTTTAAAATATTTCAAAGCTTCCAACAACTATACTAGCTATATAAAATAAAAACTTTATAACGGTATATACGAAGGAAATTGCTTGTCTGGACATTTTCCAACGCTGACTTCGCTTTATTTTTATAACATTTAAAATAAATTAAAAACGCTTTTGATATTTTAACTGCAACTCCCTCGTTACCGAACTTGTTGCCGACATTTTAAAAATATAAATGCAACGGTAAAATAATATTAGTATGCTGTGTTGATTCAGAAAATATTTTTTACGTTATAAATCGTCCAGTAATTAGTATAGTCAGCATCAAATACTTAGTTCGTGACACCCAAAGTGACCAAAAAGTTGGCAGCACAACCTTATTCCAATTGTAATTACGAACTATTTGACGCTGACTATACCTACTTGCAAAATCCTGTAAGGCTGGGTTGCACCATCTTACTTCAACTACTTATAACAAACGTCAAAAATCTATCAAATCCCATACAAAAATCACCGGTTGTCGTTAAAGTTACGTTAAAGTTAGGTGGTGCAACTCAGCCTTATGTATTCTGTGGCCTAAGTATTACAATTGGACGAGAAGATATTATTATTTAGCTTGTCGAGTTGTGTTAAGAAAATGACTCATTTTAATAATTAACAAGGCTCAAATTGAAGCACCCTTTTACAGACATTTGCCTCAAAATTCCATGAAAAATAAAACCTTGTAAATGGCCTGCACTTAATAATTAAGTAGGTACTTATTTGCCAAAGTGCCCTTTACTTTATACAAACACTAGCGGCCAAAATTTTACCCCCTTAGGGGTAGAATTTTGGAAAATCCCGTATTAGTAAATTTGAGACTCCTAGCACTTGTAGTTGAGTAAGTGAGTCAGTCAGTGACCTTTCGCTTTTATATTGATGATTGATTTCATATTGATGAATCTCAAATACTTAATGGTAAGTAATTAAAGATAAATATACAAAAAATACTTAGGTACGCGGCACCGGAGAGTGTTTTTGTAACGTCAAACGTCAGACTTCAGTACCTGTAGCATGAACAACTTTCGTCTTCGAATCGTTTGCGTATTCGACAAAATTCGATACTCAACCTTCGAACTAAACGTTAACGTGACGATTTTGATTCTTAAAGTAAGCTTCGTGCAACGTTCACTTTACGACACGTTCACAAGGGCGCTGTTGTAGTTTTCGCACCTACTAAATCTTTTGATGGCGATTCGAATACGCAAACGTATCGAACTCGAAAGTTGTTCGTGCTAGCCGTACCGTACCTCTAGTAGGAAAAACTTTCGAGTTCGTTTCGTTGCGTATTCAAAGTGTCATCGAAAAATTTTGTATGAAAAATTAAACAATGAAATGAAATGAAAGATGAAGGTACAGATTTGGATGCTTTGTCACGTCATAATATGTCCATGTCACCCCATGCCGCTCCCATACTTCAGACTGACTGAGTTAAACGCTAAACTTGTGAATTCTGCCTGAAAATGTTCCCTAAAGAGACCCGAAATGAGTGTCAATATTTAATTTCAAAACAGTTCAATGGCCTATACCAATATGTATTCATGTAAAAGGTGTTCCAAGAATTTTAATTTTACAGTAATTTTGTCCTCACGTGTTTTTCTTTGAAATTGAAGACAAATTAATTTATCCTTTTTAAATAATGTGTATTTTTATTTATTTCAATTTCAATATGAAAATTGAGAAATGTTATCTAACCTCTAACATCTTAAAAAAAATCGTCAACTTTGTCCGCTTGTGTATTTTGTTGAATCACAGAAAGCTTTATGTCTTTAATAGTTACAAGATAAGCTTTCTATCCTTTTAAGAAATGATTGACTACCACACAATCTTTCGACCCCTTTCTCATCCCTCTAAATGTTGAATTTCGAAAATAGTTTTTCTTCTTCTTACGTCTACTTTAAGCCTAGACGCAGACCACCGATTTTTTGTCGCCCGGTAATTTAGTCGGGCAGTTAATCAGTATGGGCATGTATAGAAGTGCGCACATTACACCCGTTTGGTATCAACCGATTCGTCATACAAATTAAAATTGAGCCCAACTATCGGCCTACTAAAAGTCGGTGGTCTGTGCCTAGGCTAAACCACACCTGCCAAAAACACTGATAATTAATAGATCCCTAATTAATTTTATACATATAACTAAATAGAAACACAAGAGTATATTTCGAATGATTTCATCAGTTAAAATTTTATAAATTAGAACTACCTATTGTGTTTCATAATCTTTTCAAAAGCTACTCAATATGACTTGCTCAAAAAGCTCAGTGAAAAATATTCTTTCTTTTCTTTACTCGGGGAAAAAGGCTACGTAACTAGCAGAGTGGTTCGGTCCTAAGTAAATAGAAGAAAACACGCTCATCTGCACCTTGACTGGGACCAAATTATTTTCAGCAAAATTCACGACGACTATCCACAGGGGAAAGCACCTACTTGGGTATAAAAATGATTTCTTTAGGTAATAAAAAACTCCACTTTATTGAAGACAACATTTCCTTAAAAACTGGGTCAAACTTATATACAAAACTAAAACTTTTTGTTGCTGAAAATTAAATGCCTGATCGAATATGTTAACAATGTTTTTCAAATTCTAAATTATTGGCAGTATTCAAAGCTCTGTAGGAAAATTATTACGTATTTCGAAGCTAGGGCTATATCAACAATAGAGAACAATTTTAAATGAAACTATTGCCTTAACAAGTTGTGTATTTTTTTCAACATAAAAAACTGCTAGTTTTTGGCTTCATAAACTTCATGATACAACCCACTGTGCAGACCTGTCACGCTATTTACTTTAATATACCTAACCCTGAATGTCAGCAAGAACAAACATTGAAACTTATAAAATAAACCTCTCTTTTTATTCAATTTATTTCCTGTCAACAGCTGTCCCCAATACGAAGGATTTTTCGCGCCCACTGGTGTAAAAAAAAATCACATTAACCTTTATAAATTCGCTCATCAACAATATAAAAGAAATGATTATTAAATCAGGCAAGTACCTATTGTTATTAAATTGTTCGTGATGGATTTATTATACAGGGTGTTTGCTGTAAGGTGTCCCCGCATTCAAGTACTTCCCAACAAACAGTAAAATGTTTTGTTTTGAACGTCTGTCAACAATACTCATGTCAAGAAACTGCTGATTATTTACTGACTGACTCCTGATCTGCAGGTTGGTGGTTTTCATTTTATGCGACTATATTTTTAAGTTATTTGAAGTCACCAGCCGTCCCCGCATTATTTCTCTTCTCCCGCAATTTTTTCTGTGGCTATTTACACGCCACACCTAGACGTTGACAGAGCAAGCTCCTGTATAGTTACTGTGGAAATATTTTTACTAGCTCTATAAGATTTTGTCTGGATTGGAAGGATTAAAATTTGACATTAAAGTTAGTTTTTTTGCGTATTTTTGCAGCGAAATGACTACTGTCATTTCGCTGCAAAAATACGCATGAAATCGAGTTCAAGATTTTTTGCCATCAAAAACACCCTGTATTATTATAGCATTCTGTTGTAATCACCTTTGTCACATAGCTAAAGATGTATACACACTGAGTGTGATTGGGCCAGCGAAACAGAAGTGTGTCGCCGCAGGGGTAATAAAGCGACGCAATATACAGCGGAAGGCGGAAGCGAGGTGAAAATTAAACGTTAGCTGAGCTAGGGTTGGAACCATTCATATTATTCATTTCTTAATTGAATATCAATTTAATATGTCTAGACAAACCTAAAGAGGATTTAGGACGCTATTTGGATCAAATGTGTAATTGCTCAATAATGAATAATAAATAAATAAATAAATAAAATAAATTTATTTGTTATTTATTTATTTGTTGCGTACCGGAAAACGCGGCGTGGGACGTCCACCCACAAGGTGGAGCGACGACATCATATAGGACAAGAAGGCACTGGACGCAGGCCGCTACCAAGCGGGCAACATGGAAAGCATTGGGGGAGGCCTATGTTCAGCAGTGGACGTCCTATGGCTGAGATGATGATGATGATGATGAGGTCATTTAGTCTCCACTGTAGAATCATGACCTTCTTGTATTTATTTTGTTATCGTCATGCCTATTGCCACTTCAGCTTGCTAATCCTTCGGGCTATGTCAGCGACTTTAGTTCGTTTACGGATTTCCTCATTTCTGATTCGATGCTCACTGCTGAACATAGGCCATGTTCAGCAGTGGACGTCCTATGGCTGAGATGATGATGATGAATTCATTTGTTTATTCAATTTTATTTTATTGCTCAATCCTAATTTGATTTGTTTATTAAATCTCTTAAAAGAGGTAATCATCGTCGTCAGGTCATTCAGTCTCACTGAAGGAGCAAGACGCACAGGAGACAAAATACGCAACCGGTACCACATGGCCAAATTAATAAGACAAGTACGGTGTATTCTCCAGTAGCCAAAACAATCAGCTAAAATTTTCTTGCGACACATTAATTTCTTCTTTCTTGCACGTGTTCAAGTAATGTAGAGCTATAGTTTTAGCACTGCATAGTCTGTCTAGCAGTAGGTATATTACATCAATCGCCTTCAATCTATAAAATAAATTACTCATAAAATTATACTTTTTATGTTTAGAAAGGCAACAAAGAGACGATTTTACGCTCGTATAAATTCAAGTGCTCCAAACTTTAACAGTGAAATAAGAAAGAAATATAAAATTGCTTTAGTATAATTTGATGTTCGAACTTCTATCATTCGTAAAAAAACTACTTAAAACCTGTAATCTCATTCAATTATAGTGCACTTAAAAATAATGAGAGGGAATTTAACAGCCTTTTCTAAAACCTAAAGCTGCCGAAAGTTTTAAAGTCCTAATGGGACTCGATAAGCTCCAGGAATTGAACTTTGAAAAATATGACTGTGAATTTGAATCCATTAACGATATTTTCTCATTTTTTAATGAAAAACCACATTGTAATACCGGCTCGTTCAGCTGCAGGCAGCAGCTTTTAAGAGAGAGAGAGCGAATTACAAAGACGGAAAGACAGAGGGAGGCCGAAAAATCGGAAGAAAAAGATAGAGATTGGTGATATCGAAAGAAAAATAGGGAGAGAGAGATAGTGACTGGCTATAGCGAAAGAGAGAGACCGAAAGTAAGGCGGAGATGAGACAGAGGAGAATAGTGAAAGAGGAAGACCAAAAGATAGGGAGAGAAAGATAGATATAGAGGAGATAGTGAAAGACAGTGACCGAAAGAGAGATAGCGAAAGAGAGCGACCAAAAAATAGGGAGAGAAATAGAGAGAGTAATCAATATATTTGCACGAAAACGCATTATTGTCAACCCTAGCCTTTAATATTCATCTTAGCGCCGTCGCTTCACGCAAGACGGATAGCGTTGGAGAAGCGAAATTTTTATTTTAAACCTACCCTCTTTTATTTCTCTTTAATAGTTGCTTTGAGCTTTTCTTCTCCGTCTGTTTTTTTTGGTGCTTTATTAAATTCAAATAAAAATATGTAATCTTGAGTCTCGCTTTTATTTTTTGGGCTTTATTTTCGTGCCTATAAGTCGGGATAATACATGACATTCTAACATTTGTATATGTCAACGTGAAATTGTAAACTCCGTCTGTTTATAAAACAGTGTGTTATGTTATAGACTAAGAGTTGGTGAACGCCAGACCTACGTCATTTTATAAAAGCTGAAAGTTTGTCAGCGTATGCTCCCATTATAAGATAGAATGTTGGTGAATCATGAAGTTTGGGTCATCGTGGCTTTGGCAGCTATCCTAAAAAAACTGTCTGGCAACGAGTTGGAATTGTCGAAACTGTCTAGCTGATGTGGAAACAACATTCTATCCTGTATTGGGAGCATACGCTGACAAACTTTCAGCTTTTGTAAAATGACGTAGGTCTGGCGTTCACTAGCTCTTAGTCTATTAGGTTAGATTGTAATCTAACTAACTCACAATTTTACTGTTAAGGACAAAATCGTCGCCATATCACCCTTGCAACATCAAATTAGTTGCATTGCAGCATGTGCTATTTTCGTACCAATCTAATGTATCTTGAAGAAAATTTTATCGAAAGATGGCGCATTTGATAGTGAAAAGACATAAATCATTTAAACTCTGAAACCAGTCAACAATGAATATTACATGACCTAGGCACCAGACGTCTGAAATTGGTCGGTAAGCCCTAAAAGTCTGCAAGAATACCTTTCTCGACCCAAGGCTTAAAATACTAGGCCTTTTACCCAGCCTATTAATAGAGGATCAGTATTACAATCTAGCCATTGGAAAAGATTCATGTGAATCTGAAATTAACTGGGTTTCAATCTAGTTTCATTTGTAACACTGAGGTGAACTAGCTCTCTTGTTCCTAAAAACTAAAACAGTCGCATGAAAACTAAAATTAACTTATCTCTTTTCAATGAGGGTTTTCGCGATTGAAAAATCCGCCAGATGGCGGGACGTGGATGTAGGGTCTGACTTCTGCGTGATTGGTGGATTTTGACATATATCTATCAATGTCATGTCAAAAATAACCAATCATGCAGTATTTGGACCTCGCGTCTACGTATTGCCATCTGACGGATTTTTCAATCGCGAAAACCCCCATACAGAGAAATCAAAATAGGTAGCAGGTACGTAAAAAAGTGACAAAACATCCAATAGCTAAAAAGATGTTAATTATAATCTATACCTTCATTGAAGTAACTGTTTTAGAAAAAAAATCTGGTTTCGTGCAATAAAATTTAAATTCATGAAATCGTAAACATAATTTAGGTAAAGGAAATAAGTAGATGTAAAACACTTTAAAATTATGAATAGACCAGTCAAAATTATAACTAATACTTAATTTAGAAACAACAAGGTGAACTGACTGATTTGACTAACAAAATAGAAACTGTTTGAAACTAGAAACATAGTTTATACGAAAATGTATTTGTCTTTTCCTAGTATCAACGTTGATTGGTTGTTTTACATTGTCTTCTTTATCATGATCATCATCAACAGGTCATTTAAAATACTGTAGAAGAACTCCGATCATTGGTCGTTCCTTCATCATCATCATCATTTCAGCCACAGGACGTCCACTACTGAACAAGATTCCCCCAATGATTTGTATAGTGAGCGATTGGCCCGCATCCAGCGCCTGCCTGCTACTTTTATGAGGTCGTCTGTCCACCTTGTGGACGTCTCACACTGCGCTCGACCCCCGTAACTTCGAACGCGAGAAAATAGCATTATTTTTTTCCGTATTTGCAACATTTTTCTTTGCTGCTTCGCCCCTATTGGCTGTACGGTAATGTTACAATGTAGCCTATGTAAATGGGCTATCTAACACAAAAATGTTTTTTCAAATCAGACCAGTACTTAGACTAGACTCCTGAGATTAGCGCTTTCAAACAAACAAACTCTTCACCTTTATAATATTAGGTAGCATAGATTTAGATATATTTATATATGTTACGGCTAAAGATAGGTGTGAAAATAAACTTAAGATTAGCCGGCTAAACTTAAGTTTAGCTTCGAGAAGCAGCTAAAGTTCGATAACATGTTAGCTGTTTGCGTCATGATATTCCATCTTTAGCCGGCTAATGTGCACATTAGCCAAAACGATACGGCTAAAAATGTATTCGATGGGCGCGCCAGGCCGGCGGAGGGCTTGAGGGGGCGGTGGGGAGACAACGATTAGCTCCATATTATTTAACAATTGTGACTAGACATTGTTTTAAGTAATTAACACTGAAGAAGTTTTATTTTGTTTTATTTTGTAATTTTAAATACCTACCTACAGAAGATTCTGTAATGACCAAATGGTTCCTTATTACTTTATTTTAATGATTAGGTACCTAGATATTGTTTTATGTAATTAATATTTTGTTATTGTAATAATTGTAATTTTGAATACCTACATAGGTACATAAAAGTATGTGTAATGAAAGTGATTATTTTTTAATAAATTTTTCGTGTCAAAATAGTAAACATTATTACATTGTTTCCTTTTCCATTTCCTTCTACATTTTTAGCCAAGGGCCTGCGATTACACTTAAGTTTAGCCGGCTAAAGATAGAAGAAACTAACATTAACACCTCGTCGAAGATAAACTTAAGTTTAGCCGGCTAATCTTAAGTTTATGTTCACATCTATCTTTAGCCGTAACATATACATTTCTATCAAGTGACGACCTTTCTCACATTTCAATCGTTGAGTTGCACAATTTCAATATTGTTTACATCCCCCAGACTGTTGACAGTCTACACGTCTTCATGTAAAGTAACCATGTTTTGGGGTAATATCGGGACATAAAGTTTGACACGTGCATGGAATAATATAACAATAGTGTCTGTGTAGTAGTGCAGTGTAATGTTGTAACAAAAGTTGTTTTCTAGCTCTAGTAATTCGGCGTATACGAATACTCGACTCGACACTAATCACCTATTCTTGAGAACATTTAATAAGTAGATTTTCTGTAATGTTAAGTTTATGGTTAAATATTTGAAAGCTTGATGCTCTGATCAACTCCTATTAATAGGACAAATTTAATAACATATTGTTTTGTGAATTTATCAGAAAGAGTTTTTTTTTATATTTTATACTAAGATTAAGCACGCTAGCTCAGTAAATACATACCTTTTCACCCAAATAATAGAGAGTCTGACAGACACGTTGGGTCAGAGTTCTATTTCAACTTATACTTTTCCATACAGCTTTTAGAACTAAAATTAATTTAGAACTAGGTCTTGCCCGCGGCTTCACCCGCGTGAAATTGAGTTTGTCACAGATCGTCATAAATTAAAGCCTATATGTTATTCTGGGTTATAAACAATAATACTGTAAAGTTTTATCAAAATCAGTTCTTGCGTGAAAGAGTAACAAACATGTTAACATCCAGACATCCATACAAACTTTCGCATTTATAATATTAGTAGGACTAGTAGGATAGGATTTCTCCAAATAAAATAAAGTATTTTTTGTGAAAAATATTCGTAGTAAAATTCATCAAATGCAATGTCACTCTACTTGTCTAGAAAGTCTCAACTGCGATCGGGAGGCAGTGTCTCGTGAAATGGATCGCTATTGCCAATATCGATGGAGGGTCTCGATTCTATTCAATTCGATTGTAACTTCATTAATGTTCTAACTTTTCGCATAATCGGAATGATCGACTTCCAACACTTCTATTAACTCGAATTTCGGAGTTCGATACTGTTTCGTCAAGTTAGAATATCTTGATCATTTATGTTTATATTTTATTGTCTGTTTAGAGAGAATGCTTTAGAATGTTTTATGAAGTAGGTGTAAATATTAAAGGTAAGATATAGGTACATTTTGAATTTTTCATGCCTTTTGTGAGATAATAATAATATGTTCATAATCAATTGAGATTCTAAAAAAAACGTAAAATAAGTATGCGTTGAAAATGAAAGCAGAATCAAATGGCTTTTACAAAATTGTAAAATTCTAGCCAAATAGTACCCAACCAGAAAAGAACCCTGGACTTGCTGATCGAGACAGTCAAATTCTTATTTATCACCTACCATTTGACCACGAAAACGTTCTGGTACTCAGTCCTCGTCCACCAATCATACTAGACCTAAGTATACGTGCCTTCAGAACCTTGAAACAATTAACGGTCTTTTGTAACTAAAACTTAAACTGTCCCATAAAAACGAGGATACATTCCAAATCCTGATGAAGCTACACAAAAAATTGTTTGTTTGCGAACCAAAGTGTACATTCGTTTTGGCCGAGTCCGGCGCAGAAACCAATAGCGGATAATTTCACGGAAGATTGCTTTGGATTGCCATTTTTTGGTTAGACACAGACTAGAGGGAATGGTATTCGGTCCACCAAGATTAACAGGATTTGTTTAGATTCTAGCCCCCTTACTAATAAAAGTTACACACGCGTTGAACAGTTGTTTAAAATGACATTTCCATACTAAGGCTGAGTTGCACTTTGACCGTAACGTAACTAGGTATAACGATAACAGGTGTTTTGTGTATGCAGACTCTCAATGATTAGTAGAAGCAGCAGGCTAAGTTTAGAAGTAAGTAATCATTTGAGCAGCCTTAAAACTAAAGGTGCATCTGCTATGATTGGCCTAAATCCCATTTTCAACCGCAATAGCCCCCTCAGCTCGACCACTAAGCTACGCATCTACACGACTCTCATAAGACCCTGCCTTACATATGCCTGCCCTGTATGGAACACTACCTGCACCACTAACCACCAATCGTTACAAGTAATTCAAAATAGAGCCTTGAAAATAGCTTATAATACAAAATTTCGAACCAATTTGCTAAAATTACATGAAACCATAAATCTGTTAACATTACGTAATTACATCTTAAAACTCACTCGTAAATTCTTCGATAATGTAGCATCCCATAGTAATCCCTTAATTTATAATATTGCAGCCACGAAAATACAGGATTTATCGTATATCGATACTTACGGCACATACCGCTTACCCCATCACTACGCATGACGTCGCCTTTTGTCCTGCGTATTCATACAAGACCGGTATCAGTATTCTATACAAGTCCAGTATAATCTGCGCCGGCTCACGGTATTCGGTGCTCGGTTCGAAGGACCAACGAACTTTGTCGTACTTCTTTTAAAAACTACCCGACTTGCAAAATTATTCAGTTTGTTTATTGAATCATTCTTTAAAATATGAAGTTTACACTAAAAGTTTCATAATGTTCTTGCTTTATGTTAATCTTTTACAATTATTTGTGTTAGCTAATAGTTTTGTTTATAAATTCAGTGTAGTTAAGCTTTGAGAGGTGTTTTTGGCCTGGTGAAGTGTTATCGCATTTAAGATGTAAGTTATACTGTATGGTATTATTTTTATAGTGTAACTGTATAATGTGTTTTGTTTAAATAAAGAATTTTGAAAAGTAAAAGTAAAAGTAATCATTTGAGCAGCTGGATGCGGGCAGCGCTGGACCAGTCGTTGTGGAAATACATCGTCGCTTGCTGATGTATCTGAAAATTTTTTCGAAACTGAGTTATCTACACCATCTTAATCAATTTTGCAAGACGAATCGATCTGTCTAATCGCCTGAAAATTTTGCTCAATGTCAGTTACGTCAGTTAGAGAGGCAAGCGACAACATGGGGGAGGAGGCCTAACGAACACCCAACTCTTCTACTGATAATTAGTATCTTATTTACTACTAGCGGCCGCCCGCGACTTCGTACGCGTGGATCCCGTTTTACCCCCTTCATCTATCTTACGCGGTTTAGATTTTTTCATACAAATTTTTTTCCCGGTAACTCCCGTTCCCGTGGGAATTTTGCAATATCCTGTTGTAACTAAGCTTTAAGTTTACTAAGATACCTGCATGCCAAATTTCAAGCGTCTATCTTACGCGGTTTAGATTTTTTCATACAAATGTTTTTTCCCGCTAACTCCCGTTCCCGTGGGAATTTTGCAATATCCTGTTGTAACTAAGCTTTTAGTTTACTAAGGTACCTGCATGCCAAATTTCAAGCGTCTAATTTAAGCGGTTTAGATTTTTCATACAAAAATATTTTCCCACTAATTCCCGCTCCCGTGGGATTTCTTAAGTATCCTATAACCTGCCCAGGAGTATGAAGAATAATTGTACCAAGTTTCGTTAAAATCCATCGAGTAGTTTTTGTTTCTATAAGGAACATACAGACAGACAGACAGACAGACAGACAGACAGACAAAAATTTTACTGATTGCATTTTTGGCATCAGTATCGATCACTTATCACCCCCTGATAGTTATTTTGAAAATATATTTCATGTACAGAATTGACCTCTCTACAGATTTATTATAAGTATAGATAAAGGGATGGGAACAGACTCAATTCACTGGTTGGGTTTTTATTGGCGGTCAAGCTATAGATCCTGGCTACACAGGAGTTGCAGCGGTTGGAACGAGATATGGGAATAGTCCCGTATAACTTATTTAATGTTTTCTTTTGTTTCCCTTACACCCTGTGCACTGTCCTTTACACCATAGTGTAGATAACCCCTAAGTCCCCGATCTGACAGATCGCTTTACGCCGCATTGTGCAACTTGGAACTCCGATTGGCAATCAAAGTTGGGAGCAAGTTTTGTGCGGCCAATGGAACGTGCGGGATTATGTTAATGCGCAGAATTGGCTAATTACAAAACTTTATGGTGAGGTGCGGGATCGGATCGTGTTGGGGACAGTGATGAGGCAAAGACGCAGAATCGTTGGGAGTTGATAGATATTTAGATACTATAATTACTACTATCTATACATTATATTTTACACTACAATCATAATAAGTATCTAAATATACAGGTTGTTAGGTAAATGGGTATATAAGCCGACACTAACCCATGTTAACATGGTCATATAAATGGTATGGTGAAGTCAGAAAATTGATAATATCATTTTGTTTTTTTTTAATTTTCATACAAAATAATAAAATCCGATTTGTATGAAAATTTAAATAATTAAAATGAAGGAGGAATCAATTTTCTGACATGAACATGGGCTAGTGTCGGCTCATATACCCATTTACCTAACACCCTGTATACAACAGCCCTTTACAGTCCACTGCTGGACTATGAGTCTCCTCCACTATAGTGGAGGGTTTTGCCATAATTCCAACGCTTGGCCGGCGGGTTGGAGATCGCAGATGGTTTGACAGTTGTAAATTCCATAATCTGAGTCTTTTTGCTTAAGTTTTACACATTCCAGCACATATTAAATTATTCTAGCCTAGTTTTGACATTGCTTATCTTATCTGAATTGAGGCTACTCGGTGAGATAGTACGACTGTTAGCAAACAGAAGTGGCAATGGGCAGGGCACATAGTACGCAGAACTGACGGCCGATGGGGCAGCAAGGTTCTGGAGTAGAGGTCACGTACTGGCAAGCGCAGCGTGTGGCATCCACCCACAAAGTGTACAGACGATCTTATAAAGGTTACAGGAAGACCCTGGATGCAGGACGCAATCAAAAGGCCCATCTAGAAATCATTGATGATGATTAGCATACTGCACTTCGAGCCATAGGGATATTTTGTGATCCTTCCACCATAACAAAAAAAAACTCTTTATTTAAGGAGCTTTGTCAAGATGACAATTTCGCTCCATTAGATACAAACTTTAACAAAAATCTAATCTAATAAATCTAATCCTACTACTTAAATGTGAAAATTTGTGTGGATGTCTTTTTTTTATACACAACGAGGAAGCTCTTGGCCTGTATCTCACCTGATGGTAAGTGACGATCAGGCCGAAGGTAGAAGCGAGCTTCACCCGTTGTTACTCTTTCTGGATGTTTGTTACTCTTTCACGCAAAAACTACTAAACGGATTTTCATGAAATTTACAGTATTATTGTTTATAACACAGAATAACATAGGCTATTATTTATGACGATCTATAACAAACTAAATTTCACGCGGGTCAAGCCGCGGGAAAAAGCTAGTACCTACATAATATTGAATCTGGTCAAGCAATTCGATCTCTGATACGAACCTTACTTTTAAAAAGTCGTCACAGTTATTTATTCCTGCAAATAGGCTTTTAGAAAGCGCTTTTACTTAGCCACATCGCGGGTCTTTCCACGCGAAGGTTTCCGCGTTCCATAACATTGACTTAAATGCACAAGGCATTTAAAACTGTTTACTTTAGCACTTAATGCAAACGTTGTTCAAGAAAATCCGTACAGATTAGCAAAAGATCAACTGTAGATAAATTTAACCTTATACAATAAGATGGTCTAATTTAACCCATTTGTGATATTATTAATGAGTAGATAGGTAAGTCTTTACGCCCGTATTCACAAACGATGCTTGCTCACAAGCGTGCCACAGCGTTGAATAGAGCTCTGTGATTGGTTCGTATGTCACCCTGTGCGTCCACGCGCACTGTGAGTCCTCATAGTAATGTTTATGAATACAGGCGTTATTCATTTTTGTTTATTTAGTACCTACTTCTAGTTTAGTTTCTTCGTTTCAATCAAATACTACTGATCAAGGGCTTATCCATGAATCCACGGTTTTTTTTTTCTTACATGTCGCCTGAAGTGTACCACTTCTTTTAAATTATGTTAATACTTACCGATTGACAGTTTTAAGTGACGTTCATCACAGAGAACCTTGGGTTAAGTGAAGATTGTATTAAAAGTTTATTTCATTCCTTCTCTCTTTCTTTGAATTTCCCTGAAATATATTATCCTGTCCTTTACGGCCTTTTTCCAAGTCCAAGATTTCATCAAAATTAGTTCAGCTATTTAGAAGCTAAAACCTAATAACTAATAATATGTAACTTTCACAGATGGCATGGCAGAGCATGACGTCTCGTTCTATCGCAAAGACTCACCATTTAATGAAAGCGAGAGCAAAAATAGATAGTTAACACTGTGGCCGATAGTACAGTCACGGAATGAAAAGGTTCGTCAGTTTTCAAATTGATTCCTTCAACGAATCGCGAGCACATATTACCTTTTGAAACTATGTTACAGAATAATCTCGAGTTAGGGAAAATAATCTTTAACTGTTTGTCAGTAAAGTTCAAAATTATTCAGATCAAAGTTGTTTGACGATTTATCTTGTCAAGAAGATTATTATGATTGATAAACTAAAACCTTCTTGTTGGTTCAACCTGCCATTATTATTTCTTTTAAATAAAAAAACTATTGTCAATTGGTCAATGTCATCATTGCATTGCACTGATGGGATAGAAAAATAAACAAGCAAAACCTTATTCGTTAGCAAACGTCATATTTATTTAAATGTTAGCAGCACTGTTTCTTACACTGTTATGTTGGCAGGTTTGACTCTCACAGTACCTAGTGCAAGCGAAAACCGACACTAAGGTGACGAACCTTTTCATTCCGCGACTGTACAAATACAATAGACTGTCGTAAGAAAACAATCTGATATGGGTCTATTAAACCCTGAACAAAGTATGTGTTAATCTTTATCTTCATCTTAACCTAGAATTACTGAGTTTTCATATAATTATAGTACTAATGATAATGCATGTTTAGTTACTTAGTACAATAACATTAATTGTAATCAGTGTTACTGGCTACATCATAGCAAACTACGTTTTATTTGTTAAAAGACTCCCATTTTCATGAAAAGACTTGGAGTTAACTACATTCTTATAATTTTCTGATAATTTTAAAATAATTATTTTTTTTCTTTCTTTCTTTAAATATTGTGCATAATACAATGAAGGTTTACAGGAAACAGTATCTGTTCTGCTTCTTTGGTAAGTTTGTTATTATTAAATTCAAAATATATGAAGAGCAAAAGCGTGTTAAAAGTAAATAAATAAGATCTAGACCATCAAAAGATGACGTGACAACTACTTGTGATGAAATTGAGGAGAAATTAAATTGAGGAGAAACTTAGCTACAAGTGTGGATTTGTTTTGCTTTCTTCTTTTGATAGACTTTCTACCTACTCTTTTGACCTAACTTGCAATGTACGCCTAAAGGACGTCGCACATTTATCTACCCGAAAAGGGATCGTAACCGTATCAACTCGAGGCGGTCAGTATTCTTTGTATGAAACTCCATACTGCAACGCACACTTATCCACATCGTAATGTTGGCAACGTTAAGCCTAGGCGCAGACCATCGATTTTTCGTCGGCTGATAGTTTAGTCGGGCTGTTGATCAGTATGGGCATGTATGGAAGTGCGCACATTACACCGATTCGATTTGGCCGATTGTACATACAATTTCAAATCGGGCACAACTATCGGCCAACTAATAACTTAAAAAAAAAACCGACTTCAAATGCGTGAACACAAATAATACCTATTCAACAAAAAAATAATCGTTCAAATTGGTTCATAATCGGCGGAGATATTGCGTATAAAAAGTTCATCCCCAATTTTCCACCCTTGGGGGTGAAATATTTTCTTCAAATTTGCATGAAATCACCCTTTTAATAATACCTATTCAACAAAAAAATAATCGTTCAAATTGGTTTATAATCGGCGGAGATATTGCGTATAAAAAAGTTCATCCCCAATTTTCCACCATTGGGGGTTGTTTTTTTTATTATTAAATTTAAATGGGACTACCCTTGAGGTATCCCAACTAATATTATAAATGCGAAAGTAACTCTGTCTGTCTGTCTGTCTGTCTGTCTGTCTGTCTGTCTGTCTGTCTGTCTGTCTGTCTCTTACGCTTTGAGCTTAAACCTCGCAACCGATTTTGATGAAATTTGGCATAGAGATAGTTTGAGTCCCGGGAAAGAACATAGGATAGTTTTTATCCCGGTTTTTGAAACAGGGACGCGCGCGATAAAGTTTTTCTGTGACAGACAAAATTCCACGCGGGCGAAGCCGCGGGCGGAAAGCTAGTTACCTATACGCCGAAAAAAGATTTGTTCAAATCGGTTCATAATTGGCGGAGTTATCGCGTAACAAACATAGAAAAAAAAACATACGGGTCGAATTGAGAACCTCTTCCTTATTTTGAAGTCGGTTGAAAATCGGTGGTCTGCGCCTAGTCTAACGCCTCGCTTCGCGATTGACAGCGCGCGAAAGGTGATGACAGTAGTTCGCGATAGGCGATACGGTGTTGAACCCTTCCCGAGTTGATAATAAGTCTGCTATGGGCATGAAATTACAGAACATCATCATCATCATCATCATTTTAGCCACAGGACGTCCACTGCTGAACATAGGCCTCCCCCAATGACTTCCACATCGCACGGTTGGTAGCGGCCTGCATCCAGCGCCTTCCCGCTACCTTTATCAGGTCGTAGGTCCACCTTGTGGGTGGACGTCCCACGCTGCGTTTTCCGGTACGTGGCCTCCATTCCATATCCATTCTATGTCAGCGACTTTAGGACATATCCCACCACAATTAGGTTCCCTCCGTTGCAAAGCAGGAGACAGATAACTGTAAAGGTAAACCCTTTCGAGAGAGATATACCTACACCATGGCCAGATGCAGACTTAGGGTCCCCTTAGCGCTCTTTGGTCATGAACTCATGAAGCACTAAAATGATGATGATCCGAGTTGCTTTTTGCATACCAGCATATTCCAAAACCTGTCATCATCATCATTTCAGCCATAGGACGTCCACTGCTGAACATAGGCCTCCCCCAATGCTTTCCACGTTGATCGATTGGTAGCGGCCTGCGTCCAGCGCTTCCCTGTTACCTTTACGATGTCGTCGGTCCACTTTGTAGGTATCCAAAACCTTATTAAATATGATTCTATCATTTCAGCAAGTCTAGGCCAGATTTTGTTTGGCTACACAGCAGGATGGCCAGCGCAGATAGTTGCAAAGCTCAGAGACCCTGATCAGTTCCCAGAGGCGCCAAGCGACCTGGAAGTCAACTGGATGGTGTCTTCCACAGTTCTTGGCGCTGCTGTGGGTAATTATGTTTAAGTTTATATTACAGAATATCCTACGGATATCCCTACAATTATCGAGAGATTCCATCATGGCTTCATAATTTGCAAATATTGAAAACCGTTAGGTACATAAAATGTAAACGTAACATTCGTAAAACTTTGGGGAGGCTATTAATACTAAATCCATAGAATACCCTGTCATAGATAGTATAGATCGTTTCATCCACGAAGACGCGACGCGCCCCACCAATTTTTGGTCAAGGGAAGAGCGGGGTTCAGGGGGTTTTATCCGAGCAATCCAAGCTTCATTATTGTACCTAGTGTGCGTGTGCACTCTAGGATAATTTAGCGTGTACCGATAACACTCAAACATTAGCGGAAGAAAGATGTGGCGAGTGTCTGTGGATGAAACGATCTATATCCATTGCTGGAGCAAGACTCTCAGAGCTGGAGAATTAGAAGGTCTTGCTCCTACAGTGGAGATTAAATGATCTGATCAAAATAAGAATATCTATATTTGTGTGGACTAAAAAATTTGTGTTTACAATTCGATTCTCTTAAGTACTCTTTATATTATGCCTCAAGATTCTTTTGCTCTGCCAGTGCAGCACCTCGAGACAAACATTTGGCAAGCTGAGAATATGATGATAGTGAATTTAAATTTTACATTCCAGGTGCAATTGCCTTCAGCAGTATATCCAACACATTGGGTCGCAAGCCGTACTTGATTGTAGGGGGTCTGGGCTACTCTTTGTCATATCTTGGTACTGCTCTCATAAAGTCTATAGCAGGTAAATTACAATGTTCATTTAAGCTTCAACCACACCAACGCGTGCAGATCGCCATTGTCGGCGCGATCATAGGCAAATGACAGGTCGCGCGACCCATGACAGTTCGCGCGACCTGTCATTGGCCTATGATCGCGCCGGGGATTGCAATCTGCACGCGTTGGTGTGGTTAAAACATATTAACTTCAATAAAAATAAGTATATGGAATTACACGATGCTGACAGAAAAGTCTGCTGAGAGACTCCGCGGTGCACAAAGAGCAAAGGAAAGACAGATGCTTGGTGTTTATCCACAAGATCGCAAGAAAAACGAGTGGATCAGAGAAAAGACGGGGGTGCGACGTGGTGAAGGAGATTGATGCTCGTTTTCACCATCAGTCTCTAATTTTTAAGTGACCCCTATGAAAAAAGAATGTGTTATCATAAGGGTCACTTAAAAATTAGGGATTAATGGTGAAGACGGGCATGAGAGCCGTAAATAGAGATGGGCATTACATATTGCACCGATGGACCACGATCGCTGGGCCAGAAAGACCTTGGAGTAAAGAGAATAGATAGACAGATGACATTAGTAGAATGGAATAAACTGGGTGGATATGGCCAGGGCAGAATTCGTGAAGGTTCGAAGACTAACCCAGTGGCTGTTATTACATAGATACGGTTGATGGCAGTCAATTAGCAATTTTTCATATGTATTTGCAATAGAACCGATAGGTATTACAACAAATTTAAGTATGTGTAGTGCCAAAACAATAACTTTTGCTTTTTATTTCCATTAAAAGTGTTTCCATTAAAACCTTCACTAGAATAAAATTATATTTTTCGCTACCATACTAATTTTTCTATACTTCTTATTCATTAATTTCTTTCAGGGCTATTGGTTTTTAGGGTTTTCACAGGAGTCTCTATAGCCATGCTCTACACCCTCAGTTTTGTTTACATTGGAGAAATTGCGTAAGTATCTTTGTTTGATTATCATTTTAATTTAGAGAATATTCATTTTCCCTAACTAAGTGAAAATAAGATGAAACTAAGTTTCACAGGAGAAGATTTCTGAATGGCATTAAGTTTGTCTTACGTACTATTTCTAATACGGGCATTATTGCCACCTCTCGTTCCCACCACTGCAAGTTCTGTGGAGTCAAGATCTACAGCTTGACCGACAATAAAAAAAAAACCCAACCAGTGAAGGTTAAGTTTGTCCCGGGGGAAAGTTAAACTGTCATTGGACCCGCAACAAAATTAATCAGAAACGGGACTATTCCCACCTCTCGTTCCCACCACTGCAACTCCTGTGTAGCCAGGATCTACAGCTTGACCGCCACAAAAACCCAACCAATGAAGGTCAAGTTTGTCCCGGGGGAAAGTTAAACTGTCATTGGACCCGCAACGAAATTAATCAGAAGAACATAGGAGGAGTTCGAAATTAAGGTTCGACTTCCCTCCATTGCAAAGCGGATGACAGGTGACAAACAAAGGTTTAAAACCTTTAAGAAAAAGATTATGCACCACGGACAATAAATTAAATTAAGGGGGCCTATCTTATGAGCAATTAGCAACTACCTGCCAATAATATTTTTCACAAAATCGCTTAAAAGCACGGAAATTTTTCCTTGTCGCGACAAGATCGGTGTAATAAATTGCGGAAACAGATGTATGTTGTATTGAATTAAGCATTATATCACGTTCATGTTTCCAAAGATCACACTCCCACAAGATATGATGGGCAGACTGCTCATGACTGACATCATCAGTGGAACACTCGCAAAAAGGAGACGGAACTAGTTTGAATTCGTGAAGTTTATGTTAAAATGTTAAAAAATTAAAATTAATCAGAAGATTGCTTCTAACAGTAGAGTTGGAAGTCTTTATGTGCTGCTTGTTCTCAGCACTGGCCAAATGTTATATGTGGAATTGGGATGTCCCTTCCTTCATTCAGTCCCTCATTCGTTCGTTTCTGCCAAATGACGTCCACTGCTGGACAAAGGCCTCCCCAAGGATTTCTACAACAACCGGTCCAGCACTGCCCGCATCTAAGTACTTCCCGCTACCTTCACCAGATCATCGGTCTACCTACCTTACCTTGTTACCTTAAAAAATCTACCAATAGAAATTAAAAGATTTTTCAACTGTTTCCAGGTCTACAGAAATTCGAGGAACGCTGCTAGGAACAGCTGCGGTATATGTCAATATAGGATTCCTTTTAGCATATACTACTGGAGGATATATGTCGTATCAAGCAGTCAACTACCTGCCCATGGCTATAGGAATAGTTTTCCTTGGAGGCATTTTGTGCGCCCCGGAAACACCAATTTACCATATTATACAAGGTGAGTCTTCTAATGTTGGTAAACAGATAAATTACCTACATAAAGGTAATCAGAGTCACCCAAAGTCTATGATTCTGTTTACTTTAAGCGTTATCTTAGTCGTTTAATCCATACAATTACATCTGTCTGGCTATTTCTTCCGGGTGGCATACCCGGAAGAATAGTTTTATAATTTTTTTGAGGATGTAATTTCACAAAGCATTAGCCAAGCCAATGATCATTAATTTGAAGACTATTATCTACAGTGGATTAGTTTACTCGTACATTCACACCGTACAATCACTTGCTTGAATATTTTCTTGATTGTAGATTAGTCTTCTTTTCTGTATTTCAATCGCTTTCTTTTGTGTATATCTTTCTTTTCTTGACTTGACTTCTGTACAATAAAGTACCTACCTACGTTCTACCTATCTATCAATCTACTTGTGTTGTTTATCTTCTAACTGGAGGGAAGTAAAACTTGACCTTCAAAGTCCTCTTAATTTGCTTTGATTTTTGTAACAGTTCCAATGACAGTCAAGAAGAGTACCTTCACAGAATTATGTCAATCTCCTACACAAGTGTAGCAAATTATGGGAACTATGAGAATAGTTTCATTTTAAGCTTTCCAACAACATTTACAGATCGTGAAGAAGAAGCCAAAGCAGTTCTAATATCGTTAAATAGAAAAGAAGATGCAGAAAAAATATCACAGCTAAAAACAGAAGTTCAAGAAAGCATGACTAAGCAAAAATGGAAAGCACTCTTCACGGTGAAGTGTAATAGAAGAGCCTTGGTGATAACTGTCATATTGAACATGTTGGTGCAATTTAGCGGACCCATCATCATGGGCGCGTATACTACAATGGTTTTTGAAATGGCAGGTATATTAATAAAATAAGACATCCAATATAACTCAATAACAAAAAATTTATCCAAAACAACCACACAGTGAATTTTTCACCTCGTGGGTAAAACTTTAGTACCTATACTGTTCTAACAGAAACATGCGAATTTGTTACTACAGGAGCTATTTTGTAAAAGTAATGAACATTGAATATTTTCTTACCTTGCGCCCATAATGTGAAGATAGCGAAATGGTCATATAGATCGCTTCATCCACGAAGACGCGCCCCACCAATTTTTGATCGAGGCAAGCGCGATGCGGGGACTTTGATCCGAGCAATCCGAGCGTCATTATTGTAGTGTGCGTGTGCACTCTTGGACAATTTAGCGTGTACCGATAACACTCAAAAATTAGCGGAAGAATGGTGGGGTGCGTCCGTGCGTCTTCGTGGTTAATAAAACGATCTATACGAAATATTGTGGAATACAATTTTGTTTATTAGCGGCCTAATGAGATAAAGCCCTAATGAGACTATGTAATAAAAGAAAGGGTCAAGAAATATCTATCTACTATCTAGTTAATGAATTATAATGTAGTTACCCCAGAATTAAATTTCGGTGATATGTTATCGCATATAGTAAACAAAAACCGCGCTATTTTCAAGACACATTAACCTTTACTCTACTGATCTTATGTATTGATTGACATATTTTTAGTTATCTACCTAAATGTAAAGACTCATACTTTCTACAGTATTCTTACCTTCGAGTAAAAAGAAGATTGTGGTTATTTCGTTTCAGCCAAATGACGTCCACAGCTGGACAAAGGCCTCCCCCAAGGCACATATTCATAACGACCGGTCCTGCGCTGCCCGCATCCAAGTTCTTCCCGCGACCTTCACCAGATCGTCGGTGCACCTAGTAGGAGGCCTGCCCACGCTATGTCTTCCGGCCCGTGGTCGCCACTCGAGAACTTTTCTGCGCCAACGGCCATTGTCTCTACGAGCTATGTGCCCCGCCCACTGTCACTTGATTTTAGCAATTCTGCGAGCTATGTCGGTCACTTTGGTTCTCCTGCGGATATTATTTCGTTTTTATTTTTATTTATTTGGCGACATGTCTTTCAGGGTCATCGGTAACCCCATTCATCGGCACCATCATAATTGGCGTAGTCCAAGTATTATCGGGGATAATAACGCCTGTTTTCATCGAGAGGTGTGGGAGGAGGATCCTGCTGATGATTTCCACAAGTCTTGCTGGATTGAGCTTGGTATGTAGTTTTGTCTTATTGTAATGATGATTGATAGAGAATTCCTAGGCCTTGATGCGGACAGCGCATCTCCGACGGATCGCAGTGGAAATTCTTGGAAGAGGCCTTTGGCTCAACAAAAAAAAATGAGCGCACGATAGAAACTTATTTTATATTTATTTACTTGAATGTGTCCCCTAAGCTTCGGTAAAGTTATGATGACACTTTTCTGCGAAGGCTTTCTTGAGAGAATCTGAAGTGATTTTGCTCTGGTTTTGTTTTTCATATCTCATTCGCAGTTAATACGGTATGCCTTTAGCCTAGGCGCAGACCACCGATTTTTCGTCAGCCGATAGTTTAGTCCGGTAGTTGATCAGTATGGGCATATATGGAAGTGCGCAAATTACACCGATTGATTCTTCATACTAATTAGGATCGGGCCCAACTATTGGCCGACTAAAAATTGGTGGTCTGCGCCTAGGCTAAGAGAAACTCAGTATAACTTCAGTAGTATTTTTTCCTTTCAGTTGGCCCTCGCTATCTACCTGTATCTGTATGACATTGGACATCCAGTAATAGCTCAAATAAAATGGATGCCGTTGGTAGTGTTCATCATTTACTGCTTTACGTACACTTTCGGTAAGTTCTACTTGTTTTATAGAACTGGTCATTGTTGTTCGTGGGTTCAATTCCCACCTTAGGTAGTTCGAATTTTTCAAGTTACCTATTTATAATTTTCAAATTGGTCATTGTTATCTTCTTTATGTAGACAATAGAACAATGGTTTAGCCCTCACCACCATCGGTGCCTCACTCACTCTTCCCATGGATTTCGTTGCGAATAATAACGATGATTGTAAAAGATAGAGCAGGGTTTCCCAATTTTTTTTTTCCAAGGAACCCTAATTGATTATACTTTTCCTAGCGGACGCCCTGCCCCTCCCTTGTGCGTAAACAAGTCGGTGCGCGCGAACAACGTCGGTCACGAAACGTGGGATACCTAATATTTTTTACGGAACCCTTGCGGCCTTTCCACGGAACCCCAGTGTTCCGCGGACCACCTTTCGGGAACCGCTGAGATAGAGGGACAAAATAATAACAAACGAATATGCTAACATCAGAAGGCTGAATCTGAATTTACATCATCCGTCCTCACCTAGTGACCGCGTAAAAAAAGGACATTAAATGTAGGTTTGACAGATTGTACAGCGCCCCTAGCGGAAACGTTCAGAAACTAAAATTTAGGTCGTTTGATAAAACTCACACTCAGCCCTCAGGGCTTCTCAACCCGTGTATTGGCCATCGTGGGAAGTAGGATCCTATAATTTTCTCTGGTAGATTAGATTAGGGGCGTGCTCCTGCAAAAACTATATGACCAGACGATGATCATGCACTTGAAAAAATCAAATTGCGTAATCCAATCAAAGTTCCGACCTTTGCTTGCAGGGCGATCATGATGAAGACCAAACAACACTTGCCTTAAAGAGACATGTTTTTCTGATTACCTAATTTCGTTGCGGGTTCAATGACAGTTTAACTTTCCCCGAAACAAACTTGACCTTCACTGGTTGGGTTTTTATTTTCGATCAAGCTGTAGATCCTGGCTACACAGGAGTTGCAGCGGTGGGAATGAAAGATGGGAATAGTCCCGTTGCCTTATAATGCCAAATATTTTCTTTCAGGGTTCGGATCTCTCCCTTCCGCATTGATGGGAGAGATGTTTGAGATGAACGTGCGGAGTGCAGGATCTTCCATCGTGATGTCCTCCTCTTACTTCGCTGGAGTGATCACCGTGATGAGCTTCGGTTACATCATCACCAGCGTCGGAATATACGTCGCCATCATCATCTTCAGTATGGTGTGCTTTGTGGCGTTTGTTTTTACGATATTCTTCGTCCCTGAGACGAAGGGAAAGAGTTTAATCGAGGTGCAAAAGATGTTGGGTAGGTGATTAAATAAAAGTGTGTAAATGTAAGCGTTTAATAAAGTAATTGTGCCATTCTAATTTGTTTTAGTCCTGCATTGTGTGGGCATCTACAGTCAGCATCAAACAGTATACCAAGTAGCAAAGTTCGCAACACGACGTCGTTGTCAATAAGGTTGTGTTGTGTTGTCAACATTTTGGCCACTTTGGGTGTCACGAACTATTTGAATCTGACTAAATACCTACATAGAGACGTATTCCTTTATTAATGCATCTTTATAATTCGCCGAATAGTACATGCCTTTTATATAATTACTAAATTAAAATACTCTTAAAGCTTTTTCTAGTTATTAATTATGATATCGCTATCAACCAATATTTAATTTTCTTATATTATTTATCTGCATTATTTTATCTTCCCGCAAAATCTAGCGTTTCGTTCAAAAATTATCACTTATCAAATTAAATATTACTGATATCAATCTTTAATAAATAAACTCCACATTTTTTTTAAATGTGAGTGTATTTATCATCGGTCCCTTTGATATAGTCTGAATTAGTCTGCACATCTTATACAGGGTGTCCCAAAATTACAACCCGATCGAACTAACTAAGCAAGTTGTTGGAATATGTGACTCTCCCTCGCACACCTCCCCGCGTTCACTCCGTTCGTATCAGTGCGTCGATATGACGTCATGACTGCTAGGTGTGCAGTTACTCGACCGGGTTGTAGCACGTCACACTAACCCTGCAGGTAGCTGGGCCTAAGACTGATCGAACAAGCCTATGTCTATAGAAAGTTTCATAAGTTTTGAGATATGACAAATTTTAGTTGTTAATGTCCATAGAAAAGAAAGTATAAATTTTAATGAAAAGAAAGTTGAATGAGTTAGTTATATTTAAAACTAGCTTTTGCTCGCTTGAAACGCGTGAAATTTAGTTTGTCACAGATCGTCATAAATTATAGCCTATATGTTATTTTGGGTTAAAAACAATAATACTGTAAAGTTCCATCAAAATCCGTTCAGTAGTTTTTGCGTGAAAGAGTAACAAACATCCAGACATCCAAACATTCGCATTTATAATATTAGTAGGATAATAGTACAAGTTTTACATAACAATAAAACTTGTATTATTGAGCAGAGACGATGCACAGCATCTGGTGAGAGATGCGTCAAACTTCCGGTCTAGTTTTTACCATTTTTCACCACAAATGACGTCATTTCCGCTATAATTAAATAGGAATTGATTTGACTTACTTCCGTTTGCCGCCATATTTAGTCACCTGGGAGCGAGCTTGCTCGGAGTTCTTCATAGAGAGCTCACCAGGAGGCCTTCTTGGGATGCTGTGCATCGTCTCTGCTCAATAATACAAGTTTTATTGTTATGTAAAACTTGTACTATTATTCGGCATGTGACGATGCACAGCATCTGGTGAGAGACTTGTTTATTAGCTCCTGGTGACTGCAGGCCAATGACGCTATGAGAGGAGAATTTTGAGTTTCTGTAACAGAACTAGTAACCATGATTAGTTTCTGTTTTGTTATTATTGTTAATTGGAGAAAATGAATAACAATAGTTTCTGTTCACACACCATTTATATTTGTCAACCTTGAAGCTACATAGCACATACATTTTATAAAGAAATACAATTATAATATGATCATAAGTGGATACATTTAACATGCTGAAATCTTAAATCGGTTGAAAATTATTAATTAATATGTTACTCGGTTTATCGACCGTAGATCTATTTCGAATTTGTTTGCAGTAGAATCTTGCAAATGTATTCTCGCTACGCCAGTTTCCCCGAGACAGGATTTCATCTATGGGCAAATTATCCACCCAATTTAGAGATGCTACAGCGGAACGAATACTGCCCGGAGAGGCTTTAATTCCAGCATCCTTAAATGCCGTTTTAATCCAGTTTCCTATTAGAGTCCTAGTAGCAGCTTTAGGTGCACCTGTTATGGATATAAATAGAGCATTGTCACATTCCGCTGTTCGCCTCTGCTTGCCTAATTCTAGTAGCTTGCGCAGCCAGAAAACAGGGCATATCATGTTATCGGAGTTTGTTGTTAATTTCCAGCCTGATTGTCTGTATAATGCCGTATCGGTCTTAGACCCGAACTTAGGCCATAGTATCACGTGATCAACGTTATCTTGGAAATGTTCAGGAGAGATTCTGAGGAGTGTCAGGTCGTGTACACGACGTCCTGACGCTAGAAGTAAGATACAAGCAAGTCTACGAGAGACCTCGTAAAGGTTCATTAGTGTAGGAGGGTTCATGCCAAGCCATGAGACTAATTCGGATGGGTTCCAGGTAGGGGTTCTATCTGCATTAGGTTGCTGCAGTGAAATTGATTTAAGCATATGCTTAATAAGAAAATTTGACTTAAGGTCATCTTTTGGAGAGCTTAAAGTTAGTATTACGGATTTATGTACTAAAATGGTAGAAAAAGCCATTTTCTCATGCAAATGTAAATGTGCTAGGTATTTTGCTACTGAGGTGTCAGAGGGATGCTTATAGTTATGATTATTTTCCCTACACCATTTTACCCAACGCAACCAGGCTGGTTTGTATGTTTTTAAGGTGGATTCTCGCCAGCTTTGTCTTAGGAGGGATTTTTCCGCTTCCGTCCAGTTGGTCAGTGAATCTCCCCACCCCCAACTCTCCATACTAAAAGTGTCATGTTCTGTACCTGAGGAGGAGGCAGTCCTGTCGTTTGATCTAGAATAACTCGGTGGAGATTCTTTATTCTCATGGGTCGGCCTTGAGTTCTGCGACGAAGATCCGGTAGCCAGAAAGCCCGCTTCCAAAGAGGTGCTACAAGTAGGTATGTACCTTTTGCCGTGTTCAGATGGTGTAAGACTCTGGGTATCAGCGACGGGGGAGGAAAGATCCAGCCTAGTTTGTATACCCACCTCCTGCTGAAGGCGTTGCAGAAAGCTGCTGATAAGTCCCTGGAGTCTCTTGACACGTACGTTCCTAATATCTTGGCATTCTGTGATGCGAATAGGTCTATCTCCGGTTTTCCGAACTTCTGGAATATTACCTTCAGAGCTGGACTCAGAAGATGCCACTCGGGAGGTCTTTTTCCCCGGGACAGGCCGTCGGCTATTTGATTGTAAGGACCTGGGAGATACTCCGCTGTCAAGGTTATTTTCCAATTGTGTAGAAGTTGGAACAATTGGTGTGTCAATTCTAGAAGTGGTTCCGAGCGTGTCCCCCCTTCGTTTCGAATATAGGCGACTACGGTTCGATTGTCCGATTGCAAGATCACATGACTCTCCGACAGTAGATGTTTGAATTTCTTGATTGCTGATATGATTGCAAACATCTCCTTCCGATTGCAATGCCAGTTCTCTTGCTTGTGGGTCCACTTGCCTGATATTTTGTGGTCGTCTAGGTGGGCTCCCCACCCGTAGTCTGCTGCATCCGTTGTAAGGAAGTGCTGAGCTGGGGTCTCGTGTATAGGACTGGTTATGTGAGATGAAGTTGTTGTGGTAAGCCACCACTGTAGATCTAGTCTTACCGTCGTTGTTATGGGCGCTTGTTGATCCGGGGTTAGATTCCGAATCTTGCGACAGAACCTTTGGAGATGGAGACAATTGAGCCTTCCGCCTGGGGTCGTAAAGTTGGCGAAATTCATGGTGCCCAGCAGCTGTTGACACTCCTTCAGGGTTATGGTGCCTGCATTCAGGATTTTTCTCGTGATTAAATGAATTGATTCTGTACTTCTCTGAGGTAGGGATTTGACATTCTCCGCGGTGTTCCATCTGATCCCCAGATACTCGAGGTTTTGTGTGGGTTGCAGCTTGGACTTCTCGTGATTCACAGTCCAACCCAAGTGATTCAGAAAATGAAGAGTTACACATACCTCTCGTTCTAGATGCTGTTTGGACTGGTTTGCTAGGAGAAAATCGTCGAGGTACACAATAATTCTTATACCTTTCATTCTGAGCACGTGGGTCACCCAGTTTGTGATCGTAGCGAAGTTTTTCGGTGCGCAAGACAGCCCGAACGGGAGACTGGTCATTTGGAGCACTTGACCTTGGTAAGTCATGCGGAGGAACCGACGGTGACTCTCCGCTATTGGCACGTGAAAATACGCTGAGGAGAGATCGATTTTCACCAACCAATCCTGTCTTTGTAGAAATTTCGGTATTTGGAAGTGAGAGATTAGCAAAAACTTTTTCGGAATTATGTACTGATTGAGGCGTTTGAGATTTAGAATGGGCCTGTTCGACCCATCCTTTTTCTTGCGAAGAAACATTGAGGAGAAGAAGCTCACACCAAGTGAGTGTTGGTTTGGTAACTCCAGCACCTGCTGCTCTAACAGTGCTTTGATTTGTTTGGTCATTTCTGGGGAGTGGTGAGTGCTGAAGCGCTGAATGTTGCACGGTGTTGGAGGGCCAAGCACCGGCTTGGAGGTAAATGGCAGACGCATCCCTGTGATCATTCCCAGGATGGCCTTCGGAGCCTGACACGCCTGCCACTGCCTCCGATACGCTCGGAGGCAGCCCCCATAAAATTTGCTGAGTAGATAGTCATTTGGTTTTGTTCTTTTCGTTACCCTGCCCTTCTTTTCGGTTGAATTTTTTGAATTTTTGATTATTGGTTGCCTTAGAACCTGAGGATGAGTATTCTGGTTTGGAATCCTTTGATCTTTGTTGAGAGCGAAAGGAGTTATTTCGGGACTCGCGAGAGGGGCCCGCCTTCGGAGTTTGCTTTGAAGTAGTAGGTTTTTTGGATTCTTTGTCGTTAGAGAACCATGGACGAATCCATTTGTCAACACCACCAGTGTTTTGTATATATGCGCTCAGGGCGGCTTTATCAAATAGAAATTCAGCACTCGGAGGGATTTTACGTAGCCCGTCGCGTAATGCATATGGAATTTCGGCCAGGATACGCTCCCGGCGTTGTTCGATGCACTCAGCACGTTTCCCACAGACTATTTGCATGATATCTTCACTTAACTTGTGGTGTTTAGATTTTGCACCAAAAAGATCAGATATTTTGTCGAAGATATTAGCGGCTGAAAGCTCGGTTTGGGGGTAGCTGTCCAGTCTACAAATTGTTGTAATTGTTGTTTGAGATGCTCCTGTTGAGCCAGTAGTGCGTTCGAAAGCGCAGCAAATGATCGTTCGACGTGGGTAAAGTAATGTTTCCCGTTCGAAAATTGACGAAGTTCGTCATTTATGCCTAATTCCACAAAGCCAGGTTGGGCACAATGAGCCTTCATAACTTCTGTATAACGAATCTGTTTCCAATTACTATCGTTGAACCTCTGCAGTTCCTCTATCCTTTTTACACGCAATGGATCAGAGCTAGATATCTTTGGCTGATTTGGCTCCTTCAAAAGGGTATTGACAGTGGCAAGGTCTAATTTGAGGTTGTTGTCTGTCAGCGTAGTAGGTCGTTGTAAAAAACAGCCGTCGCTAGATTGTGTCGATGCTAACAGCGCGTTTGAATCCGAGACGGGTACGCTTGGGGCGGACGGGGTCGTATTTATCGTATTAGATGGAGGTGCGTTATTCAAACTATTCATATAGAGATTCGTAAGCATGCTCATTTGGTCTATAAGAGTGTTAAAGCGATCTGAGTCCCACGTACCTCGTTTCATCCGTTTTGAGTCTCGCTCCGGCGGGTCGCTGGGGTCCATTCTGCGTTTCTCCGGCATTCGACGCTCTGGGTCCACCTGCTCGTCGTCCGGAGGGCACTCGTCCCGTTTGTCGCCGACCACCATAACGTACATGTCACTATCACTGGATTCGCGGTCGCTCATAATAGCACTTTATAAACTTAAGACGGTAGATTTTAATTTTTAAATTTAATAATAAAAAACGTTGAGAAATAAATTTCAGTAATAATTTGAGCAGAGTTTCTGCTTATGATGTTGCTAGCTCGAAAGTTAAAGACGCTATGAAGAACTCCGAGCAAGCTCGCTCCCAGGTGACTAAATATGGCGGCAAACGGAAGTAAGTCAAATCAATTCCTATTTAATTATAGCGGAAATGACGTCATTTGTGGTGAAAAATGGTAAAAACTAGACCGGAAGTTTGACGCATCTCTCACCAGATGCTGTGCATCGTCACATGCCGAATAATATAATATTAGTAGGATGGACTTAGTAGACTTTTTCGACGCGTCTTAGCCTCATCTACCTCTGTTGTTGTCAGTGTGACTTACTAATTTTGGAACACCCTGTATAATTCATGTCAATTTTTATTGTTGCTATATGAACACACACATGCGCAGTAATTCCTTATCAAGTTACATAGTAGTCGCATAATAACAGTCGCAGAAATTATCTTCTTATCACGTTATCAGTTTAAAAAGGTAGTGTGTTCATCTAAGATAAATATAACCTTCAAATATGTGTAGACTCTTCCAAGTCAGTATTCCGCAAACTTTTTGTGTTCAAGGTACATCTAGGAATCGAAATTTTTTGAAGGTATACACCACACATGAAAACCTTTTCTTACCCTTACTTACTCAATAAAATAAGTTTGTAAGATAATCCTACTTTTACTCAACATTAGTAGCCGTAGAGTTCACCCTTAATCTTCCTGCCCCCCTAGACAAAACGCACTTTTTGATCGAATCGAAAATCGAATCCGTCAAAACTCCATACAAAAAAGGGGCTTTTCGACCACTTATCGACTGGTTTGCGATTATAATTTGCACTTTGTCTAGACCCACTGAGGATGTCTTAAAAGGCGACTGTTATTTTTTTATCCAGCTCCATCATCAGATCAGCTCCATGTCATCATAATATTGCATGGTCATCCAAATCACATGTGTTTGCGAAATTTCAGCTTAATCGGTTGCCTGGAAGTGGGTCTTACTTAATTCAGCTTTCAAGATTCCACCCATACAAATATGAGCCAGTCACTGTAATATGACGTCACGCGCATAAAATGGAGGGCCGGCCGCCGCCCGCACTTTTAAAATTCAATATCTTGGAAACTAATTGACGTATCGAAATAATTCTTTCACGTGTATTTTTTATTTTTAACAGAGAATACAGAAAGCTAAAAAACAAAATTAGTGAACATTCTTCATTGACCAATGCAAGTACAATAAATTCACAACTCACTATAGGCCTTATAAAGAAACTCAAAGTTGCACAGCGTGCTATGGAGAGGGCTATGCTCGGTGTTTCTTTAACGAGTTCAAATCGGAAATGAGGAGATACGTAAACGAACTAAAGTCGCTGATATGCCCGACGGATTAGCAAGCTGAAGTAGCAATGAGCAGGGCACATAGTGCGCAGAACTGACGGCCGATGGGGTAGCAAGGTTTTGCAGTGGAAGCCATGTACGGTCAGCGTAGGACGTCCACCCACAAGGTGGACCGACGACCTCATGTAGCAGGAAGGGGCTGGATGCAGACCGCTACCGATCGGCTTTTGTGGAAATCATTGGGGGAGGCCTATGTTCGGCAGTAGACGTCCTATGGCTGAAATGATGATGATGAAGTGCAATATACTTTCTAAGACAAGACGATAAATTCATTTAGTTGATAATATGAGTTGTAGGTATGGGACAGAAACAAACAAGCAATGTTCAATGCTGTAAAGGAAATGTATTTGTGGAGCAGAATTATCTACTTTTTTTATGCATCGGAGTTTTCCATGCACTTACTTTAATAGACCACTAAGTAGATGATTTAAATGTTTAAGCAGTTGATTGTTAACGTAAATCCAACTAAATATTTACATAATGCCTTTTTTATTTCGTTAGATTATTTTTATCATCAAAAGTTTTGTCTTTCACGTGTCTTTGAACAAAACAATGCATATCTTCAGTCAATCTAGATTATGCATTTATTGTCATACTAGAAATTATTGAATTTCGATTAGATAATATTGATAAAATCATTCCATGTGCAAACAAAACATTTTTCTGCTGTACATTCATGAATTTGTTCCTAAAGACATAGCTCTGTGATATTTAAAGTGATTTAAATATTCAAAAAGATCTGATAGGTAGAAAGTAAAATTTAAATAGAACGTATAAATATTATTTGCTGGATGTAATAAAACATTTCAACCGATTTTTATGGTGTTAAAAGCTATGGTTAAAAGTGATCAATAAATATTTAATTTTATTTCAGAGAAATAGAATTTATTACTAAAACAAGTAATTGCATTGCAGACCCATAACAAAGTACCTAAACGAAGACGGGCAAAAACTCGAAATAAAATTCATATTAAAATTCAACACAGTTAGCACTTTGTACGCTGTATGAATTCTTAATAAATAAATAAATAGTTTTATAATAAATAGTCTATAATTTACATAATAATGCATCTCGATGTGATGCGTTTTTCCGGCATTTTTCATCTATACATAATCTACACATCTAACTACCTACAGTATTTAGGGTATCTACTAGATGCCCTAAATAACTAGTTTAGACAAATTTTGCAAACTAATCTTTATAGGTTTTATCACTGCAAATGTTGGCCAGGGTCACGCTTCAAGAAGATTGTAGATTTTGACAAAATAAATTTTAGTTCATTTCTGTGATAGATACTTGGCAACACGTTTGCTATGAAGTAGAGCTAATGGACTGTATTGTAAATAAATACCGGTTATGTAATACCGTTCTAAATAACAACAGTGTTAACGCACTCATGGTTTATTTATTCTTTTCACATACATCTCTGAGACGGAGACCTGTTTGACTGGGTTTAAGTTTAAGTCATTCAACTAGAAAAAGGATTAGGTATTATTTAGCATCGGAGTGTTAAGTTTTTATCTTATTTGTGCAGATTTAGCAACATTGTTGCATGTTTGTATGAATGTCAGTGCTATTAGTTTACCTGTGTCGGTGGGATTATTAATTATTAATAATGTTGTGGACGATAACGATATACGCGAAGCAAATCCTCATTGCGCTTGTCGGTAAGTTTTCAATTGTTTTTTTATATTTTTTTAATCCACGTTATTTTTAATTATCTCATACTTACTGGCCACTATTTGTTTTTTGAGGGAAGCTATGCTGCCTATATTACCTATTTGATTTGTTTTGTAATCGCAACCGTACCTACTTATGCCTTAGAAGTCCGTTAATACTGAAAAAAGGTCCCCACTTTTTTGAAACTTTTCTTTATTGTTAGTGCTTTGTGTGCCAGATTCTTATTCTTAAATTAATATTAAAACTTTCAAAAGTTGTGGAAGACCTGTCATAAGAAATACAGCACATCATTTTCATAAAAATACAGTAGGTACCATAGCGTGCTTGTGGCCTGTTCCCTTGGCTGTCTCTATGTCATCTAATTCATCATTATCATTTCCGCCATAGGACGTCCACTGCTGAACATAGGCCTCCCCCAATGATTTCCATAGTGAACGGCTAGTAGCGGCCTGCATCCAGCGCCTTCCTGCTACCTTTATGAGGTCGTCGGACGTCCTATGCGCTCGGTCCTCTAATTAAACCCTACTAAATGTTACTAAACCTTTTTTGTCACCTCTCATTCGCTTTGCAATAAAAGTCGAACCTTAACTTTGAACTCCTCCTATGTTCTTCTGATTAATTTCGTTGTGGGTCCAATGACAGGTTTAACTTTCCCCGGAACAAACTTGACCTTCTCTGGTTGGGTTTTTATTGGCGGTCAAGCTGTAGATCCTGACTACACAGGAGTTACAGCGGTGGGAACGAGAGGTGGATATAGTCACGTTTAAAAAACACGATATTAATCGGTAGCTTTTTGACAGTGTGATATCCCTTTTCAGCATGTTTGGGCCAGATAATGTTCGGGTACGCAGCAGGCTGGCCATCACCAGTCATCTCCAAGCTAAATGACCCTGAGCAGTTCCCCCAAACACCGAGTCTATCACAGACGAACTGGATCGTTTCTATACTTTTAATTGGGAGCTTTGTAGGTTTGTATAGCAAATTGTTTAGGACTTAAAACTATACATCGTTTCATCTACGAAGACGTGCCCCACCAATTTTTGGTTAAGGGAACCGCGGGGTGCGGGAAGTTTGATTGTAGTGTGCGTGTGCACTCATAGATCATTATTATCAAACATTAGCGGAAGAATGGTGGGACGAGTCTTCGTGGATGAAACGATCTTTACGGATGTCCTTTGTCCAACAGTGGACGACATTTAGCGGAACAACTTTAGTGGAAACAAGTCAAGATTTGCGCTCACCACTCGCTGCCACTGCACATTGTCGATATTGACAGAATGTCTTTAAAAGTACGTTTCTTGAGCTTGGCATTTGGCAGACTGGCACCGAAAATATCAATTATGGGTACTTTTGAGTGGACTTTTATATTGGTGGCTTGTGCCCGTATTCAAAACAATATTTTGAGGTCTCAAAGTGCGCATGGACGCACAGGGTGACACACGAACCAATCACAAAGCTCCATTCAACGCTGTGCGTTCGATTTCCTGCTTCATTTAAGCAAGCATCGTTTGTGAATGAAAACTTTTATACAAAGTGACAGATTTTTCGTGATGACTCCATTATATCATTTTGTTAAATATTTGAAAATCAATGGAATTCCTTCCTGAAAAGTAGGTTTAATACACTGACAATTGTTTTTATTATTCCAGGCACAGTTGTATCAGGCCCTCTGTCCAATGTGGTGGGTCGGAAGCCGTGCCTCATCATGGGAGCGGCGACAGGGGTGGTATCGTTCCTCTTACTGGCGCTGATCAAGAATCCAGGGGCTGTGATCGCCTTTAGATTCATATTGGGCGCTGGCATCAGTGTGGTGTTCGGAATCAACTTGGTGTATATTGGGGAGATCGCGTAAGTGATGATTTAAGGATTTTTCACACTGGATACGTTTTGCGGTTTCGGTCTGGTCAAAATGAACGCAGCCCGCATCATGTATGAACAACATTGTCGGTCTCTATACATTTTGTAATGATCTGACAGTGCGGGCGCGAGCATTTGACCTGACCGCAGACCGCAGAACGAATCCAATAAGATAAAATACTTTAAAATTTAATAATTTACTGGTCTAGTGGTAAGACCACCTGCTTCGGACCCAGAGATCCCGGGTTCGAATCCCAGTGATGAAAATTTCTGCTAGTTTCGGTTGGTTAGGGCTTGATTTAAATCCACCTAGCTACTACCATCTTAAAATTGTAATAGCAACAATGTTACGGCAGTTGGAGGCAGGCAAGAAAGTTCTCCTCTGTTATTGAAGATTTCTGGTGAAGATCGCTTCCACCTTCACTCTGATCATCACTTCATCAAATGAGATGCAGGCCAAGAGCTTCCCCGTTGTGAATGTAAAACACTGAAATTCCCTGATATTTCTTAGTTTTTTTTATGCGTAACATAATATGGCAGGTATTTGACCGCAATCGCACCTCGTGTTATGTGAGATACAGTCTAAGATGGTACATATCTGCCCTGTAATAAGTGCCTAATCAAATTGCCTTGAAAAGGGCCGGACTATGGAGTTCGGGAAATACAGCAATTAAACACTCATTAATTCTCCATTTCCAGGGCAACAGAAGTCCGGGGCATGCTGCTAGGATGCACAGGGATATTCAACAGCCTGGGTTTCTTATTAGTCTACTCTGTGGGCACCTATGTCTCTTACGAGATGGTCAACTACATAGGAATGATCGTGGGAGCTGTTTTTATATGCGGTATATTTTTTATGCCAGAGACACCTATATTCCATATTATAAAGGGTAAGTTTCATGGCACGCCTTTAAATGTATTCCATATTATCACGCCGTGTGGTGACGGCAGAGTACAATACATTTGTCACCAACCCCTACTCTTCCCGCGGGTGTCGTAAGAGGCGACTTAGGGACCACACATCAACCAGAGAACGGGCAGCAGCGCTCTCTGAAAAACATCAATCTTATAAACTGCGATCTCCAATCCGCCTGCAAAGCGTGGGGATTGGCAAAACCCTCCACTTTACTGGAGGAGGCTCATAGTCCAGCAGTGGACTGTAAAGGGCTGTTGATGATGAAGTTTCATGGTTGTCTTATGTTCTTTGCATCAATGTAGCTATAGATCGTTTCATCCACGAAGACGCGCCCCACCATTCTTCCGCTAATGTTTTAGTATTATCACAGTAGATAAATCAAACAGTACGGAAGCTTCATACAAACGCTCGAAATCAGACTCACGCACACAGACGCACGCTTTACACGAGCTCTAAGCGAACCTCGCAGTCCATCCGTCGCGGGTGTCACGGGTGTCGCGCGCAAGTCGCGCGCGTTGTGTTTTTAATTTAACTAGCTGACCCGGCGAACTTTGTTCCGCCTTAATGGCAATAAATAAGCAGACTTTTTTTAAATTTCGAACGGGATACAAAGTATCCTATGTCCTTCTCCTGGCTCTAAACTACCTCCCTGACAATTTTCAGCTAAATCGGTTCAGCCGTTCTTGAGTTATAAGTGGTGTAACTAACACGACTTTCTTTTATTAAGTATAATATAGATAATAATTGTATTGCATGCGCTGTCCGCTGTATTTTTAAAAACATGCCACGAGTGTATTGCGTTTAATGAAAGGTGAAAATAGTTTGATATTACTTTTAAAATAAAATGCTTAATTAATTACGTAATTACGCTTCTTAACAAATCTGTTCTATTTGATAAGTAATTTGATTCGATTTTGATTTGCTAGTTTATATGTTACTTCTTATACCTAAGTAACAAAAAATAAAGACATCGTATTATGTTGAATTGTTGAACGTTTTTTTTATTACCTTACACATTTTTTTTTAAACTAAGTACTGTTAATGGAGAAAAATCTAAAACGTTAAAAAACGGTATCGTTATAGCCAATGAGCTGAATGTCTAGTCACTCTAAAAACTTCAGATAAAGGGACGCACTCCGCGCGACAACCCTCACACTCAATTGAAGTGTAGGTATTTAACTCGCCGAAAAGGGCCTAGTTTCCGTACTGCTTTAGCTCATAAATATATACTGTGGTATTATCGGTTCACGCTAAATCATCCATGAGTGCACGCGCACACTACAATAATGACGCTCGGATTGCTCGGATCAAACTCCCCGCGCTTCCCTTGACCAAAAATTGGTGAGGCGCGTCTTCGTGGATGAAACGATTTATACTTACTGACAGTGTCACAATAAATCTGAACACTCTGGCAATATTAATAATACCTACGAGTAGTTACCCATTAATTCTTACTGCCAGAAAGAAGTCTTAGCAATATTTAGAGGGTTGCCACAAAAAATCGATTTTTGTAAGTCATACTACAGGTCATACAAAGAGCTAAATAAAGTCTGGCCAGATTATGACAAAGCATTTGTTATTATTATTATTTTGACTATCGGTACAGTGATTTACCTAAATCATTCGATTTAGAATATTTAATTCATTCTTATAAATCTCTTAGTTAATTCTTTCTGATATCGGTAATATAAAAAGTTATTCCGACCGTTAATACTTAGTATATTGCCAACTATCTTATCATAATCGCACAATAATCTTTTAATAGCCTACTCAACGACAAATCGCAATGCTATGGCGCACCCATTATGACCCAACAATCCAATCAAGCCTGGATAAAATTGGTTAATCAATGAAAACTGTTGGTTTCTTTACAACTACTTACGTAACTTGTCCGTTATCCGTTACTAGGTAATTGTAACTTATGTTTAGTTCAATTTGTTTATAGGTATGTAGATCGTTTCATCCACGAAGACGCGCCCCACCATTCTTCCGCTAATGTTTGAGTGTTATCGGTATACGCTAAATTATCCATGAGTGCACACGCACACTACAATAATGACGCTCAGATTGCTTGGATCAAACTCCCCGCGCCCCGCGTTTACGTCGACCAAAAATTGGTGGGACGTCTTCGTGGATGAAACGATCTACCTATATCAATAAAATCCATGCGAATGAAGTATAGTCTGGTCCATAAGCACGTAGAATTTTGTCCAATGACCTCAAGCTACCCAATTACCCATCCTTATCGCTCGCGCGTAACTATGTTGCTGTCGCGCTCGCACACTCACTGCGGGCGCCCGTCGCACAGTCGCGACAGCAATATAATTACGCGCGAGCGATAAGGATGGCTAGCTTGGGTTCATTGGACAAAATTCTACGTGCTCACAGACCGGGCTTTAGCTGGAAAAGCTCACATTTTCATTTGCGTTTCAGACAGGGAAGATGATGCCAGATCAACATTTCTGGCTCTAAACAGGAAAGAAGATGCGGAGAAAATATCAGAAATGAAAATGGAATTAGAAGAGAACAGAAAGTCGAACCCATGGAAGACGCTGCTCCAAGTGAAGTGCAACAGAAAGGCGCTTATCTTAACGTCTTTTCTGTACCTTTTGCAGCAGACGGCTGGTGTCAGCGCTATGTTGACTTACACTACATTGATCTTCGAAATTGCAGGTACCTACAGTATTTTTAATAACCTAAGTATCAATTTTTTTTTGGACTATTCCCACCTCTCGTTCTCACCGCTGCAACTCCTGTGTAGCCAGGATCTAAAGCTTGACCACTAATAAAAACCCAACCATTAAAAGTCAAGTTTGTCCCGGGGGAAAGTTAAACTGTCATTGGACCCGCAACAAAATTAATCAGAAGAATATTTTATGAGGAGTTCGAAGTTAAGGTTCGACTTCCCTCTATTGCAAAGCGGATGACAGGTAATATACAAAGGTTTAGTAACCTTCATGAAAATATATGCACCACGGACAACAAACATCAATATATCATAGGTCCCCTTAACCTATCTTATGAGCTATTAGCTACCTGCCACCTGCCTGCTAAGTATCTTTTGTAAAGCATGCAGTAGTGAAATATCAGCCAAACCAGACTATGCAACAAAGTACCTATTCGAGATAGGTATCGTTTTTTTTATTCACAACGAATAAGCTCAGAGGCCTACATCTCACTTAATGGTCAGGCCAAAGCTAGCTTCACCCGGAATCCTCAACCACTGAGAAACTGATGGCTATCTTACCTCAATCTGCCTGAACACAATAATGGTGTTAACATTATTTTTATGGCGACAGACTTAGGATGTTGGTAACTAGTGTAGACAGGTTTCCCTCCCACTAGGTGGATCAACGATCTGCTGAAACTTGCGGGCAGCCCCTGGATACGGTCACGCTACCCATAGAACTAGTCGTTGTGGGTATCCTTAGTGGCATTTTTCCAGCAGTGGACTTTTTCTGGTTGAAACCAATAACTAAAGAACCTATTTGAAACTGTTCCAGGGTCATCAATCACTCCGTACATAGCCACGATCATCGTGGGAGCAGTCAACGTGATGTCAGGGTGCATAACGCCGTTGTTCGTAGAGAGGTTTGGAAGACGACCGCTGCTGCTTACCTCTACGTTTGTATGCGGGCTGGCCTTGGTAAGTGATTCAAGAAAAAAGCAATTTTTATAGAGATAATTTTTATGGGAATGTGTTAATAAGAGCTACCGTATGCGACCACTAGTTGGCATCACTGAAGAGTGTACAGATTAAAGCCTTGATCACACGTACCGAGTAAACGGGCGAGACAGTAAAATGTTTACTCGGTCGAGACAGTTGGGTGAGCGAGTCACATACTCGAGCGCTCGGCCGAGCACTCGGCGTAATGTTCATACACACCGAATACTCAGCCGAGAGCACTGTCTCCCGTTAATCAAGGCATGAGTGACAGGACTTTACTCTATCTACAGTAAGTAGGTACGAGTATGCACTATAAATATATAAGTATGCACTATAAAAAGAATATGCGCCTAGNGGGCGCCTAGAGCCCCACAAAGGCCATTATAGGCAGGACAAGGATGGGTAAAGTAACTCTTGATTTATATAACGAATTAGATTCTTCGTATGAGTATGAATCACGAGTATGTGACCCTCACTCGTGTTCCTTGTACATTAGTAATATTAAGCATAGTCATAATATTTTCTATGTATTTACCCTATGAATAAAGTCGCATGCAAAAAAAAAAAAATCATACAAGATTGGCTAAAAAAATAAAACCTATGACGAAACAGAAAACCTACTACAGATTGTAACTTAATTTAGATCAAGGTAAAAATCATGCTTAGTAGTTAAGAATAGAAATGTATTTATATTTAGTTACACACTGTTATTGTGATAATGTTTAGTATGCACTAACCTACTTTTAATAAAATACCTAAGACACAGGCAAACAATTTTGCTTAGTTTAGGTATTAATAATTTTACCTTCGCACACTAACCTTAATTTAAGTAAGTGAATTCAAATGTATCTAGGCTAAGTTTTATTAAGTAATAAATTTATTCTTATAAAACAAATTCGATTTCCTGTCTGTGCCTATGAACGAGTATGCTTAGATCTTTAAAAATACGCAACGGATTTTGATGCAGTTTTTTTTTAATATATAAAGTGATTCAAGAGGAAGATTTTAGGTACATTATACCTGTAGCAGTTGTAGCTTGATGAAGATCAAAGAAAAACGGTTTATAGGTTGAAACAAAGTATACTTAGATAAGTATACCTAAGTAATTGATTGTATCTACAATCAATTTCAGTAGGTACTCGTACTTTAATTGTTCGAACAGCATTAAAAAGCGATCTCTTCATAACAACCCGAAGACAGTACTAACTTCAAAAGCCACTTTACATCTAATTCAAATTCGTATTCAAAGGAACACTTCTTATTTAATACGCACTTAAATGACAAATTATCCGAATTAATAATGCCCTATGAAATAAACAATTGTTTTACTTAATTAACTACAAAACCTCTAAGTCTATGCAATTAGAACGAGCTCATAAATATTCTTAATATTCGAATATTCGAACAAATTACGTAAGTACAGACTGCTTTTATTAAATTTCTTAGCGTAATAAGTATGATTCTTCGAGGTAAGCTCTTTTGTTTGCTGTTACGTGAGATAAAAAATATGGCTGAAAACCTGTAACTACGGTTAATCAAAAACCTTTCATAAATGTACAAATGATTCAAAAATGATTGAGTTTCTTGCGCTGCTTCTTCTCAACACTGGCCCAATTATTGTCCCGAAGCAGTGGCAGGGTTAATACTGGGACGTGTAAAATTGTTTTTTAAAAGCCTACTTGCAAAAGTAAAATGAGTTAGGTACATGAGTTTTTTATAACACAATGAGGATCATCTACGATATCTAGGTTATATAATACAACGTAATAAAAATACCTTTGACATGAAATACAGATACAATAATCCTGACCTTTTTCAAAGGTGAAGATATCTTCTTTCACAAAATGTAGATTGTATTACTGTCTCAGACAGTCTAGAAATTCTTACAAAAGTACCTAACAACATTAGCGAGGGAAAAGAAAATAATTCTTACATAAAATCTCGAAAATAAGTTTTGTACAGGCATTGTTAAGATAAAACTTTTAACAATAAGGCGGGTGGAGTTTTTCAAATGATGCGTTTTTGTGAAAGTTGGCATAATACAATTTGCTTCGAAGGCAATAAATACACAATCATATTGTGGAACTTGCGGCTACAAAAGAAACGGCAGAGATTTAATAAGTTCTCTTAAAGGAACATAATGGGGGATAATGACTTTTTGTAGACGACATTATTAAAACATGTCTTTGTATATTATTAAGACTAACTGAACGATGGCTATGCCGAATTTTTCGAAAACAGGCCACATGGCTAGTGAAAAAATCAAATAACATACAAACGAAATGTGAACAAAGTATGTAATCTTTTAGTTACATCATTCCAAACACAAAGCTTATTTTAATATCCCGCTTTATTCATTCGGTAGTACTCGTAATATTAAAATTGTCGGTAGGTAGTGTGGCATCCTATGCTATGATTATGTGGCGTATCGGGACACTTGCGCGAAAGACACTAGCGCGAAAGACATTGGCGCGTAGACACTAGCGCGAATGACATTTACGCAAGTGTCCATGAGCGCAAACTTCGCGCAAATGACTTTTCGCGCTAGTGTCTTTGCGGAAATTCTTTCGCGCTCATGTCTTTTCACGCAAACGTCTATTCCCGCTCATGTCTTTTCGCGCAAGTGTCCATGCGCGCAAATGGCTTTACGCGCTAGTGTATTTGCGCAAATGGCTTTCGCTCTGGTGTCTTTCGCGCAAGTGTACCAGGACCATTATGTGGTATTCATTCAATATGCATTTCTCCACTATGCATCGGTTCTGCGACATCTGCTCATTTTAATTTTGTACATACTTAAATACAATGCTAAGTGCTTGCTCATTATCACCCACTAAGTGCTTGCTCATTAAGCCTTATTAATAATCAAAATCACTCCGTACTGAATCCAAATTGCAGTTGACGATACCTATGTCATATTCATACGTGCGGTAAAATAACTTCAGTGCAAAAATTTATCCGGGCTTAATAAATCTCTCGCATTCATGATAATATAAAGCTTTGAGAGCAACAAAACACAAAAATAACAGAACGAATAGCCGCTTAAAACGGTTGCCAAAAAACGTAATATTTCCGCCCGCGTACATCCAAAACAATTGCGAGCAATTTATAGTAGGCATTAATTAAAATTTTAATAAGATTTCACGGAAAGCGTTTACAACAAAGAAGAACATCTCACAATATGATGAAATAAGTCAACCAATAATTTCGTGCCGAAATGTGGCTAGCTGCTTTGTTTTAATAAAATTCAATTAAGCATTATTAGATTTGATCCGAGTTCTTAAAAACAAGTCCGTTTTGTCTTGTTAATTTCTGCGTATTTAGTAAATCAGGATAAAATATCTAACTAGATTAACTTTGTTACACCATCTCATTTAGTTTTAATGTTGTTTGACTATTATTTAATTATCGTTTTAATTATTTGACAATTGTACACATTGACATTAATAATTTAGATTATATTATGTATTGTATAACTTGTTGGCGTTAAAAACATCTGACTCTGATAACAAACAAAATAACCTAACTTTTTTTAACGACTAACACGGTAACTATAAAATGCATTTTAAATTTCTGACATGAAATGAATCAACCAGATTAATATTTTTAGTTTCAAACCGTTTGCTTAATTGCTGCCCGCTTTTTTAGGGTTTTCATCAGCGCGTTCAAAGGAACTCAAGTAAAAGAGCTAAGGGGCCGTCCATAAATTACGTCATCNATGGTCGAATACATAATCGAATAAATTGATTAAGTACTATTAGAGGCCGGTAGAAGATATTCTATTCTCATAAATAAAATACCGGATACTTACTTTCACATAGCTATTGCCTCATTTTAAATACAGTTCATCACTTAGTACAAAAGCGCGCGGAGAAAATTACTTTATCAAATAGAACACATAAATTGTTAAAAAGCGTAATTACGTAATTTAAAAAGAACTATTACTAAATCAGATGTAAACACTTTATTTAAAAAGTAATATTTAATCATTTTTACAATTCAGAATTATTACGAAGTTTAAAAAATGAAAGTTCTGGTTTTGAAGATGCCGAGTTCAAGCAGCCGTATACTACGCAATACACTCGTGGCATGTTTTTAAAAATATAGCGGATAGTGCATGCAATAAAATTATTATTAAAAACACAACGCGCGCGACACTCGCGACGGATGGACTGCGAGGTTCGCTTAGAGCTCGTGTAAAGCGTGCGTCTGTGTGCGTGAGTCTGATTTCGAGCGTTTGTATGAAGCTTCCGTACTGTTTGATTTATCTACTGTGTTGTAAGCGTTGTCAACCTTGAAGTCTAATTCAAATAAAATATAGGAGACTATCTGATAGGACTACAAATAAATGGTCTGTTTACGTCAGAAAGGTCAAATAGTTGTAAAATGTTAAAAACTATGAATGCCACTGGCTTTTGTCTGGACAGTCAAATTGTTCGCTAGCCTTCGCAAGCCTTTCACTGCGGCAAACTCATTTCATTAGCTCAATCTAATGGAAAATTCTTAAAAAATCATTACATTGAAGTACATAGAGCGTCAGTAAGGCCCGGTTTCCACCAATGCTGAGAGAAGATGTATTTGAAATTTAATAATAACCAATCAGATTTCCGATTCGAAGTTGAGCTGATAACGAACTCTGATTGGTTATTCAAACACATCTCCTCTCCTCTCGATTTTGGTGGAAATCGGGCCTTTGACATTTTAAAGGTTACAGTTACAGTTAAAGATGTAGGAATAAAAAACACTAATACTCGTACTATGGCAGCATTTCATGGCGCCTTTAGGTAATAGGTATAACCAACTGCTGTTTCCACACGGTGACGTAAGGTCACCTTGGCAGGGGCCCAAGTCGCCGCACGTGAGTTTATATTCGTCTGCTGGAAAGTCTGCTTTTTTCTAACGCACAGACACGGGCTCCAGCCGTCTCGTGAACTGAATACGATGTAATATGTCTAGGGTGAACGTTTTTTTAGATAAGTATAAAATTGCAAACTAACAGACTCCTGAAAAATCCGTTCTCATAAAACAAAATCTTTTTAATATGGGGTATTCATTTCACTCTTAGATTGGGGATATAGGTAACACAAATTAAACACACCAAACTTCTCTTTATTGGGTCCTTTCCAAAATATGAGGTTTCAGCTTTTTAGCAACATTACCTGTGGTAGGTGATGATGAATACATGAGCCATATAAGACGATTATGGGGTCTCATAAAGTATGACATAGGAGATGTTGTGCCCACACACTGAAAGTCGTTAAATGCCCTTTCTTAGTATAGCTTGACATGTAATAACAGTCACTATGAAAAAGCATGTCAATAAAAATTGTGTAAATTGTGTCGGAGAGCATTATAGGTATCCGTCAAGAAAGATCAAGATGTAAAGCTTAAGAGTCAGACAAAGGGTTTTAAAGAGTTTGATGTATAGGAATTTATCTAGCCAAAGTAAACATTTAAATTGAGTGATTTACATTAATATATGGCCGGAAAGCACACCCTTTTTCACTTTGATTGATGTAAAGTCGCCTGCAGTTAATTCACATGTCAAATTGATGTATGAAACCAACAAATCAAAGGAAATCGTTTGAGCACGCTTTGTGAGGATAATTGCCTAGTTATTTTACAACTTGAGCCATCGTTATAACAAGTCGTGAAACTAATGCATAGATATATCTCCATCGGTTCGGTAACTAATATCATAGTAAAGATAGAGGAAAAAATAATATTTACTATACTACACATGGGATCGTGCATGTACAAAATTCAACAACCACTGCACGAATTTTAAAGATCTTCAGTAGAATCTAGTGGACAATGTTCACAAATTTTCTTAGTGTACCTTAAGTATTTAAAGATCCATTATGGGAAGTCGTCATTTTGTAGTAGGTCGATCTGAATTCCAACTCTAATAGGAATTAATCTCTTTTAGGCTATTTCTGTATTTTAATTGGATGTGTAATGCTTTAAAAATACGCAGTATCGCAAAATCTAAGTGGACATAGTAGAAATATAGGCACTTACCGTGTTCATATTTTTTACTATGTCATCGTAGCAGAACACATTTAACCTTGCGATTCGGCATGTTTTTTACTTCCACCGAGGAAGCCAAAACTTGCACGGCAACGTATTTTGATGACAGGTACCTCTTTTGATTATCATTTACATCGTTTGATTCTGCATAATACCTTATTTACAAGGTAAGTAAGAACCTAAGTAGTATAAAATATCTGGACCTTTTAAAGATAGGTCCAATAATTTGGATCATTTTGAAGGTACTATAAGTAGAGTATAACCTACCATTTAACTTATATTATTTACCTAGGAATTTATCTGCTAGAATTTGGTTACATATTCTAATCTCATAAAAACAGTCATAAGTGGATAAAATATCTTAAAATTAACAATAACATCAACGTCTCTTAAAACTATAAACTAGACCCATATCATTGGATGAACTCGTGTTATACATTCGCTGAAAATAATAATAATAGACCAGGTAATTTCAGAGTGTATTTGTGTGTAAGAATATATTAGAAGCCTTCTAAAATGAGGACAAGGAGGCAAGTCTTTGGTATCGCCAGTTAATTTAAAAGTACAATTAGGGAAGTAATTTAATTAAGCCAACTAGTAGTGTTCATTCAGCTGTAAATTGTTTTCCAAAGAATTTGAATTTTATATGCCTTGAGAACCGTCTTTTTTATGTACTTTACGATATTTGTTCACATGAAATCACAATAAAGGTGCACAAAAATGAACCCAATGTCCATAATGTTATTTATTATCTCACAAGCTCTTACAAATAGTTATAAAGATACAATTTAAACAATACGTTACACAGACAGACAATGAATGTTACGTGTGAAACATAAAATAAGGACGCTGCGATTTTATGATACTATAAAATAGACATAATAACTCAGTAACGACACTGCATAGTGATAATGTCAACTTGTCTAAATTCCTGCTCATTTTATTTAAATTAAATAAATATTAGATGCTGGTGGTATTTCCGGTCTGTCTATGTACATAGCACGCAGAACTGACAGCCGATGGGGCAGCAAGGTTCTGGAGTGGAGGCCGCGTACCGGAAAACGCAGTGTGGGACGTCCACCCACAAGGTGGACCGACGACATTGTAAAGGTAGCAGGAAAGCGCTGGACGCAGTCCGCTACCAACCGGGTAACATGGAAAGCATTGGGGGAGGCCTATGTTCAGCAGTGGACGTCCTATGGCTGAGATGATGTTGATGAATGATGATCTATGTACATAGATGTAAACACTAGAGCCTCAAAGATGGCAAGCCATCGTATTCGTATCGCCACAACAATCCACACTGCTGACGACCACGACCCTCTTTCAAGAATGATATCGACTGAGAAGAAGAACAGAGTCTCAAAACTTAAAGCTTTCTGTCTTATACTTTATTTTTTCCATAAATACAATAGCTGAGTTATGTGAGACTTCTATAATATGTGCCTTAATCAGAAACAGCTATCTGTTGAAATTCAAACTGTTTATTGTGAAATCACAGTTTAACATAAATTCGGTCATAATTCTTTCTAGGAATGATCAGCTGTTACAACGTATCTTCTCCTTACTTAGAAACCGTTAAGCGCATCCTCTCTGTGTAAACACTTGTCATACAAATAATATGATTCGGATATTCTTATCTCATCACGACACACGACATAACAGTGTGAATGCCTTTAGAATAACAGTTATCCGACTACCGACCTGCAAGCCATCGAATGTCGTGACTCACACATTCTCGCTTAACTGGAAATGTATGATGATTGCCCGCTCAATACGTGTGAATTAAAAAATTATGTATACTTTGCACATTCTCGAAAAAGTTTTCAAAACAGCTGGGTGATCTTGATGGGCTGACTAAGGCTAAATAAATAATTTGGAAAGGCCTGAAACCTGTTCAACCCGTAAGATTCGCCCCAAATGAACCTATTCGCCATATTTCTAGGCAAAGGGGCGAAAGATTAGGGGCGAACGAATCCTAGACCTTGAAAAATGTCATCATGGAAACAACTAAAAATAATTCTGAAACGAGATGAGTAACAGATGTTTCATTTATTATGTCACTGTCTGCATTCGTGATACAGCAGCGTAATTTATCATGAATCCGGCTGACATACTAAATACTAGCAGCAGATAGTTTTTATGGAAAAATTCTGTGTTTGATAAGTATTGATGACAATATGTCGTCGATACCGATAATGAGCACGCGAAATGATTGCTTAAGGAGCTGATTTGGTTACAAGGGAAAAGTTACAAGTATAAAGGTTTTAAATCATCAGTATCGTCATTATTTCAGTCACAGGACGTCCACTGCTGAACATAGGCCTCCCCCAATGATTTCCACATCGCCCGGTTGGTAGCGGCCTGCATCCAGCGCCTTCCTGCCACCTTTATGAGATCGTCGATCCACCTTGTGGAAACCTTGTAAATCAATTATTAAGAACTCAACTTGATGACACGTTCACGTGTAACCACATGATAATGTAATGGAGTAGTCACCTGTATAATCCATATTGTGTTTGGATATGTAATGTACATAAACATTGACCGCTAAAGCCTTCTAACCTTGACTTTGATTCACGTAACTGTACACCATTAAAACTGGCTTTAAAAAGATAATTTACCAAATGGAACTACTGTATTTGACCATCAATACTTCCCGTTACACCATTTTACATATTGAATGAAACAGTTAAAGTTACTACACGAAATAAGCCTGATTTGTAAGCAAAAATACAAGTCTCTACAAATTAGAGTCTTTAGGCCTAGGCTTTGAACGGTTGAGATTTTGAAACATCAGAATCCTTTTCTAAGTTACTGAATAAACTCATTCAGCAATTTAGGGTTGTTTTTAAAAATCTATACATGGTATCATTTTAAACATAAAATAGAACTCTTATCAACACATAGTTGCAGCAAACAACAAAAGAAACAAATAAGTACACATAATAAGTACAGTTTGCCTGAATCATAACAATGTCCCGAGCAAATAAAATGAAATAAGAACAATGCATAGTGGACGCGGACATGTGATTTGTGACTCAGCGTCATCGGTTAGATATCCAAGCCAGTCCAGTATAATCCACATTTTGTTAAAGTAGGTATCATTGTCGACCCATCAATGTCATGTCAATTTATTACTGTACTGATAATAATATCATTCCTTATCATCCTAGCTACTTTTATTAAACTAGTCAATTTACTTTTAACTGAAGTTTTACAAGTGACGTTATCTTGCGAATTTATAACTTATCCAAAGAATTTAGACACACAAAATGTTATCGTTTATCATCAATAAATACCCTTGGCGTAATCTTGGGCATTACGCAGATTTCTGAGAAAATCTGAAGTGAATTCGAGATACCTTTCGAGATAGAATCTGTGAGATCATATTTATCATTCATCAATTCATCGTAATTCCAAATTTCAATATCCAGCCAATTGTTATTGTTTTGACGGCACTCATATTGAACTCGCAATCGAGTTATATCGAGCTCACCCAACAGATAAGTATTTTATCTGATTCACTATACGTAGCTACGACCTAAATAGAGACGAGGGCTCGTAATCTTCACACTCTCACGGAAGTGTTCCAAGTGCGATAAATGACATAATAAAAGGACAGCATTACAATTAATTGTAACCGCATTGTTATCGTAAATGAAAATAGAATGGGCGCAGTCTTCACAAGTATAGATATTGTTCGTGGCGTCACAATGCCGGCTACGGTGTGATAGCGTATTAATAACCATACATGGAACCGAGACAACTCTCGAGGCATTGTGATATTTGTGATGGAAACTAAGCGTAAAATAAACAGATTACACACAAATGCGACTCGTGTACCGTGGCTATTTTCTACGTGGATTTCGCCAATGCGTTCGACACTGTACCCAACTGGATTGGAAAACAGTTGAGCACGCGTTCGACGAATTCATCAACTCCATACCTGACCAAACCAAGGTCAATGGAAACTTTTATACTTTGTCAGACTATAATAGAACAGTTTCATTCAACACATTCGATTGGAAACGCCGAACAATTTGTTATTTGAATACCAATGCTACACGAATGAATAACACGAGTAAACTGAAAAGTATACACAAAAATTAAAATTATATTAATATCTAAGACACTCGTACCAAGACGCTGTTAGAAACTTTCTAAAGAAAGTTGCGACGTATATTCGTAACTCACAACTTTTTCTGGTATACTACAGGTTAAGGACTATCACAGGGGTCATGAATAGGTCCACAATTATATTTATACTTCGTACTATTTAAAAACTGAAAGAGAGGAAAGGAAAAAGTGTGAGCACGAAAAAGACCGAATATTTCAGCATTTACAATGTTTGCACCTAAGTCCATTATCTATTCTTGAAGTCCAAGTTACCTCACACGCACATTTGTTTAATAGATTAACATAATAATTGCAGTACGGAAGTGAAGTGTTAGTAAGCCAAGTGAAAGTGTGTTATTTTGATAATAATATAAATTCCCATGTGCTCTGGACAGAAGTGAAAGAAGTTAATGTTGTTGACTTGTTTCAGCTCTGCCTTAGAGGCCCGGGTGCTCATCCACACGCCAATCATCCACATACAACATATACCAGTACCCGCCACAGCTACCGAACCAACTACAGAAATAATACAATGTACACTACTAACCAAGGCAGGAATTCCAAGGATTCTTGCTTATCCCGTAAACTAGGAATAAATCAAGCAGTTTAGCTAAATTTACAAGTTAATTAAATTATAAATAAGATAAGGAATTTAAAAATTTTCTTTAGTAGGGGCACATTTCTTAAAAACTGGGGTTCAAAATCTTATTTATCGTTATGGGACTCGATGATGACAGTTAATCTTCATGCAATTTTCATTTGATCTTTATTAATTTCTCAATCAAATATGTGATATCAATAAGTGACATAAAGATGTTACAACATTTTAGGGATTTCAAACTTGTTAGATTACTGTATTGAGTTTATCAAGGGGTTGCATTAAGTGCGTAAGTCGTATTTACTTAGAGATGTTCACATAGAGCTGAGGCAAGCATTAGGCTCTAAGCATTATCTACACCGTATGCTTCTGTCAATGTTAGCGTAGTGTGTGTGTTGTCAAATAGTAATCTGTCACACTATGTGAACATCTTGATCGATAGCACTTACGTCGGCTCGTGCGACATACTTTGGGAGTCATAATTCGCAAACATTTGACGTTCAATAAAAAGCAGAGCAGCCCGAGACGACAGAGTGCAATCGATTTTAACCTCACTGTGCCTGGACACAGAAACGGTAACTGCGTCCAGCTACAGTAGATCTGGACGTGGACCAGACTCGTGGGATCGGTGTCACTCTAGTGCCGTATGTACACACGCATACATACCCTAGTTGGACGTGTCCCATATGTTTGTTCGGGTCGTCGGATATCAGCGCGCGTGTCATCGACTCAGTGGTACTGGCACCACCCTCGTGCTATCGGACAAACATAAAATGTACAGACAAACTGCCCACGGACGCCCACGGAAAGCGGACCCCAAACAAACAATCACCGCACATGTCCCCAATGCCTGTTGTAGGAAAAGTAGCGCCAACGCGTCTCTGTGAAACAAACCCTCGTTCTACGCGTTCGGTGCTCTTACAACCTAGCTACACTACGGAACATTAAGCAACCTGTATTGTTAGTCGGTTTCTACTCCGTAATATTTGTGTTTCAATACATTGTGAAAGTTACATCAAATAACGAGTGACGTCTCTGATAGCTGGACGAATGTTGATCATATCGTGAGGCTAGACTAAGTATAACATGAACATAAAAATCATAATGCATGCATATGACAAAGTATACAGAAAGCATGACGGAATGAAAACGGAAAAATAAATACTGATAACGTCTACCACGCACGTTACGACCTGAAAAACCTTCCGCTACCTTCAATGGACTTCAAAAATAAATCATGTTCCGGATAACACTGTTAGTTAAAACTCACTCAGGCAGCAATTGGTTAGCACTCTCCACATGGGACTCAGAACTATCTCGAAGCCGACAGAACGTATCCGAAGGGTGTCTGCGGTGCTATTCTAAGCTCATTCCATCACACAAGAAGTCAAAGAGAGGTGTTATGTTGATGATATACTATAAACCGGCCGACTCCAATGCTTGCCTGAGTGGTGATCGGTAGACTCCCGTATCAGCGTCACAGTACAAGCGCTGCAAAAATAATATAGCTCTAGGACACGCTTTTACTTCCACGCTGTAAGAATTTGGAGCCCCCGGCCGAATGTGGTGGAAGTTGGGAGCGTAGAAGTAAAAGTAGGTCTGGGAGCGTTGAATGAAGGTGCATACCCCAGCTTGAGCGCTTGCCCGCCCGCCATGAGTCCCTCCTCCCCCAGCAGGGTGACCTGCTCCTCCTCGCGCGACGGGTCCGCCATCTTAGACACACGCCGGCAAGGTCAGTGGCGTCCAGGCCCAATGTCACATTCTACTCGCCCGTGAAATCTCAATTACTACCGTAAAAATACTAATGGCATGACAATTAACTATTATAACGTAACACTGGACCGGTTTGAAAAGAATCCCATTATTGTAACAGCTGGAATGTGACATTGGCCTCGTGACATTGCAATTAAACAACATAATAGGTACTGAATCAAAATATTCGACTATATTGAATCTTTTTGAAGCCCACGTTTTTATTTAGCAAGATTTCGATAAGGATAAGAAAATAGGATGAAAAACCACGACCATTAGGAATTATTTGACTGTTACAGTGATATACTTAAAGGATGTGAATATATTTTAGCAAAAATTCAATTAAATAATGACAATAGATATCTGTTAGGTATTTGTGTGCTTCCTACATCCTTGATGCATCCCTATCTTTGAATCGGATTGAGAAGCTAAAAACAAAAACAGTCAACATATGAAACACTGACCAAAATAAGGAAACAAATTAAAATAAATGATGAATAAAATTAACAATTTACAAGTAAAGTCTGATCGTGGAGCTATTTTTTCTACAACAGCAATGTTGACTTTACATTTGCAAAAACATTGTGCTTTTGCCATTCACTTAATATTTATTATATCATCCAAGTAAACAACTGATTTCACAAATTACGTTGATGAAGATGCCGCTTGTTTACATCGGAAGTCTAGAGTGTAATTGCCTAGACTGTGTAATTTACAGTTCAATACATCACAGTCAAGGAGATGCCAAAATTATGATATTTTACGTAGCTCATCAAACATTGCTACGTAAGTATATGACCGTCGGTAATTACTAGTTTTACGCTACATCACGAGGTCACCATTCGCCTGGTTATCTTATCAGCCGATATCGTTTGTAGCACTAGGCAACGACAATTAAAACGCGTAACAATATGCGGCATAATGGATCATCTGAACATGCTACACTGTTTTAATGTTAATCATGTGATTTGTGCCGTCATCATCGGCTATCGCTCCAACTCGTTTGAATAACAAAAAGTAATCGGCATTTGTAGAATTTTCCTCGTATTGTAAGATGGTTGTATGTGGTTATGTTGGCTTACCTCGTCGAAGAACACTTGCGTTTTCCTGAGGATGTGCTTAAGCTCGGTCAGCTCGAGGTAATTCCTCTTGAGGGCTTCTGCGTTTTGGTTCACTTCGCGAAGCTCATTTTCCAGCTTCTCAAAAGTGGCCTAGGAAAAATTTTGTTTCATTAGGAAAAACTATCGTAAAAAATTGTAAAAGGAAAGTAAAAATATTGAGTTCCCTTCATGTTCTGCATTGTGAGTGAAATCAGATTATCATACTGTTTACAAGAAAAAGAAAAAAGTTTCGGACAATGATTCGAGTTCACTCTGTAAGGTTAAAAGGGCAAAATTTTTTCCTTAAGTAATTGATGCCTAAAATAAAAGCTGTTCTGGAGTTCCCCAGAAACAGGATGATGCGTCATCATTGAACGTCAAGGACTTATTACAACAGACAATGCGAAAAGTTCATCTACTCTTAAGTTTTATTTAGCTAAGTCTGCTCAAGAGTAATGGTTGCGCAACAGGATCAATAACCTACTTCTAGGTCAACTAGCCGCTTCGACAGAGAAGTCTTATGTCGGACGGAATTTACTCCAAACGTAAATGTTTAGCTATACTTGGAGTTACTGCCTTTACCAAACTGAAGGAAGCGGACACTTGACATCAAAATCGTCCATCCAAAATTGCCCACAGTTTGCCAATTGAGGTGGTTTGCAGACACCAATCAATCAATCAATCAATCAATCAATCAATCAATCAAATTCGTTTATTTGTACCAATATATCAGAAATACACCTTGTTGTAAGGTTTCACAAAGGATTTAAAAAAATGGTCAAGCATTCCTAAAACATGTCGAAAGATGCAGCAAAACCCTCTCACCTCCAGATAGATTGAATTGTCCAAAGATTTATTAATATTATTATATTATAGATCATGTCCCTGGGTTGTGGCGCTTCGGGACACTCCCCCGGGATCTGGCGATCCCGTGCTAGACCATGGGGATGCCATCCCGGCGGATCTCCTTCTCCAGGTAGCGCAGCTTGCGTTCCATCTTGTCGCAAATGCCCTCATTGACGAACTTGCATTGGAACGCGTTCCCGTCTGTGTTGGGATAGATGTAGCAAAAGCCTTACCTCCAGATCGATCATCTCCCTCGGCTGCGGCGCCTCGGGACACTCCCCCGGGATCTCCAGCATGGGAATCCCGTCCCGGCGGATCTCTTTCTCCAGGTAGCGCAGCTTGCGTTCCATCTCGTCGCAAATGCCCTCATTGACGAACTTGCGTTGGAGCGCGTTCCCGTCTGTGTTGGGAAAGATGTAGCAAAAGCCTTACCTCCAGATCGATCATCTCCCTCGGCTGCGGCGCCTCGGGACACTCCCCCGGGATCTACTTCTCCAGGTAGCACAGCTTGCATTCCATCTCATCGCAGCGGCAGACTTCATAGACGAACTTGCGTTGGGACGCGTTCCCGTCTGGGTTGGGAAAGATGTAGCAAAAGCCTTACCTCCAGATCGATAATCTCCCTCGGCTGCGGCGCCTCGGGGCACTCCCCCGGGATCTACTTCTCCAGGTAGCACAGCTTGCATTCCATCCCATCGCAGCGGCAGACTTCATAAACGAACTTGCGTTGGGACGCGTTCCCGTCTGTGTTGGGAAAGATGCAGCAAAAGCCTTACCTCCAGGTCAATCATCTCCCTCGGCTGCGGCGCCTCGGGACATTCCCCCGGGATCTCCAGCATGGGAATCCCGTCCCGGCGGATCTCCTTTTCCAGGTAACGCAGCTTGCGCTCCATCTCGTCACAGCGGCGGACTTCATTGACGAACTTGCGTTGGAACGCGTTCACGTCTGGGTTTAGCTGGATGGGAAATTAGAATAAAATTAGTCAAGACTATTCCCACCAGAAGTCCTCAATCTAAAATAACTTAACCAGAGAAGGCAGAGTTCAGGGGAAAGTTAAACTAAGACCAGTCAGGGTATATCTTTGGTCTAAAGCTCTCTAAGAGTTGGACACTATATGAGATTAGCTAGAACTGTTCTCACCACTGGAAATCTTGGATAGTTAGGATCTACAGCACTACCTTCGTAAAAACTCAGCGAGTGAAAGACAAGTTTGTCCCAGGGGAAAGTAAAACTGTGATCAGTCAGGATCAGAGTATATCTTCAGTGTACTCCCTAAGTGTTGGACTATTTCCACCTTTCTTTCACACCACTGGAAATCCTGTGTAGCTATCTATAGCAGGGTTCGAGGATATACAGTGTGTCCGGGCTTGTAGTGATCAAACTTTAATGGCGTAATCTATAAACAATTTTATCGATGAAAATACTTCAAAGGACAATGACCAAAAGTGGTCCAAATGTCCACCACCAATGAGACCTATATTGGCTTATAGTCCTTTGAATAGAGATTAACTTTCAGTATGGGACGAAAAAAAAATAAGCTGTCAGTAAAAAGTTATGACTGTTTAAAAATTGTAGTAGTTTACGCGCTAATCTCAGGAACTACTGGTNAATAATTTTACTTTCGCACACTAACCTTAATTTAAGTAAGTGAATTCAAATGTATCTAGGCTAAGTTTTATTAAGTAATAAATTTATTCTTATTCTTATTCTTATTCTTATAAAGGTTCGGCCAAACCAACGCGATCAACCGGCGTGCAGCGATGGCGGTCAATGCATTTAGGTCTGGTCGCCATCGCTGCACGCCGGCTGATCGCGGTGTGATCGCGTTGGTTTGTCCGAACCCTAAAACCATAGTATTTTAAAGCATAGAAATCTAGTTACGCTATTTTAGAATACGATAAGCCCTCATTGACAAAATATGCTTTATGTAATTGAAATACATACCAGTACTCGTAGGCAAATTGTTCGAAAAACTATTAGGTTTCTCTTTAGGGCTTCAATATTAGAAAACGAAACAGTAGGATGGAAATTATACATAAGACTTAATTGAATTGAAATCGTTAATAATTATTGTTTTTCAGATGATCCTGTCAGTCTACATATACCTGTATAACATCGAAAACCCAGTGGCCCTCGACATCAGATGGCTGCCGTTACCAGTTTTTATCATATACTGCATATCAAATAGTTTTGGTAAGCTTCTTATGTCACTACTGGACATAGAGCTCCCTTATTAGAGACAATTTTGAGGCAAAAATATAGCCACATGCGCGTTTAATCAATACGCATTACACTAATCTATCACACCGATTTAAAAAGACAGTTAGCTCCTTTTATTTTTAATCACTAACTAATAATGTCTTATATCCTTATTCTTCATCATCATCAGGTCACTTAAGTTTCCACTGCAGGAGCATGACCACCTCTAACTCTAATTCACCAGAGGCTTAAAGAGACGATATAAATTGAGCAATTTCCTTTTCCAGGGTTCCTAGTGCTTCCAGGCGCGTTAGTAGGAGAGATGTTCCAACTCAACGTTCGTGGAGTAGGATCATCTATAGCCGTTTGCGTCTGCTGGCTCGCAGGGTTCAGCACAGTCACTGCGTTCGCCTACATCATAGCTGGAACAGGCACCCATGTAGCTTTTGCCATCTTCAGCGCATCTTGCGGCATAGCGTTCCTCTTCACGCTAATCTGCATACCAGAAACCAAAGGGAAGAGCCTTATTGAAGTCCAGAAAATGCTAAGTTAGGTTTAGATTGTAAAGGATTTATGAGATTATTTAATTTTCTTTTTACTGTGATGTGTAAATAAAGGGAACAACCACTTTTTTACTTGTTAGGATTTTGTTTTATTAATATTACCATAGAGTAAACATAACTCCTATTTTTATAGATTTCTTCTTGGTGAATCACTTGTCAAAATTCGTTATATTGTCACAATACGTCAGTCACTTTGGCATTCACAGTAGTCATATCATGGCATGTTTATGAAATAGATTTACGCAAAAACCCAATGCAGAAGAAACCAAAGCATCCCATCCTCACCATGGTCCCCCAAAACACCACATAAAACATCATCTAAAATGTCTAAAATGAAAAAGTGCTCAAGAGTGAAGAACCCTTGCAAAATCTGCCTTGAATCAGTAACACGTAAAACCGGAATACAATGCAAAGGGGCCTGCAAGAAATGGGCCCACTTCACATGCTTGAACTACACCCCTGGGAAGATCCAGGACATCAAAGCTGGTATCATAACAATAACATGCCCTTGCCCGAACTGCAACACGCAAGAGCCCAAGGAGTTTCTTACAGACCCCCCGTATACGTGCACCAACCAGGAATGCCCCGCAAACAAGCTTCCCACGTGTCAAATAAACGAGTGTCCTTTAAACAGTCCCGACACAAATGCAACGTACCAAAACGTCTCTCCTCAGGCTACCCAAATGGGTCCGATGCCATGTGGTCCTGGCTGCTCAGCTTCGCAGACATCTCATCACACGCCTCCAGCTTCGTCTCCTGAAATGACCAGGATCCCTCCAGTTTCGTCACAGCAGCCACACACTCCACCACCGTCTGCGTACCAGCCCATGGCTGAGGAGCTTAATCCCTGCGCGTCTGCGACTGGGATCCCACAATGTATGTCCCAACCGATTGCTCCTCAACGGGCGTCACCAAGATCTATCAGGTCGCAGTCGCCTCACATGGCGTCTACTCCAACCAGGACGTCCAGAACTCCTTCGCAAAGGGAGTTCTATCCGGAAAATAGAGCTGCATCTCCAAACAGGGCAGCGTCTCCTCTAGTAAGATCACGATCATGCTCGTGTCTGTCCGGGCAGCCAGGGGACATGATGAATAGTGGGGAAACGATCAACACCGGCACTCAAGGGCATGAGGATACTAATGGTGGTCTTTACGGTAAGTTAACGCATTATTTTATTAGCATACATAAGGCCGGCAATACACGGACAGCTCGAGCAGTTAGTCAGTGATCAACATACACGGACCGCTCTTGCAGTCAGAGGCGGCGTAAGGCGTAGGCGACGTGGGCCACCGCCTACGGCCTCGCGGTACAAGGGGCCTCGCGCATCAAAAATTTTGAAAAAATGTATACAAGGTGGAGATGACAATATCACAATACGAACATTGACTATTAAATATAAATTCTTGATAGCTAAACAATGTAGTTAAAAATAAAAATATATTTTTTTCCAAACAAATTCAGCCATAATCAGACACAAAATTAAGCAACAACACGGTTTTAAGTGACGAACATTATTCTTTGGCGCAATATTCCTTTAAAAATAATCACTGAATCAAGAAATCAGAAACTGTCAATGTATAGACCTTTGACCCTTTTTTTTATTATTTCATAAAATCCGTCTTCAGGTCGCCACAGAACAAGGCCTCGCGAAATCTGTCTTGCCCACATCAAATTTAGGTCTTGCCCCGCCTCTGCTTGCAGTCAAGAGTCAACAGCTTGAAGCTGCCAGTGATAACTGCTCGAGCAGTTGGTATTAACTGCTCAACAAATCACAAGCGCGCGCGCCTTGGAATGAAGAAAGAGGGCGGAGGTAACTGCGTGAGAGCTGTCGACAGCTCGAGCAGTCATTGTATGGCTGGCGACTGCTTGACCGCACGATGAAAATTCACCGTGCTGTCAACTGCCCGAATCAGTTGCAACTGCTCGAGCGGTTCGTGTATGTGCGTCCACAGAACTCTGCAGTTCACTGTGCAGTCGCAGCTTGAAGCTATCGACACTGACTGCTTCAAGCGGTCCGTGTATTGCCGGCCTAACTCTAACGATTTAGCTTCTCCAGCTTACATTACATTACATACAACTGTCTCAATTAACGCTTATACCTAGGACGCTAACAAACTTCACCATGTAGCCAACTCCCATCCTAAACTACTTTCTTTTTATTACTTCTTTCGCAGATGCCGAAACAGTGACGCTAAAAGGCGGTGACTGCAAAGCAGCATGCTCCGACTCCAGGATCATCAACAATAACAGCAGTAAAGAAAACCAGAGAATGCTACTGTGCTCCATCCAGAAGTTGTGCAGTACCGTCGGCCACCTGTCCACCCAGATCAAAGACTTGATGTGTAAGATGCTGAACAACCTCGAGAAAGAAGCTTTGTGATGCCAGTTCCTGTTATGAAGTTTAAACCATGTTTAGAAGATTTTATTGTACTAATAAAATGGCATGTTTTCAGCTATGGTTTTTTTTTAATTCACTCGAGTTAGAATTAAAGATGTCTATTTTTATTTTTAATATTGGATGCGCTAGCTCTTGATAACATTTGATGAAGCGCTGTTCAAATCTCGCCCGCGACTTCTGGCTTAGTAGTCCGGTGCAAACCACTACACCAAACGGCCGTCTAAGGCGGAATGATGATGGTAAGTTGATGCAAGATATGTGAAGATTTATTGCTATTGTAAATCTTAAAGGATCTACGTCTTCGCCTCATCACGCGCATAGACAAATATTGACAGTTTTAGTTTGTCATTGTCAAGCATTGTCAAGTCACAATGAATGATTGTTTACAAAATTGCTTACTCATAAACTCTGAAAATTATTCATACTTATGATAAGTTTACTTAGTAAATTTTATGAGGATTAAATAACGTGAAAATCTACACACGTGCCTTTCAAGATTCAGCAATAGACCCTTAATGTAGAGATTTTCAAAAAGTTTGCAGATTGAAAGTTAAAGGAGCTATAATTAAGCCAAAACTGTTTTTCATCAGGGAATCCAATGCTGACAATCTGGGCTGGCCACCAATTAAATTACCTGTTTACACCACCAGTTTTTGTTACTAAAGAACAATGACCTGCAGAAGAATACGGTGCTCTATTGATGAAAATCTATGATTTGAGACTTCTACTTCCCAAGGATTATCACTTTAGACGACTCAGCTATGACGAGTTCACTGGCTTCTACTATTACAGCTAAGCATAATATGAAGAATTTCCGAAAATAGTGTCCTAATAACCCTATGTGTTGCTGCAACTTCTTCGGGAGTCTCCGATGCATCTTCTGTTTCACTCTATGCGCGTACCTCTTCCATCTTTGCGGTATAGAGTGTGATTGCGATTGTAGTCCGTGCTGCAGAAGTGATGGCACAGAGAGAGATGGCTACGTTAAGGATTGAGAGAAGTCTGCCCTTGCGGTGGTCAATTTACGGAGCTGTCATACAGGATCTGACTAAAATTATGTTAGTAAATTGTTCGGATTTCAAAATCATAATATTTATAAGAAGAAGGCGCTTCTGGGCAGTTTTATACGTCTCAAATATAGCTTTCCCTACCACCACTTCGAGACAACATTACCTATTATGCTGGCGCTGAAAAGAAGTGGCAGAAGAAACTCGGACTAACACGAGGCCATTTATGTATCTGAAGTCCGTAGTACATAACTTCGCGACGTCTATAATGAAAGTAAATAAATAGCAAAAGAAGTAACATTGTCAACTGGCACAAAAGTTGCAGTGAGAAGAAGTGGAATACTACCGTTTAGATATCGAATTAATTTCAAGCAATTAACACTAGATTATAGAGTTAGATTTTATATTAATATAGTAAGAAATGTTGTACATAGTTCAAAATCAAAAAAATCAAAATCAAAAGTATTACCGATTCAGTTTAGACCACAATTGGCACTTATGAACGTCAAAATATTATTATAGAAAATAATAAAAAAAGAAAAGGTAGCCCTTATGGGGCACTTTACATGTCTCCTTATCTTTTGGGCCCTACCAGCGCTTCGAGACAAACATATTACTTATTATGGAAAGTGCTGAGAAGAAACGCCGGAACAAACTCAATTCTATCTCATTACGTTGTTTATAAGACCACTCAGTTTTTCGTCAAATTCTATAAAATCTGTCCGTTACTTCTAAGACTAAGCTACAAATAAAAATAGACCCTAATATTGATGTTGAACTAATAAAAGAAATTGGACATTTCTAATAAAAACCGGTATTGTGTTGCGCCTAGTTATTTTACAGGGCTTTGTAGCCGAAACGAGCGTTTGTCCTCCATTTTCTTTTGGCCCAATTTATCCAAGCTTACAAGTATTAGGTGAGGGAAGGCCAATTTTGGCGGAATTCTGGAAGGTTTGAAACGGATCTCGATTGGAATGTTTTCGCGGTTGTGTTCTACACATAGCACTATACTGTATCTGTTAGAAAATGTGCGTCTGTAGAATTTGAAACAATGACTTGTTTTTCTCAAGAAATGTACGAGTATGTGCTAGTATTAATTGTAACTGAAAAAAGTTACTCTTGTTTTCTGCCTTTCGGTGTTACATTTTTACGCCTTAACCCGAATCGAGACATAATATAAATCATTCTAATAGAAAGACCGCGTCCAAATCATTTAATTATGAATTAGACCACAAATTAGACTCAATTGAACCTTGGAAAAGGACATGAGCAACATTTTGTAGTAAAAAGAAAACATGAAGGTGATGAAAATTTGTGCAGGGAGCAATAATTTCTCAAGTTAGCTACATCAAACTATTTCTTATGCTTTTAGAGCGCGTTAATACTTTTTGTGACTGACCGAAATCTATGCAGGTAAAGTCACAAGCGAAGTCTATATTTTTTATTGTAAGAGCTCCCAAACATGACACACATATTTTAAATTGTTAAGTAACGCGTTAAGTGCTACTGGCACCTACCAGATTATTACTGACACATACATCGTTTCAAAGTATAAATTAGTAGAAACAATACATAGTTGAAGTGTAGCGAATTCGTCAATCATTCATTAAGCATTTTATTACAATGGAGGTAACTGTGAGTCACGGCCAATTTATTTAATAAACTGTGTTAAATCTTTGGAAAAGTTATGAACGTAATGCCTCTACTGGAAGACTCCCTAAATGGGACAAATTTTGAGCCTTCTTTTTACCCGACTACGACAGAGGGAGGGTAATGTTTTGAAGCAGTGATAGAGCTGATTGAAGGGAAACCCTATTCACATTTTCATGCCCGTATTCACAAACGATACTTGCTTTAATGAAGCAGCAAATCGAACGCACAGCGTTAGAGCTCTGTGATTGGTTCGTGTGTGACCCTGTGCGTCCAAGCACGCTGTGAGATCTCATAGTAATGTTTGTGAATACGGGCGTCTGTCTCTTTTCCAAAGTTTAAGTACGTTTATAAATTGATGCGAGCTACGCAGTTTTAACATTTTTATTTTGTACTCAAAAACCCCTATTGTCACTAAAGTAGGTAAGTAATGTACTTTCGCGTCTTGAATTAATATTAAACAGGCAAACCTATACGTTAGGTAATAGATAGTGTTTTCTGCATTCACCTGTTAAATATCCAAGTAAAGACATTTCAATACGTTTCAAGATAACGATAAAAAATATACACAGTACTCGTACGTATCACTTCATTGTTAATGGACTCTAATTGAATGAAAATAGAGCTCACTTCCAAACATGGAAAAGTTTATCACCGCGACAATTTTATTGTGTGTTTTCCGCTTAAGTAGACCGCGTCACAAGGTGAAACCTGTGTGACTCAGTCAGTTTACTAACTATTACGATACAGTGAAGTTATCTTGCTAGTTGTTCTCTCAAAAACTCTTAAAACAAGCCAAATATTCATCTTGGGGATCGATTTCAGTGAATATAAACAATATATTCAAAAGTGCAGTGAAAAGTTTATTTTCTTCCAAGTAACGAACAAGAACGTTGAAAAACAGATCAGTAACTGAAAAACTTCTTCAATTTATCTTCAAAAAAGTACACTAATCGTAAAAAGGTCGTTCAAAAAGTACACAAATCGTAAAAAGGTCGTCCAAAAAGAACACAAACCGTAAAGAGGTCGCTCAAAAAGTACACAAATCGTAAAGAGGTCGATAAAAAGTACACTACTGTCAAAATGTGTATCACATGCAACTGCGGCGACTGTGGTACGTGTGGCAAGATCATACGGTGCCTGCTGTGTGTCACACTGTGCGTGTTTCTTCTCAGGATGTGCGGGGTCGAAGTGGACGACGGCTGCTGTGCTTGTGGCGATGACTGACGAAATGTATTTTATGATAAGTGTATTTTATTATTAAGGTTCTTGTAATATATTTTTGGAATTTTAAATGTTGTTTTATTCACTTTTATCTTATAGTTGTTTTGGCAGTATTTTGTTATTTGTAGGAAGAAGACAATATTGTGAATAATGTTTCTAGTAAGTAATGTTAAGTGAAGGTAAACTTTTTGCAGCAATATTGAATTTCGAAGAATATAGATAATAATATATCATTACTTATCTTCAGTTAGTTATCTTTTCAAGAAGACATATTTACATGTTTCCGTTATCTTTATTTTAATGTGAATTTAGAACTTTATCTAAGATTATACAATAAAGTCACTAGGTACAGTCAGCGTCAAATACGTGACACCCAAAAAGTGGAATAAATCTTATTAAGATTGTGTTGTCCACTTTTTGGCCAATTTGGGTGCCACGAACTAATTGACGGTGACTGTATTAACAACTCTTATTAATAGAGGAGTGCTAAATTCAAATGATTTTGGATATACAAACCATCAAAAACAATACTTGTCAAAAAAACCAAGTCTCGCAACTCAGTTGTTCTACGGTAAAAAGTTGTGAGATCCATGTAATACCAAGTCCAGGCCAGGAAATCTTTAACGTTTTACATAAATATATTGACTTGGCCATCGCACTAAATAATTTAATTTACACGTGTTTTCATGCGATGGCCAAGTCAATATATTTATGTAAAACGTTAAAGATTTCCTGGCCTGGACTTGGTATTACATGGATCTCACAACTTTTTACCGTAGAACAACTGAGTTGCGAGACTTGGTTTTTTTGACAAGTATTGTTTTTGATGGGATCTCATTTCTTTTTGTATTTTGTAGACAGCAGTTATGTATCTAGAAAACTGGACCGAAATTGAAAAATTTTACTCGACTTGGCGGTTGCACTACCGTGCCCCCAAATATTTTAGTTTTTCCTTGATTCATACACCAAACACTACTTATATTCCAAATTTGAAGCTTCTAGGTCTGCTAGAAGTGCCTTAGAGTTTTGATGATCGGTGAGTCAGTGAGTGAGTCAGTGAGTCAGTGAGTCAGTCAGTGAGTGACAAAATTAAGTAACTTTGACCCGTTATAATTCTTAAACTACTGGTTCAAATTGAATGAAATTTTAAATATACCGTGTCTTTACAATGCCTGCATAGCTAATGAAAATTCAGCCTTCTAGTTTTATCCACAACGAAGTTACAGGCGGTCGAAAATGGCCTGAATTGCTTCGAGAAAAGGATGGTACGGCCGTGCCGCTTTTTTGCTCGACTTGGTGGGGGCACTGCCGTGCCCCCAGATAGGAGTGTATATCTTATTCAAACAATGTTATAAATCCAAAGTTTATCAGTGCGTTTACTAGGAACTAACTGGCCTTCGTCAGATAACTAAATTAAAGCTTTTCCGAAAACTACCACACATGTAGAAATAAGTAGATTACGATAAACCTAATGATTGTCTGACAACTGAAATTGAACTGACTCTCTACAAAAATATTTCGCTTCGCGATCATCATAATTATTATCACTAGCTTTCCGCCCGCGGCTTCGCCCGCGTGGAATTTTGTCTGTCACAGAAAAACTTTATCACGCGCGTTCCTGTTTCAAAAACCGTGATAAAAACTATCCTATGTCCTTTCCCGGGACTCAAACTATCTCTATGCCAACACATCTCACATTAACTCTTAACAAATAGCTGTCCCGGCGAGCCTATGTTCATTGGAAATAATGTAGGATTCTAATGGTTACAGATTTTTTCAAATCTCCGGAGCTTATTCAATACAAACAAACAAATCTTTTCTCTTTATAACATTAGTGTAGATGTAGCCAAAAGATCAATAACTTAATCTTCGCTGACAACAATCTAAATACCATTTTCATTAATGAAGATTCTATGAAACAGTAAAACACAGGAAAAATGCTTCATGGTAAACTGGATAACTGTTTCATAAGAAATCTCGATGATACCTATTATCATTGTTATCCTTATCAACTGCTGATAAAACCATATACATATCAAATGAATATATGTTCACGTTAAGCTGATATGAGTCAGTTAGCCTAAATCGTTGTGGAGAATAATATTTGCCTATTTATTTTGAAAAAAGACCGTAAATACGGAACAGGACGATCCGTATAAGGTTGCATCGGATCGTACAAGGTTGCATCGGATCGTACAAGGTTGCATCGGATCGTACAAGGTTATCCAACGGATCTTATAAGGTTCGACAAGTCAAAAGTTCAAGTGTAAAGTGATTTGAACCAAAATGTGTCTCACATGCGACTGTGGTGACTGCGGTGCGTGCGGCCAGATCATAAGATGCCTGCTATGCGTCACACTATGCGCGTTTGTGCTACGATTGTGTGGAGTAGACGTCGGCGACGGTTGTTGTTGTGGCGACGACGGTGGCGCCATTAACGTCGTTAATTAGTTTTAGTTTTTTTAGTTGTTTCTACAAAATATACCGCTTTGAAAGTGTGTTTTGGTTTTATTTATTATCTAAAAATTGTTTGGTTAACAAATAATTTCCAAGACAAAACATTACTTTAAAATTATCACTTCACGGGATTTATTGCAACAATATCTATTTTAACGGTAAATAATATTTACCCTCCCGACGCGACCCGTCGCGTTCTAGGCCGTCTCAGAGAAACCCGGACACTGTTAGTGTGGTTTGTCGGACTGACTGTACCACTGACGAAAATATTGTGCAAATGCGGGTGGGTGAAGAAAACTCATCGCGCCGGAGCAGACGACGCCGCATCTCTTCAGTCTGCCCGCGACCATGACTCGTGCAACCGAGCCGAAACGTCGGGAGGGTAAATATTATTTACCGTTTTAAAATAGCAGCGTTTTACCTGAAATAAAACGCATATTAAAATACTTACCTCACTGGAAGCTTTATATTGAGATAGCATTTCCGTTTCCTGTCGAATTTCTATGAATTTCCGTAGTCAATATCCGGTCCAGTGGCGACACCTGGTGGATGGGCGCTCACTTTTTGTTATCTTTGGTTGAGCGCGCCATAATTTCCTCATTGGCTCAATTTCACCAGGCAGGAATTAAAGTGAAAGCTTCCAGTGAGGTAAGTATTTTAATATGCGTTTTATTTCAGGTAAAACGCTGCTATTAAATTACTTGACCGTCACTGGAAGCTTTATATTGAGACCTGTTTGTTATCGCCTGGTGATCGCCACTGATTTATTACAACAATAAATAAATTGTGTACCTACGCCAATGTGACTATGATTAGGGTAAAATAATAACACAGCGTTTTTTAAAAAAGAAAACATTTTTTAATCAATGTCATAATATTTTGATACAATACAATTATAGTGTTTAAATAAATAAACCTTTTTACTCCACTAATTTGTTTTATTACCTTATTATTACGTATAATAAGTACATTTATATTAAATACTCTAATCGATAGGATCAAATAATCGAGTAATATTTTTTGTATTAATATTTTTAATTACCTCACGTTTATAAAACTGTTTAAAGGTATTAGCTGATCGCCAATTTCCACGGGTCAAAATTTCGTCAAGTGGGTGATTCTCTAACCAGCTTTTAGAAGCTACAGCAGACCGGACACTTCCTGGTGTAGCTGTAATTTCGGCTTCTTTGAACAGGGATTTTACCCAGCCTGCTATTATTGTGCGCGAAGCGGGTTTAGCCTGACCTCTCAGTGTAACAAAAAGATTGAATGTTTTGGCAGTATCACGTCTTTCGTGTAACAATGTTATAGTCTTATTTAACCAAAATACTGGATCAAGCCTACGATTATTTTTATTAGAAAGAAGTTTCCAACCTGATTGTCTATAATTGGTACAGTCGGTTTTCGATCCGAATAGAGGCCAGAAGGTGATACTTTCGTCAGATCTGATGCAATGGTTAGGATCAATTTGAAGTAAAGTCAAATCGTGTATGCGACGACCTGAGCAAAGCAGTAGTAATATTGCGGCATGACGCGATATTTGGAAAGTATTATTTTCATTCAAATTATAGATTTTTAAGAAATTGATTAATTCATCGACATTCCAAATTGGTGGTTTAGCACATTTTGGTTTGACAAGAGCAATAGACTTTAATATATGTTTCACAAGAACATGTGAGCTTAAATGACTCGACTTTTCAGCATCACATAATGTGGAAACTACAGATTTGTGCAAAAGAATAGTATTATAAGATAAATTATAAACCAAATATAAATCTGACAAAAATTGCGCCAACTGAGAACCTGTGGGATTTTTCGGGTCAATCTTTTTGTTTTTGGACCAATTAAGCCAACGTTTCCAAGCCACTTCGTAGGTTTTTAAAGTAGATTTACGCCACGAATTTCTTAGTAATAGTAATTGGTCGTTGTTCCATGTTTTTGTGGCCTCGCTCCACCCCCACATTTCCAAACTTCGAGGACGATGTTCTCGACTTGTGGTGGTGGGAGACCCGTTGTCGTGTCCACTAGATATTTCTGCAGGTGTTTCAGGGTTAGTGGTGGTGCAAGTGCTCTGGTTTTCAGGTCTGCGCGCCAGAAAACCTTCTCCCACCGTGGAACTACCATTAGAAATATTCCTGTCGACTGATTCAAGTGCATCAGGACTTTGGGGATCAGGAATGGAGGTGGAAATACCCAAGCCAGAGGGTAGTGCCATAGATTGCTGAAGGCGTCGTGAAACAGGGCTTGAGGGTCTTTCAGGTCTCGGGACACATAATTGTGGACTACATGAGCCGTGGCTGACGCGAACAGGTCTATCATTGGAATCCCCCATTTGGAAAACACTCTTTCCAAGCAACCTGGGAGAAGATGCCACTCCGGTGGTTGTCGGTGACGTGACAGATGGTCTGCATGGCTGTTGTATTTGCCTGGGATATGATGTATATCGAAGTGTACTTGGTGTTTGTCTAATAAATTCAAAATTTTGTACGTTATTTCTAATAGTGCCACTGATTTCGTCCCGCCTTCCCTCCGTAGATGGGCTACTGCTGTTCTGTTGTCGCATTGAATGAGGATCGACGTGCAACTTAGTGAATGAATTTGACTCTGAAGTGCATATAATATGGCCAGCATCTCTTTTTGATTGGAATGGAGTATTAGTTCCTCTTGAGACCAATTTCCTGACAGGGCCACATTGTTTATCTGTGCTCCCCAAGCTAGATTCGATGCATCTGTGGCCAAAAACGTCGTTGGTGGAGGGTAATGCAGCGGTGTTGACGAGTGACAATTCTGAATCCACCAGGTTAACTCGTGTAAGGTACTTTCTGGTAGTTGATACTTGATCGATGGAAGATCTGGTAATGAGTTCATGAACATTAGAAGTTGACGATAGTGGAGTCGACCCCTTGGAATTACAAAGCTTGCAAAATTTAGTAATCCTATTAGGCTTTGTAGTTCTTTTAGAGACACCTCTCTTTGAGAGAGAATCTGATTCGATTTTTTGATTATGTTGGTGGTCTTTGTCTCTGGCAAGGATTTTAGATTGTCCCAGGTTTGCCACACAATTCCTAGATAAGTTATATTCTGTTGGGGACAAAGTACAGATTTCTCGAAGTTTACTTGCCATCCCAGATTTTGTAATGTTTGTACCACAAGTTTTACATGAGTGCGTAATGTATTTGCATTTTGATGTACTATTAGGAAGTCGTCTAAATAAACTACAATTCTTATATTCCAGCGGTCTCTTAGTACTTGGGCAATCCAATTGGTCAAAATGGAAAAGGTTTTGGGAGCTGTGCTTAAGCCGAATGGGAGACACGTCATTTCTAACAATTCTTGGTTGTATATGATGCGTAGGAACCGCCTGTGAGCGTTGGCTATTTTCAGATGGAAGTAAGCTTGAGATAAATCGACTTTGCACATCCAGTCCCTTGGCTGAAGAAGATTTGGAATGCGGTACATGTTTATCAACCGGAATGGTTCGGTTATCACATATTGATTTAGAGCTTTGAGATTGAAAATTGGCCGAGCAGATCCGTCTGGTTTCGGTACAAGGAAGAGAGGAGAAACAAAACTTGGTGTGCGATGCACTACTTTTAAAATGCCCTGTGTTTTCATTTTGTTTATGATGTCCGACATTTCTACTGACACAGGTGTTTCGAATGGACTTTTCGTCATACTTGGATAAACAAGCGGAGGCTTTTGAAGGAATGGTATGCGATACCCTTGAATTAATTTCAGAATTATTTTTGGTGCTCCCATTTTTATCCAATGTAACTGGTATTTGACTAACTGACCTGCTCGGAATTGGTTCAAGTCATTGTTTATATTTCTTTTGATTTCCTCTTGATGTGGCATTATTCGAGCGTCCTCCTCGATAATTTCCACGATAGGGCCGCGAGCCTCGGTTGTGAAACGTATTTTTGTTAGTAACATTGTGGTGTTCACATGGTACATTAGATGTGTGACCTCTACAGGTACTTAAATGTTGATAGCCACCCCGCGAGGGTGGGTTATTGCAAGTGTTCATGTTTGAGGGTAAGCCGTGAGAAGGCATATCATGATACACGCATTGAGTTCCACGCGATGGAACTGTTGAACTTCGTGTGCCTTGCCCCCGCGAGGGGCGGCTACTGTTATTTTGATAAGATCTTGATTGTACAGACCCTTCAGCTTTAGGTGGCCAAAAAACTTTACGGACCCCACCAGCTTTATCGAGACACGCCGTGAAAGGCTCACAATCAAATATGTGGGTTTGTGATGGCGGTATTCTATTTAATGAAGCTTTTACAAACGGATCGCGAACTTGTTTTGTAATGCTTTCACGACGCATCTCGATACTTTCAGCTCTGTGTCCACAGACCAATTGCAAAAGATCTGATGAAGTTTTGTGAAATTCGCCCTTAAGGAATAGTTCTTCTACTTTATCACTCAAGTTGTTACAATTAACTTCAGTATTTTTAGCCCAAAAAAGAAGGTTACGAATGCCCTCCTGTAATGATTGTTTTTGTTTTAGAATGCAATATGTGATTGCTGCATAGGACTTGTCAGCATTAGCAAGATATCGTAAATTATCATATGATTTTACCTCATCATTCGCCTCCAGGTCTACAAAGCCCGGGCTATGATTATATAATTTCTGAGTGTCAGCATACCTTACATCTGACCAATTAGGACTACCAAAGCGTTGAACATCGTTTAACATTTTTAAAAAATCATCAGATGTCTTTGGAACTGAAGGCTCCTTTAACTTGGTTTCGATCTCAAAAGTAAAATCTAAATTTGGAATATCCTGAATAGGAGTCTGATTTTCAGTATAATTTTGTTCATAAAGTTCATTACTAACTCCAGAAATAATTGATATATTGTCGTGCTGATCATTATGACAGCGGGCATCGACATTTGAATCAAAAACATGTTTACGAAGTTCACTTATTTCCTGAACTAATTTATCAATTGTGCGGCTGGAATGCCGAGTGCGCTTACTTTTCTTGTGCCGGCGATGCCGCTTGCGTTTGCTGCCCACAGAGGACGAGCTGGAGGAGCTGTCACTGCTGTCGCTGCTTGACGAGCTGCTCCGGTTGCGGCTGCTCCGAACCCGCTTACGAGCTTCGCCACTTGGCCCAGCCACAGCTTGTGGCTCGGTAGACGGCACAGTAGTATGATCCATCACTCTACACAAATAATTTTGTATTACTATATTTGCTTAAAATTTTTCACATCTGTTTACATCTACCCACAAAAATAAAAATTATCAAAACTACGGAAGCATGTAATTAAAAGTTGATCGTTTATTTCACAGTATGTAGGTACTGTATAAATAGATCAAACCTCATTAATTTCACGAACGGCAAAAACCGTTAAAAATGTAGAAATAAAGATTTTTCACTTACTTGTAAGTGTTGCTGTTTGTGCACTTTTATAATTTTTATCACTTTTTCGATATAATTTTCACAACGACTGCGGGGACTGATCGTTGTTTTAAGCACAAGTTACTTCGACGGGAATCAAAACGCCAATGAGGAAATTATGGCGCGCTCAACCAAAGATAACAAAAAGTGAGCGCCCATCCACCAGGTGTCGCCACTGGACCGGATATTGACTACGGAAATTCATAGAAATTCGACAGGAAACGGAAATGCTATCTCAATATAAAGCTTCCAGTGACGGTCAAGTAATTTAATATTTAAAAAATCATATATAATTTAATAGAGTAGATAAGCATGCAGAGCATGCAGCATGAAAGCAAGCATGCAGCATGCATTGGTATCTCCTCGTCTCCGGCGCTGCGGGATGTGCAGCCCTTCCGCCCTTGCGTAACGAGGCTCAGGCACCCACGCTTGCTTCCGCAGCTTCGGCTTTTTGGATCGCCATCGGCGCCTTCGGCGCCTCGGCGACCAGCCTCAGCCGCTCCAGCTCACCCGGGCGCCCGAGCCTCGTTACAGCGGGCGAGGGCTGCCCTCCCTCCGCGCCTCCGGCTTTTAAATTACACTCTAGGGGTAGGGCAGACAAGACTACGTGGAGTCGGTTTTGCAGCGATTCGTTTCTGTCACGTTAGTTTTGTGGCACAAAATATTGCCTGTTTGGACCATTTCAAATTAATTTAATGTTAAAATACGGTTTAATACGAATATATGTCGCAGTCGGATTGTATAATCCGCCGTTTTACATTACCACTAGGCATTTTACATTACAGCTCTGTTTTGTAATACGGCGGTTCAACGTTTAGGCGGATTGTCATTGCGATACGTTCTCCAAAACGGCGGCGCACGTTTAGCCGCATCGTACTACTATAGATTGTAGGGTGACCATACTTACAAAATAAAACAATGCTTAATGAAAATAAATTTTAATAAGACAGATTTTAAGAATTATTATCTTCGTTACTGTATACTAAATAATATATTTGGCTTCAGTTTTTTTTTACTTATTTATAAATCACAAGGGATAGCCATCTAAAAAAAAGTAAATCAAAACAATTAGACTTTTCTAAACATTTTAAGAATTATTTAGATATTTGGCTTTAGTCTTTTTTAGACATTAAAAATGATCAAAGGGAACAGGTAACTCAAAACAATAAAGTTTTAGTCATTTTTTCTGGGTTATTTTTCTTTAAGATAAAATTATCTTCACCGGCCACAGCCATGATTTCATATTTTTACACTAATAATATTGTGTAGGATTCCGCCGAACACCAGAATCCATAGGTCACTTTGTCCGGCAGCGGCACGGTATTGAAAATAGGAACTAAAAACTGTCAAAACGGCGGGTAATGACACGCTGTTTTACATTACGGCTAGCCGTATTGAAGAACGTTTGGCGCCGAATACATTCCGGCGGATTTTCATTCAGCCGTATTCAATCCGGCTAAACGTTAATCCGCCGTATTACAAAACAGAGCTGTAATGCAAAATGCCTAGCTGTAATGTAAAACGGCGGATTATACAATCTGACTGCGACATAAACATCATGATTTTCAATAATATGGATAATACACTTATGAGTAATAAATTTATGAAAACAAATATTAGGATACATCACATTTATGAATATTATAGTTATTTATTCGAATGATTATGAGTTTCGATCATTAGTATAGAAAAATATATGAAAACAAATATTAGTAAAAACTAAGTGTATGATTAGTGATATTATGAATATCAATGATTATGTTTTTAAATATGTAGGTTTTAAATTTTTTATGAAGAATGATCATTATGGTATCAAATTGTATGAGAAATATTTTCGGACCTCCAATGATAGGAATTGAAAAGTTATGTAAGAAAATGCGCTACCCCCTGTATACACTACATACGCACCTTATACATCTGGGCTAGTCGCTTACTAGTCGCTCAATCTAGCCAGTAATATTGCTACTGCTAGCTAGCTAGTCCCATTGGATATCAAAACACCCTGTATACACTACATACGCACCTTATACATCTGGGCCAGTCGCAGCCTGTCTTCGGAGGATGCAATCTTGTTCACACAAGTCGCTAGGAGCTGTTTACTCGCTTGCAGCTCGCTCAATATAGCCAGTAATATTGCTAGTGCTAGCTAGTAATATTGCTAGTGCTAGCTAGCCAGTCCCATAGGATAATAAAACACCCTGTATACACTACATACGCACCTTATACATCTGCGCCAGTCGCAGCCTGTCTTCGGAGGATGCGATCTTATTCACACAAGTCGTTAGCAGCTGTTTACTCGCTTGCAGCTCGCTTAGTCTAGCCAGTAATATTGCTAGAGCGAGCTAGCCAGTCCCATGGGATATCAAAACACCCTGTATACACTACATACGCACCTTATACATCTGGGCTAGTCATAACCTGTCTTCGGAGGATGCGATCTTATTCACACAAGTCGTTAGCAGCTGTTTACTCGCTTGCAGCTCGCTCAATATAGCCAGTAATAATGCTAGAGCGAGCTAGCCAGTCCCATAGGATAATAAAAACACCCTGTATACACTACATACGCACCTTATACATCTGGGCCAGTCGCATCCTGTCTTCATAAGATGCGATCTTGTTCACACAAGTCGCTAGCAGCTGTTTACTCGCTTGTAGCTCACTCAATCTAACCAGTAATATTGCTAGTGCTAGCTAGCCAGTCCCTTGGGATAATAAAACATCCTGTATACATTACATACGCACCTTATACATCTGGGCCAGTCGCAGCCTGTCTTCGGAGGATGCGATCTTGTTCACACAAGTCGCTAGCAGCTGTTTACTCGCTTGCAAGTCGCTCAATCTAGCCAGTAATATTGCTAGTGCTAGCTATCCAGTCCCATAGGATATCAAAACACCCTGTATACACTACATACGCACCTTATACATCTGCGCCAGTCGCAGCCTGTCTTCGGAGGATGCGATCTTGTTCACACAAGTCGCTAGCAGATGTTTACTCGCTTGCAGCTCGCTCAATCTAACCAGTAATATTACAAATACGAGCTAGCCAGTCCCATGGTATATCAAAACACCCTGTATACACTACACACGCACCTTATACATCTGCGCCAGTCGCAGCCTGTCTTCGGAGGATGCGATCTTGTTCACACAAGTCACTAGCAGCTCTTTACTCGCTTGCAACTCGCTCAGTCTAGTCCTATGGGATATCAAAACACCCTGTATACACTACATACGCACCTTATACATCTGGGCCAGTCGCATCCTGTCTTCATAAGATGCGATCTTGTTCACACAAGTCGCTAGCAGCTGTTTACTCGCTTGTAGCTCACTCAATCTAACCAGTAATATTGCTAGAGCGAGCTAGCCAGTCCCATAGGATAATAAAACACCCTGTATACACTACATACGCACCTTATACATCTGCGCCAGTCGCAGCCTGTCTTCAGAAGATGCTATCTTGTTCACACAAGTCGTTAGCAGCTGTTTACTCGCTTGCAAGTCGCTCAGTCTAGCGAGTAGCGTCTCTATAGGTATGTGAGACGATACCGTGGTGCGGCCTAGCCAGTCCTGTGGAATCAACATTAAATTAAATATCAATATTAAATGGATTTCTAATGTTTAGCCAAAAAACGTTTCCCAAATTATCACATCGTAAACAACGTTTCGCAAATTTTTATTTGGCGTAGTATTGTTTATCAAATTTTTGTTTTTGCCTTATTAGGGTTCCGTAGTCCTGACAAGGAACCCTAATTTTAAATGATTTTAGTCGAGTATGAATACAATTAATTTTCAGAAAAATGGGACTAGTATCATCACTCTTATTGTTTACCGCTGTGTAAATAGTTGTGGCAAGCCAATTTCTGCAAGATTTACACAGCGGTAACAGCTTGCGGAAGTCAACTTCTGCAAGTTTTATTGCTAGTCTAAACCTCGCTTAAGAATCATCAGCACCTTTTTGTAAGCTTTTTTTTTTACAGCCAGCATGCAGTGAAATTCTCGAATTCATTAATTAAAACCAGTTTAATTCACCTTTTTCGTGAATAATGTTTCCACTATATCCCATTTATTCGATTTCGCGTGAACATTTAGCACCACCCAGTCGTATTGGAGAGGAGGAATCTGGAAATTTAAAAAGGTTTAAAATAAATATTATATTACATGAATATAGTATGAATTATAATCTTAGATTATAACATGCAATACGGCTAGTCCTTCGTTGTGGACAAAATAAGGCCCTGTCAATATGGCGAATGTCATTGTTAGTAATTTTTTAGTCATTGTTAGTAATGAAAAGTGATGCCGTAGACTTTTTTTTTAGTTCTGAAATTGTTCGTACACTTTTTAATAATACAAGAAGGCTTTGCGCGCCTGTATTGTGTAGGTCAGACCGATTGTGGCTTGTCACAATCTATGTCCTATGGCTATGACATCTTACAGGCGAGACGTTTTCGATACATTTATATGTCATATAGATGACCCACGCTGAACTGTCCCACCAAACTCAATGACAGGGGGGCGCTACCATCGTTCAACTATATGGTTTCCAACATGGCAAAATCTGAACCAGCGATCCGGTATTGACGGTGGCGCCCCACTGTCAATGTCATCGATAGGACAGTTCACTATTTTGGAACTATAGCACACTTATCAACCCGGAAAGGGATCACCGTATCGCCTTTCGCCGCGAGGTTAACAATACGGTGCGGATAAGTGTGCGTAAATACCGAGTTTTATTCAAAGAATACTGACCGCCTCGAGTTGATACGGTTGCGTTCCGTTTCCGGATTGATAAGTGTGCTTCGTCCTTTACCCTTTTTGTTTTAATCCAAGTTTAAAATAAATATAACAAGTTGTCACCTGTTGCCGTTGACACACCGTCATGGGAGACATCATATTGCCAGCGGTATCGCTCCAGTGCTGTGCGCAGCAAAACGCCAAGCAGTGCAGCGCTGACTTGTTGAACAATTCCTGCTTGTTGGCGAACTTCTGCCATTCTGGAATATTTTTTTTTTAATTTACAACGAGGAAGCTCTTGGCCTGTATCTCACCTGATGGTAAGTGATGATCAGGCCGAAGGTGGAAGCGAGCTTCACCCGGAATCCTCAACCACGGAGAAACTGGCTATCTTACCTCTAACTGTCGGAACACAACAATGCTGTTAACATTGTTGTTATGGCGACAGACTTAGGTAAAATGGTGGTAGCTAGCCAGGCGGACTTAGACCAAGCACTACCACCAACCAAACCGAACCGAAAATCTGTCCCCACTGGGATTCGAACCAGGGACCTCTGCGTCTGAAGCAGATGGTCTTACCACTAGACCACAGAGGCGGTTGTGTTGTTTTAATCAAATCATCATCATTTCAGCCCCAGGACGTCCACTGCTGAACATTAGCCTACCCCAATGATTTCCACAAAGGTCGGTTGGTAGCGGCCTGCATCCAGCGCTTTCCTGCTACCTATATGAGGTCGTCGGTCCACCTTGTGGGTAGACGTCCTACGCAGCGCTTTCCGTTATGCGGCCTCCACATAGCTAACTGGAGTCAGTTCTGCGTACTATCGGACTTCAGCTTGCTAATCTGTCGGGCTATGTGAGAGACTTTAGTTCGTTTACGGATCTCCTCATTTCTGATTCGATCTCGCAAAGAAACTCCGAGCATAGCCCTCTCCATAGCACGCTGTGCAACTTTGAGCTTCTGTATAAGGCCTATAGTGAGAGGCCACTTTTCTGAACCATAGCAATCACTGGTTAACACACATTGGTTGTAGACTTTAGTCTTCATGCACTGAGGTATTTTGGACGAAAATATGTTGCGCAGTTTCCCAGTGTGTTTCACAGTGTCTGTAAATGTAAAAAAACACATAACTTACCCAATAATTTAACATAATCAGCCACCATCTTAGCCTGGTGGGAATCCGCCCCAGGTTGGTTCAAATGATTTGCAAGCAAGTTGGCTAGCTTGCGTAACAAACTGTCTACATTGTTGCCTTGGCTCTTGATGCAGTGGTGGAATTGGTACATCTGGAAAAAAAAAGATATAATATTTCCTTCTAAAGTCCGGTCGCCGAGCATGTAGAATTTCGTCCAATGACCCCAAGCAACCCATCCTTATCTGTCGCGACTGTGCGACGGGCGGCAGCAGTGAGTGTGCTCGGCGACCGGACTACAATATTATAATGCGAAAGTTTGTAAAGATGTATGTTTGTTACACTCGTATTCACAAACGATGCTTGATTAAGTGGAGCAGCAAATCGTACGCACAGCGTTGAAGAGAGGTTGGTGGTTGATTGGTTCGTGTGTCACTCTGTGAGTCCACGCGCACTGTGAGACCTCATAGTCATGTTTGTGAATACGGGCGTTACTCTTTCACGGTAAAAGTACTGAATATAATTATTTTGATGAAACTACAGTATTATTGTTTATACACCAAAATAATATATGATAAACGCTAATGATATGTGACAAACAGAATTTTACGCGGGCGAAGTCGCGGGCAAAAGGTAGTAAATGTTATATTTATGAAAAAATACTTTTTACTGTACTTACAGCTGCCTCAGGGCTTCTCCCAAGCATTCTGAAATAAAGTTAAGGATTTTTCACATTAATTAATAGATAATAAGTTATACATCTGGCGCTTAACTAAGTCAGTGCCTGAGGCATGGCAGTGGTAGTTTAATTGAATGTGACAGTTTATCATATTAAAGGTGAGATACAGGCCAAGAGCTTCCTCATTGTGGATAAAAAAAAACAGAATAAACTTACGTTAGTAGATCTGAGAGCTCTGTGATTTTTCCCTCGGTGTGCAGAAAGCTGATGTAATGGTTCAACGCTATGGGGCGGCACGACAGCAGTTCAAACACTATCTTCTTATTTAGGGTTTGTATAAGAAATAGTACCACCTGGAATTCATTTATTTAATTTTTATTTGGAGCATAAAATGTCTTAGGCCTGGTTTCCGCCAAAGCAGAGCGGAGCAGAAAGGAACGGAGCAGAGCAGAGAAGAGTCGGACCATCAAATTTTTCTATAGAATTTATCAGCGGCGGTAGGGCAGCGCAGAGCGCGAGCGGAGACGTGAAGTGGAAATATTGAAATATGATTGGTTGGTGGAAACCGGGATTAAATATAATCTTATATATATAAAAATGAAACCCGTTTCGCGTTGTCATGGCATCACGTGTGAACGGCTGAACCGATTTCGATAATTCTTTTTTTAAAATGTTTGTGGAAGTCCAAGGATGGTTCTTACGGAAAAAAATATTAAGAAAATCTCTACGCTAAGGCGGTACGAAGTTCGCCGGGTCAGCTAGTGTAATATAAACTTTAAAATTCCTCGGGGACAGCCTGTATTTTTCGGTTGAAAAGACAATGCCGGAAATTGGCGTCTTTTTTTTGGGGCGGCCATCGACCAAACCTAGTTTTTTGATTACAAAATAGTGTAATAAACCAAACTTACTAAAACATGTATACCTCTAAAGTCAGTCTGAACTGAGTTACGAGCGTTAGAAGTTTGATGATTTTACATACTAGATTTGCTTTTTGCGCTCAAGTTTTGTATGAAATTGCAACAAAATAGTGACATTGTATGTGTAAACAAACAATACCATCCATTAAAGGCTCCAGACATCAGTGTGGCGTAGAATCAGCGCAATAAAAAAATAGCGGAATATTTTGTTGCAATTTCTTACTAAACTTGCGCGCAAAAAGGAAATCTAGTATGTAAATCATCAAATTTCTAACGCTCGTAACTCAGTTCAGACTGAGTTTAGAGGTACACATGTCATAGTAAGTTTGGTTTATTACTCTACTAGCTGACCCGGCGAACTTTGTTCCGCCTTAATGGCAATAAATAACGGGATAAAAAGTATCCTATGTCCTTCTCCTGGCTCTAAACTACCTCCCGGACAATTTTCAGCTAAATTGGTTCAGCCGTTCTTGAGTTATAAGCGAAGTAACTAACACGACTTTCTTTTATATATATAGATTTTGTAATCAAAAAACAAAGTTTAGTCAATGGCCGCGCGAAAAAAAAAAGACGCCACCTTCCATACAAAATCTGGCATTGCCATTTTATTGGAGGTCAAACTGTAGACACACGAGTTATAGTAGTCATAAGAGAGTTGGGAAAAGTATTCTATACTACCTATGTATGTAAAAAAAACACTGACCGTCAATATAGCATTTCCATCGCCAATAGAAATAGCTCCATCTAACAGTTCTGTCTTACTCTTCAAGCTCCGGTGAACGTGAAGTGAACAAGATCGTCCCAACACTAGTCTTTTCAACGTAACTGCTACGGTCTGTTCAATGTCTGATTTTGACTCATTCGATGGGTATTTTCCTGATTGTGCCAATAGAACTGAAATGAAAATATGTAATGTGATAAAATTTAATTAAAAGTTTAACACTGAAAGTGATTTTTAGGTTTTACCTACTATTATAATGTCAGTGAAATTATAATAGCCAATTCAAGTTAATTAACTTTAGCCATAAAGGGCAATCTTGACTTAATAAAAAAGGTATTGAAATTTGGAAAACTATCATAAAATCAACTAAATAGGTGTCAGTAACACTATCTAACATTGCTCTGTGAACATTGCTTTGAGGATGGGAATTGAATCCTTCTTTGTTTTGGACCAAAGTTGACCGTAGAACAAATAACCAGCAAATATAGTATGTAACTGAAAAAATACAGTTTCACTGACAATAATTAACAAAGAATAATGATTATTGAAATAAAGTCATAGGTACTTACTCAAATCCAAAACTTTAGGTGATACTAAACTATTCAAAGGTAGCAGTGACTTGGTGTTGCTGATGGCTGAACTGCTGAAAATACTTTCTTCTTTTGTCCCTGTAGAAGGCTTCTGACCGATAGCCAGGATTTCTTGTGGGGTGAGCTGCAGAGAAATTAAATGAAAATGAAACAGAGGTATATTATTATAAACGCCTAAGTTTGCAATCTTTTTAACCAAAATAAATGTATGTAATTTTACAACTCACAACGTCATCATCAAAACTAAACGCGTGCGCTTTGGTTTCACTTGTGTTCCAATAATCATCTTCATCCATCATGACTTAAACATGTATTTTAATAAATTAACTACTCAAACTTGTTTTAATTTTCCCTAAAACTAAACAAAAATAATTTATTTACAAACATGAAACAATTTTTACAAAAAACAGCTGTCAAAATTGAATGACATTGACACTGACAGAATTGAAACCATAGACAAGTCTAAAGAGTGAACATCAAGTTATAAAAAAAACCGCCATCTATATTTTGTATCTTTACTACTGCTTCATAATGAGAACAGTCAAACAAAAATCACATTCACAGCAAATAAGTTGCTTACTTGTTGAAAAATTAATTCAACGTAACGTACAAAACTTATTCTATTTTGAACGGAAAAGGAAATGTTTACCATTAATGGGACACCATTCAGATTTTTTTTAAATTGGTTCCATCGTTCTAGGTATCCAGAAATAAGCAAAATAAAAACATAATTTCGTAATAAACCCAAATTAACTTAAAAACCTTTTCCAAATAAAATTAAGCACCTAGTGTCTCGACTCGACAATCATCTCAATATTCAAAGGTTTTTTTTAGAAAAAATCCTATCTTCCTAGATATTCCTATCTTCGGCCGGGCCGCGTGAATGACATTCTATCACAAAAACTTTAAAGGTCAAGTTCCTGTTTAAAACCAGGATGAATCTATCAAGTACTTTCCTGGGACTCACAGTATCTAAAACCTTTCATCTAAATTTGTTCAGAGTGGTAAAAGCATGAAGAAGTAACGGATAAAAAAATATATTCTTTTTTCTTAAAATTTTCTTATTGTTCAATTAAAATAATAGATGTCGCTTTGCTAGTAAGACATTAATATTTTTATGCCCTATCACCCTCTTTCTTTTTATTTTGAAACAAATTTTGCGCGCTTTTTTGCGCGGGAAACAAAAAAGTTTTTTAGAAGTAAATACACAGCACAAAATCGTGGTCTGTGTCGTCACGTGTCGTGGTGGTGGAAGGTAGTATGATTACGTGGTTTACTATCTAGGGTAGTATTCCTGTAATTATACCGGTACTCACCTACTTATAAAATAATCTTTAAGCTTTGAAACGATTTATTTTTTTCATTTATTTATTAAACCTGCAGTTTTATTAAACCCGAAATAGGTACTCGAAGATATCAATGAAAAAGACTGCACGACTAAAATGCAAGTTTTACATAATTTCTGTCAGGTGGGGGTAGCTTACCTTTAACATACCCACCATCGAGTTCAATGGCGGTTGTTTTGACCACTCTCCCGCGAAATTTCACAACACCAAAACCGGTTCTGCGATCACCAAAGATTCCTTCACAACTTACGTGATACACTTCGTAGTGTCATTGAACTGTGCTGATATCCTACTTTAGATAACTCGCAATGTATTTTTGCAAATTAGAATTGTTGCGATGACGACAAGTGCGGTGACTGTCGAGGACCGTGGTCGAGGTTACTTGTATTTCGATAGCCTTTAAGACTATTGTTTTAAGGTTCAAAATAAAGCGTCATTTTGATGTCAATAGTCACTTGCAGGATGGATTGTTGAGAGTTTACTACAAGAGCCACAAGATCATAGTGCGTTCGTCAACGCAAAGGCTATGTGGTGTTGAAATCTATTTCGCTTTGGAATAATTCGTGCGTGAGATTTATAAATAAACAGAGTTAAATTCGCCAGTGAAAATGTTGGATTTCCTACGAAATCCAGTTTTGAAGCAGTATGCTGCTGTAATTGTTGGTAAATACGAAACACTTTTTTATTTCCTACTCACAGAATAGTAACAAAAGAGTTTGGTCATAGTTCATGATTGTCCGGTCATAGTTAACCTTCGGCAGGCAACACTTTTTTTGTATACGTAAAAGGCAACAGGGGTGACCAGTCACCCCACAAATTCAATTTGAAATAAAAAGCTTTGTGATGAAAAATCAAACTAATTAATGATAAGATCTATTACTTTGTTTCATTATAAAACTTTTAATGCTTTCATTTAACAGTTTATATATGTTTAATAATTATTTTTTTAACATTAAGCACAGTTAAAGCTAATATCTTTGCGATGTTGAGGGCATGAGGGTAGTTGACATTTTATACGAGATGTCTTAACTTTTTTGTCTAGTTTTCTTTGACACAGCACTCACCTTGCCTGTTTCTGTAACTTTGCTAAAGGTGCACCCTCAGGAGGTCCTTAGTTCATATTTAGAATGTCATGTGTAATTGCTCTATAATTCTCGTATCTCTCGCAGCAGTTACTATATTTCGTCGTGATGTTTGACTCCAAGGTGATGGAACCAAGAAGACCAAAAACATGTCCGTTCTTACATAGTAGCACGTTATGTTCGAATTGTGCTAGTAGAACGTCATCGTCGTAACAATTTTTCGCTATTGGAAATAAAGTCTTCCTCCTCCGACTGAACTTAGATATTGTTTTCAATTTTGGAAATCTTATTATCATTTGAGCAGCGTTTATCATAGAAATTGACATCAGCAAGTCTATAAATGTATTTTTCGATTTGAACATTCGAAAACAAAGCCATTTTTACTCCAAAACCAATTATTTACTTTAGCAACACGAAAAAATAAAGTATACGTAAAAGGCAACAGGGGTGATGAATCACCCCAGCAGTGTCAAAATATCAAAAACAGGAGCCTAACGCTATATGTTGACGAATGCGACTGATAGCTTTCTCTCCAATTAGAGAATAGACCAAACGACAGAAAGGCACAACATCAGCAACTAAACGTATCAAGACTTTTTTGAACTGGTGGGGTGACCAGTCACCCCTGTTGCCTTCCGAAGGTTAAACATAATCAGTTATGTAAAATGCTGAATTTATCATAACAAGGACAATTTTCTATTCAATTACGTTACTTTTGTAATTTTAAGTTTTTTAAAAATTACTTTACCTACTTAGTTACTACGATTAAAAAAATATAAACCCTCCTTCTGCCGCAGTCGGGTTAATCTAAAGTTGATTTTTATTATTTATAAGTTATTACAGTGTTAGCGAATATTTTAATGATAATTAGCGATTATTTTATTTACTTGACATTATGTCATAAATAATTTGTTCTATTCTTAACTACTCGTAAATTGATCGATTAATATTAATGTATTGCATTTGTACACTGGTACCTACAATACAATAAATATCGGTAGAACATAATTAGAACTAACTCAGTGAATACCTGTAAGTAATAACATGACATTTTTGTTCCGCAAATAAAAATAATTAACTTGATAATTTCGCCTTTTTGCTGTCTTATTTTTTTTATTTGTTTACTTATTTTTTTATCCACTTTTATGAATGAAAAGTTTAATAACAATAGACAATAATCAGTCAGAAAATGGAAATGATATTCTTAATTTATTTTTGCCTTAATTTTACGAATACGCGACGCGATAGATAGGTCAGTGGCTACTTGCTCAGTTATGGTGTTGGGTTCTTCTACCCGGATAATTTCGTAGTACATAGTTGGTAGCAGATTTAAATTCTCACAATATTTAATTGAAGAAATAAAATGATAAATATATATTCTTTTATAAACAACGAGGAAGCTCTTGGCCTGTATCACACCTGATGGGAAGTGATGATCAGGCCGAAGGTGGAAGCGAGCTTCACCCGGAATCCTCAACCATGGAGGAACTGGAAATAAAACATTCGTGTCACGGAGCGACCTAATATGAGCTAAAACCCTCCTTTCTGGCGCAGTCGGGTAAAAAGACGAATCGCAGCTATATACTATCATTTACTTTGTCTAGAGGAGAAGAAATTGAATTACCTACTTACCTACATGTAAAATATTAATCGTACTTTGATAACACCGTGTTGAAATATTGCCTTGAATTACATTAAAGAGATCTCTATCAGTGATAATGGCGTCTAATCACACTATAACCATTGATTGAAAATAATTCAGCTTAAGACCAGAGTTTAATGTTATGATGTGTTCTTTTGGAAAAGTTGTGCTATGGTCTCTCTAATCCAGGGGTTCCCAAAGTACGAGGCGCGCCCCCCAGGGAAGGCGCTAAAGGGTCATTCCATCGTTTCGGGTGTTACGTTCGTACACACATATTCAACAATTTCATGTATTTTGAAATAGTATTTTAATAATGTTAGTGCCTTAATCTGTCCGTTTTTAGTTGTTTCATCTAAATAATAAAGTTTGTACAGCTTAGAATGTAGAATAACGAAAATATGAGTCGAAAAGTGTGCGTTTCGGGCGTTACGAGATTTTGCCTCTATGTTCTGACTGTTGCTGCATTTACTCGAAATTTAGCGAATTTTCTTAAGGAATCATACCTAAAACTTACAGGACTTCTAAAGTATGAAATTTACAAACCATGTAACATACAATCACTGTTAAATAAAACGTTTTACTATTTTTTTATAAATTTTTTCTTTGTTTCGGGTGTTACAATGGTTTTGTTTCGGGTGTTACGAGTACGAAAATTCAACGCGTTTTATCGATTAAATCGGTGTTTTATTAGTCTCTAGGTACTACAAAATAAGGAGTACAACAAATAAACACAAATAGAGCGAATTCTGGTTTGAAATAACGAATCAGCTTTTTTTAAATAATATACAAAGTTCAAGTTTAATTTTTCCTCAGAATATAGCTTTTTCTATTGTTTTTGGCTTGAAATAGCATTACTTTAATTTCTAATTACGATATTTATTGGAAATGTCAAACATCGACACTTTTTAGCAATACCTTAATTTTAGTGTTAAGTCGACATTTCAAAAAAGTCTTAAATTGAGAAATATGACTCCTTTTCCGATGCCAGCGCTAGTGGGAGGTCAAAGGACCCTCACAGTAATACTTTTTCACTTCTCCAAGCAATATACACACATTATCGACATATAAATAAAAATGTAATACCCGAAACGTTTCGGGTGTTACAGTTTTTAATCAAGAAAGAAACATACTAAATTAGTATCATGCTCAGATATTAGTTAGTATTTGAAATCATTACTACCATGACCTTACTTTTACCAAATATTGTTACCCTAATCCATGTGTAAGGTACAATAATAAAACAAATACCTGTTTTTCTGTTTCGGGTGTTACATCGCCGAAGTAACAAGAAAACACACTTATAACTTGATGATTATCAATTTTTTTGGGACTATGACGCTATCTACCAATACTATGATAAATACCCTCGAATTATATAGTGGCAAAACGTTTCGCAGATTGATAGTTTTTTTTAAATCATATTACCAATAATTAGAGAGAAAATGATCATTCAGACAGTTGACTTAAGTATAGACTTTGAAGACTAATAACTTAAAAATTACTTTATTTATTACCCTCGCGAGGGTGAAAAACTAAATATGTTCTTTTCGCATTAAATCTGATGAATTTTGAAAGTAAACATTCCAAATTATAATGTGCAACAAAAAAAATCTGAAAGAAACAAGTAATTTTTAAGTTATTAGTCTTCAAAGTCTATACTTAAGTCAACTGTCTGAATGATCATTTTCTCGGCCTCGGTAACATTTGTCATGGAATGACCCTAAAACTTTTACAAGGGGGTGCGGGTCATCTGTCTAGTGAAGTGGTTCTTAACCGGTGGTCCGCGGACCACTGGTGGTCCCTGGAGGCATTCCAAGTGGTTGGTCCACGAAGACATCGTAATAAACAAGTGACGTGACGTGATGAGTCGAGTCAACACAACGCAAACGGCGCACATTGGACGAGAAATCGACCTCCCCTTTCACAGGATTTTGAAAAAAAAAGTGTTCTCTGACAAGACTGAAATTATTTGGTAAAATGGACCCTCGTGACCTAAAGGTTAAGAACCACTGATCTAGTGTACCTATTTAAAAACCTGCGACCGCTGAGAGAATACATTCCAGACTGCTAACTGCTCGATACGACCAATGGGGACGCGAATTTCTTTTAATGGTCGAAAGGGGGCGGCAAACGTGAAATGAGAGAGATCCAGCATTACATAGCTTATAACGTATGATTTGTTATTATTACATAAGTATTTGACACGTAATGACATTATTTTTGACTCAAATCAACTTGGTTTACATAATGTAATTTAAATTTTACGCTTAAATTGCGTCACTTGTGTAAAGTAATTAAATTCGTACGTCAAATTGTGTATGATGCAGACGCACTAGAAGAATTTGGTTATTTATTATTTTTAACTGTTTAGGGTTCTGAAGTCTGTAGCCTTACTGTACGAGTTGTTAAATATCCAATGTAATCTGTCTGTGGGTACAATTTTCATAAAATTATCTTCAGGTAATTTTTAATCTGCCTAATTCAATCCGCCCGGCCCCGGGTGCCAAGCCAAGCATCAGGGAGTGACACAAGTCGCGCAGATTACTTACTTAGTACTCACTGGCACATCTGCATGCCAAAGGGGGCGTCCATTAATTACGTGAGACAATTTGGGCTATTTTTCAACCCCCTCTCCCCCCTTGGTGAGATTTCATGAGATTTTGACACCCTCCCCCTCCCTCTTACCTCACGTGAGATTTTTCAAAATGCGTAATTGCAACGGAAATAAGTTAAAATATACAGGGTGTTTCTTGTAAGGTGTCAAGCCGAAGGCAGGTGATAGGTGAGGACTAGACCTATCGATTTCACCCCCATGTATGTTTTACGATTTTTCATAGTTTAGAAGTTATCGTTAATTTTGTGATTTTTTCAAATTGTATGACCTAGTAGGCTTTAAATTTTTTTCATCTTTTTTTGGGTCGACTTTTCTCAGATTTCTTTTTTTTGACAGATTCCCTATTAATTGCAGATTTTTGAAAAAAATAATCAACTTCCTATCTTTGATGCAAGATACAAAATTTTTGCTAGAAACATAAAAAATATGCTTTTAGCGGAACATTCTAAAATTTTCAACTTAAAAGTTTGAAAAAAAAAAGAACTTCCATAGGTCCAAAATAATTTTAAAAACTGCGCAGTTTTCTGAACTTTCATAATAACACAAAAAAACATGTACTTAATAGGCCATTATTTTCTGTAATCGCTCCACTAAAGTGGTAAGTCGGAGATTCCGTTACATGTTTTTGACTTTCTTAGGACTAAGTAATGTTTGCAATCCCTTAAGTTTACGTTATGTAGAACACATTTAGAGACAATAACTGAACAGAAAGTTTACTAAGGTACCTGCATGCCAAATTTCAAGCGTCTATCTTACATGGTTTAGATTTTTCATACAAAAGGATTTTCCGGCTAATTCCCGTGCCCGTGGGAATTACGGGTATTCCTTTCTTAATGCACCTCTACGGTACCTAAGCTACGTCCCTTCCAAATTTCAAGTGCTAAATTTGTAAACTATGAAGGGATATGTTTAATCATTATTATAACATTAATAGCAGGGTTACCATCTGAAATCGGCTATTACTGGCTATTAATGGCTAATAACTGCTTTTAATCCGTTATTAGCCAATTGCTATTAATCGGATTATTAGCACTTACCCATCTCTAGGTTTATTTGATGTTGAGTGTATATGAACACTGCTGTGCGTCCGTGGTCCGCAGAGCGGAGGAGATCTGGTGGGAGGGCGCGGAGGAGCAGCGCGGGCGCGCCTCGCAGCACGCCTCCTCGCGGCCCGTCGACGCCGCCGCCCTCGCCGGTATGCTTACTACAGATCTTACCAGAGTAAATACAAATGAGTAGGTCATCTTCATAGAAACGCACCGAGCGCGGTTTGTATGTGAGCGCGCCAATACGTATGCAGCGCGCACGCACACACTGACAAAATTTAGCGTGGATTAGCGGGGAGTTGCGCGTTACTTCCACGAAGACGCGCCCCACCATTCTTCCGCTAATGTTTGAGTGTTATTGGTACACGCTAAATTATCCATGACTGCACACGCACACTACAATAATGACGCTCGGATTGCTCGGATCAAACTTGTCGGCCGTTTGGTGTACTGGTTCAGCAGAACGGACTACTATGCCGAGAGGTCCCGGGTTCGATTCCCGGTCAAGCAGAAATTGAAATGATGAATTTAAATTTCTGTGACGGGTATGTATAATAAGTATGTATTTAAAAATTATATCCGTTAAGCTGGCACCCATAATACAAGCATATTAATTGCTCACTTTGGAGCTAGATAGCGCTGTGTGAAATTGTCCAAAGATATTTATTTATTCTTCCGCCAATGTTTCAGTGTTACACGCTAAATTATCCATGAGTGCACACGCACACTACAATAATGACGCTAGCGTAGAAGCGTAGCGTAGCTAAAATATTATAATAATGCCCCCATTTATTGATCTTTATTGTCCGTGGTGCATATCTTTTCATAAAGGTTACCAAACCTTTCATCTGTCATCTGCTTTGATTAATTTCGTTGCGGGTCCAATGACAGTTTAACTTTCCCCCGGGATAAACTTGACCTTCATTGATTGGGTTATTGGCGGTCAAGCTGTAGATCCTGGCTACACAGGAGTTGCAGTGGTGGGAACGAGAGGTGGGAATAGTCCCGTAATAATGACGCTAGGGTTGCTCGGATCAAACACACAGGAGGCGCTGGTTCCGATTTTTGACACGCTGGATTCTATACAGGGTGGAATTTTGTAATGCCACCTGAAGGGAAAGTACTCTAAATACTGTAGGTTGAAAATTTTACTCAAAGGAAACATTCCTTTCACATGATAAAAATTTTGTTATTGAGACGTTTATTTATATTTTTTGTCCGAATATTAACTAAAATTGTTGACCAGCTAATATCCATAATATGGCTTCATAATTGTTTATCAGTCATCCTATTAGCTTCTAGTATTTTTTATACATAGCATGTTATCTTTATTAAAAAATAAGGAAAGTATGATTTTTCCGGTACTTTGCTATCAATCCGTTTCCCGACATTTCTTTGTGTCGTGGCAAATGCACAGGCTTAAAAAAATAAGTATGCTGAATGAATAAAATGAACTACACTGAAACGTGTATAGTTCCAAAATACTGAACTGTCCTGTGCATGACATTGACAGTGGGGCGCCACCGTCAATACCGAATCGCTAGTTCCGATTTTTGCCATGTTGGAAACTATATAGTTGAACGATGGTAGCGCCCCGCTGTCATTGAGTTTGGCGGGACAGTTCAGCGTGGGACATCTATATGTACCCACCCGTGACATTGACAGGGGGGCGCCACCGTCAATAACGGATCGCTGGTTCCGATTTTTGCCACGTTGGAAAACACTGAAATGTCATTTGCAGGAGGGCGCTGCCATTTATTTATTTATTTAAAACTTATATGCACATATAACGGTGTACATAAGGCGGACTTAATGCCTTTCGGCATTTTCTGCCAGTCAACCTTAGGGCCAAACTGAGAATAAAGCCATCAACATCAATATTTCCGATCTTTACCATTTGGCGTTTCAAAATCGTTCAACTATAAAATTAATTCTTTAATTTTAATGCAACGCGTCATAAAATAATATAAAAAAATAATTTCTCGAAATATTTTGCTTGCAAACTTTCCCAAATGAGCTAAGTCCAAAGCCGCGAAACAAAATTAAAAATAGAGTGAACGAATGAGTGAGTCAAGAATGAACGACCCATTTTAATGGCGGCAACTCAGTAAAGTAGGCCACTCTGTTCTACCCTCTTCTCTTTGAATATTCGTAACGGAAAGATCTCGAGCAATCTATTGAAGTTGAATAATTTCTTTGTAGACGAATACGATATGAGCATCGAGAGGAACGTGTCTCCCGGTCAGACGTCGAACAACATGCAACGGTTGGACAAGTGAGTTGATTTTAAATATATTTTTATGTCGATATTGTATTTTGCGTGTTCGTTTTTTAATTTTTTGTGTGGAGTCAGTGTGCCAAAATTCCGAAAGTTTTTCTAAATTTTAATCTAAAAAGCGTCATACGCAAATCATTGACGGTACAACTAATGATTTTAATTTTTATTTCATTAATTGGTGCGTTCGTTTTTACATATTTCATGTAGATTTTATAGTCAGTGGTTAAATTTCGTAATATTTCCCTAAAATCTAATAATATTTTTAAGGAAATAACTGACGATGCAACTTTATAATGATGATTCGCAAGTAATGGTAGGGTTAATTCCATGTTTTGTAGATTAGTAGGTACATCCATTACTTTTTTATTTTCAAAAATATGCAGGCAGATTTTTCATTATAATAAACGGGGCTTCGCCCTACCGCCATATTAGTATTTTCGCTCATGCAACGACGCCATTTTTTTAGAAAGAAAGGTGAATATAAACGCGGCATTTTGCTATTTGCATACGATTGCGCCAGTTGCCCACAATAGTTAATAAATCGGGGTAAATGGTTATCTACATTTTATTTGGTCACATTCATCGATGGCAAAGGTAGTTTTTTGTTTCAATAGTAGTAAGGTTTTGTTGCAGTAATAGCGTAAGCCTCGTGACACGTAATCTCGCAAATAACTTAGAACCATTTATTTGTTCTTTGTGTCTGTGTTAAGTACATACAGTAGATAGCATATCAGACAGTACATTTTTATTGCAAACTAGCTGACCCGGCGAACTTCGTACCGCCTTAGCGTAGAGATTTTCTTAATATTTTTTTCCGTAAGAACCATCCTTGGACTTCCACAAACATTTAAAAAAAAGAATTATCGAAATCGGTTCAGCCGTTCACACGTGATGCCGTGACAACGCGAAACGGGTTTCATTTTTATATATATAGATTAGCACCTATTAGAACTTCATAAGATGCCACACTGTTTAGCTGTTCTGAGGTGGAATTGTGTAAAGCAATCATTATCATTAATTGACAGTTCATAACGTACGATTATTCTGTCAAACCCTTTGTTTATCGGATTTTATTAAATTCCACCTCTGATGAAAGGTATTTCGTTTATCAGGTTGTTCCAACGCACGGTGACGGGCGTGTTCAACTCGATCAAGACGGCAGTCGGTGCCGAGGGTGCGGAAGGAGCGGAGGGCGCGCGCCACGACTGGGCCTACGTCACCACCTCCATCGAGCTCAGCGTGAGTACTACACTCGTTCTTTACCAAGTGACCTTCACTTTTGGTGACCTTGACCTTTGGTTAATTTGACCTTGACCTTTGGTTACTTTGACCTTGACCTTTGGTTACTTTGATCTTGACCTTTGTTTACTTTGACCTTTGGTTATTTTGACCTTGACCTTTGGTTACTTTGACGAAGTGAAGTGACCAAAGGTCAAGCCTTTGGTGACTGGCCTTCAATGTCCTTATCCATTGGTGGCTTTGACCTTCAGTGACCTTGACCTTTGATGACCTTGATCTTTGGTTACTGACATTTGGTGACCCCGGTTGTACCTCTAAATTATTACACCACTATCCAACTCTGCCATAAAAAAAGGAAATAGACCTAGTCCTTGATGTGCATGATTAAAGTCCAGGTAGTTTTATGACGACCGACTTTTAAAAACTTTGAGGTTTCTACTATTTTGACCTTACATGTCATGATTTTTTATGGCATAATATCAGCTTGAAGCAGAGAACAGACAGAAGTAGATCAACATTTTTGACCTTTCAACTTTACGTTTTTGCTTTTTTGTTTTCGAAAGGGAAAATTTTAACCCAAATTCGTGATCTTCTTTGTCTAGACTCAATCTAGACAAAAACTTCTACGCGTGTCTGTGACCGAAATGAAAAGCATCTATTGAAAGCTTTATTTAATTTTCGACTAGCTGACCCGGCGAACTCTGTTCCGCCTTAAAGGCAATAAATAAGCAAATCTTTCCTTATTTGCTCACCGTTTAGACCTACCCTGGAGTACGACAAACATTTTAACACCAAAATCAGCTCAATCGGCCCAGCCGTTCTCGAGTTTTAATCAGACTAACGAACATCAATTCATTTTTATTTATATAGATTTACTAGCTTTCCGCCCGCGGCTTCGCCCGCGTGGAATTTTGTCTGTCACAGAAAAACTTTATCGCGCGCGTCCCTGTTTCAAAAACCGGGATAAAAACTATCCTATGTTCTTTCCCGGGACTCAAACTATCTCTATGCCAAATTTCATCAAAATCGGTTGCGAGGTTTAAGCGGGAAAGCGTAACAGACAGACAGACAGACAGACAGACAGAGTTACTTTCGCATTTATAATATTAGTTGGGATTTTGCAATAAGGTGGGCGGCGCGGTTGCACGTCTGGTGGGCTCGCGGCGCGCTTTCACGCACGTGGACGCGGCGCTGGACTCGCTGCACCACCTGGCGCCGCCTCCCAAGCAGGCGGAGCTCGTGCCCGAGGACTTCGGTGAGTGCTTACGATCACACACTTGAAAGAATACTTATGGGGTGTCCATTAATTACGTAAGAAAATTGTGACAATTTTTCAACCCCCTTGGTGAGATTTGGTGAGATTCGTTAATGTTTAGCATTCATACAGCAGCGGCACTGACAGTGGCTTGAAGCACAGCTGCTAGAGATGCCAACGGCAAGTGCAGCTTTAAATTAAGAATAAAGTAGATTTATCTTTAATCTTTATACGGTGTATCCGTGCATGTAGTGATCAGAGTTTAAGGGCGTGATCTATGGACAATTTTATCTAAACATACTTTGACGACCTGGTTTAATATTCATATTCATTTATTTACTTCGCAATGATACATGTTCGTAATATTTTCTTGTGTTGTAAAATAGTTATTTTAAAACATGACTTTTCACTTCTATTTTAGTCGAAAAAGAAGTGAAAAGTCATGTTTTTTTCTTCTTAAATCCATTATTACTCCCTTAAAATGTTTGAAACTTGAGTCTGTTTTCTACTTCTACCAATAGATAATTTTAAAGGCTATCGCATGATATCAAATATTTACTTATTAGTGTTAAGGTGCCCACGCTATCACTTGTTTTTAAAGGAAGAGGTGAATACTAAAAATTAAAAAACCGACTCCAAAAAACATACCTACACTAAAAAGTAGAAAAATAATTATTAATTAATCATCTTATTTATTAGGACGAATTAATATTTATGTATACCATGATTGATACTTTTGGAGTCGGTGCCAAGATTATGAAACGTGTGAAGTTTGCCTGCACCGACTCCAAAAGTATCAATCATGGTATACATAAATATTAATTCGTCCTAATAAATAAGATGATTAATTAATAATTATTTTTCTACTTTTTAGTGTAGGTATGTTTTTTGGAGTCGGTTTTCCTATTAAGTACATGTTTTTTTGTGTTATTATGAAAGTTCAGAAAACTGCGCAGTTTTTAAAATTATTTTGGACCTATGGAATTTCTTTTTTTTTTTTTTGACTTTTAAGTTGAAAATTTTAGAATGTTCCGCTAATAGCATATTTTTTATGTTTCTAGCAAAAATTTTGTATCTTGCATCAAAGATAGGAAGTTGATAATTTTTTTCAAAAATCTGCAATTAATAGGGAATCTGTCAAAAAAAAGAAATCTGAGAAAAGTCGACCCAAAAAAAAGATAAAAAAAATTAAAGCCTACTGGGTCATACAATTTGAAAAAATCACAAAATTAACGATAACTTCTAAACTATGAAAAATCGTAGAACATACATGGGGGTGAAATCAATAGGTCTAGTCCTCACCTATCACCTGCCTTCGGCTTGACACCTTACAAGAAACACCCTGTATAACTCAGCGTCTAGACGGGTTATAATATATTATTATGATCGCCCCGGGTGCCTACCCATGCTACGCCGCCACTGATTTTATTATACAAAACCTTTGTCTATTCACGTCTGAAAAACAGATTAACGATAGTACACGGAACTCTTTAAATTAGTTGAAAAATATTAATATTAAAAAATGTTCAACTAAGTAGGGTGACATTCAATTTCATACGGTATTTCGATACAGCGCGGCAGCAGCGTCTAGACGGGTTATATCATAGTAATTATTATTCTAGGAATGTAACTACCAAGCACTTACTAAAGTGCCTACTTTTGATTTATTTTGAAAGAAATAAAAATATTTATTTGGTACTAAATGATGCACTGATAAATGATTTTGTTTGTTGTTTTCATAAAATCTTATCTAGCATTATTTAGAGAACAAAAGTGCTAGACAAATGTAACATAGGATTTAAAATGCCATCAAATGTCATACACATTTTTTAAATAAATAAATTACTTATTCATTCTCTTTTTTCAGCATTCGGTTAGGTGGCAGGTACTTAGTTCAAAACTAAATAAAAATACATTCGGAAAATTCAACGCTTACTTTCAATTTTAAAGTAGGTTAGTCTACTATCAAAATAATTACTTAACTAAAAGTTGCCAAAGCAAAACTTTAAAAAATATTCTTAGTATAAAATGGGTCACATCTTAAAAAAATTAGGCAAAGTTACTTTAACTGTAACTATAATCCTAACTGGCGTTTTTTTTAATTTTGACAGACTTTTGACGGTTGTAAATATTAAAGTCAGATGGCACAAACCAGCATAATGTCTCCATATCTAGACTTCTTTCACATTTTGTCGTTAAGTGTGTAACAAATTAACTACTAATTAATCAATTAATACATATGATATTCAATTAATTGAAGTGCAATGTCACGTGTATGTAGTTACATATTGTTATGCATTATTCGCACATACTATCTCAGAGCCACTTATTTTTAAGCACTTGTTAGGGTTGTCACTTTGTCAGAGGGTATCACTGTCAAGTGAAGAAAGAAAGTAAATTGGCAAGAATGGTAGACTACAATAAATATTTAATACGAGTGACCTGAGAAAAACAATTTTGTTCTTCGTTTATCGCTATAAACAAAATGAGGGCTATCGTTTTAGTGCTCACCAGTTAGCACCACTGTAGAGTAAGGTCCTTCACTTGCTAGTAGCGAAGACAGTGGCACTAACTGGTAAACGATAAGTGGTAGGAGGACTATCGCATTTGCACTCATCAAGATGGCGCCACTGTAGAGTAAGGTCCTGTCAATCACCAGGGCCGCAGGGGTGCCAACTGTTAAGTTTAAAAACGATAGCCCTCATTAAATTGCTCATACGGCCTCTACCGTATGCAGTTTGTTGAATGCCTTTTGTATTGCTTAAAAAACATAATCCTTCTTAAAGTAAAATAACTTCTTTTTAATTTGGAAGTTTTTTTTAACCCAGCGTTGTCGGTGTCGGGACTGGCCGCATCAAGATCCGAAGAACGCGGGTTCATCACTTAAAACAAGCATAAAACTATTTAGCTGACCACGAGGGGTAAACGGGACTATTAGTACCTAAATAATTTGTGTTTTCTATTTCCTAACATCCTCGCATCGTTCGCACTGCCATCCTTGAATGTTGGTCAAGCACATAAAGTGACACCTCTATTCTAAGAGACAATAATTTGTCTGTCAGCAGTCGATAACTTATAAATTATAACGTGTCATTGTTTACTTCATCTTCTATTATAATCAATATACATTATGTATTCAATAGGTACTTATTGTATTTCGATTGTTACGGACACCCACGACTTCAAATTCAAATAATTTTATTGCGCAATCATTTAAAAACTTTTTTTTTGTTAAGTAATCTGTAGTTTTTGTATAAAAGAAAAAAGCGAACATCTATTAATCGATCAATAAATATGAATTGAATACTTTTAATATTAAATTCATCGTCAATATTTTAGCCATAGGACGGCCATTGCTGCTAAAGGTAGTTAGGAAGGCGCTGGTTGGTACATAATTGTCCTAAAAGTAATAAAAATACTATTTACCTATTTTTTTAAAAGATTATTAGTAATTTGATTTGCATAAACTACAAAATAGTCCTCCAGTTACCCCCTCGTGGTAAGCTAAATATTATGCTTGTGTTACGAGTGTGGCTCACCCACCACCATAGTCGAGCGGCGCCGCTGGGATTCGAACCTGCGTTCCTCGGATCTCGAGCCGGCCAATCCGACCCTTTCACCGTTCGACTATCGTGGCTTTAACGTAGTTATTTTTTTACTTTTAAAAGTCCACTTTTTACCAATCATTTTTGATATTATGCGTGAGTAACCCTAATAATCTTAAAGGTGCCAGCAACTCAACGTGCGACTACTAGCCTAAAAAATACAACTTTTTATACGACCGATTGTTCTTTTGATTATGTTCAATTCAAAATGACTTCATACATAATTGAATGCTTGTTTCACCTTTATTCGTGCAATCGGAAGTTACGTGCCTCGAGCGAGCATCACAGCGCATAGCCTTGACACCTATCTGTTCTGTGACGTAATAGGTACGTGGAATTGATGCAGATGTACAAAAACGATTCGCGTTGTGCACAGATTTATAGTTTTTTATAGTAAAAACTAAAAACACGCTTTTAATTACTGCACTAAAAGGCCAATAAAGTGCTCAAAAAGACAAATCCAATGAACTCAAACTCGAGGCGATTTCGCAGTTTCGTTTAGGAGTTCCTATGGCCACATTCCAGTCCCATAATCTGACCAGCTCGATGGTAGGTATAGGTACCATATTATTGTACTAGCTTTCCGCCCGCGGCTTCGCCCGCGTGGAATTTTGTCTGTCACAGAAAACTTTATCGCGCGCGTCCCTGTTTCAAAAACCGGGATAAAAACTATCCTATGTTCTTTCCCGGGACTCAAACTATATCTATGCCAAATTTCATCAAAATCGGTTGCGAGGTTTAAGCGGGAAAGCGTAACAGACAGACAGACAGACAGACAGACAGACAGACAGACAGAGTTACTTTCGCATTTATAATATTAATATAGTTGGGAAGTTGGGATTGTCATCTAATCTAAGTAATAATTGCCAAGTTTCATGATGATACAAGAATTAGAAGTGCGTGTAATTCAGATTCTTAGATTCCATTGCACTTTGTTACATACCTACACGACGACCTAATAAAAACGTGTTAATTAGGTAGGATCCAAAGATCAGGGGAGAACTAAGAGCAAGTGTATTGTCGATGATACTGAATAAACATTTTTTCTTTCTTTCTTTCTTTCAATTACTTAGAGGAAAAATATGCGAACATCACAGACAAAACAGAACAAAACATTGTTCTCGGCTTAGCTTTGCCTTAAAAAAAAAACAAAATAAATAATCCCAAATTCCCAATCCTCAACCCGTACAGCTTGGGGAGTGTAGGGTAGGCCAAATAAATGATCCATGCTTTTAGTAAATTGGAGGGTCGTGTCGAAACTAAATAACCTGAATCTGATGATGTTAATAAATAACTAATTAATATAGTTAGTATCTATATATATAAAAGAAAGTCGTGTTAGTTACTCCACTTATAACTCAAGAACGGCTGAACCGATTTAGCTGAAAATTGTCAGAGAGGTAGTTTAGAGCCAGGAGAAGGATATAGGATACTTTTTATCCCGTTCGAAATTAAAAAAAGTCTGCTTATTTATTGCCATTAAGGCGGAACAAAGTTCGCCGGGTCAGCTAGTATTATTATAATAAACACTGGATAGTTACATAACATGTTACAATAGATGAGTATCAAATAGTTTCAGGATTCCGCATCCAAAGAGTGCCAATAAATCCTTTTCACCGAACTGTGAAATTTCTAAAAACCGTATAAAATATGCCTATTCGTACTTAGCGTTAGATAATGACCGTAATAATTTTGAATAACATTTTTATAAATAAAATTACGTAATGTCTGTATTTTGTGTTTTAACTATCCGTAGCAGAAACGAATCGTTTTAATGCACATGAATAGGCTCGTGCCAAAATAAACACTTAGGTAGGTAAGTATTTAAATCACTATACTTAAAATATCACAATACATATTAAGTATGCATAATTGTTTACAAAGCAACTTATTATTTTTGTGGAAGAATTCAAAAGAATCAACTACTTATTTCCATAACCGAGGTTCTCCGATCTCTAAGCAAAATAATCAAAATCGGTTCAATACTCAATAGTTTATTTTGCTTAACCACATTAGCATTCACATTTTAGGTCTTACAATTTAGGCAGTTATACAATGTGGACCCAGTTAGAGCACAGCAACTTTAGGAAGGAGACAGAACGACGATCTTAATAGTTTCAAAAGAAATGTACACATTGAGTTTGGTGGAAATGTCATTATTAAACAATTCGATAATTATAAAATAAAGATAGAATTAATGAATTATTAAAATGGAAAAATATTGTTAAAATGTCATGCTAATTATTGTCAAGTGTTGAAATGTCAGGTTAAATATCAAGTGGTAAGCAGTTAGGTCCTACTAATTTATTATTCAGGTCAACATTAATAAAATAATAATAACCTAAAAATCCTTAAATGTCAAGAAATTTTCAAAATAAATATAAATAAATATGTGTATAAATTAAATAATGTCAAAATGTAAAATCATGTCAAAAATGTAAAATCATGTCAAAATGTTAAATCATGTCAAAAACTTATCGTCTAAAAATTCTTTCAAATTATAATAAGTTTTCTGATTAAGTATATTCCTTAATGTATTTTCAAATGTCTTGCTATTTGTTTCAGCTTTTAGGTGTTCAGGTAGGTGATTGTATATTTTTATTGACATAATAAGTGGCCATTTAGTGTGTAGTGTTAACTTGGATTGTGGTAATGCTAGGTTGTTCTTGTATCGTGTAGGGTAACGACGGTGTTTCAGACTGCTCGATACGACCAATATTAATAATCTTGACTGGAGGAGGGGGGGCGCGTTTCAAATAAGTTTGGGAAGCAATGGTTTAAACGGTGAGAAAATAATTATAGAAGAAATATTGATGCAGATGATGAATTACATAGTTCACCGGGTCAATGTATTCTATCCATACTACTAGCCTAAAGTCATTTATGGCAATAAGTAGCGCAAGCGCATCTGTAGTTACAACAGATGGCGGGAAGTCGCCAATTTTACAATCGCCGTCCACCATTGTGTTCAATTTTGCTCTACTATTTAAGACATGTTAAATTATTGACTCAGTGTGGGATCTTTTTAAATGAATTTGAATGAAATCATTGTGTATGTGCTCTATAGTTAACATAAAAACCTTTTTTCAATAGTTACTTAACTGTAGGTAACTAGGAACTGCCATCACAATGCTTAATTTCCTTCCTAGTGTAATTAGACCCAGTTCTTTGATCGTTAGTTAAAATTTCTTCTTCTTCTTCTTCAGTTCTTTGATCGTTAGTTAGTTAGTTAAAATAACCAATACCTAGTCAGATTTCGTTAGCAATGGTTTACTTACTTAAGAAAATATCAACTAATAACAGAAATTTGCACGAGTCCCCATAAGTACAAACTTCCATGTACCATTTATTTTTCACCCCAACAAGAGACGACTTTAATAGATTTTCTCTTAAAAATATCAATTAATAACGGATCGGTCCTAGGGTTCTCAGTTTGATTTAAAATTGGCACGAGTCGCCATACAAACTTCCACATCATTTTCAAACCAATAAGATACTCTCTCGAATTCCAACTTTTACAACCCTACTTATTATGACTTTTCTCAAATTCCAGTAAACCTGAGCATCCTCTGCACCGGCATGGGGCTGGCATGGCCTTCTCCAGTGCTGGTGATGCTGATGAATGAGACGGAGACAGTTCTGTCGCGACCCATCACCGAGGAGGAGGGCTCGTGGATTGTGTCCATTGGGTTTCTTGTAGGAATTTTCGGTGAGTAGACCAATACGGGACTATTCTCACCTCTCGTTCCCACCTCTGCAACTTCTGTGTAGCCAGGTTCTACAGTTTGACCACCAATAAGGAGTACATAAATCAGAATCAGTATCGTTCGTTTCAGCCAAATTAAATGACGTCCACTGCTGGACAAATAGACCTTCCCCAAGGATTTCCATCAACTGGCCCTGCGCTGCCCTCAGCCAGCTACTTCCCGCAGAAACAGTATTTTATCCAACTATCACTCGAGGTTTGTCCAAAAAGTATCATAACACCACTGTCAGTTCTTCAGCAAACCAAATTCCTTTTCCAGGCATCGCCATCCCTGTCTTTCTCGTGGACCGCATCGGCAGAAAGCGCTGCATTCTCCTCGCTGCGGCTCCAAAGCTAGCAGTGGGTCTGCTGCTGACGCTGGCCAGCGACGTATGGATGTTGCTGCTGGGACGATCGATCTGTGGAGTTTGCGACCTGCTGGTGTTCAGTGTTGTGCCAATGTACGCTGCTGAGATTGCCAGTGTGAGTATTATTAAACACAAAACGTCATCGTTTCAGCCTATGGCAGCCCACAGTAAGATATGTAAGCCAAGAAATGCCAGAAAGCGTCTTTTCATCTAGCGACTGCCAGATAACTTCTTTAACGCCATCACGATGAAATATTCTTGACTAAAAGCCAGATGACGGACGGATTTAGATTGGGATTGATTATAGCAATCCAGCGTAAGTCGTCGGTCCATAGAACACGAAGGCATCCTAACTACGTTTGCCATCTATCCGAGACATCATTTAATTTTACTTTCGCTTTCGATACTCCGTCAGATTATATGGCTGAGAGCTGACACATTACCTATGGGCTCCTTCTGTCTGACCAGCGTGGGAAGTGTAGGCCAAATTCTCCATTTGCCTCTGGTAAATTAGAGGCAAGTATTCCTGCAGTGGAGACTAAGCAAAGCTCTATCGTTTTTTTAAGCGCCATGGTCGCTCTACAAGCTTCAAAATAACAGTGATGTCACAGTACCAATTTTTCGTAATGTCACCCAGTTGAACAAAGTCTCTCTTTCTTCGAGCTTTTTTTTTCATAACGTTGCTCAATAGTATTCGTCATTTTCAGACCAAAGTCCGCGGCTCCCTGGGCACCATCCTGCAGATCATGTCTTCGCTCGGCATCGTCATCATGCTGTCCATAGGTCCCTACACCTCGTACGTCACTCTCAACACCATCTACACCTGCTTCACCGTGATCACCTTCGCCCCACTGCTGTTTCTGCCTGAGAGTCCTTACTACTTGTATTCGAAAGGTACAAATATATATTTTTGCTCTCATACTTTTTTTTACTAAATTGTGGAAAATCAATTTGTGGCTTAGTTCGTGAGAGATTATTTAGATATTTTATGATCAGTACTAATTTGTTTGAACTACGAAGATAACTTTCATAACAAATATTGCGTTTGAATCTTTATGCAGTCAAAGTATTAGGTATTGACCTAGGTAATTCATTAGCAATAATGTGAATAATTAATAGTGGAAGGTACCCAACGTGACTGTTACGTGTCCAAGTACTCATCGTAAGATCTATTACATACTTGTTTGTACTCATTAGTCACCTTATCTGCCCATTGAGAGTAATGGCTGAGCCAAAGTCACCTTAATGGTTTTTATCAGTACTTTACTGTTTTAGGAAGAAACGAGGAGGCCATCGAACTGCTGACCCATCTCCGGGGCTCGGAAGCTTTGGCCAAAGAGGAAATGAAGGAATACGCCCTCAGCCAGACTGATGAGAAAGTCAGCAAGAAAGACCTCTTCAAGAATCGAACATTTCTTAAGGCTCTTGGGATATCCACAGTCTTGGGGATGGGATCTCAACTGATTGGATTCAACGCAGTAACATTCTATCTTCAGACAGTTCTGAAGTCCACACAAACCAGTGTGGCTGAGGAGACAGCGTCAGTTGTGATAGGCTGTATACAGCTGTCTGCGAGTTTTGTGACCACGCTTATAACTGACAGGTTTGGCAGGAAACCGATCCTGTCAATCACGCTGGTTGGGATGACCTTTGGAATGGTAAGCACTTTTGAAGCTCATATTCATTATTTCAGCCACAGGACATCCACTGCTGAACATAGGCCTCCCCAATGATTTTCACATTGGAAGCGGCCTGCAAACCTTTAAGCTCATGTCTCTTATACAGTGTGTCCGGGCTTNCCTCCTTTTTTGAGTCGGTTAAAAAAAATAAATCCTTGTCATTTTGCGAGAAATGGGTCAAGAAGCCCCAGATTTGAAGAATTTCCATCTATAAAAAAATTGTCCATAGCTGGACGCCCTTAAAGTTTTAGCACTACGCCATGTCCGAACACATTGTATAAATAGCTGTTTTAGTTCAATAGTATAGATGACAAAATTGTAATTATTTGTCCATCAGACAGATAATAAGAAAATATTGGATACATTTTTTTTCATAATCTCAATATACTACTGTAATAAATTGTGTAAAGCAATCGTAATCATTTGACAGTTCATAACGTACGATTATTCTGTCAAACGCTTTGTACAACTGACTTTATCGTACGTTATGAACTGTCAAATGATTACCATTGCTTTACACAATTCCATCTCAGACTTGTTATTATTTGTCTGACGGAGTAAACAGAATTTCTATTTCATTGCCGAGTCATCGTCCCAATGAGGACTATCGTTTTTATACTTAACAGTTGGCACCCCTGGCGATTGACAGGACCTTACTCTACAGTGGCGCCATCTTGATGAGTGCAAATGCGATAGTCCTCCTACCACTGGTATGGCCACGCGCTCACCAGCTGGCGCCACTGTCTTCGCTACTAGCAAGTGACAGGACCTTACTCTACAGTGGCGCCAACTGGTGAGCGCTAAAACGATAGCCCTCATTGAGCTCTACTACCTTATTGTAAATGTTCCTAACTACTATCTATGTTGAGACCCGAAACTACATTAAAGGCATTACGGAGTTTCCCTGCTGATTGTTAGTAAGTACTGTACTGTATAATGTAATGTAATAACGTATAACATAATATGTCGCAGAGGAGTGGTGCGCGCAGCTGGGCCGCGGCTGGGCGGGCGCGAGCGAGCTGGCGGCGGCGGCGGGACTGCTGCGGGCGCACGTCGCGCACCGCCTCGCCGCGCTACTGCTGGCTGGTGAGCCGATGTCTTATTTTTTATTTTTTATTTATTTAATTTAATTACAAGGTTAGGCTTATAATCTAACATTTCTTATATCACTAAACATAAAAATGTTTGTTGTGACATTGCACATTCATCGCAATAACTTATAAGTATACAAATTTATATTATAGGAAGGCGGTAGGTATCAATAAATTTGCCAGCTGGAGGTGAGTCGCACGACGCGATACTACGTCGACTCGGGTCGAGCGTTCCGCTAGTTATTTTTTGCAACGTACCTACAGGGTGTCTTCATGTTTATGTAATACAAGTTATACTTGTTCCAAAGAAATATTATATATTTTTTTTATTTTATTTTAGTTAGTAAACTAGTATGACTCTGTGTAAGATGTGTAATTAAGTGCATAGTTTGGTCAGAGGAAAGTTTTGTTATAGTTTTAGTAATTTATATTAAGGTAGTTAAGGGTAAGTTTTATCATTTGATTGATTTATAGATTAGGTAGATTAATGAGTATTTAGATTAATGAGTATTTAGCAACACGACGGTATGTTGATTATAAATTATTATTATAAAAGAACTTCCTAAGTATAATTTTTATATTTTTAGTGTTTATTTTTTCTTTTATTTCAGTTGGCAGTAGATTAACCAGTCTCGGAACGATGTACTGAGTGGTTCTTGCACCGTAGGTATTTTTAGCAGATATAGTTGAGACCTTTTTATCTTTTACTTTTCTGGTTAGTTTATTATGTTTTATTGGCACGCGTAGTTCTTCTCGATNTAATAATACAATGCAAATAAAACATACCTTAACGACCTGGTTTTTCTTGTGTTGAAAAATAACTGAAAAAGAAATGAAAAAAGTCATGTTTTTTTCTAATTAAATCCATTCTTACTCCCTTAAAATGTATGAAACTTGTATCTGTTTTCTACTTTTGCTAATAGATAATTTTATTGGCTATCGCATGATATAAAATATTTGCTTATTAATGTTAAGCTACCCACGCTTTCACATGTTGTTGAAGGAAGAGGTGAAAACTAAAAATTAAAAACTTAAATCCTTGTAATTTTGCGATAAATGGGTCAAGCCCCAAATTTAAAGTATTTTTATCGATAAAATTGTCCCTAGATTTGGCCCATAAAGTTTGATCACTACATGCCCGGACACACTGTATATACAGGCATCACTGCAGTTTAGTGCTGGAGTCCAAGGAAGAAGAGAGAGTAGAATCACCTTAAAGAATTATCTTAAAGTACAATCACCCTCTTTTTGCATCCACCCGATAGCACATTTGTAAAGATCGTCGGTCTAACGAGTCAATTGGCGTCTTAAATTTACGTTTACCGTGTTGTGGTTTCTATTCGAGAACTTGTTTACCTTTTTGAATCTTCCGTCGGTACTATGACAGTACCATCATACATTTACTGTTCTTGTCTCGATTAATACTTTCGTTATGAATTGTGTTTAGTTCTGTGACTAACATCAGCTTACTAATATTTTGATTTGTTTTCAGGTGGGTCTTGGAGCATTCTTCAAACTACAGGAGAACGGCTATCCGATTTCAGGATTCTTGAATTACTTGCCTCTCATTTCCCTCATCCTGGTAGTTTTCTGCTACAGTGCAGGTTTGTGAACATTTTCTAATCTTAAAATATGGTTTAGCTCATAATTTAAAAGAAAGCCCGTGGGTTCCATTACATTCCCTACTAATGGAACGTTATAAGCATTCCGAAGGTATCTAAAACCCGGAATCCTTAACCACAAAGGAACTGGCTATCTCTAAAGCCTTGTATCTACTTTTGAGCATGCTCAGGTGAATGACCAGCTCATGTAGCCAAGCCGCTCAAGTGGAGACGGCTCAGTTAAGCCTGGACCTGAGTGCTCAGGCGTCTCCACTTTAATTAAGGTACCTACTCTGTGGACTCCACTAGAGCATGCTTAGGCGAATAAGTAGCTCATTTAAGTGGCTACAAGGCGTAACCTCTCGAACAGTAAACATAACCACCTTATAAAGCACCTTTAGGTATCTTTTAGTGATTAATCTTTTTGTTTTCGCAGGTATCGGTTCCCTAATTTGGGCGCTAACAGCCGAACTCTTCGACGGGCCAGCACGAGCTTACGGTCTCTGCATATCCTCAATCATGTCCATCGTGTTCGTATTCTTAACCACCAAATACTTCGCAATGGTCTCCACGGCCCTTGGACCACCCACCACGTATTGGCTCTTTAGCGTAAACTGCGTAATATTCTGCATTTTTATACTCTTCTGTGTCCCTGAGACTAAAGGCAAGACTTTTTCTGAGATTCAAGAAGAATTGGGCGCCAAAAAGAAGAAAAGTAAAGAGGGAGCGGAAAAAAATGGTACCAGTATTAATGCTAATGTATAGAAAGATAGTATTTTGTATGAAATGTGATATTGCTAAGTACTAAGTTGTTTTGTATAAATGATAATTAATATTATGATTAAGATAAGTGACTATTATAATAATTATTTCTATGATAATTATTAATGAATTATAATAAAAGTCTGATTATTATACGGTGTTTTTTGGCTGTTTAATGTGTTACTAAATTGAGACGAGATAATAAATTTTCTGAGAATACATTGGAGAACTTCAGTAGAAGACGTTTCAAAAGCAACACTGACAAATCAAAAGTGGCATGGTACTCATACATCACAGGATAACGTGCCACCCTGAGCAGATTAGGTAACTCTTCTACATGTATTTCCTGAAGCAGATGGAATCTCTATTACAAATCATAGCAACCGGTTGCTAATATTGTACAATAACAACCTGACTGCCACGCTAAAAAATTTATTTATTTATTTATTTATTTAATTTAATTACAAGGTTAGGCTTATAATCTAACATTTCTTATATCACTAAACATAAAAATGTTTGTTGTGACATTGCACATTCATCGCAATAGCTTATAAGTATAAAAAATTTATATTATAGGAAGGCGGTAGGTATCAATAAATTTGCCAGCTGGAGGTGAGTCGCACGACGCGATACTACGTCGACTCGGGTCGAGCGTTCCGCTATTTATTTTTTTGCAACGTACCTACAACAGGGTGTCTTCATGTTTATGTAATACAAGTTATACTTGTTCCTAAGAAATATATATTTTTTTATTTTATTTTAGTTAGTAAACTAGTATGACTCTGTGTACGATGTGTAATAAGTGCATAGTTTGGTCAGTAAAGGAAAGTTTTGTTATAGTTTTAGTAATTTATATTAAGGTAGTTAAGGGTAAGTTTTATCATTGTGTTATGTTATTTGTAGTTCAATTAATATTTAATAAAAATGATAGCGCCGCATTCAATTCTTACATAATTATTTCCTCACACCACACGACCTCATAAAGGTAGCTTAGTTGGAAGGCGCTGGATGCAAGCCGCTACCAACCGGGCGATGAGGAAATCATTGGGGGAGGCCTATGTTCAGCAGTAGACGTCCTGTCGTGGCTGAAATGATGATGATGATAATTCAATGGACAACACGCATAAGTTGTAATATTAAGTTAAATTATGACTTAATTTAAAGTTTAGATCACACACATTACACTAGTTTTTGTTTCACCTCAATCCATCCAGTATTACCGAAGATAGAGCCTCGAGAAGATTACGGACTTTTTAAAATTTTCAAAAATTTCCAATATTCGCGCGTGACGTCACAACATGATTTTGCAGCCCCCGCACGTTAACCCATTTACCACTTTTTGTCTTTTTCCAACTAAAATAAAATTTTACCTAACTGACAACTGTTATTNTATATTGTTCTGTTAGCAAGCTATAGTATACTTTTTGATGTACTGGTATTATTCTACAGTATTTAAAGAGTTCGTGATAATTATCTGCAAATAGGCGTTTAATGTTTTTAGGAACTATTAACTTTAAAAATCTGAGTTGTATGGAGTATATTTTGTCTAGGTATGTTTTATATGTACGTCCATAGCTTGTGATGCCATACGAGATAATTGATTCCACAAGACATAGGTACAGGTTTCTTAGAATTGTATACGGTATTTTATTCTTGATGTAATAGAATTTTGATAGGATAACTCTTAGTTTGTTTATTAAGGTTTCTATATGGCAGGCCCAGTTGAACCGTTAATAAAAATTGCTGACATGTTAGATATTAGACTACGATAATGAACCCATTAGCCTTAGAAATGTCTTAATAACGAATATTAATCAATTAATATAGTCGCTAATATTACCCGTAATACGTGCAGTCCTGTTGCTCTCACAGGCAATGCTTAGCTTATTGTGGGGGCCAGTCTATTTTTTTTTGTATTGTTTATTATAGCAATATATTTTTCATTTTTTACTTGTGATTGGGCGGCTCCTTCCATTAATCACAATCCCAAGGGAAACTTTTTTAAATTCATTTAGGCCCGATTCGACCAAACTTTTATCCGAGAATAACTCCTGGTATAACTGACACATTGACAGTTTCGGTATGGGAAATATGTCAAAACTGACGGTTTATTCTGAGACTAATATTTTAATCTTGTTTGGTCGAATCCACCCTTAGAGGTTTCAATTACTCTATTTACCAGGCTACTATCTTGTATCTATTATATCGGCAGTTGAGACATTAACCGGTACTTATACCTAACTTCCATCTTCCCCAGATCTTGGCAGAGTCCGAGGAAGCCCAGATATGCGTGCTCCGCAACGTGTGGGAACTTTGGCAACGTCACCCGCAAATGGTGTGCGTTCTTGTGGACAAGATGCTCAAGACACAAATCGTTGAATGCAGTGCGGTCGCCACGTGGCTGTTTTCTAAAGAAATGGCGTCGTATTTTACCCATGGATGCTTGTGGGAGGTGCTGCATCTGACCATCGATAAAATGAATAAACACGTCTCCAAGTTAAGTGAGTATATTATTGTAAACTTAGCCTCTAGACAGTGATTGCTCAAGACTCAGATCGTGGAGTGCAGCGCGGTCGCCAAGTGGCTGTTCTCTCAAGAAATGGCGTCGTATTTCACCCATGGATGCCTGTGGGAGGTGCTGCATTTGACTATTGACAAGATGACCAAGCACGTCTCTAAATTGAGTAAGTATATCACTGCAAACTTAGCATCTAGAGAGTGAGTGGACAAGATGCTCAAGACTCAAATCGTGGAATGCAACGCGGTTGCCACGTGGCTGTTCTCTAAAGAAATGGCGTCGTATTTCACGCACGGATGCCTGTGGGAGGTGCTGCATTTAACCATTGACAAGATGAACAAGCACGTATCCAAATTGAGTAAGTTCACTGCTGAACATAGTTCCATTCCCCCTAGGATCTCACGTAGAATTTTGTCCAATGACCCCTAGCTACCCATCCTTATCGCTCGAGCGTAATTATATTGCTGTCGCGTCTGTGCGACTGGCACCCGCAGTGAGTGTGCGGGAGCGATAGCAACATATTTACGCGCGAGCGATAAGGATGGGTAGCTAGCTACCCATCCTTATCGCTCGCTCGCTCGCTCGCTTGCTTTTGTCCAAAGACCCCTAGGGGTCTTTGGACAAAATTCTACGTGCTTACGGACCAGACTATACACTGTGTGTGCTTGCATTCCAGAACGTTCGTTGCATTCGATTCCAGAACCTTGTAACTCCATTGGCCATCAGTTGCTTAATTAGCTGATGTCATTATTTTATGTTTAAACATTTGTTTCCAGGTGGCGAGTTGCAGGAAGCCAGAGAAGCATTGGCGAGGGCTGACTCCAGCAGTTCGGACTCGGAGGACGAGAGCGGCAGCAAGAAGAAGAAGGACCAGGACAAACCCACTGAAGAGGTAACAATAATATGCTCAATTTTATTCTACGAAATTTCGATTGCATACAGATTTGACTTTCAAAAGCATAGCGCAAAACTTATTAGCTCTCTATGGTAGTAGAGCGGTGCGGGAGAAGTGTGTTTTTGTATCGAAAATTAGTAATACTGCGATGCTTTGAATGTGCATATCGTGACAGCTTTTTTACTTTACATTTCGATTCTTGCTACCGTGCCATTATTGGAACAGATCTTTCTTTCTTTCTCTCTTTCTAATGTTCGAGTGCTATCGGTACACGCTAATCCTCCATGATTGCACATGTACACTACATGTAATTTTGCGACTGACGCTCGGATCAAACTCCCCGCAACCATATTGCACGGCACCAGTAAATAATATCTCGCTAATGTCCCCAGGCCGTGGAGCGTATGGAGGAGCGTCTAGAAGCCGCTCACATGGACCAGAAGCGGCTGTTCCTCATCGTGTTCCAGCGCTTCATCATGATCCTGTCGGAACATCTCGTGCGCTGCGACACCGACGCGCGCGACCCCGACACACACTGGTACCGCAGCACCGTGGGCCGCCTGCGACAGGTGTTCCTCGCGGTGAGTCCCGAGCCGTCCGTCCATCATGACCCTGGCGNAACTAAAATAAAATTTTACCTAACTGACAACTGTTATTAGTTGTCATCGTTCAATCACATTTCAAACTAGGCGCTATAAAAATAACCATTATTATGCCACCTATTGCCAATTTTGTGCACTATGAAGCCATTTTTACATTTATGCACTTAAATATAAATTTTCTGGAAAAATAACCAAGTTTGTGTCTCTGTGCTCAATAACGAGTAAATAGTCCAGTTATTTTGTTGTGAATTTTACTTGGAAAGTTTTCCGGAATTTTTGAAAATTGGTGAATAAATAGATTTCGCTATGTTCTTTCCGAATTTTGTGACCTCGTTTATAGCCGCGCGCGCGCCCGCCTTATTGAAAAAAAACCGCCTTAAAAAAGGTTTTTGACAACTACTTTTTTCATTTTATAATTTTCGGGACATAGACAAGCTAAGAAGCTTTGATAAATGTGATAAATTTCATGTAATGTAAGTTAAATAGATTTAGAGTTGTGAAACAGTCAAATTAATGTACCTGCTAAATTGCGAGTTCTTTTTTCTTTGATCATGGCAAGACACGCTGAATGCACACGTAAGAATGTTGGTGGGTTGATACCTGAACTAGGAAGATTCCTGTGTCTCAGGTTTGTTACTCTTTCACGCAAAAAGTACTCAACGGATTTTGTTGAAACTGTACAATATTATTGTTTGTAACCCAGATTAACATATAGGCTATAATTTATGTCGATCTGTGACACTAAATTTCACGCGGGTGAAGCCGCAGGCAAAAGCTAGTCGTGAAATAAATAAGAAAGTTTAAGGTTCTGAAACGTGGTCGCTTACTATGGGCCTCATTAGAAGGCTCAAGGTCACCCAAAGGGTAATGGAGCGGGCTATGCTCGGGGTTTCCCTGCGTGATCGATTCGGAAATGAGGAGATCCGCAGGAGAACCAAAGTGACCGACATAGCACGCAGAATTGCTAAAATCAAGTGGCAGTGGGCGGGACACATAGCTCGTAGAGACGATGGCCATTGGGGCAGAAAATTTCTTGAGTGGCGACCACGGGCTGGAAGACGTAGCGTGGGCAGGCCTCCTACTAGGTGGACCGACGATCTGGTAAAGGTCGCGGGAAAAACCTGAATGCGGGCAGCGCATGACTGTTCATTATGAAAAACCTATGGAAAACCCAAAGGCCTCTCGCCTTTGTCCAGCAGTGAACGTCATTTGGAACGACGAAATAGGAAAGAATGTAACTATCAAAAATCTTCTCTAAGGCAGCATTTTTCCAATTTCGCAACGAGCGCGGCAATCACACTTAACTAACAGACTAACAGAGAGCATAGCGAAATCTATTTTAATCACCAATTTTCAAAACTCACGGAACACTTTCCAGGTAACCACGTTAATTTGTACCAAACGACTGGACTATAATTAATTTGATATAAAAAAGAAACTTCCATACAACGGTCATCGAAGTGAAACTTGCTTCCAAACAGCGACATCGGTGAATAAATTCAAATACTTTTTAACTACCCTAAAACGCTCTAGATGTCGCTGCTCCTGTTTCCTTCATATTTTCATTTTTTTCTTAATTAAAATATATTTGAGAATATTGTTAATTACAATGTGAAAACTTTTTTTAAATGAAATTAATTTGTTTTAATTTAAAACTGAACATTGACATTTTTGTTATAATTTACATAATAGAGTAGTAGAAATTACTATTTAACATATGGCAACTTTGTTTTTCCTCCAAAATGGCCGGTGTTGTTTTTGTTAGGTTGAATTGAATGCATTATTGTTTTCTTAGCCATCGTTTATGAGTTCTGTGGCCCTATTAAAGTATTGAAGAGTCGAGTCAAATTCAAGTTCATTCCTTCGTACCTGCTGCTGTTCTGGTTCATCGGAGTTTTGTTCGTTCCTTCGTGAATCGCGAAGAAACTTTCTGTTATGTTCACAAGTGATCTGAGTTTTCTCAATGTGCTGTGTTCTGTGTTTAGTGTTGAAAACTTTGCGAAAAGACGCTTTTGGTGTATAATATTATGTGTGTTCATAAATAAAGTAAAATTATTAAATTCAAAAGTTTTTGTTTACTTATTTGCATTTCCATGTGCAATGTAGAATTTTTCCAAATACATTGTTTTGAAAATACGTACACCATAAAGATAAATATTTTCAAAATAATGGATTTGAAAAAATTCTACATTGTACATCATAAAAACAATAATTCTTTGAAGGTTATGAGGGCCTATGTGTGCGTGAACTGTGTGTATGTGTGCGTGGACTTTATGTATGTATGTGTGCGTGTACTATGTATGTATGTGAGCGTTACGTACGTAGGTTAAGTACAGGGAATTTAACACCAGGCTGTCAATTAGTAGGCTCAAAAATTTGACAGAGAGGGTTCTCTATTTCCTATGTATTACTTTTCTCTATGGTAGCTGTCAACTATACGTCAAAGTCCAGTCCAGTCACTTTTTTTTCAATCGTAGATTCATGGCTTGAATATCGTACATTAGCCCATAATTTAATTTGGGTAGTATTTAAACGAGTGACTGTAAATTTATGTTGTAAGTGTCAAAAATAATTAATGTGGGCTAAAGAATTACTAAGTGAGCGACTGAGTGCGAGTGACGTAAAATCAAAAGAATAGCAACTTACAAAAAAAAATGAGTTCCTTAAATAGTCCAGTAGAATTAGCTTTTAAATCGGAAATAATTCCTACAAAAGATTTTATTGTTTTAATGGCTTCATTGGTTGCCCATTAAGACTCTCCTAAGTTTTCGACTTCGACGGAGTTGTGCTTAAGTGGTGGGGGCCCCCGAAAGAGGCATTTTTTCGGTTTTCCGGTTATACCGCATAAAGGACTTACNATCCTGGCCGAGCTAGGGTGTAATGCCGGCTCCACATGTTGACCCCAACGTTTGTGCCATTCGTCTCAAAATATGTAGTACAGGCACCAATGTAAGGACAAGATAGTTTCTAGATCCACACGTTGGACGAGTGGCGTTGAGACTAACGTGGAGCCGGCCTAAGAAGCGTAACCTATCATTACTGGGGCACCTATCATTACTGGGCTTTACCTGCGTAGGTCCCATTCATTATCATCATCAGATCAACAAATGTTACTCTACTATCGTATAAATAGGCAGCCCATTATTTTTTTCGTCAGGAAATGCATGAAATTGCATACCCACTGGCCCGGGGGAACCAGTGGGTTATATGAGGCTCTCCCTGCCAGATGGGCAGGGCCTACTCACTAAAACCTAACGGTGTCCTCCCGAAGTATTTGGGACGGAGCTGCGAGTTATTGCCCGAACTAGTCGGCCTAGACATTCTTTCGCGGCTCCGCCCCAGACTGTGGCTCGCTCCGATAGAACAAGCGACGACTGGCTTCAGGAGAGTAGTACCACCCCTGTTCTTCGCTAACGGTGCGCGTGAACACATGCGCGCGCCGCCGCCACGGGTCCTCCTTTAGCGGCCACCAAACACCCCCGTGTCTAGTGGCCACCAAACACCCCCGTGTCTAGTGGCCGAGGACCCTTAAGAGGGGGCATGGAGATGGTAGTGTCTCCTGCGGTGTCCTGGACGTCGGCGACGGTTCGGTGGAGCGTCAGGCGAGGCCTCTCGCTCCCTCTCCGCCGCTTCTTTCTGCGACATGACCTCCTCACAGAAGTGGAGCACCGCATGCCATGCATCTGGGCTCTCTAGCATACGAGGCAGGATGGCCCGTAAGGAGAGATCTTGTCCTACCTGTTCCACGAGGATTTCGCGCTCTGCCACCCAAGCTTGGCACACTTCGAGTGTGTGCTGCGCGGAATCCTCGATGCCCTCTCGATAAATAGGCAGCCCAACGCTGACACCGTTGAGCCATTCTCGCCTTAATTTATATTATTAACAGGTGTGTATTTCGTCCGCAGCACCACGAGCAAGTGCAGAAGTACAGCAGTACCCTGGAGACGCTGCTGTTCACGCAGGACCTCGACCCTCACATCCTCGACGTGTTCCACCAGTTTGTTGCGCTCACCGCCTGAGACATCTCGCCGGACGGGGTGGGGTAGACAATGTAACGATCGCGTGGAACTGTCTAAAGAGATGTAATCATCATCATCAGTCATTATGTCTACTGCTGAACATAGGCCTCCCCCAATGATAACCAGATTGGCTGATTGGAAGCGGTCGGCATCCTGCTAACTTTATAAGGTCATCTATCCATCATAGCTGCGCTTGAAGGTACCTGGAATCCATTTCAGAATTTTGCTACCCCAAGCAGAAATGCCACGACACGCAATCAGCAAGTCTACTCTACAATATTTTTCTAACTAGGGGACTATTCTCACTTCTCGTTCCCACCACTGTAACACCTGTGACCCGCAATGAAATGAACCAGAAGGAAATATGAATGTCTAAAATCGAAAATACAGACGGAATTTTAGAGTGAGCGATGTCACTGTCATACTCACACACTGTTTTGGATAAATACTGAGTACTGATCAAATCTTGCATCAGTTATCACCTATTTTGGATCAAGAGCGAAGTTACATTGTCTGCGGAGATGTGTTGCCGAAAAATAGTATCGATGCATCGATTAGTCGGTCAAAAATGACAAACATAATTTTCGGCAACACAGAACTGAATGATATGCACGTATAGTGCTGCCACTATATTGCTGAATATCGGTAGTCTAATAATATGTTATGTGCATAGACAAAATTTAAGGTATTTATGGCAATATGTATTTGACAAGAATCATCCAACCTGGAGTTTGGATAGCATTACAGCCAGACAATGCGTTATTAGCAATAACTTATTACTTTGAAAGATTAACTTTATTTTAGGAACACTTGTATACAACAGAAGGTTAAAACATATGCATTTAATTATAACAGACATGCCTCCATCATCAAGGACTTGCTAAGATATTTTCAAGTTATCAACAATTTCAAGATTTTTATTTATGGAGTTCCTAAGAAAATATCAACAACTGTGGAGTTCAGTATCAAAAATGATAAACATAATTTAAGTTTCTAATTTAAGGATAGTTATATGCCCGCGTTTTATGTAAATAAACAATTGTGAGCTAAGTTTTTGTTTCTATTTAAAGCAGGTTCTCATTATTCAAATCCTATAACGTCGTTTAAACATACTGATTAAAATCGTTCTACTATCATTGAAGTTATCTTGACGATAACTGGAAACAGTTGGATCATAGTGACTCAAGTTAGTTATTTTCATGTTTATGGGTAGTAATTTAAAAAAGTTACAAAAAAATACCGCATTTTAATGCTATAGAAAAAAATCGTTCAGCGACAAAAATATTCAAGATTTAAATGCATAACGGTACAAGTGAAAATAGTATTGCTATTGGAAAATTATAAGAAAAGGGAAAAAATCGATTAGATATCAGTCTTTTAATGCTGCACCACAAAATCTTAATTTAACATCGTATCAGTTCAGGAACTTAAGCAGTTCCTCCACATCTTTCTTAGAACCCAGGTAGCATGGCGCGCGTTGGTGGATGGAAGTGGGCACTATATCCAGGATCGGGATGGTTCCGTTGCTGGCCAGACCACCGGCTTCGGTCACGATGAACGCCATGGGATTGCACTCGTAGAGCAGACGGAGCTGTGGAATATTATGGCAGATGTAAGTACGGTTTACGATTTTTATTTGAATTTGTAGTTTTTGTCTTGTATAAATGATTCTTCTAAACCATTTTCGGCAATACTCGTAGTTACCAGCTGCATGACATTTTAAATATTGCAGTTGTAATATGGCAATACGGACTAGGTGATGCGGGTTGCCATATTACTGTATTTTATATGTATTTATTTTATGTTATTATTTACAACAACAACGTTTACAACGTTGGTCTACTTTACTATAGGCACACTGCACAACAATACAAAAGTATCAAAGGCAGACTTAACCCCATCAGCATTCTCTTCAAGGCTATTTATTGGTCTGATGAAAATATTTTTTTAAATGGTGACAGAGGTTTCCTTTGATTCCCAAAATCCATACCTTTCCATTAGGTGCGGACTTAGTGGCGGGGTACATGAAGATGCCGCCATACTTGATGGTGCGGTGCACGTCTGCCACCATGGAGCCCACATAACGCGCGCCGTATGCTTTGCCTGTAGATGGCTGTTTCTTCTCTTGTACGTACTTCTTGAGCCCGTCAGCCCACTCTGCCGCGTAGCCTGGGGCAGAAGAAATTGCAGCGTTAGGAATGCGTGGTCTGGTTAAATTAATAGATATGATAGTAACGTTCCTAGAGAGACAAGGTTAATATAAACGAGCAAGATAAGATATCGATACCTCTGGGCTCAAAGGTCGTAAAGGACAAAGTACGACTTTTCAGGAGAAGCAAAAAACGATTTTTTATTTTTTTATTCGACGATAACTTTTTTGTTTTTTGAGCTATTAAATTATGACTTATGAAGAAAGTGCTTAGAATTCACAGCATTTTCCGAATAGGTATTGAAAAACTGGACTAGAGCTGTATTTACTGAGATAGATTTCCTTTACGCCCTCAAAATTTCAATAAAAAGACCTTTACGCCCCTCAAATATTCGTCCTAGGCAAGTTACTCAGGACGTAAGTCTATTTTTATTTCACAAAACTACAAAACTAAGGTAATAAATGACAATTTACATAGTTTTGTAGGTTTTCATGGGTCGTAACGGGACACCCAGGTAAGGTATTATGAAAGGGTAAATTGATGATTTAGCTTAAATATTTAATATTTTATGGTATTTCATATGTAATATACCATTTCTTCACATATTTTTAATGAATTATGGTCTTTTAAATGAAATAAAATGATTTTCCGTAGCTTCATAATTTAATGCACACAATTTATGAAACTATATAAGTAGAAGTTTTGATATCTTCGAACTAGAAGAAACTATTTCCGATATAAAAGCTAATTTAGAAAATAAATATTTTGATGCTTTCAAATAAAACTTCATAAATGTCTACTTTATAGGAAAAACCGAAACCAAATTAATTTTATTTATTTATTTAATCATTATTATTGTTTCGAAAAACTACAAATAGCGGATTTCATTCCATAGGGCAGTCTGTCCACCAGTTGACCTTATGATAATGCAGATAGAATAGAATTATTAAGGACAAACGAAACCAAACTATATTAATTATTTATTATATTATTTAATAAGAATTTAGAATAATTATTATTCTAAATTCTAAATAAATTAAACATAATTAATTCATAGTAGCTTAAAATTATGTCATTGTACCTACTTGGTATAAAAGTAGAAAAGTTAGGTAAGTAAGATTAAAAGTAGGAAGATTTTTATTCCAGTAAAGTACATCCACTTACTTTACTCCTACATAATACCGTTTTTAAAAGCCAATTATTTTTAATATAAAAATATAACTTCGAAAAAAACTGCATTCACGCTTTCTAGTAGATTAAGTCTCAACATATATTTTCCCATGTTGTGTAAATATTTTTCCTACTAGTTATCCTTTATTAGCTGATCCAAATAACTTTTGAAACTATACTAATTTATTATAATTGTAACAGTCAAAACTCAAAAGTGGTTTTAACCAAGGGCGTTAGTCAAAATTACTAGGAAATCATAAAAAATAATTGTAAAGTGTAGTATTTGTGTGATTTGTGCATACAAAATAATGACACCTAAGGTACTACAGTAAGGTGACTTTTTTTTCATAATATTTTTAACAAATCTAGCTTTTTCATTTTTTCAATTTTTATGATGACTATCCTAACTTAATTAGGTAATACGTTATTTTATAGCATGTTTTTATTTTCTTAAATCATCTTTTAATAATTATCGTATACCTGACAAATACCTAGTTTCTTCAAATATGAGAAATAATAAAAAGCAACATTACTTTACCCAATGTGGGTAGATTTCATCATTTTATATGTACAAATCACATAAATGTTACACTCTAAAATAGTTTTATTATATATTTTTGATGATTTTTTAGGTTCTTTCATTTGTTCCAAACGCACATACTTAAATACTATAAGAAACGTCTATAAAATTTACCTTCACAGTTATTTTAATATCCTCACTGTGTAGATTTTTAAAATATTTGTTTAGATAATCTAAGGGCGTAAAGGACAAATTATTTAGACTTGGGTATGAAAATGTAAGGTTGTATAGGACAATAGATATACTACATGTACATTATACGCCCAAAAATTTGTGTTTACTTGTTCTTTACTACCATGGTAACTGCACTAAAAAATCAAATGGTATTTACATCCCAATTTTCACGATGAATTCTGTTTAGCTTATCAAATATGATGGGTCGTAAAGGCACTTTTTTTGGGAATTTCGACAAACTAAATATACAGATCGATAGAGAATTAAATTCTGAGTAAAACTGTATAAATAACTCATTTTCGGTATTTTGTCCTTTACGACCTTTGAGCCCAGAGGTATCGATATCGGTCAGTAAATTATGCAGTTATCTATGACAACTACAGTTAAAGGGGCGCGTCTTTAATTCTCGATAATAGGCTGGTTCAGGAGCTCGCTCTACATTTTGTATGGCAATAATTATAAAGCCTATAACGTCGATATTTTGCTTTTATGAGCGATTAAGGAACTTTGGATAGGCTATCGATACCAGCGATGGAAAATACCGTAAGCTCAGTGGTATTATAGTTTTATAGAGTTGCCAAAATGATTTTTTCCTCCTACCTTCATTCAAGGAGTAGATCTTCCCCTTCTCCGGTATCCTCATGTTGGGGTCCGTCAGTATGAACTCCCCAATAGAAGGGTCGTACATGAACCCGTTGACGCCCTTGCCCTTGCCCAGGGATAGCACCATCATGGTGGCAGAGCCGTAAAGCGCGTACCCTGCTGCTACCAGCTGGTTGCCGGGCTTCAGAGCGTCTGCTTCGGTCGGCTCGCCGTCCGATTTCTTTCTAATGGTTTATGGAAAAGGTTGAATAATAAAAATCAGCTTTTTAAACTTTGACATACAGGGGGACTCAAAATTAGCACGTCACACAGACCGAAGCCTGCGATGCATTTTAGGCCCATCTAATTCCAGTGTCAGCGTGGCATGCTAATTTCGGGACATCCTGTATATGTCAAGCCACCATTAGGACTTATCGTGGAATCTGCTGTATACGGCAGGTAATAAAACGTGATCTACTCGTTATTGTGTCTGCTAGAGAGAAACAAACAGTGACTTAGCGTCACTAATAAGCCAATGCGATTGATAAGCAGAAGGCGGCGAACTTGCGATGTTTACTTCTAGAGACTTCAGTTATCCATTGTAGGTCCGGGTCAATATACATCGTATGCTCGTAAACAGGTGTACCTTAGTTAATTTATACTTACTATAAAAATCGATAGTATGTTTTCTATAAGTTTTTTTTGTTCAGATTATGGCCATATTGATGAAATAACTCTACGACCATACCTAATTGAAGTGGGTTGTTAGTTAGTTACGTACTTGTAGATGGCGAAGATGGAGCCCACAGAGACCAGGCAGTCGATGTTGGAGGACCCGTCCAGCGGGTCGAAGCACACCACGTACTTGCCGCGTCTCTCTGTTTCTACCTGCAGATGCAGAACAAATTCTTAAAAAAGTTTCATGGCATTGTATAGGTACGTAAATCTCCAGGTTCTGTGCGTACGTAAACATGTCAAGAACCCTCATAATATTCGTATTCAAACACAGTGCGTTAAGTAGGTACGCCATAGTTAGGCATCATCTCTCACAGATTTACTTAGTTTCGAGATCGTTTTTCTACATCTCTCTTTGCCGATTAGTTTTTTCACTTTTTTTGTACTGATCTGTTGTGCAACTTGTATTCAGTTTTAAGAGGGGGTGGGGGGCGGTCATTAACTTCGTCAAAGGGGTGAGCGGACAAAGGTCTTAACTAACAAAACCTATGAGTGTTTGAAAATGTTAATCTTCTCATACCACATTTGAATCCTGAAATGTATGAATGCTTGTCAGATAACACCTTTGTTAAGGTTTGACACGTAACAAAATTGCGTGTTTTGAGCTCATTAGTCGATTTTATCATCACTTAAAACCTATGTCGATTCTTCAGTTTTGACAGATAACAACCTTTGTCCACTCACCCCTTCAATTGGAATAAACCATTTAGTTTGTTAACGTCTGTACCTGAATAACGGAGGAGTTCTCCTCAGAGACGAGGAGGCAGGTGGTGAAGGAGGACATGAGCATGTTGATGAAGAGGTCGTTGGAGAGCACGTCCAGCTTCTTGACCTCTTCGCCCTGCACGTTTGTGTTGCCTGAGATTCCATGTCTGGAATGGAACAATCATGTTAGGTACCTAACTTTTTAGTGAGTACATAAATATCTTTCCTTCTGTTAGAATACTAACTCAAATGTAATTTATGAAGGAAAGTTAACGATTTCCACGATTTCCACGTAACGATTTTGTATTTAAAACCTAACGGATTTTCCCGAAAGAGTCTCGTAGCTTATGATGAAAATAGACAATGCAAAAGAGCAAAAGGTGCCTCGCGATTCAGAACTTGACGAATAACTCAGCAGGAGTTTATTATGATTCGGGAAAAGACATCGATAAATGGTAGGTATATCAATTATCTTGATTGAATATAGCCATCGAATGTGTCTGGATCTTCAACTAGGAAACGATTCTGCGACTCATTACATTCAAGGTGATCGGGCACCACGCCACAAGTCATTGGACCTAAAAGGCCGAAGTAGATATAGTACCTACTTATTTACTTGTCTAGTTATTTTATTGTACTTACGTACCAAAATTAGGTTTTTGTAAATATTTACTGTATGAATGTAACAAGCGATGTATCATCATCATGACGCTTACGTGTGGTTATCGCAGTTAACCTTGTTTTTACAAGGTATTGAAAAGAAAAAATAATAGACAAAGTTCATAGCATGATGAATGTATTCGTAATGTGGAATCTTTTATGATTGTACATCTACCTACCCAGCTTATTATTCTGAGCTTAACTATACGGATATAGGTACTCTACTCTTGTATTGTAGACGTTGAAGCATTGAAGCTAGTTATCAAACTGTGCCTACACATTATTAATATGATAATGATAATAATAATTTACGCAAACATTCGCTCTTAATTATTAAGACGTTGCTATGCAGCAGTAAAGGCATAAATTATCGAAAGCATATTTACCTAAAATGTTTATGTTAATTACTTGTTTGACCTGTTATTTTGGTGATTTGGTTTGGCGACGTATAATACCTACCTACCTACCTACTATTTACGTAAACGGGGGTGTGTCGTGTTGCGTAGGTGTGGTGACGAAGCTAAACGATGGTATTCTTATCCAACTTTTAATAATAATCCTTACCAATTGTATCTATCAGATAATAAATTAAAGATAAAGTGTATGACTTGTCTTTGATTTAGCGCCTATTTTAAAATACTTACGTTGAAGGCAGACTGATGTAAGGTGCAGCATGTGTATAATGTAGTTAGGTAATCTGAATGGAAATTACTTGAACACCGTCATTTGAAACATAATAATGTCCTACGTTGTAGTACCTTTATAATCTCATAAATTGTGTAACACATACAACTAGCAAGATAATAACTCACAGTTTAGCGATGCCGGCTTTCCTAACAGCAGACTGTATGGCCTTCACGGCGGTCTGTATGGAGTTCAGAAGCTGCGTCAGGTCTCCAGTGGCGCTTGGTGCTGTTCTTTGTTGAGCCAGCACCCAGCGGGTGAGGGTCATCGCGTTGACATCGAAGGCCGGGCCTTGCTGGGACATGTTGACTGTGTAAATGAAGTATTCAAACAAGAATGACGGCGCTACGGCTCGGAGACGCCGGCGGACTGAAAGCTGTTGCTCTGTGCGAAGGTCAACCGATATTTTATGCGTAATACGCCTGGGGCTAGCGATGTATTTGTACTATTTGTACACTATGATAAGGAAAACACACGATTACTGCGGTGTGATTTAAGCAGTAAACGATTGATTTAAACGTAAAATCGTTTTAATATAAACTTATTTCAAACGTTTTTTTCTTTTAGTCTCTTTTCATTCTACACCTACGGTAGTACAAAATCGCTTTAAGCAGTACGTCTCTCAACATGCATGAGTAGTACCTACCCCAGTGCCGGATTTACAGTTTTGCCGCCTGTAGGCTAGGGTGGGGTTGGATCTTTATTTAACTTTTGTCTTCTGAAATCGAGTAAGTGTCATCTGAAACCTGCCGCCCCTAGGACGCTGCCGCCCCTAGGCCGAGGCCTATACGGCCTATTGACTAATCCAGGACTGACCTACCCAATGAAAAGATAGCCAAGTTCACATGTTAATGAATCAACATTCATTACAAAGACTTCGATTTTAAACGGACTTTTTAATAATAGTTAAAATCTAACTAGATTATTATTAGGTAGATACGGTACACCTAGCTAATATTTATCTGTCTCCTGGCCTACATCATCCTTACGTCTTGATAGTTGTTGTTTGTTGGAGGCTCGTTTGATAACGTAGTTTTTATCAAATGATGAAACAATAATGCTATTCTTGTAAATCAAAATAGCAGTTTCGTTTTATTAGATTAAATAAGTAGGTAAAGTAAGAAGTGTTAAATTTTGAAACGGCGAATATCTTATTTAAAGACTTCTCACTATTGTAGACGGGCACCTACATTCTAGGGCATAAAACCTACTAAGGTGAAAAAACATAATTTTCTTAACTGAATTCAATATGGCTATTTCGAAACGAGCGACCAAATGTAACTGTCGACAGCAGTGCAGCGGCTGCATGAAGTCCAGCAAGCCTAATAAGTGCTCCAAGGGTGCTCCAAGGGCTACTGGCCATAGTGGCCATGGGCGCTTGGAAGTCGTTCCATAGTAAACTTAAATCTTATTTGATCTTATAAAACCAGTAGGTAGTGCAGCTGCGGCCGACTTCCGTCATGCAACCGCTGAACGTGCTGTCGACAGTTGTATATGATCTTATTATATATTTGGTTTTACTGGCAATAAACGTTTTATTTATTACTAGCGGCCGCCCGCGACTTCGTACGCGTGGACCTCGTTTTACTCCATTAGGGGTGGAGTTTCGTAAAATCCGCCCTTAGCATCTATAGCGCATACATTTTTAATTTCAACTCTCTTACTTTAACCACATAGGACTTTCATAATATAAACTTCCAACCCTCCTTTTATCTCCTTAGCCCCCGTGGTTGATTTCTAATGATACATTTTCAGTATATGTACCACCACCACCATTTCAGCCATAGGACGTCCACTGCTGAACATAGGCGTCCCCCAATGCTTTCCATGTTGATCGATTGGAAGCGGCCTGCGTCCAGCGCTTCCCTGCTACCTTTACGATGTCGTCGGTCCACCTTGTAGGTGGAAGTCCCACGCTACGTTTTCCGGTACGCGGCCTCCATTCCAGAACCATTCTGTCCCATCGGCCATCAGTTCTGCGTACATCAATCGAGCTAGTAGGATTTATTTTATTATTCATCAATAATCAAATTCAGAACTTGAATATTCAACTGCAATGTTTGCTCATGAACGCTTCAAACTCGGTACTTCTTTCCCAATTCCATAAAATTCAACACTTAGAAAGTGACAAAAAAATTTAAAATAGGTAGTTGAAACAAACACACAGCTAATTTTCATAGTGGACTGTACTATGCGATAAACATGTCAGTCAATTTGACAACCTTTGTCGGAAACATTATTCAATGAAAATATTGTCCGAACCCTTAGTATTTCTCTTCGACAAATACTTTAACACATTGTAAACCACTTTTCTTTCACGACTATAAAAAGATTTTAGCAATTTAATTCACAAAATCAATTGCGCACATTTAAAATAAAGTTTGTTTACACTTTGACAGCAATAGACTGACATGCAAGGTGACATGACAATGAAGTTTTCAGTTACTGTTGCCATTAAAAGAAATTAGTACCATTAGTTTTCCGCAACATGGCGAGGGTTTTTATGTTCCTGGTCAGGCTATACATGTAATATTTAGTTACTAATTTACTAATGATGTCGATAGATGGCGTTTGACAGCTTTGCCTTCATGAATATTTACGTACCTCAAAATTTTTTGTCAGGCGCAAGAAGATTTTAAGTAATGACGATAGATGGCGCTTTTCCACGTCTTATGAAAATCCCAAATATTTTACGGGACCCTATTGTTTTCCAAAATAAAATTTAGCCTATGTTACTCGTGAGTTATGTAGCTTTCGAATGGTAAAAGAATTTTTAAAATCGGTCCAGTAGTTTTTGAGCCTATCCATTACAACTAAACAAACAAACAAAGTTTTCCTCTTTATAATATTAGTGTAGATATGGAGTCGCTTGGTTCGGAATAGCCAGCACCTGACAATCGGATGGTCATGGTCATGGTCATGGTAATAAAAAATATTTGCGCATAATCTGAGCATAAATATAATTATAGAAAATAAAAACATCTATGAGCATAGGATAAAAGTATTATTTAAGAATTCTTATTATTTGGGTACATTTTTGAGTAGAATTTAGAGTTATATTCTGAAGCAAATGAAATGTTCAATTACTTTTGGATTTAGCTTACCAAGCACATCACTATAAAGAAAAAAAATGTCCTGAGTTCTTTCTTGTCACTCGCTGTCAAATCTGTCAATGTCAAACTAGTAAATAATAAATATGGCACCCAAGCTGAAATTTGCGGAAGGTATTTTTTGCTGTTTTTTACAGTTTTCAGTTTGTTACTGCTATTTTTCTGCTACGAATTCATTGTAAATTTATTCGTTCTACCCTTATAACATAGAACATCTTTTTCAGGTGAAAAAGTACTGTGTTTCCACGGACCCCTGATTTACGAAGCAAAATGCCTCAAAAGCTCTGTAACAAAGGACAAGCACGTTCGGTATCTTATTCATTATGCAGGGTGGAACAAGAAGTAAGCATTTGTTATAAATTTTCCAAAGATATCGTAGAATAAGACCGTAACAATTTTAACTAACTCATAGGTTATGCCAGTTAACTTGGCCTCACAAACCCTATGTTACTGCCATTTTAAACAACAACCATCACTTTTAATTACAGCTGGGATGAGTGGGTTCCAGAAAGCAGAGTATTGAAGTACAATGAAGCCAATGTACAACGCCAGAAAGAAGTGCAGCGAGCTCATTCGGCACAGCCAGCCAAGACGAAGAAAAGTAACATACTTGTTATCTATACCATGATTTACGTATTCATGCATGACAATAATAGACTACTAACATAGATAAGTATGCAAAATGAGCATTAGACTGAAAACGCATTAATTAACTAATAGTATTACCATTAGCAAAGCATCTAATTAGTCTTAATGAGTCCATCATGTCAATAAAATCCTATAAGTTAGTGTTAGTTACTTGATAGTTTCCTCATATTGCATAGCATTCAGTCCTAATTAATGCAAGTGTTCTAGTTTGGTTTGGAGTTTAATATTGATTAACTATAATTATTAGCCTCCTTGTACCTTTGTGATGTTAATCTTCGTGTGTGCATGCTGCCCGCCAGCGCCAGCCAAAGGGCGGAAGTCAGAAGCCGCGGCCAGCGCCACCCCGGCTCGGGAGGAGTCTCGAGCTTCTACTCCTGCTGGTACGTATTAGAAATAGACAATAGCGTAACTAGTGTATTAAGTCTAAAAACTGGTAAATAGTTGTATGAGATTAGAGGTATTTGTCTTAGATTCATCCATGAGACTATAGTTTGAAAATACTTTTAAGTTATGATTTTGTTAACAATTAATCTTGTTTTAAATTAATTTCCTATGCCCAAATTATTATTCCCTTACTATTGATGTGAAATATTTGCACAGTTCAATCACAAATCAAATAACTTGTCATTCTAAATCTAAACTGTCCACCAAGCTTACCTTCATTAAAGTATAATTTTCGATGTTATATTTTTCAGGTAAAGAAGTTGAGACGACACCAACTCCTGCCAAGGCCACCAAGACTCAGAGCAAAGACACTCCTGCTGACTCCGGCTCTGATCAGCCTAAGTAAGTTCTAGATTTTGTTTTTCTATATGTTCTCATCTGTTGATCAATACAGTCCAGCAATCTCCATTCTAGTCTTATGTATGTGGAAGTGTTTGGTCTAATAAGACTTTATTTCATGCCTAAAAATAAATTGAGTTATTGACCTGAATAAAAATGTAAATAAAGAACTATCATTCATCATCATCTCAGCCATAGGACGTCCACTGCTGAACATAGGCCTCCCCCAATGCTTTCCAATACATGTTACCCAGTTGGTAGCGGCCTGCGTCCAGCGCCTTCCTGCTACCTTTATCCACCTTGTGGGTGGACGTCCCACGCTGCGTTTTCCGGTACGCTGCCTCCACTCCTATCTGCACTATCACTGCCAAATCTCAAATATTTTATTTGTTACATTCACAGGAAGAAACGTGGCCGCCTCGACTTGTCGATAGAATCAGAAGAGCAGTATCTAGCAAAGGTTGAGGTGAAAATCAAAATTCCGGAGGAGCTCAAGGTGTGGTTGGTGGATGACTGGGACGTCATCACAAGGCAGCAGAAGTTAGCCATACTCCCCGCAAAACTGACCGTAGAACAAATTGTGGACAATTATTTAGCTTTTAAGAAGTCTAGCAAATCTCATAATCAGGCTAAGGAGTCTGTGTTGCTGGACATAACTGAAGGCATAAAAGAATATTTTAATGCTACACTGGGGTCTCAACTTCTGTATAAGTTCGAGAGACCTCAATACAGTGAAATTTTGCAAGAGTACCCTGATACTCCTATGGCTCAGATATATGGGGCTATTCATCTGTTGAGGCTGTTTGCAAAAATGGGGCCAATGTTAGCTTACACTGCGTTGGACGAGAAGTCCTTACAACACGTGTTGACGCACATCCAAGACTTCCTAAAGTATGTGGTTACAAACCGCTCCACTCTTTTGAACCTGCAAGACTACGGTAATGCCACCCCTGAGTACCATAGAAAGATCCAATGACTATTTTTATGACATAAACTTAGTATAATTCCTTGACTCCTAGGAAACGTAGATTTTAAGTGATTTATCTCGTTTTAAGTTCCATTTGATGTGCATAACCACATAATAATATATGATAGAATAAAACCCTTTTTCCTAAATTTATAAGTTCACTTATAAATTTTGCTGCTGACTTATTCAGTCGAAGATGAAGACTATGCTTAATCGGACCTTAGTGTTGTAAGTTGTATGAATGTATAGTTTGATGTATGGAATAAAATGTTAATATTAAGTTTATTTTGTATTTTATTTATTCACTATAAAGGAAATCAAAATCAATTTGTTGGCAGTAAGCTATCTAGTTCCGAAATTAATTGCAATGCAAAATGATGTTTTTTTGGGAATTAATTACCGCCAACCATGGCTGGTCGCCTGGTGACGAAATATGAATATTGCCAACGTCCAGATCGTGTTCAATTAATTTTTAATCAAGCTATATCTGGAATCGGTTATGCTGGAGCATGTCAAGGGTGTAGTCGGTAGCATATGGCGGGTGTGAACCCGCGACCTCAGCGGATTAAGCGGTTAATTACGACATGTGCACCGAATGCCGCGCCGAGTGACTCATACGACGCAACGTCGCCGCGCAGGGTTGCTCATTTATTTATTTCAGCTAGAGTAGTTCATTGAAAAGTGGATGTTATTTGTACGAATCTGAATTTTGTATGAAGCTACTTCGCAATGTTAGGTCGACTCAAGCACAGGCAGATGCAATCTTCTTTTTCTTTAATTAAATGCAATCAAACCTCTACGGTTTATTTGTGCCAATGTCCCGTGAAAAAATGATATAACTCGATCAATAGATTATAGATATTTTTAGTTCTATTGTTTTTATGGATTCCGTGGAATCAAGTATTCCTGTAAGCAGGTTTCAAGTCCACACGACAACTCGCCGTCACTCGATGAAAGTCACACTTATCTCCAGCTTTTCAGCCTGTAACCGAACCTAGGACCCAGGGTTCATAGAAATCCACCGCTCCACTACCGGGTTTCCCTTCCTTTCTCTTAATCTCTTTCTCATTACTTTCGATAGTTTATTTAGTTAAGCTCATTTTTATCAGCCCTGCGCATTACTTTGCCTGCGCAAAAACAAGATAGCACCTAGATCCTTTTGGTAAATACGGTCAAGCACGATGATCGATCGCTTAACGATCCCTACGTACTTTGTAATCAATGCTCGGAACCGCTTATTATTGCAATCGAGGCTTTTGCAGCTTTTGATCATATTGCCGACTTTGTACTGTAATAGCCAGGTTTGTAAATGGCAAGAATTAAGCTCTACCTAAATATTATGTTAATAAAACGAAATTACTCAGATATAAGATTTTTTTTATGTTTTCTAGTTCTTAAACCACAGCTTTTAACTTAACTTTGGCACACAGTAAGTATTTTGGCATCTCAGAGTCAACTTAAGCCGGCCGGCCTTGGACAAGGACGCTTAGAAAAGTCGTGAATGCTTATCTTTTATATTTTTCTCAGTTTACAAGGTTCTTCAGCATATGGTTGCAGTGACAACATCTGTATTCATGATTCTTACCCTTAAATAGGCACACATTTATCATATTTTCCTGGGTTTTTATGAAGTCGTATATAGGTACAATGGGCCACAGTTCCAGCTACCCATTTCCGTTTTTCCTTTCGCTTTCATAAAATTATTTGTGACTAGCTTTCCGCCCGCAGCTTCGCCCGCGTGGATTTTTTCGGGTTTTTATATAACCTATGACATTCAGCAATAATGTGGCGTAATTTTTGAAATCGGTTCAGTAGATCTCGAGATTACCCCTTACAATTTAACAAATATACAAACACACAAACTTTACCTCTTTATAATATTAGTATATAGATAGAATGAGACGACATGACCGGAAATGGGTAGCTGGAACAGTGGTCCACTGTACCTAATCACCCAATGTTACCCAACCTAGCACTCAATTCGTGTGGGCGGTTATTGAAAACTTATGTCTAAGTATTTGATGAAACTTGGCATCAAAGCAAAAATGTTTGGCTGGATCTGTCTCAAAACAAATGGGCATGTTATCAGAAATGTAAGATTCGTTATTCCACATACTAGGTAGGTACATCTATTTATTTTGCGAATGGAGAAAAATATAACGACGTTCATAATCATTCTTAATTCATTTTTACAGTTACGTTAGAGTAAAAGTAAAATATTGAACTGAGTTCAAAGTGCGGTTGTATGCGGGTGGGCTGCTACCTGCTTAGGTAAGACTTATTATTTATGCGGAAGCTATGTAGCTATCTTGTAATCAAGCTTGATATTATCTACTCTATTTGTTTGTATTTTTATAAGGTATGGAGTAATGATGGTTGTCTACTGCGGGGAAATGAAAATGGTCCTGGGTTTGATTACACAATTTGGAAAATCTCGCGGTAAAAATGTTTTCAGTTTCGTCACATTAGAAACCACATAAGTAAACTCTGGGGAAAGCATTTACTTACGTGGCTTCGATGCTGATAGAGTCACGTAAAATAAAATAGATAAAACCACACGTGTTATAGTTCATAATTTCATAGTGACTTGATGAAGTATCGAGTGGTGCTCACCTACGCACTACATCGACGCATCTGATCACCGTAGAAATTCGTCGCCGTCTTCCATATCGCTGCGGACAGGTGTGCATTCACCTTAACTTGCACTTGATTGCAGTTGTGAAAACGCAATCAGGGTCTGCTAGTGCCTTATATGGCAGGAAATATGTCAGTGCGCGTAGTGGCAACGCGCAAGGTCGACGCCGCGACGACGCGGTCGCGACGGTAATGGACGAACACGATTGTTGCATTACATGTTTACGATGGATTTCTCCAATTTTAAATAACACATGTTCCGATATTTAAGGACAATGACCACGATCAGGCGTTGATTTTATAAAAAGAAATTAATTAATAATAAAAATTACGCAAACTAATTACTTAGATAAGTAAGTAATTAGTTATATCAAATGTGTAAATCAGTGTAAGTAGGTAATTTTTAAATGAAATATTACAAAATCAAGCGTTCGTGTAAGAAAGTAGATAGTAGGTAATAATAAAACTTTTCTTATACGAGTAATTAGGTACCTTTCAACGTCCGTAAATTTTGAAGTTTAATTCAATCTATATATATAAAAATGAAACCCGTTTCGCGTTGTCACGGCATCACGTGTGAACGGCTGAACCGATTTCGATAATTCTTTTTTTTAAATGTTTGTGGAAGTCCAAGGATGGTTCTTACGGAAAAAAATATTAAGAAAATCTCTACGCTAAGGCGGTACGAAGTTCGCCGGGTCAGCTAGTTTAATATATTTATTTAAGTGCATAACAAGAATTAACTTTGAGTACCTACCTACTTATCTTGAAATAATCTTTTGTATTCGAGAATTGCTATTAGATTCGGGCTTTTTCCCAAAGTAGGTAATGCCATGTTAGTCCAAATGCAACTTAGTACTTATTTATTTATTTTTAGTGTCCGACCGAAACTAGTTTTAGGACCGAAACCGAAACCGAAAACGAATTTCGGCAACGGTGTCTATTTCGGCCGAAACCGAAACCGAAACCAAAACTTCCTTACAAGGCTCAAATTTTGAGGGAAAAATAAAGAAAACGTTATTATAATCAGTCAGTCTTTATTGTTTTCTCTTTAAATTGCATTAAAATTGAACTTATAAAGCGCCTTTTTACTCTAAAAGGTATCAAATTATGTATTAAAAAAGAAAAAGAAGGAATTATAGTCTACATTTTCTTTAATTACTCGCAATATTCAGGACATCTACATAACCCGTCCCATGGTCGGGTTTTTACCTTAATAATAATTTCTCAAAACAAAATTGGTAGTACGTAAGTTAGTATCTACTGTACTTGTCACTTGGTGATAAATACTAAAATGAACTTTGAAACTCTGAATCCATAATATTATCACCATGAAATGCACTATAGTCATTACTAACTACCTAACTAATGTTTGTTTACGTAAAGCATTTGCGAACCAAAAAAAAAATTATAGGTTAGATTAAACTTGATTATACTTTTATCAGTCATCTATATGTTACTTGTAATAAATCTGTAGAGAGGTCAATTCTGTACATGAAATATATTTTCAAAATGAGGGGGTGATTAGTGATCAATACTGATGCCAAAAATGCAATCAGTAAAATTTTTGTCTGTCTGTCTGTCTGTATGTATGTTCCTTATAGAAACAAAAACTACTAGACGGATTTTAACGAAACTTGGTACAATTATTCTTCATACTCCTGGGCAGGTTATAGTATAGGTACTTCGGAATTCCCACGGGAACGGGAATTAGCGGGAAAATCCTTTTGTATGAAAAATCTAAGCTGCTTAAGTTAGACGCTTGAAATTTGGCATGCAGGTACCTTAGTAAACTTAAATCTTAGTTACAACAGGATATTGCAAAATTCCCACGGGAACTGGAGTTAGCGGGAAAAAAAATTTGTATGAAAAAATCTAAACCGCGTAAGATAGATGAAGGGGGTAAAACGGGATCTACGCGTACGAAGTCGCGGGCGGCCGCTAGTATTGAATATTTTTTTTGAAGTTTACTACCCGCTCTTATGTTATAACAACATAAAACGAGATAAAACTTACCAAATTCAGAATAAATCACTCAAAAACTCGCCACCACAACAAAACAAAACTACACTAAACTAACAAACAAACAAGCGAGCGAATCACGACATTGGCTCTGATCGGATTCATTCACTCATTAAACGCGCCGAACATGACCAATAACAGCACGGAAACTCCCGAATGCACATTCGGTTTCGGTCGTAGTTTCGGCAAGTTTGCCGCCGAAAACGAAACTAAACCGAAACTCGTGTTTTTACCGAAACTCAACCGAAAACGAAACCGAAACCGAACATTCGGTCGGACACTATTTATTTTATATTGTGTTACCTTACCTATGTTTCCAGCAAAGCGACATGATTACAAATAATGTAGCTACTACACAGCTGTGCCATATTTGGTTTAGTTTAGAATTATTTGTTGTCAAACATGACTAATTTCTGATCGGAAGAGAGAGTGAGTCACTGGCCAGTTTCATAACAGTTTCTTAGCTGATGAAGAATTATTTGTTAGTGTCCACTCTTGTAATGTAAGTTGTTGTATTGGAAGTTCAGTTTTAATATTAATACAAACATTTTTACTACGGGACCAATATTGAAAAGATAAAACCTAACAAAAACTTAACAGACTAAGGCTGGGTTGCACCATCTTCCTTTGACTTTTACAAACGTCAAAAATCTGTCAAACTCCATACAAAATACACCGGTTATCGTTATAATTACCGTTAAAGTTAGGTGGTGCAACTCAGCCTTAGTTCAACTTTTCGACATAAATTGCCTGCGAAAAAACTTTAAAAAACCCTTATCATAATCACAAAGTTGCTTAACTGAAGGTGAAGAGATTCCTTAATTAATGAAATAAAAGCACGTCTTCCTTGATAAGGGAAAGAGGAAAAAGCCTTCGCGAGGGTCGGCAGTGTAATGTGGTATGAGCTGCATAGCATATTGCTTCATGCATATTCACGTCGGGTGAATCAAGCAATAAAATGATTTACAGAATTTGCATCTTCGTAATGATTTAAAATCTTTTTAGGAAATCGATAAGATAACTGGATAAAAAGGCGTTTTCTAATCACATTACAGAATACCAAGCACAAGCACTCGTGGAGTAAAGAAACTAAAGTGAATTATTTCCATTCATCCCGCGATTAAATACTATCTTTAGAAAATTGATAGCACAAAACCTTTGACTTCTAATTGCATTGTTATAACGGCCACAAACACAATTTAAATATTTAATTATCTAGCTCTCTTCCGGGCAAATTAAAAAAAGCCCTGTTTTATAAGGATTGTATTTTTTTATCTATCACAGGAATTTAGTACGTAAATCCTTTTCAAGCTGTAAGCTCTTAGTGATAATCGGGCTTAATTCACACTTCTGTGCACTAAGTTGGATTAAGAACGCTTTATTCGAATTCCAAGAACATACAATAGTGTGTTACCCGCTCCAGTCAAGCGAGGCGACTCCTATTTTTCAAAGCATTTCGACAAAATTTAATTAACTTGCTAACGCTAAACGTTTGGATGTTCTGTCCCACTTTTCTTATATTTTTATGAACGAGAGCAATAAACACCTATTCATGCGGTAAAAGGCTTAGAAAGGCTTATTAAAAAGATTTATAATTTAAAAAATAAAAAAGATTCGATTATAAAAGCTAAGGATAAAGTGGAAAAACACGAATTTGAAGAATTGGGTTAACAACATTATGCCGACGTAGGTACTTATAAAAGTAAAAAAAAAAAACAGAAGCCTGGTTCATTTGGGTGAATATCCCAAACACGTTTTTTTACGCGGCGGAGCTGAGAATCGATGGGAGAAATGTAACTAGAGCGATGATTTTTTTTCTGTATATAGTTTATACAGCGTTTTACACGATAGCAAAGTCTTCAGGACAATAGGTAGTTATTTTATGTACTAAAAAAATTTTCAAAGACCCAAAATCTAATAGCGGTGGCGCGTCCTAACTCTATTTCTACTCATAAATTGTGTTATTCCTTCTTTCTCGGGGATTCTAGTAATTTAAAAATAGTATAGCCATAAAATACATTAAATAAGACTTCCAAATGATATGAAAGAAATGTGATATTTCATATTTTAAGTGTTTTAAATAGCCTTTCAAAACTGTCCCACGAAAAAAAGCAATTACAGTGGCTCAATTTCGACACTCTCTTACTTCTCCAAAGAATAGTTTTCTTTATAATTTGAATTTTGTAACAGTTTTTCAATTCCGGTGGCGCAATTTCGGTGGCTCCGGTGGCGAATCTATTGCCGGAATTGGTCTTATTGGCTCTGGAGCATTGGGCTATTACGACTCACGTGGGAAGATTTGATGCTTTTTTAGGGTCACAACACAGGCCTGAATATTGTTTTTAATTATAAACATCTTTACTGGATAATAATACTTAATTGATTACAAATAAATAAGTAATTTGAGACAATCATCCGTAACATTCCGAAGTCCGCTGTATAAATAAATTTCGGTGGATTGGTTCTTAAGTCTCTTGATAATTTCAAATTGACATATCTCGAGAAGTATTAATAATATTTTGATCTCTACCATGTCATTGAATAATACAAGTTATTTACTATTATTTCTGCCACAAATAAGTTTTGGAAAGTGGAAATTAAAATTCGCCACCGGAATTAGGCAAAAAACGAGTTTGTTGATATTCACCCATTTGCATTGCTATTATCGTTATAGCTGACTGATTGTAGGTAGATTAATTATTTAGAAGAATGTGCAGCTAAGCTTTACTCCAATTAATGAAGACTATTTTAATCTAAGAATCTATAAATAGATTAAACTGCGTAATTTGGATCCGAGAAGATGTTATTACTGGTTATAAAACTAGGTATAATGACTTGGCCCACGACTTGTTAGTTTTCCGTTCGCCAGTGCAGTGTAAACATTTCTTTCCTCCCAACTGGGGCACATAACATATTTAGAATCTTACAGCTGGAAGTATGATGACAATATGTTTTAGTTTTAGGTGGATAAAAATAGGAACAAGAAGAATGAAACGGTAAATAATGTTATCTAATAGCAGTTCCCATGATCTTGAAGGGAAAAATGTGGATTGAACAGCTATAAAAGAAAAGCGAGAAACGTAAAAGCAAATTCAGGAAAATACCTGCAATTTTCCCGTAATTTTACACGGAAGCGCACGGAACTTATACAATACAGTCAGATACTTAGCCATATGAAATAAGAAGATATTTTATTCAGAAATAATGAGTTTAATTATGTTTTATAATAAATTGTATTGTATGTATAATAATATTTGAGTAATTATTGGTATAGATGAAACAGTCTTAATAATTAAGTAGACGGACCAACAGTACCATTTTCATTGAAGACGCCAAGAATTTACGTAAGTAATAAAAGTATCAGAGACTGAAGATCCGATATACGAACGGATTCCATCAATGTAACGTAATATAAAAATACCGGGCAAGATTGTTGTGACGAAACGAGTTATTTGTACCGCGGCCGTGCGCCGGCGCACCGAAATAACCCGTGCTCTATGGCGCGCTGGACTTCCACCCTTCTTGTTGCATTCCCTGCGACGGCATCCCTTGATGTATGAGCTTTGATGTTCAATGAGATATCAATGACTTTACATTATTTCGCGTACAGTCACCAACTCAGCGACTATTCGTTTTATTGCAAAGTCGCACTTATAACAAAATAGCATAGTGCTTAGCTTTGTGCGGATTGAATAAGATTCACCGCAACTTACTGTTCAATGTAATACTGGTTTTGCGAAGGTATGCGTCTTCTTACAATGTAAATAAAAAGCTTTATTAAGATACAGCGGCCCGCCCCGGCTTCCCCGGGTTGAATACCCCAGTCCCTTCCTTCAGTATACCTCGCATAATTAAATCTATACCTAATACGGGTTTGAGCTTTTACTTCAAAACTTTCAGCTATAATTTTGCATATCGTGGTTTGCTTGTTGTCGGTACAGTTCATTGGAAAATACAAAGAGAACGGTGGCTACTTGAATTAGTGAACACTGAAGTTATTTTTGGAGTAGCACTTAACATGGTTACAAAAATCTGACTGAATATGTAATTAATATACATCTTTGCATTTTTACTAATGTAATTGATCAGATGCAGATTTTATCGTTGTTCGTACGATTCGTTTGCACTAAATGCATGTGTAATTAGGTGATATAAGTTTATTCGTGCGAACCGCTGTTATGCGAGTGTGATTGCATCGTGGGAGCGCGCGCCGGGCCACGGTATAATGCATTGAAACATTTTTTGAATCTCTTACCGATTCACACATCATGGGCTTAAATTATGAAATCGAAATTTTAATTTTATTACCATCCCCATTAGTGTGTTCGTAGTTCTTCATGGGAATTCTACTCCAATTACATCCAACTATGTAATGTATGTCTGTTGAGCTTAAAGTTTAATAATTTCAAACAATTTAATTAAGAAAGGTATCATTTATATTATACTAATTAGCAGGTTAGAGATAGACTTTTGGAAGAAAGTGAGAAGACTAAATATTCTAATTAGCTATCAATGTTTATATAAAACAGCGTACTTATTTTCAATGAGAACATTATTGGGCGTCCTGAAAACAATTAATTCTTTGGGAATAAAGGTATTGGTGCAAAAAGTAGAGCTTGTATAAAATGTATGTATACATTCCCTGTAAACTGTGTAAGTTACATAGTCTGCGAACTGAAAGAAACAATGTTGGCCTGCCAACTGCTACTGGGGCCAGTACCAGAGTGTATTTTACTTACTGTCAGTGACTACAATTCTATTTCGTCATCAGTCGATAATTCGATCGATATCACATTCGGATAACTACAGATGGCTGGCACAGCGCGGGTCACGTCGCAGCTGGGCAAGCAAACAACTCGACGTGACTATTTCTTATGTTTTTATCAGCATGAAGATGCCTTGATTAAGTACAGTCTTCAGCATATTACACTAATAACCTCTATTGAAAAATCGCACTTATTATAAGTGTATAAGATAGTGATAAAACAGTTTTTTAGTAAATTTTTTTCAACCAAACTGTACTATCCGATCAATCCATGCCATTTTAGATACTTGGAAAAACTTATCAATTTTTCAGGAAAACTAGACAAACAGTTTTTGATAAGTTTAATCTCCAACCATCCCAACTATCCCAACTAATATTATAAATGCGAAAGTAACTCTGTCTGTCTGTCTGTCTGTCTGTCTGTTACGCTTTCCCGCTTAAACCTCGCAACCGATTTTGATGAAATTTGGCATAGAGATAGTTTGAGTCCCGGGAAAGAACATAGGATAGTTTTTATCCCGGTTTTTGAAACAGGGACGCGCGCGATAAAGTTTTTCTGTGACAGACAAAATTCCACGCGGGCGAAGTCGCGGGCGGAAAGCTAGTCCTAGATATTTGGAAAAACTTATCAAAGTCTGGGTATTTCCACAAACCAAGAAGTAGTCAAATTCGAAAATTGCTTTAGTAAAAGCGCTTTTAAAAGCCTATTTACCGTAAATAAAACAACTTTTATGACTGTGGTAATTGGTAACCCTTCATGCTAGTGATATTTCCCAGCAGATCTTTAATACCTACTCGTATGTACAGGTACATTCATCATAAGATCAAAACTATGTGATAAGAGATATTTAATGTCCTTATTTCTGTTGTCCTGTCCATCTAAGGCGTTATTTACTGTAGTACAGCTCAGTCAATTCTGACTCGTATTGCTTGGGTAATTAGTCACCCGTTTGAGTGATTATTGCGCGAGTGATTATTGTACGAAGGTGAGGCACGATACTACTCCTTAAAAGTTAAAACTGGGTCAACTGTAAAATAAAACGCGACTCAACTTTGACTCATCGACTCATCGCCGAAGAATTTTCTTTCGAAATCAACTCATTTTTCCCGTTTTTACGTAAACTACAGTTACAGTTATTTATTACGTTTAACTTTTGTTCTAAGGAAAATAGCATTTGCGCAGTTAAAATTGTTGGAAACTGTGTAATTAGGTCACGATTGTAATTCAACCTAAACTTAAATTAACGTTTGATTATTTCTTATTATTGACCGAATTATTTTGATGATTCAGTTTTCAGAAGGCATATTTAGATATTCATAGAACCGAGTTTGCGTTTTGACATGATTGAAAAGTTTGCTAGTCCATGTCCATAATCTGAATTGTTTCACTTTCTTAACATTTCTTATCTTCTCTGCATTATATACCTATCGGTATTGGAATTGGAACGCGAATTCTTTTCCATACAAATTCTTTCCATGCAAATAAAGGAAACAGATAATGAGTGCAACATCCTCGTGCGTCATGCATTTGGGAGAAAGCGTTACGAATCGCCTTACGTTGGATCTTATTAAAATTCGCCAATCTGATTTAAATGTTTATTAATCTTTCGTTAGATTTGACAGATCATATTATCGTAATGTATGCAAATAAATTAAAAAGTGACTGTTTGTTACGTGTGGATACCTAATGCCTAAACAGCTGTTGTCTTGAGGATTATCTAAGCTATTCGCCAAAATATCTATTTATCACGAATAATTTATAAGTAAAAAAACCTTTTACACTTCTTCATAATTTTATGTTCTAGAGGAGTTATTTTTGTAAAATAATCGTGGGAATAAATATTGAATGACTAGTAGGTACATTAGTTTAATTAAACGTGATTTTGAAATTGAAATAAAAATTAAAATAACACAAATGAAAGTAACACTAGTGAAAAACAAGTATAACGCATAGTAATCTTAGTAAATAAAAAACAACATGGGCTATCGAATTATACTCGTAACATACTATAGTATCCATTAATCTTCACTGACTTATTGTATTATGTACTATTGTACATAGATCATAGATTACTGGCAACATGCGCGTACGCAAGCCAGCTGCGGCGTGCACTGCACTTGACCACGTTTTTTATTCTCATTCAAATCTAATCTTAACTTTACCTAACTACTGTTATTTTAGTCTATTTATAGGTTGAACATAGATGGAAGAACATAAGAGCTTTGTAGTTGAAAGCTTAGGCACAATCTCGTGTTTTATGTTACTTAGAAGCTTCTATAATATGAACTTTTAAAGCTCAGGAGACAGTCATGGAAGTTGTATGAAGTCAGGGATCAGTAACTTAGTAGATAAGTAGTCCCTAATAACAAAACTCCTAGATGAATTATTTTACTGTCCCACATTTGCTACCGGATTTCAGTTCCAGGAAACCAGTTTCTAGGTTCAATTCCCGCCTTAGGAAGTTCGTTTTTTTCAAGTTATTTATAATTTTCAAAATAGTTTAAGAACTTTCCTTTGCATCAGAAATACGATCACGATCTGAACTGTAGAGAGTCGAAAGGGGAATTAGGAAACAGAAAATCTTCGGATTGATTTTTCATCTTTTCCAATAGTTTTTATTTGCTGATGCTTTTATGAAAGTACAAGGATTTTCCGATGTCATTGAAGCATTCATGAGATCTCCTGTTATGTTGATGGTAGCCGTCTCAGGTCCCTCAAGGAGCCTTCTTCCCCATGGTTGGCGGCGCGGGGTGCGACGAGCGATCTCCTTAGCCGGCCGTAAGGCGACACCGCGCGATCTCCCGCGCAGCGCGCCAGTCGCACCACAGCACGCGTCGACTCGACATGTAAGTACGACCGCTCCGAGTGTCCCAGTGTATCAGTGAGAAGTGTTCTTTAACTCCAAGGTGCATTGGTATTAGCATACGAATACGGCTATTAATTAAGCGTCGCGGTAAGTAGGCTTGTGCAGTGGTTGCGGATTAACTGGAAGATTAAGGTTTAGTTTACGGAGTTTTTCTCAAAGTGTCACAGAAAATTGATCGCAATCACAATCGCATAGGTACATCACACTCGACACAATTATTCAAAAAGTTTAATTACTTTATCAACGAATTTCTTTTTAAATTACTTTAAGATTAAAGTAACTAACTTCTTTCATCAATCAAATTGTTTTACATCATCAAGTTTCGATCGACAATAATAGCAATTGATTTCTAATCGTTCCCATTTCTATTTTTGAATATCGCGGTGCTCGGTTACATTTTCGGGCCGCCAATAGAATCCATGTACGCCGAACAATTCCCGCGCTTTTGGCAGGCTGCCAGCGCCAGCCAATGGCGTTAGAGCGGGCGGGGGCGGCGCATGCGCGGTCTCACAACTTTCAGCTTTTCAGCAACGTTTATTATTAGACAGTTACTGGCCACCTCAATTATGCCTTGTTCTAATTTTTTTTTCGTAAAACTAGAGCTATGCAAACTTTTTTGTTTAAAAAAAATTTTATGACAATACGATGAGATAAAAATAACTGTTTTGATACTGGCAAGAGATTGATATTTCATTTAAAAAACATAATTTAATTGGTATTGTTCTTGTAAGCAACAACACACCAATTATAGCAATTAAAAAGCCATTTCAACAAAGCATGACAAAATAAATGTATCTTTCGCTTTTTACTGGAAATACCGGAAAATTGACACCTTGCAGCCATTACAAGCCGGTTGCCAAATTAAGCCAAGGTTATGACGAATTCTCCATTACCTACAATACTTGTTGCTTTACTTAAATGTCATTACTACACTCAGCTGTTTAACTATTTGGTTTAAAACAATTTCATAATTACTTACATCTTTTGATACTTGTATATTGTTAATCTAACGAGACAATACATATTAACCTTCGTAACTTCATTAAATTAATTAGATTTGAAAATAGATATTACAGCTACACTAGTAACACATTAATTAATTCCTAGACCCTAGATTGCTACGAAAATTCGTAGCACGTAGTTAGACCAGTTAGGACTTTAAAAAAAAAAAGCGTAAAATGTACGCTCTTTTTATAACCTTCATAAGTTGATCTTTAATAACCCTTCATCTACAGATTGACAGTTAACACTTTAACGTCTACGAAAGATGTTTACATCGTACATTTCACATTGACACCCGTTCGCCAATCGCTGGCGGGTGGCCAGACATTCGCCGAGTAACAATAGAACGACGCAGCCCTAATTAGTAGTACACAATGCACAATTTATAAGTAGTGAAGCCAATACATTTGATGAGCCACCAGTCCATAAACTAATTATAATGGCTAATCTCATTAATTACCTATTCTAAACGCAAGCAGAGCTTCTGTGACGACCAGTAAAATATGACAAATCAAATAAAAAAAAATACTTTTAAGTAGGTACTTAAAGCGTAGAACGAATTTGCGTAGATTTAATTTTTTGTAATAAAACTACGTTTCTGAATATAAAGGCAACAGTGTAGTTTATATCAGTAAAAAGTGAAACAATGTTTTCATTTAACATTTAACCCCAACAAACATTTAACTTTTTTGATAAGAGTTAACTTAAAGTAAATAACAACAAATTAGGTAAACAAGTAAATTAGTGTTTATTTTATTTGTTTCGTAACTTTCGTAGTCTCGTAGCAGAACGCGTTGAACTTTTTTACTCCCGAGTAAAAAAAGTTAATAAAAATAAGTAATTTCTACAGTAAAAAGTTTATTTTTGAATGATACCAATAACGCAATAACTTTACTTGTCATTTAGTTTCACTAAAGAGATTAAAAAGATTTTTGTGTTATTAAATATATTGAAAACATAGAAAATTACTCTTGCGCTATATTTCCGCATAACGTACTTTGTAAGTAGACAGCGATTACATGTATGTACATTAAAATACCTCATATAAATAAAGCGTGTTCAGATCATTCGTGGCATAACGTTACAATGAACACGGTATCATTATAATATCTGCATATCACAGGCATAATAAGAAAATAATGACTTTACTGAAGACGCGGTATTCGAGAAATGCATTCATATTTGCCCAGTTCTGCTGTGTGCATTCTGACGTCACGTCTGGGACGAGTCATTCACATTTTATTGTAATGCTGCGTTTACACTGCGCGGAAATTAGTCAAGTCAAAAAAACAGTGGAGTGGGGATGAATTATGAATGAATTTCATCCCCACTCCTCTGTTTTTTTGACTTCACTAGGCTAATTTCAGCATAGTGTAAAAGCAGCATAACGTGTGGTGTAGCTTTTATTAATTTTATGCGTTACATTGCAAAGAGAAGAAAATAAACGCAGTAGTGTAAACAATGTATCAAAACTGTACGCTTGTATTTATTCTGTGACTACGATTGCGGCTTTTGTAACGATTTTAGATTTTATAAGTAATGTGTGTATGTAGGTAAATCTATCAAAGTGTTGTTTGATAAATTAATAATTTCCTAGGAACTTGATTGTTTATGTTTGCTCCAAAAATGTGATTCTGAAATATTAAAATTGTTGTGGATTTAAAAGTATGCGTTTAATATTATGTAACTACAACTTAATTAGCAACAATTAAATATTTCATTTCATTAACTATATTATTATCATAAACAATGCAATCGGAAGTAATTAAACAATTTTGTTTTATTGTTTCTGCCTCAATTAATTGGTTACGACAATAAATCAGAATAACAAATTGTGTTAAAATAACCGAAGAAATTATGTTTGAACGGTCGGTTAATAAATCGTTGAAGTATAAAGGCTAAATGTCTTCTAAGAATATCGTAGTACGTAATTTCATGTAAAAAAAGCTAATATAGAACAAGACTATTCCCAATTAGTTAATTGTATTGACCAATAAAGTATTAAAAGTATTTTTGATTATGTACTTATCTTGCCTTATCACCGTTGCAACTCCATTAACAACTAGGCTAGGATCTATAGCTATTAATTAATTAATTAATTTATAGAAGCCAATAGCGACAGGTATGTACAGTCATATCCATGCTATGTAGTGAAAGTGAAAAAAGGCGCTTGAAAGTGCTGAAAACACGAAAATAACCAGAAAAAAGCAGGAGTTCAAAGGTTCAGACACATTATTCCAATCCGTCATAAAGCAATATGAAGAAATCCTAGTTTTATAAAGTCAAAGTGAGGGATAAATAAGCTTTCGTTTAAGATCGAGCTTCGTATAGCCTGTAAGGATGTTGAGAGGGATCCGACGTCATCGACCGCGTCCCTCTGAATTATCGCGAACTGTGACTCATGCACCGGAATGCTTTTCTTTTGAATCACGTATGCTCGGCATCCAAGGAATGTGTCATACTTTGTTGCTATGTAGTACCTACATAATATACCTTTACCTTTACTTATATCCGGGTATAAAATCGCGAAATAGAAATGGAAGAATAAAACTCCTCAAAATGAGACAAAACAAATTTTGATGATTTCAACGATTCTTAGGCCGGACGTCTAAACACTTATGATTTATAGCTAAATAGATAATGATTAATGTCATAATAAAATACGCACACTTATAAATAACGAAAATCACTTTCCTAATTTCCTGTACACTTTTTATAACTTCATGAATTTTATTACCTAAATAAAAATCATGAAGTTGAAAGAAGTGTAATAAAACAATTTGAACAAAAATGAAAACATCGAAATTAATGTTTCTTTTTACAAAGAATTATAAAACTGTTTGTGACTTGAGTGTTAATTGAATCGTCGTTTTTAACTTTTATCCGAGAATAACTCCCGGTATAACTGGCACATTGTCAGTGTCAGTATGGGAAATATGTCAAAACTGACGATTTATTCTGAGACTAGCGGCCGCCCGCGACTTCGTACGCGTGGATCTCGTTTTACCCCCCCTTCATCTATCTTACGCGGTTCAGATTTTTTCATACAAATGTTTTTTCCCGCTAACTCCCGTTCCCGTGGGAATTTTGCAATATCCTGTTGTAACTAAGCTTTAAGTTTACTAAGGTACCTGCATGCCAAAATTCAAGCGTCTAACTTAAGTGGTTTAGATTTTTCATACAAATGTTTTTTCCCGGTAACTCCCGTTTCCGTGGGAATTTTGCAATATCCTGTTGTAACTAAGCTTTAAGTTTACTGAGTTACCTGCATGCCAAATTTCAAGCGTCTAACTTAAGCGGTTTAGATTTTTCATACAAATGGATTTTCCCGCTGATTCCCGTTCCCCTGGGAATTCCTAAGTATCCTATAACCTGCCCAGGAGTATGAAGAATAATTGTACCAAGTTTCGTTAAAATCCGTCGAGTAGTTTTTGTTTCTATAAGGAACATACAGACAGACAGACAGACAGACAAAAATTTTACTGATTGCATTTTTGGCATCAGTATCGATCACTAATCACCCCCTGATAGTTATTTTGAAAATATATTTCATGTACAGAATTGACCTCTCTACAGATTTATTATAAGTATAGATTAATATTTACTCTTGTTTGGTCGAATCCACCCTAATTTGTCTAGTTTTCGTAACAAAAAATTTTCATAGCTTGTGTGTTTACCAGCAGTAACATAATCCCAACTAATATTATAAATGCGAAAGTAACTCTGTCTGTCTGTCTGTCTGTCTGTCTGTCTGTCTGTTACGCTTTCCCGCTTAAACCTCGCAACCGATTTTGATGAAATTTGGCATAGAGATAGTTTGAGTCCCGGGAAAGAACATAGGATAGTTTTTATCCCGGTTTTTGAAACAGGGACGCGCGCGATAAAGTTTTTCTGTGACAGACAAAATTCCACGCGGGCGAAGCCGCGGGCGGAAAGCTAGTAATTAGAATATATTTCCATAATGCTTCTGTATTGATACTCTACGAATGAGCGCACTCCATTACAAGGCGAGTGGCACAGACTGCTGTGTTGAGATTAAACCATTTGTTCCGGTTCGCGGTTGCTGGACCGTATGAGTATTGGTTTCACATAAATAAATGCTAATAACGTTATAACTGACAAAGCTTTACCAGCAAATACGAATGTAGCTTTATCTGGCAGTTTGTTATCGTTTTGGTAATTTGTCAGATAACTTTTGGTTCCAGTAGTGTACAACAATCGCACTGGCCGTCCAACTAGTTCCTTAAAGTAGAAAGGATTTTCCCGGAAAATGCCAAATAAAACAGCGACAGAAGACAGTTTTCAATACGGATCATGTTTAAAACAAATATTTTGACCTTTTCCTGTATGCTACCGTCTTGCTCCAATCCAACAGTTTAGTCATCAAATAATATAATTTATCTTCTGGCGTGACTTAGCCGACTAAAACTCGATTACCAAATTGATTGCAATTAGCGTGAACCATGTCAGGCCGCCTGTTGATGTGGAAAATGACCGGCAATGCGGGTCCTTAACCCTGAGACTGGCGATTAGAAAAACGATAATCGTTCGTTAGTCTGAACCGACTGTGAAACACTGCTGCAGCTGGTAGTTGATTTTACTAAAGTAAACAATCTAATTAATTATCTAACATTGGCAAATAATGCTATTGTTCTTGACGTTATTACTTATTACTTAAAATGAGTATTTATTGTAGGTAAACAAAGAGTTAATAACAGTCTCGGACTGCTTAATGATAAATGCTTTCAATAATTTAATTCTATTATATTGCATAATCCTTGTGGCGCTGACTGTACTCAGGTGAATTACTTTGTTTCTTTGCAAGAAATGGTTAGTTACGACCGAGCGCAAACTCTAACAATGCTGTCAAACGCGTGTTGCGATGATTAATGTCAAAGATTACACTCTTTGTTCTTTTGTTTGCTAATTTTGGGAGGATTACTCCGATTCACAAGTGAGATAGGCCGTTTTATAGACAATTGCGTTATGAACCTACGAATGGTCGGTTGTAATGGCTTGCTTAATCTCTCGGTCAGATCAATGCACCTTTAGTTCCATAAATAGTCTAATGCTGCACTCAGCCCGGATTCGGTGAGGCTAACTCAACAATTGTTTTGTATTGTAAACAGATCAGTCACGTAGCTCTGTTCAAAGCTATTTGAAGATTATCATAATCATCGCTGAGCCACATCAGTCCATTGATGGACACATGCAATTAGTTTATCCGTGCCACCTAGCTAGATCTTTTTTTTCAGTCGGAAAATCTTAAATTTACTTCAACCTGTAGAGTGTAGACAAGCTGTTGTTTTGCTTTAATACCAATGCACAAGGAGATATGTTTAAAACCACGATAATATATTGTATAACACGACGAGCCTAGTGAGATCTATCCTAACATCTGCCAATTTTCTTGCAGCTTTTTACACAAGGGAGTAACAAACACAAACCGCCAAAATGGACGCGATCAAGAAGAAGATGCAGGCGATGAAGCTGGAGAAGGACAACGCGCTTGACCGCGCCGCCATGTGCGAGCAGCAGGCCAAGGACGCCAACCTCCGTGCCGAGAAGGTAATAGATCGTGACCTATAAATAGCCGTAGCATTACTTTGAACCAAACTTCTTTGCTCCTTTAAGAAAAAAAACCTTTGTTATTTGTCTAGAAGCCTTCCTTTTCAGCCAGGAAAAAAATCTCACTTTTTCAAGAAGAAAAAAACACAAAAATTGCGATCTTAAAAAAGTAGCATTCTAAATGATAGAGGTTTCTATCATTTTTGAATTTTGAGAAAAAAATCCTGGCCGAAAAGGGTCGTCAAGCGAGATGAACGGAAAACAAAACATTTAAAATCATATGAACTGTAGTGAGCTTCATTTGTTTTATTCATTCGGTAACTATTGTAAAGTCGCAAAAGATGCCCAAAATATTGTTTGTTATCTTCAACGTCTAATTTAAGTATTGAAAAGTACCTATACATTTTATTTTTAATACTTATTAGTTAATTAGCTATGCAAGTAAATATTAGATAATACAGTACCTAGAAGCAGAAAGATAGTGCGGTTATTAAATACATAAGTAACGCCGCGGCGGTGTATGTAAATGCATCGAGGCCATGACAATGATGCCTGCGTCTGTGAGTAGAAACATTATAGTAACATAATAGCATAATTACCAACTTGATTTACTTAATATATTCGTTATTCATGAAAGTTACATAAAGTAAGTACTGCTTGAATACATTAATTTGCATTTGTTTTCTATTTTATTGAGATACTTTTAGATGACACATAAGATATAAACTTTACCTACATATTTAAATAATGACTAAAATATGCAGACTTTTTCTAAATCACACAATTTCGAATCACAGAATGCGTTAGATTGTGTCATAGATATCTACAAAATCACCACAGCAACCATAGTCCTATCCGATTCTCAGCCTAGGAAGAAAAATCCTTAGGCTATACCGAGCCATAAATTAATATACTCACGTATGTAAAACGTGGTAGGTACTGCAACTAATACAGATTGAGTTTACATCAGACAGATACACCTAGGTAATATTTTTGTATCCGGCACCTTTATAAATAGGTAATGGGGATGTTGCCTGGGTCAAAAAGCAAGATTTTAATTAGTCCGTCAGTTAACTTATCAAAAAATACTCTACATGTATTTTTCACTTTTTCAAACTAATGAAAATTTAAAGAGATAAAGCGCCCCAAAGTTCATAAGAAGAGGCCCGTGACGTCAACGCTTGCTTAAAAATGCCGCACGTTGTGACGTCGTGCGCAACTTCAACGCACCGTAACTATGTAATTATTTGTTAGATTGACAAATAAGAATATATGTGTCCAATATTTTTTGATATTAAACATTACGGACTAAAAAAATTCTTTTAGGCAACTAGCCTATTTTACTCAAAATACGTCTCTTACATTTTATTTCCCATGTAAAAGCTTGCAGTTACATAGGTTACGAGCTTTTAGCATTTCATCAACATCCTAGTTCTCTTCTGATTTGCATGGGTCTATTCGACCCACTATTTAACTATTTAACCCACTAAAGCGCGGAACCATCTTTCTGTCTGGATCTTCCAGGATTGGGACCCTGAACAACCAGATTCATAATCGTATCACAGTACAGGACATCCATTCCTGAACATAGAACTCCTCTGATGATTTCCAGATTGGCCGTGTGGTAGCAATCTGCAACCAAAGTGCGGAATCTTCCCTTTCTTCTTTCCTCCCAAACTATCAGGTCACTAACGTAATTTCTGTCTGCAGGCCGAGGAGGAGGCGAGACAGCTGCAAAAGAAGATCCAGACCATCGAGAACGACCTCGACCAGACCCAGGAGGGCCTCATGCAGGTCAACGCCAAGCTGGAGGAGAAGGAGAAGGCTCTTCAGAACGTGAGTACTTAGCACAGAATAATACCGAAGAAAAATTTAGCTTTATGGTGCAAGTACACTATGCGGGCTTACCAAGACAAAGCGCGAGCCCGCACACCGAAGTATGGGCGACACACGGATGGGGGAAGGAAAAAGTAACCGAGATTGTGTTTACACTATTACGTCTCGGTAAGTTTACCGCATAGTGTACTTACAGAGTGATAATGAAGAGACTTTAATGAAAAATCAACTTAAGATACTTGGAATCGTTGAATTTTTTATGAAGTTAATGATGAACTGAAATTAATTCTAGAATAGCTTGATTATCCCTTGCGGAAGTAATGAGGATGACGAGGATCTTGTAAACTTTTAAATAGTGTTGTTTACACGGATGAACTTTTTTAAAGAAAGATTTTATAGAAAACCTTGAAAAATGTGTCAGATTTTGGTTTAACTAGAAAATTGATTTACTAGGGATGAGTATCTTCCATATCATCTCTAGACCACAGATTAATTTATTAATCTAACATGATGTGCTCCACTTTTTACCTCTGTAACGTGATAGTAGAAACAAAAAATGATAGCGCCAATTAATTTACGGATGAAGTGATACGCTTTATTTAAGAAATTCTTTCATTTCCTGAAGCCAAATTATTTAATTGGGATTGTAACGTGTATGTAAGCAATGTCAAACTATGAGGAACTCATACATAACGGCTGTCAGAACCAATTATCGGGTTAGTAACTTTTTCATTACAACACGATGATAACTGTAAATTTTCACGCAAACAATAAATACATTATAGCCTGCCAAAAAATTGTAAGAAAAATAATCGGCAAAAATAAACAGTAAGTACAATCTTTAAGTCGTAAAAAACGCAGTGGTGTATAATGTTACGAGAGCTATCCGTATCGACCAGTTTATTCAGTTGTTATATGTATCACTGATTGCATCACAAAAGAATGTCCGTTCAGCGGTACATTGCGGACGAAATTAAATTGAAAATGTGTGTCAGTCTGTGCAGTTGCAACGAACACGCAACGCGCCAAGAGCCCTGACCCATTGGCATCATCGCGTTGTCGAAATATACTCAAAATTTTATCGATCCAATAATTAATTTGATGCATAATCGTTTGCATTTCCTCTGCTAAGTTAACATCTCGAGGTCAGTCGACGCGACATCGTGAGTGACTCGCCAGACGGAAATTTTCTCTCGATTAAAAATGACGTCATTGATAAAAAACAGGTAGGCCATGTGGGGTTCCCTACGTTTTATCGAAAGTCGTTTCATCGAAGGCCGTTTCATCGAAGCCGTTTCATCGATTGGTCATAATCTCGAACGTACGAAATATCGAATGCCGTATCATCGAATGGTCACATTATCGAATGGTCGAATCATCGAATGTCTTAGTGTCGAAAGGTTGTTTATTAAGTATCAAATATGGGAACATGGGAGGTGACGTTAGGCTGACTTGCACAATCTTACTTTAACTGTGACAAACTTCAAAAATCTGTCAAACTCTACACATAAAAAACCGGTTATCGTCATAGATACGGTCAAAGTTAGGTGGTCCAACTCAGCCTAAGTTAGTTTAAACCCAGCTTTTTTTCCGTAACTTAAAATATCCAACTATCAAGTTTAATGACTTGTGGTTAAGTATTAAGTTAAGTATCAAGAAAATGCGTTTTCAAACCACCAAAATAGTAAAAGAGCGGTAAAGTGATTTAAATTTAGAACGTCAAAGTTGGATTTCGCCGTATGGATGTTTTTTTTAAATTTAGCTTGTACTAAGGAACTAAGGCAAAGGCGTGAGTGCATCATATAGCCAGGTCTGGTGGCCGAACGCTATTATGTTATTCAATAGCTATTTTCACTTTATAAACTCATTTTTTTATATCTGTTACGGCTAAAGATAGTTGTGAACATAAACTTAAGATTAGCCGGCTAAACTTAAGTTTATCTTCGAGAAGCAGCTAAAGTTCGATAACATGTTAGTTTGCGTTGTAATATTCCATCTTTAGCCGGCTAATGTGCACATTAGCCAAAACGAAACGGCTAAAAATGTATTCGATGGGCGCGCCAGGCCGGCGGAGGGCTTGAGGGGGGAGGTGGGGAGACAACGCGCGCGCAGTTTTATTTTGTTTTATTTTATATTTTTAAATACCTACAGAAGATTAAATTGTAATGACCAAATGGTTCCATAATATTTAATTTTAATGATTAGGTAGATATTGTTTTAAGTGATTAATATTTTGTTATTGTAATAATTGTAATTTTGAATACCTACATAGGTACATAAAAGTATGTATAATGAAAGTGATTATTTTTTAACACGTTCCGCCGCGGTAACGGCATATAATTATATGTACAGTAAAAGTGGAATTCATTCATATTATGGCAGTACCTACGGGTCTCGCCGTTTTCACGAAAATCAATCTAAAAATCACTACGGCAACAACCGTCGATTTTACATTAGAGTTTCATAGAGAGCAGACTTGTTGTTGCAAAATATTGTGAACAACAGTACGGGTATAGGTGTATGAAACTTTGTATGAAGAATATTGTTAGTGTCATAGTGGACTGGAGCCAAAATAGTAAACATTATTACATTGTTTCCTTTTCCATTTCCTTCTAAATTTTTAGCCAAGGGCCTGCGGTTACACTTAAGTTTAGCCGGCTAAAGATAGAAGAAACTAACATTAACACCTCGTCGAAGATAAACTTAAGTTTAGCCGGCTAATCTTAAGTTTATGTTCACACCTATCTTTAGCCGTAACATATCGATGTCATGATCAACTCCCTTACTATTAAAAAGTTACACACTCGTTGAACAGTAGTTTAAAGTGACATTTCCATATTAAACGTCACTTTAAACAAGTGTTCAGCGAGTTACTAACTTTTATTAGTCAGTAGGTAACTCTTTAATATACGACCTTTCGACGCTAAGATATTCGATGATTCGACCATTCGATAATGTGACCATTCGATGATACGGCATTCGATATTTCGTACGTTCGAGATTATGACCAATCGATGAAACGGCTTCGATGAAACGACCTTCGATGAAACGACTTTCGATAAAACGTAGGGAACCCGGCCATGGTGCATGCAGTCAGCTCGGCGGAATCCCGCGCTGTGGGGCTGCGTTCCGGCGGTTATTTCGGGCGCTCGACACCTAATATGGGCCCGATGCCCAGTTTTTCGGTAAAAATAGACGTAGCACCCGCTTCGTTCGTCAGTTTGCGCGTGCTTTAACGTTTAGGAATTTTAGACTTAACTTCCCGGAAATTATTTTACATCCTATTCAAATTGATTTTATTACCGAACAAATGAAATCAAACTGCACGATTATTATTCTTTTATGAGTAAAAAAACTTGGAACAGTTTAAATTCAAATAAGGAAGACGTTTCGAATAGTTTGGACCGATTTAAAATTTCCCGCGTTGCTGGTAAACAAAAGCGAGTGACAGCGTCGGTAAAGCAGTTCGATAAAACAAAAGATGGCCGTTTCGGAGCGACTACAGCGCCAGTGTGTTGTTTGTTGGGGCTCGCGATCGTCAGTCAACATGGCCGCCGCCAGTGCGCGGCCGGACGGACCGCGCCGCGCGTAGAAATGTCCGCGTCCGCGCCCCACGCCCCCGGGCGCACCCCCGTGAGGCGCAGGGGGCACCAGCACCACCCGCGGCTGCGGGGCGACCGCCAGCCCGCCCCCAGCGCGCCCGCAAACTACGATCCGTCCAAACAAGTGACCTTAGACAATCAAACAGACGATGTTGTGCCTTGTGTCAATAGTGTTAGTGAATCTCAAGAAGTGACAAGGACGAATAGTGACGATGCACTTTCGAATCGAAATATTATCGAGGACTATGCGATTATTGACGATGAAATCGAGTTTGACAGTAGAATTACAGGCGTGGAATCTCGTGATAGCTCCGAAGACGATTTCTCGTTTAAAGATGAGCGGTCGGCGGGAGACGGCGCCGAAGTGACCGCTGTTGCCTGTGATAATTCTGATGACGACCCTGAAACAGCAGAACTTGCGAAACTTAGATGTACGAGCGAATGTACAGAAGTCTTAGCTGCAAGGGAAAACAGAAGGAGAAGAAGATGTGCAGATTACCCCGGTCTGGCGTTCGGCAGTTCAATTTTTTCGTCGGATACGATGATGAAATTTTCCATCATCAAAAATGAGTTGCAGAATATCAAGAACACGGCATTAAAAAGGGTAATGTCCTACGTTATTTCAGCAAATGTTTTGTTGTGTGTGTGAGGCAAGCGTGGGCCAAATGCGTACAGAACTATTTTTAATCCGGGAAAACGTCGATGTTGCTTCTTGGAGAGAGGCTTCTAGAGGCGATCTCGCGCGTGGCGATCAGCTGAGCCACTGACATTTCGTTTGACAATGTTTACTCGGTCGGTTGCCTTCATCGCCGCTAGATGTCGTTGTAATCGATGGTCGCACGTGGGACCCGCATGCCCTTCCCCTTTTCCCTTAGTGTAGACTTTTATATTCAAGCAATCATTGAACTTTGAATGCTGTCATAAAGTACGTTGTACCCATTTGGCTTATCCAGTCTAGCACTGGTAATTTCAAATAAGTTAGGTAGCTAAGAAAACTGTTAATCTCTTTTTAACCACGACTCTGAAAATCTTAATTAGTTATTAATCCGAAGATTATTAATCATAATTAGTCTTCATCCGCATCCAGATCTTTCAGATTTATCAACATTAATTGGATGGTTATATACAACTAAACATAATCAAATAGACTAAGCCAATGAATAAAATTATGAACTGTTTCTCAACTTACTATTTTTACGTAAATTTCTAGTTTCATAAAATGAGAAGATCAGGAAATATTTAACTTTATTATCAGTCTGTTTACTAAAACGGAGATAGGTACGCACGATTTCTAAAATATATTTATCTCAAACCATATCATAAGCATTTACAAATGTTTTGAAAGCTAGATAACAGGATGGTAAGATGTCACGAACAATAACGAAGCTGGAAAAATAGAGCATTAAAATATAATTTAGGTTTTTGTAGCCGTTAGATGTACGACGTATTTAGAATAATGTATGATAATTTCCACTTCGGCAATTCTGTTTTATGCAAATGAAAGAAATTAACCTGGTAGGTATTAAACGTGCATAAATTGCGAAATGGGCGCATTCAGTACCTACTGACTACCTACCAATCAGAACTTCACAAGTCTTACAACTTTCTAAATTATTCACGAATAAACATTAGTGATGCGCAAACGCGAAATTCCACAAAATTTTATATCGATTGTTCGATAACGCACGCAGTCTATTTGCTGTATCGTTATTTTTATTTATTTCATTGTTTTTTAATGAAGAATAAATCGTTTGATTAACTATATTACCTAGAGAATATTATTGAAATAAATACAAAATATCCACATCAATATTTATTTACTCGTGGACTTATTAACAATAAAATAGACTCGTTTACAAAAGCAAATTATGATTAGGAGAGGAAATACTGACGCAATGGTAAAGTTTCTCGTATTAGCAAACATTATGATTTATTCATAGGATTATGCATTTGTTTAAAGCGTTGTTTATTATGCACATGCAATTAAAACGTCTGTTTACGCACATGCGTGTAAAAATATTGTTATGATATTTTCGTTGCTACATGTATTTTTATGTAAAACGTAGAAGAATTAACTGCACAGTCAAATTATTTATTTTATTTATTTATTAAATACATATTATTATGTATATTTACCGTTACATCTTTGATTAAAATAACCACATTAATTCTAAAAAATAATTATGCGTTTTATTGGAGTCATTAATTTACTTGATACATTAACATGATGCTATTACATCGGTGTTCACCAAGTATAACTGCAGTTCTTCATTATTTACATTGTTTACACGCATATAATTCATTGTTTTAGATTTCTAGGATATTAGGTATGCAATTCGTAATCGTGTTTCCAGCAAAATTGGAATCGAATCAGTTGAAATCTAAAGTAGTACATGGTAGTACTTAAACAGTTGCATGTTACGGTTCTATGGTGTTAACTTCGCTTAATCTGAATACATTTTACAATGCTCATTATACGAAATTTCTAACAGACAGACTTCAAATTATCTTTTTATGCTCTAATTTTTCTGTTCAATTTTTGTTACGTCTACAAATGCGTCTACATGATCATGATACTAAGAAGATATACAGAACTACGTGTATCATTCTAAGAAAGTGATATAATTATTGTAATTGTCTTTACATAATTAATTAGGCTTTATTGTCAGACGAATTCACATTCTTTAAGACAATTATTATTTATTTATAAAAGTTAACACAAATTCGTGTTTGTAGTCATTAGGATAATGTGTAATTGTGCTATTTTGATTTGCTCTAATTTAATCGGGCATATATCCAATTATATTAATTTGAGCCATTGTAATACAACAGTGTTAGCACGTTCTATTTTTTTAATTATAACTTTATACGCGTTAATTACTTATTTAACGCGTACCATTTTTATGAAGTGTATGATAATAATGACAATATTTTGTTGCGTATTTAAATTTCGATTTATTGTTGACCCAACAATTGCATCATTGGTTTGTACTTTAAGTATCGATGATGCCCTTATAAGTACTGTTCACTTTAGCCAGCCTTTGGCTCTGATTAATGGACAACTGCCATATGGCTCACGTGATCGACAGTTGACCGACTTTCTATAAAATATAATAATAGCGTTAAGTCATCAACCTTATCTGAAGAAGCAAAGTTTATGTTAATACTATAAACATAAATAGTTGAACTTAATGATACAATAGCGATGTGCCCTTTTTCAAAAACAAATAAATCATCATTTATATCTTTAAGGAAGGTTGATGTTGGCTTGAATCCGGATATTCTTTAGTTAGAAAATAAGAATGCTTGATTTTTAATTACACTATTCTGTTCAAACAATAATTAAGTAGTCACTGACGCAGACTTAGCCATTTAATTCGTGTATTTGAATAAAAGCATCACAAGTGTGTTTGACCGGTGTGTCTGGAAAGAGCCAAGGTCAATAAAATTAACTTACCTATCCTATTTAACTGAATGCTCTAATATCTGACTCATTGTCGGATGTAAAGAGGTGGTTCGCCGATCACATTTCAATTTTATGCCTTTGTCATTATTTTTAATAAGAAATAAGTATTATATTGTTTTTAATAGAGTACAGGTTTTTAAAGACAGCTGCTATTAAATAATTTAGGATTCAATGTCATGTGATGTTTAAAAGCCGAATTATCATCGTAAACGGAAACAAATCCAAAAAAAATCCTTTAGAAACAGGATGTCTCTTAGAATTTTAAATATCACATTGTAAAAATATTCTATTTCTCATTTTTTCGGTTCAGTTCAGACTCACCAAACCTGAAATCTGTTTTACCGACTGCTTTTTGTAAATCTGCTTGGTCACATAACGGAATACTAAACAGTGGCATATTTTTACGATGACGTCATAAACATTTCGGCTGCTCGTGACAGAATGCTTTCGGCTGGGTGTAGTTTGGACGAGTTGGGTGTCTCTGCGATGTCGCCCATAATTTACAATTTCATAACTAGATGGCGCTGTTGTAACTTGCAATCTCATTAGAGAGCCCAACATGAATCATTCTTATTACTGGCACTTAAATAATTTCTTAAGCGTTTTCATAATATTGTTTCTACCATTGAAAAACATTATTAAAAGAAGAAAAATGAATCAATGAACACAATGTTACTATTTGTCCTATTTCATGAATAGCATTATTCTTGCAAGGTAATTTCCCACTATTCAAATTTACTCTTCAATAAAAGCCCTTCGCTACATTTTGATTCTCTACTTCCGTCGTTTTTTGTGTAAAGTCGTTCAACCGTATCACCCAGCCCATAATTTTGAGTTTTACTTGGTTTTGGCCCTGCGGGAAACAAGCAGTTTGGACTCAGCCTCAACAGGTGGAGCTGCTTGCTGCACGGTCGATTGTGCCTTTGTGAAATGACGTTTAGTCATTCGCTCATTTCGCTGTCAAAGTCTGTCAGTCTATGTGTGATTTCTGGGAATAATTGTTGTTTTTTAAATTAATTTAACTTGTTCCATTAAAGTTAGTGTGGATCAATTGTTATTCGTCGCACACAACGAGTGTGGCTAGTGTCGCCGCGGTTAAGTTGCAGCGTGTGATCGGCGGCCATTTTATTCGCCGGCTGTGTTCATTCGTGCCGAGCCCATCTCCGCGATACGGGGCAATAACGAGCGAGGCAGTCAGTTGGCATTTTCGCGAGTAGAGCGAAGGTGTCTCTAGTTTTTAGCTCATAAGTATTCAATTAAAACACAAAAGTGCATAAAAATGACGACAAATATGCAGCAAGGAACGATCCTGGACGTATTGAAGAAGAAAATGCGTCAGACAAAAGAGGAAATGGAGAAATATAAGGACGAGTGCGAGGAGTATCACAAACGATTACAAGTGGAAATAATGCGAAGAGAAGAAGTAAGAAAACGTGCTATTTAATTGTGATGTGTTCGGTGAAATTTCGGACAAAGTGCATTCAATTTTGTGTTAGAAACCAGTCATTTATAATATGGAAGTTATCACTAGTCTCGTACTATCTACCTATAGTGAGTAATGTCCGGCCATACTTAGGTGTGCAGGCAACGTACGCATGTTTGCTTCTCTTTCAGATTCATCTCGGTTCAATAGGAAAGAAAGAGATAGCGAACAATAATTCTTTTCATAGTGTATTTCTTTCGATTGGTGATTTTAGTATTGCTCCTAAAATGAGGATGGTTTACCGATCGAAGTTGTTTCGAGGTGTGAACGCTTTCGTGAAATTGGTGTTTTACATAATTATCCAGTACGTGGTCGGGTGCCGGTTTCTGTTACACGTAACAGGTTTGGTTGCGTTGGAGGTCGTATACCGGTCTATTGTGGCACATGTAGAGCGAGCCGTCTGGATTCGTAAAGTTCTAACACCCTCAATGCATTCCTGTTGTCGGACGTCCTCGAAGGACCGCTGGCGCCGCGAAGGCGTGTCCGGGCTCCTCGCCGTTATCGCCACATGACGTAACCCAATACGGCAGCATGCCCTTGCCGATTACAAACACCTATTGCTGCTAGTACTACCGAGCCTATTTACGTGCACACGGGAGGATAACATCTATTCCAATTAGCCATAATTACCACGGAGCACAAAATTACATGGCTACACGAGTTCTTTCCATTTTTAAAATCTTATCGGATTACTGTATCAAATGATAAGAAGACTCAAGATAATTCGGTCAGGCGAGTCAGACTTTAATTATTATGGTGAATCTACGATAATTGCAACCGAAAACGAACATAATATAGATTGAGCAGTTAAAGCAACCAAACGTGTCAAATTAATTTTTCGTGCACAAATCTATTTTTCTGCGCTCGTGGGCGTAAACAAACATTGACTCAAACTGTTTGCTGAACAAATAACGCTGACTTCGACTTTATTAAAAGATCTTATTAGATTTATAGCTAAAGTTTAAGAAACCAAAGAGTATCCACCTAAATAAGATACGTCATATAATTTGGAAAGGAATGCAAGTCATTAGAAACTGATAAACGAACAGGTCGAAATAATGACTTATTTCATTAAACGGCTTCATGCACCCATACAAGTACATTTAGTGAAACCGGTACGACGAAATTGTTGAATCATTATTATCAGTGCCATATACTTGAAATTGATAACTTTCTGTAAGCGAAAACATTTCATTTCGTATGACTTGTCTTCATTAATAACGATGATGTATTGAATAGAAAGGAATTTAGCCTCGGGTAGGTAGTTTTCAAGCATGCCATCCAAATTGAGTGACCCTTTGCGTGATTGGGTTGCGTTGCTATTGGACAGGCTATTGTACTGCGTCGCTCAATGGACACCACACAATGGTCCTGCACCGATCCCACAAAAATTAAACAAAGCATTTTGACCATCCATGAAAGTGAACTATGTTATGCAATCGACTGTAACTTTAAATGGCACATGCATGAACAGAGAATGGAATATTTATTGACCGTGGATGCACTTGTTTTTACCGACAAATATTATGTTGTCGATGAGGTCTTTAACCTTTATATAAGATCGGCGGCTTAACTGGCTTCTAAGCCCAAAATAGCCTTCGCGTCAATTTGAATTATGTCTATCAAGTTCAAGGTGACCACACATCGCCACAAGCCAAAGTCTTCGTAAGACGATTATGTATATTTCATGTAAATGCTTCAATAAGAAAGAAAAATAGTTGAGCCAGTAGAAACGAGAGTTGATACGATTTTTTCTACGGCTAGATTGTTACACGTAGTGGCTTGGTTAATTGCCGCTAATGTTGAATAAAGAATGCGTTGTAGTGATACACCCGCGAGTGCAAATCGTTAGTCCCGTCACGACTATTATTAGCATCGGCATGACGACACAGGATAAAAGGAGGAGAAACTGGGACTCGTTTGTGCTTCCTCGCGACAAGGACGCGTGATGTCACCAGCATGTGGCTTGCTGAATATAAATAAACGATGCAAAATATTCCAGCGGACCTTAGATTCATGACACGTCTCGTGTTTCTGCGGGTAACAATGCCTATGACATGACACGAGACCTTACATTGTTATGGCATATTTGGAAATCTTTCAAACATCGATAAATTTGAATAAACGATTGCTACATCACTATTTTTAAAAAATAGCTGGTATAAAGTATTAAATATAAATAGGCCTATTATTATTACCTAGCTTAATATACTTACCGACAATGTTGAGATCAGGAAATAAAAATATAAAATAATATTACCTTTTAGAAACAGTTGACTAACTACTACTCAGAATAGTAATGATTAGCCAGAATGACTAATATTTTCACAATTATTTAAATATTCTCGTCATAAAAGGTGTCAAAGAATTACCCAATAAATCGAAAAAGCACATTCTTGAAAGCAACAATTTGTTTAGTGTGTAATAACAATCACAAAGCATCCAAAAATAAACTAGATGAAGTAACCACATTACGTTATTGGTGGCGTGGGCAAACGGTGGCCAACGGGCAAATGATTCACGGTTAGGAGCACTCGAGATTTGAGTACCTACCTATGGAAAATTTGTTTATTAGAAAAATATAAAATACATAACTTAAGAAACATAGATACATTTCACAGAATAGTTCTTACCTTCTAGAAGACAAACTTAGCTGTAAATAGGAGTAGGTACATTATCAAAACAATGTAGTAGCGTAGCAAAGATTGGCCTCATTTGTACGTTGCACCTGACTAAATGAAAATCTGGCACACTATGAGTACAAGACGCACCGGCTCGTATATTTATTGTTATATTCATGTTATTACACTTAATACATTTTTTAGCTCCTCACACACTCAATAGTTGAAAATGTTAAGGTTTTAGTTGTGATATCTTGTAAACGCTGAATCAAAGATTCAAATTATTTTAACATTGCCATTAAATGCAACTGCAAGAGTTGTTTTATCAGGTGTTGATTACGTATTTTAAGATTTCAAGAATCACGTGATCCATTTCCATATTAAAAACATGAGTTTTGTAGTTGTGACATCTAATAAACAGTTTAGGATAAGTTTTCATCAGCTACTTTTTCATAGAGTTGTTGCCTTCCAGGCCGAGTCCGAGGTGGCTGCCCTGAACCGACGCATCCAACTGCTGGAGGAGGACCTCGAGAGGTCCGAGGAGCGTCTCGCCACCGCCACAGCCAAGCTGGCCGAGGCCAGCCAGGCTGCCGATGAGTCCGAACGGTGAGTCCGAACTGGTTTATGGCCAACTGGCCAGAATTTTTTGTCGATAAAAAAAAAGTGACGCTATCTAAAGTTTTTATTTCTTTTTAAAAATATTAGGCGGTTATTTTTTAAACAAACTGGCACGAATTAAATAAAATGCCAGGGTCGCCTAAGTTTCAATCAAGAAGTCGTAGTCAAAAAATAACTTGAGTAGATTATTTATTTTCGAACATTAATTAATTTTAGTAATGTAGATTTAGACACATATTATTTTAATTTCTCTAGAGTTTGCACATAAGGTTAGTTTATGCCACAGTTAGGAAATATCTCTCTTTAGATCCACTAAACCAAAATCCAAACGTTTTCTTGTTTTAATGCATGTGTGTTCTTTATTTTGCCCATAACCACCATAGTTTCAGCTACTTGTTTTTCTTTCTTCTTATGTTTAGTTTTATCTTATCTATAAAAGATAAAGAAATTAACTCGCCAACCACACACTAAGATTTCAAGATGTAAAGTTTGTAGCTATCAGAACTTTTTCTTGAAGCGTGATGTTTTCACTTCATATCATTATCGATAAGTTAACATAATCGATGTTATAACATGCATGTGTTTGGCCCCGCACTAACCAGAATACGCAAGGCGCTGGAGAACAGAACCAACATGGAGGATGACCGCGTCGCCATCTTGGAGGCCCAGCTCGCTCAGGCCAAGCTCATTGCCGAGGAGTCGGACAAGAAATATGAAGAGGTGAATGCTTGCACAAATGTTACCACGAAAAAAAATTGTGCTGTTCCATTGATAACCGTTATGTTTGATTACAAATTGAAAATTTAATAGTGACGAGACATCTATCGATAGAACAGCACAATCGCCACGACCTGCATAAAATATACGTTGTAACATAATAATTTATTTTTAACATTTAGTTTTGACATAATTATTAATGTTACAATGAATATGTTACGCAGTTAATCGAATAATGTTTTAATTTATAAGTTATCCAAATCTTAGAAACAAGTTGATGGATAAAAAAGTAATTTATTATTGTTAAACCTTTAATATTATTAAATCAAACTTGCCGTTATGAATTACGATACTATTCAACATGTTTCTAGCAAAATTAGCTCTGAATTTTAAACACGTTCTATTAGCAAGTGTAAATATCTTCGATAATTAATGTAAATTCATATTCAATTAAGCGGCAGTAAGTTCTTATTTTTATTTATGAGTGTGTTATTCAGAGCTGATTAAAATCGTATGTTTGACAAATTAAAGTGCTGAATGCATTTTAATTTCTCTGCGTAATCATTTATGATATTAATAATAAGCTTGAAAAGAGCAAGACATTTATTGTTGCTCGTTTCAATCACGTTTTTCTTCACAGCATAAAATAGATAATTTGTTGCTTTACGTGTCCTACGCCAATGTTTAGTGTTGTTCCTTGCATGTCCTCTAACTTTGGGTCACCCTTGAGAATAGTCTACGTAATTATAACAGCGTCTAGGTAGGGATGTTCCTTGTCGATGTTTTACTCAACATTTGTGTTATGGGATTCAGTGCCCGCAAGGTCCTCGAGAACAGGTCGTTGGCCGATGAGGAGCGCATGGACGCCCTGGAGAACCAGCTGAAGGAGGCCAGGTTCCTCGCTGAGGAAGCCGACAAGAAATACGATGAGGTCTTTATGATGGAGTTTAGATGTCGTTTGGTTTGGCATGGTTTGCTTCATAGAGTACAAAATACAATCCTGTGCGTAACTAATTGTTCTTCCAAATCAGAATAAAATCCTGTGAGTTTTGGTTTTTGCTGTTTAATATTCGTCTTTAAAAATGCTTGTGTGACTTAGATGTCATATGAGGTTATTCATATTTGTGTGTACCAGTCGTTTTAATGAGTTGTTCTTATAATTAATTACCTTTCCTCAACATGCAGGCAGACAAGGAATTGCCATGTTTTCCTACTGACACAATTAATAACATTGTTGTTCCACGCAATGTCTAAAAATATTCCCTATTAAAAACATAATTATAATGTAAATATTATTTGGAAATGATACTAACAACATTTTCCTGCATTAACGTGTGTGCCTATAAATGTTCAAATTGTTTATTTATTGAATTGGTAACCACCGAATTCATTATTGCTCAATTATTTTATTATTCTATATTTGTTTTATCTCACGCGTAAAATTTGCGATTAGATAATTTTAATTTACAATTGATACTTAACACGGCAACGCTATACCTATATGGCTGTCATTAAAGCCATTTCTGAACCATATGGTTAAGTTATAATAATGTCCTAATTCCCCTGACATATGACCCTGCGCGGTGAACGCAGTCGTAAAAGTCAGAGTCCCAAGAAGGAGTCGTATTGCGCCTGATCTTGGCTCGAACGCCTTTTAAGGCAGAACCAGTCTCCTTCGTCGCATATGTTGTTACATAAGCATTACTTCCATATAAGAAGGGTGTAGCTCAAGTTTCTCAAGAGTTACATGCACTATTATAGCGAGTGTCCGTGACATTAATGAGCGTGTAAATGGTATTTCGGTTGTATAATGTGGTGTGGTGTGGTGCCTTCAGGTCGCTCGTAAGCTGGCCATGGTTGAGGCTGACCTGGAGCGCGCGGAGGAGCGTGCCGAATCCGGTGAATCGTAGGTTTCCGCCAATTTCGCTGAAGGACCAATGCTTCCCTCGATTCTGACCTGACAACGTCGAAATAAGAATACCGTTCGATCCATATTTAGAAACTTTCTTGTAATATTCTTATTTCACGCCGTCAGACAACTTTGAGCGGTAATGCAGTGGTCCTAAAGCCTTGTTTGCAAGTTTTCGCCACCGTTCTGCATGGTTGTTCATTTGCATTCTTAACATCGCTGCACCGTAACCCGATTTACCTACATCGGTATTTCTAACATTGGCTCTCATTTATTTTTTGCATGTCCCAATCTAGGTCGGTTACGAGTTTGAAGCAGTGAAGGAGTTTTTTTTTATTATTTTTTTTATTATTATTTGCATCTGCTATAACATTAAAATTTAGTCGATGTTACTGTTTTGCATACGAAACGGTAACACTACTTAGTTTAAGAACTGGATAGGAAAGCGCCGCTTTTGGACTCTCGTGGAACACAAGAGGCGTTCTCCTTCCAGTGTCAGACTAAAACAAGGGTTGCCCCATCTCATGGATATTTCTAAGCAAATGTTAACTATCATGTCCATGTGCCGACTAAACTTCTGTCTTCAGTGTGTGTATCTCTAAACGTGGCTGTAGATAGGCTGTCAGGAAATATGTGTGGTATAGGGCAATTTTCGTTTTCAGATATGCACCGCATTACACCAGAATTACTGGCCGTATGCGTGCCGCACATATGCAAGCGCACACATCACATAACGATTACGATAATGCACTAGATAGCACTTAGATTTTTAATGTTTTTGAAAAATTAAATTTTAGAACTAAATGTTTTGGGACAACCCTCGTTTATTACTTTTTTATTAATATGGAGTACTGACGCCGCTCTCGACATCCCGCTTGTGTGATCCTTTTCTAATTCGCCGATTTTGTTTTGTTTGGAATATATCGTGTTTGCTTCCCTAGAGTTTAATTTTAGCAGGAAAGCGCCCGGTGCAGACGCCATGACACTTGCATTCTGTAGAAGAATCTGCAGTTGCAAAATTAATTTAAATTTGTCCTTGAAAACCTTTGAGAATTAGTTTCCATATCCTATTCCTGACACGTCCTTGCACATTAGAGATTTGCTGTGTCATGTGCCCGAGGCGCTAGTCAGTCTGGCAGCACCCGTGCACTGCGGTTCGAGAGCGGCGCCCGTCCCGGTAGCGTAGTGTGTGTTGTGTGTGTGCGTGTGGGCGAGTACTAACGCTCGGCCGGCGGTAGGTGGCGCGCAAACTCGTGTTGATGGAGCAGGACCTCGAGCGCGCCGAGGAGCGCGCGGAGCAGAGCGACTGGTGAGTGCCGACCTGACCCTGGACGCGGGATCTTGAAGCGTTTGGATTCCAATTGGAAATAGAAATTGGGCACGTGAACTGTGAACTTTAGACAGACACCTTAGTACTCACAATTTCAAGCATTTTTACACCACTCAAAAGACACTCAAATCTAGTAATTCAACCCATATTTTAGTTTCTAAACCGGAACTCAATAACGGATAGGAAAGTTATTGAGTGCCTTTTCAATGAAAAGTTGTTCAATGTAGAGTTCACCAAATTAGAAATCTGTATGCGATTTGGAATTCTAATGCTTCAAAAATTCGTCTCCTGGGTCCTTGTAGACGAGCAACATCTGGCAAAGATACAGCAATATATTCCTATTGATACTCAATATCATAGGAGCACATTATTCCCGAATTCATGTCTTGAATAGTGCAGACATTTGACAAATCTTGCTCATTTACGAAGACTTTAATATCGCATCACTGATTGGAATAAAAAAAATAGATTTTTTACTTTGACAATAATAAAGCAAAAAAAAAAAAAGCAATCATAAGTTATAAGATTTATACGGAAACAAAAGAACTAGCAACGAATAATCTCGAAAAACATGTATTCGATTTTGATGAATGAATTCTTGTTGAAACAGCCGTTAGATCACTAGAATTCACTAAAGAATAATTTCATGCTTTAGTACGAGCGGCTAGTGAAAACGAGAAAGTGCACAGAGTAAATTGCAATTGCAATTCTTATCAGTTTCTTAGCAAGAAAGATAAACGTTTCCATCTAATCAGTGACGCAAATAACATTTTAAATTGAATTACTTTTTTCATCATTATAACCATTGCATGCATATTTTTGTTGATAGTTGCCCATCATTGTTGGTTTATTAGTTAAATTACTTTCGAGACCTTTAAACGACATAGTTTGGCAACTGTCAATATTAACAATAGTATAACTACGATTAACAATTTACATACATCTAACAGTCACGCGCTTTATATTAACTGTTGCACCATAAGTTAAATAAAGACTATTTGGGTCATCGATCAAAGAATTTATTATTAAATTGATATCGTTGAGAAGCCCTTCAAAATTTCCGACCCACTTGTAATTACTAGACAATTAAATGTTTCAAGATCGATCGTTGATTTTAGTAACTGAATAAGTTCCTTTATGTTTCAGTAGAAATTGATTGGTTCCTTTTGTTAATTTTCAGCAAAATCGTCGAGCTTGAGGAGGAGTTGCGCGTTGTCGGCAACAACCTGAAGTCCCTGGAAGTCTCCGAGGAGAAGGTAAAACAGATTTGCTAACTCTTAAACCCCCTTAACTATATCTGAGCTAGATTAAAGAAAAAGAGCTAGGGATCATAGCTACTGTGACCCTAGATTCAATTTCCGTCGAATACTTGAAATACCAGTTTATATGATGCACCAACCATTCAAGTAGGATAACTATAAAATTTACTTATCTTCGAGAGTTGATACCTACTCAATTTAAATTCTAGGCCAAGCTTATAAAAGCTAGGAAAACATTTGATATGCTAATCAGGTCTATACCTCTAACGAACAAGCCATCCTTCGAGATAGTGATTAGATGAATTCCATTACTGATGAGTAACCAAGTGTAACCCGTTTCACGCAGGCCAACCAACGCGAAGAAGAGTACAAAAATCAGATCAAAACCCTCACCACCCGCCTAAAGGAGGTGTGAATGAACGAGATCGGTTCACTTACGCGAGAGTTTTCGTACGCTTGCCTAACCGCATTCTGATGTACATACCCTCTATAGAGTGTAGACATTGTGCCTATTTTACCATCCTCGAAACCGATGCCAGAATAAAAAAGAAGCTATGGTAAAATATGCACAGTGCGTAGTGCGTCTTGCGTACTTGCGTGTTCCGTTTTCTCCACACTGATTTTTCTTTATTTGGCTGCCGTGTATGTTCCTTTTCTAACAGTTATTTATCCGTATAACCTAGTTTTAGTGTCCCCACTTTTAGCCGTTGTTCGGTATCTCATAGTGGTAGTAAAGCTCCAACGAGCTCTACGAAGCTATGCGGTACAGCATGGTTTTTCGTTTTCGCTGTTTTATGTTTTTCGTTAATAAACAATAATCACAGGCGACGCAAAGGGAAGAGACATACGAGGGCCAAGTCAAACTGCTGGACGCACAACTGAAAGAGGTAAAACGGACAGCCGAGGCGGAAATAAGCCGTAGATAGCATTGGTAAAGGTTGTAGATAGGTTCATGCCATCGCCATTCTTGTTGGGAAAATTGTATCCATCGCTATATAAAGAGTGTCTATCCCTTTGTGTATGGATCTTATCTTGTCTCTTTATATAGTTTCGGCTACTGTGTCGGTGTAGGTCCGTGTAGTCTGGCTGACATCGGTTGGTGCTTCATCTATGTATCTATTTACGAGGACTCTTCTCTATTACATGTGTATAATAATTTGTTTCTGTATCTATCATGTATGTTCCTTTTGCCTATCTTGTGATTGTACGCTTCATTCAACATGCTTTTATTTTCATCCTTGTTTTTTCATTTGTTCTTTCATGTGCTAGATGCCATTCCTATGTCATGGTAAATGTTCGCGGTTGTTTTATTACCTTCATTTATTAAGATTATTTCGTCATTTTACTGACAGGTCCATAAAAATTTGAAAATTAACAGTTTAAAGTGCACTTCAGCCAGTACAAGGCATTCTCCGTCATTTTCGAGAGCTTTCGAGTCTCAAACATTGTTAAGAAGATTTTGAGTGTCTCTATCAAGAGAACCTTCCATCGCATGATAAAGCGGTACAGTCACATGATGGGCAAAAACTGTGGCACGCGGTGGCTTGTCAGTAATCCGTCCTGTGTGGATAGGCCATGGCGTCGCGCGAGCACGTCGAGGATAAGATCCACAGCCTCTCGCAGAAACTGACGCAAGTAAGTTGTGCTCACCCGCAGCCGTCTGGTAGCATTGATGTACGCACTCAATATTAAAAGTCCCTATTGGTTAAATATTAGTGACGTCCACTGGAATTGCAAATGTTTAATATCAAACAAACTCGAGTTGCTCAACCAAGCGAAGTAATTATTTATTTTGGAGTCATGATTATTCAATTACCAAATTGCATTGGACTTAATTAAAAGTAAATGTCTTTATGAGCATATAAATTTAATACGCAATTGATTTGAATAACTTAACGTCAATCAGTTAATGTTTATTAGAAACCAATAGATATTGTAAAATATTTTTTTAATGACTAATTAACAATGTGATGTAATCAATGCGACCAGATATATCTACTTTCTTTCCTCATGTTCATAAAGCTACTTGTAATTAAGGTAATTAAAGGGTAAACATGTGTATTGTAGTGTAGTGTCGGCCCACGGCACTTAGCTGCTATCGGTGAAGGTAAAATGCATGGGCGTGGTCGCTTTACATGTCTAACATAGTGTTGTTTTTATGTTAAACCTAATTTAATTTGTAAAGTTCAAAGTTTTTTGGAGTTAATTTAATTTGCTTTTTAAAAAAGATAATTTGCATGAGATAATGTATGAAATAGCCTATTTTTTTAAAATTATAAAGTTACGAATATAAATGTAAAGTTATTGTATGTCAAATTGACCATATAAATGTTTATAATTTCTAATTAAAGTTGTTTAAATTAGTTAATATTGTAAATTGTATATCGTTAAATTTATTAGAGCCTTGATTATTTCATATTACATTGGCTTTTTTGAAAAATAGGCTGTTTCCCAAATGAGCAAATATTAAAAGAGACCCTAAAAATTACAGGCTGAAGCTCGCGCTGAGTTCGCTGAGCGCTCCGTGCAGAAACTCCAGAAGGAGGTCGACAGGCTTGAAGGTAATTTACCTCATTTATTTATGACGGACAAAGCAAAAACAAATATTTATGATATTACGAATAAAAAGTATAATATATTTCAAAGTGAAATCGTATTAATGATTACATTTTAATGCTAGTTTTCAAGGTTCTCCAGATATATTACAACGTACAGCAGACGGTTAAGTCGAATACAAATCTCTGAAGTCAAGTTGATAACATAGTTTGAGAATAACCAAAGCTTTATACATAAAAGTGCACCTAAATTCATCTCAGCCGTCATTAGAGCTGGCTTCTTGAGTTCAATGCTGTACAATAGATTTGAAAGCTTTTTTTTTACTTTCATTTTCGCTATAATATCAAGCTTATTTTTTCTTATTTTCATAGTAACAGTTTTTCTAGTTTTGATTTTATTAGGCAGAACATAGACTCCAATATAATTAACTGAACGCCCTTGTATAGTTATCGTTGTGAAATCTAATCGACTCCAGTTAATTTGCGGGCAGTTTATAATTGTATTGGAATCTTAATTCTGCACACAATTTTTATTTCGTGAGCATGTATTTTAAATGTGTCCTACTAGATGCTCGACCCTTCGATGTTTTATAATTCCTAGTATTCTGGCATGGTTTTTCAATGTCGTTTTTCTGTTCTAATATATTCGAACTTTCATTGATGTGATCCTATTCGTTTAAGAAATTAATTAGCATCATACGGTGCTTTATTTTCTTTGATAAAAGAATTCTCAATAAATATTGCACCATGAAAAGTAAAGCAAACTGTTTGTAATTAAAGAGTCACCAGTGATATCGCGATATGCAATGAAAGTTCGAAGCATGTTACGTGTTTGTGTGTGGACTGACCGTGGCCACGTCGCACCTTGCAGACGACCTGGTGGCCGAGCGCGAAAAGAGCAAACTTCTGCAGGAGGAGATGGAGGCCACGCTCCACGACATCCAGAACATGTGAACACCTCGCGCCTCGCCCGCCACCCTCACCCGCGCGCCACCCATATCGACATCGACATCGACACTCGCACATCACTAGCGCTTTGACAGCTGTCACTGTGACACGAGCCGCCATCTTTATTTAACCCTCCGGAAAACACTGGCTCTATTTAGTGATGAGTTGTTATTTTTCCATAGTTTTTTTACAAAATGACGCGGTAGACCGAGTGAGGTGGGCGGGCGACTAGATGTTTCTAGAGTTAGAGTAATTGCCAGCCGCTTTTTAATGTAACGTCGAGAACGAGTGTTCGCTAGACACCACTGCCATGTGCAATTTTTGTTTTAATGATACACAAATTATTCTACTAATATTTTCCGTATAAATGTTGAGAACTTTATTTTCATTATAGTCATTTATGTCAAGCGTGCCTGTAAATGTCGAGCTTTCGACTTTCTTTGATGAATGCAGCTATACAACTCGCTTTCTTATGGCACTTCTAGTTATAGGATAAAACGTCAACATTCCAAAATGGGTCCAAATGTTTGAAATGTATACTCAACAAGTCACTAGGACTGATATTGTAAAAGTTGCACATCACTTGTACATTCTCTTATATCGCAAAGCGTAGAACAAATTTATTGTTTTTGTAATAATCAGTTCCAATTCCTAATTATGATTTCACTTGTCGTACGTACGTAGTGCAAAACATTAATTAATGATATTGGCAATAATAATTAGTGCACTGTTTGCTATTATTTATAATGAACTCTTATTTACTTAATATTAGAAAGAGATTAGATATTTTATTTAATGAGTGGTATGGTAACACGTAAAATATTGATATTTATAAGAATATACTTTGCTATGAAGTATTCGATATTCTATTTTGTTTCGCGGATGATTTTTCTTGTGTCATAAAATTGAGTATTGTTATTATTTATTTAAATGATTTGAAGAATAAATGATGACCATTCCAAACTGTAACGCTGTCGAGGATCCGTGCGCAGGTTGTTACTTCCTAGAGCTGGCAATTCCGCGCCGCGGCGCACCCTTGTCAAACAAAACGTTCGCTTACGAGATAACGTTTTACATGTTATTGATTAATGAATTGATAGTAAGTTCGTGAGAAATAAATTAATGATTTTAAGAGTATTCTAACACAAGTGTTTATAAATATATATTATTATTTTTAAAACCGTTTTCTTTTTTTTACTAATACGAGTGAACCTCTCATCGACCCCTTTCCGTGCTAACTTCATATCGATTCTATCAGCTATAACCGATCAAATCATTCATTTGTAAATCTTCGAAACGAAATAATATCCATCGAGTAACGTTCATCGACTAAATCAATCCGGGCGAACCGAAGTAACGTCGTCGAAAGAAGCGATATGAAATCGACCTGTCGCACTGTAAATACCATCGTCCGAACTCCGAAGCACGGGCATGGTACCGATGAACCCGGTAGAGTAGCATGGAGCGGTGTGAGCATGCAGCACCCGCCGAGCTCACGCTCTCGCCTGCCGCAGACGACCTCATCAACGAGATCGAGCGCTTCAATGACATCGGCGACGACATCGACGACTCCTTCGTCGAGCTCATCCCGGGCGTCGACCCCAACGAGCGCCAGGTCGAGGCTGCGCGCAAGGAGTACGAGCGCCTGCACCCCAAGGAGCCCACGCCGCCGCCCAAGGAGCCCACGCCGCCGCCCAAGGAACCCACGCCGCCGCCGCCGCCCGCGGAGCCCGTGCCCGCCGAAGGAGCGCCGCCCGCCGAAGGAGCGCCGCCCGCCGAAGGAGCGCCGCCCGCCGACGGCGCCGTGCCCGCTGAGGGAGCCGCGCCTCCCGCCGACGGCGCCGCTCCACCGGCCGAGGGCGCCGCGCCCGCGGCCGACGGCGCGGCCCCGCCGGCCGAAGCCGCCGGCCGAGGCCGCCCCCGCTGCGGCCCCGGCGGAGGCCCCCGCCGCGCCCGCGCCGGCCCCGGAGCCAGCGGCGGCACCCGCGCCCGCCGAGCCCGCGCCGGCCCCCGCGGAGGCAGCGCCCGCGCCGTAACGCAATCCGATTCTATCGCGCTCTCGTAAATTCAACCTGTAACACATCCGAACTGTTGTTAAATATGCATCGTAATATGAATCTATTTTTTTTATTAATTAATGTTTGGACTTTGGAATATGGCGTCCCGTTTCTATTACCGTGTCAATCTCGTCGGAATTCACGCGAAAGAAACTGAAGTATAACCTGGTAAACGGTTGACATAATTTTAAAGTTCGGGATGTATTAGTGTAAGAAACTGCAAGACGGCGCAGCTCCTAAACGCGGTCAATGTATCGTCGAGGCTATCGTTTTATATTTTGTAAATAAAGGAGGAAAAATAGCTGATGGAATAGTTTCAATGGACGCGATGTAGAGTAGAGCCCCGCGTAGCATGCGTGTGTGTGACTAACCCGGCTGGATGACGGGACTGACGGCGGCGGTGTCCACAGACGATCTGATCGCCGGCAAGGAGATGTTCCACGAGATCGGCGGCGAGCTGGACTGCGCCTTCGACGACCTGGGCCTGAAGACGCCGGCGCACACCGTGCACGCCACACGCGTCTGCGAGCGCTGCACGTGCTGCCATTGAACTCCACGCGCGCGTTTATACCTCTTCGCTTTTCATCTGCATTTAAATTGACAGTTAAAATTACCCCATTATTTGATAAATAAAAGAGAAGAAACACTAAAACAATTAACCAAGCATGTTCAATTAATGTGTCGTCGAAACCTTTCGAGCTTAAGGTAACATGAAGCGCATGGCTTCGGAATAACAAGGACGCAACATGTAAGCACTTTCATTAATTACTTAATTTAATTTACTTCGATTCATGGTAAACGTTTACATACGTTCATAACATTCGTGAAGGTGATAATATCGTCGATTTACGATAGCAAAAAGTAGTATGTAAACGTTTTCCTAAAAATATGCTAAACTAATTCGCTTCAAAACTTGACTTGAAGGAGTTTAAAAATAGGCACACACCCATTCACAGGAAATCGTCAACGTATCATTTGGACACGACCAAAATAATGGTGATGAAAATGATGATGATGACTTTTATAATGATGATGATTTCTTTATCAAAGGATGGCCCTTCGTATAGGAATTGTATAATTAGAAGAATTACTTTATTTATGATTAACATAAATTTCAGAAAAAATAATTTGTATTTAAGTTTATACAGTGTTTTCTAAATTAAAACATGGCATTAAGTTCGCCATTTGTACCTAACATCTTCTGCGCAAAGTTGTAAATAATTTCTTTATTGTGAAACTACTGAAATTACAGTGGCAATAATTTATGATACTTTAATCTTGTTAAAAGTTAGAAAACACTGTATTTTTCCACATCTTGTCTCTTATTACTTACATAAATAGAGACGAGACCTGTGAAATAAAAAATGCTTAACGGTATCTCAACTCGCAGACGAGCTTGTGGCTGAGAAGGAGAAGTACAAGGACATCGGTGACGACCTCGACACCGCCTTCGTCGAGCTCATCCTCAAGGAATAAGGTGCCATGGGCCACCTTTGACCCCCCATGGGGTCGCTGCGGGCCCCCCAAGCCCCAGCTTCACGCCGCGGAACTGCCACCCACCCGCGATTCACAAACCATCCGAATAGACATAATTTTATATTTTATACTCCTGATTTAAAGTATTAAAATCCATAGCTATACTATGTACGGCGGTATTTATTTTCGAGTAATATAATATAATAAATAATTTATTACTTCTATTTTGTTTTATTTATTTTATTATAGTTGTTGCAATTCACGAAGGCGAGTGAGCTTTACATGTGTGGTGGCTTCTACTGTTTGTTTTCCAAAAGTTTTGATAGAAATAACACCATCGTGTGCATATACACGTACCTACACACACAAGTAAAACTCACTCGCTTTCGTGAGATGTAAGAACTATTACTTATGTAGGCAGTAGAATTTTACATTTCTTTTATTAAATCTCTGTAAAAAGTATTAATATTTCTAAGTTTAAGGTGAAGAAAGAGATAGAAGTGTTATTACAGTTTAGTAACTATTATAAATAGCTATAAAGTACCTAGCAAGATAAATTCAGGAATTCTGGAAGAATGAAGTTATTAAACATAGCAGCTTTATGGTCCTACATCATACAAGCACGTACCTACCTTTGTAAAGAATAAATAGCCTTTGAATATTAATTTATTATTTTATTGTTATCAATAAGTTAGCACCAACCAGATGTAGAGTAGATGAAACATTTGTAGAATAGTTCTGGCTTTTATTTACCCAATATATTTTCTTACATTGCTAGCACAAAGTAAATATGCTTTTTATATTATGCTGCATGGTAATTAGAAATGCTTTTCCAATTTACTTTCATCGTAGCAGACGCTAGATAGGTCTGAAACACGCACAATTCGAATATATCATAGTAATCGACTTATCACGAGAAAATAACAGAGATTTCAAGTCGAATAAGCTGAAAGCAAAAGTTATTTGTTTCAAAAATGTAATGACTCAGAAGAAATATAAAAAATAACTTATTAACGAATTAATTACATAAATCAGAGTAAGTCAAAATAGTTGAAGCTGGCTTGAATATTTGGGGAACCATTTTCTGCAATAAGAATGGTTCTCTTATTTGATTATTTTTTTAATGCCAGCTCTCATATAGTACTATTGTTTATTTCTAACAAACTAACACCTACTAACATTTGACAGATGAGGTGATTGAGGAGCGCAGTAAGTACAAGGCGATCGCCGAGGAGGTCGATCAGACCTTCGCAGACCTCTCCGGGTATTAAGCGGAATGAGTAGCCGCCATCTTGGGAAATGGCGGGAAAGTTCCGCCATCTTGGATTGGCGGAAAAAGTCTGCCATGTTGGGACTGGCGGGAAAAACAGCGCGTGGCAGTGAACGGGTCTGGACGGCACCACCCTGACGTGGAAAGCTTTTAATAACTTGAAAGAAAAAGTTTGCTGAGGGCTATCTAAAAAATTAATAGTCTAAAAGAAATCAAATCATTCCAGTGTGAGAATAAGTAATCATATTATTATTTAATATTAAAAATAATTTTAAGACATAAAATTTATTGCTGTTTTATAAAGAAAACTGCATAGCTGCTGAATCTGCTACTCGAAACGCCAATTAAATTCGAATAATAAATGATGAAATCGAGTGATCGTCCAGTTCCTAGAAAGCCAGGCTTAGAGTGTGTTCGTCGCTTCGAGTCTCCTTTGCACAGCACGATGAATCCAAAGCCTCGTATTCACTGACCTCATAATCATGTATCTATATCCAGAAATGACGTCAGACCTCTTTTTACGTCACCTTTTGATACATGTATCGCGTGTTCCACATTTTTAGTCGCTGTAATTTTTTCTCTAGTGAATACGAGGCAACATTGCTTTGAACGATTGATTGAGCGTTGATGTATCAATAGGTAGGTAATAAGAGACAGATGCTATATTATTGCCTTCTTTAATTAAGGAAAATACCTATGTTTAAACGTGCGTAGGGTAGCCTCTACATAATTAATCGCCATTGATAAATTTTATGCAGGTGTTCAACTGTTCAAGTTAATTATGAACATTTCGTTAACAAAGTCTAAGAAACTCAATCAAACTTTTCGATTAATTTAAATTAATGTAAGTCTGCAAACTTGAAAGAAAGAGAAGTAAACTGAATACGAACTCTTATTGGAAAGTCTCACAGATTTTTTACAAAACTTATCTTTAAAAGACTTTGTGAAGGCTATCTAACAACATCAAAACAACTGTCTCTATCTAGCCATGAAGTGTTAAAGTACCTACTTATGTATGTAATATATTGTTTTTTATCCTTAAAAAAACCTAAAAATTTAAACTGAATATTGTAGGAAGTTTGTATAAAAGTTGTTTTGTACGCGCATTAAAATGGTTACACTTATGGATGTTTGTACTTGTAAGTTTAAATCTAGAAAATAATAAATAAGTAAAAACATTAAAACTAAATCATAGCCCAAGATATTCGTAACCTTGTTGAAAAGCTCATTGCAAATTTTCAAAAATATAATTTTTGATACTTGTACAAAATATTTAGGAATAGCACAGACTAAAAAAATTATATAAAACCTATAACTTTCGGCTTTATAGGTATAATTTTGTGTCTATCATAGTAGTTATATGTATATCGAGAGTATGCGTAAGTATACACGAGATATAAGCAAAAAAATATAATGCGACACAATAAAAATGTCGTCAAAAGATTCAGACAGAAGTACAACTACGACGCAACGTTCGTAGTAAGCTACGAAATTGCTACGGGTTTTGTAGCGCTACGAGACCACAGATAAGGAAACTACAACCTATTTCTGCTGAATTTTTTTAGACATGTACACCAGTGACCACAAATTAATCGTTACAAATAATAACTACTATGATGGATCCAAAATCGTTATAATCGATACTCAATTACATCATAATTAGTAAACTTGTTAACAATGACTAACACAAATGATGAGTTTTTAATTAATTTCTTAGTATCATTTAGAAAAACTAATGCGCGTTCTGTAAATATTTAAAGTCTATCTGCGTAATGTGATTATGCATACTTTGAAGCTTGTATGAGGCTCATACAGCGACGGGCGTCCGCGCCGTCCCAGGTCCACTGCCGAAATGTTTTCTACGCCTCTTTTGGTACGTTTTTTACGTAAACTTACTATAAACTTCAATGCATTCTTATGAAGCGTGTAACGAGTTTGATTTTAGGCACTATGGTGTAAGTTTTGTACTTGTTTAGCCTTAGTTTTTGTATGTATCATAAGCTTCACATTCCAGTTCTCCTGTGGCCGTGGCTGCATTCTCTAGCTTCCCCTAATGAAGTGTACCTAAAGCGCTTTAACTGACTATTCTAAAATAAATACCTTTGTATTATTTGTGTCTTTTATTTATACTGCAATTAGTTATGCCCCTATTTACTTAACAGTTTATTTAAAGACGACTATCAACTAATTTGTACGCGGCACAATAAATCCGCGGGATAACCCTAACCTACCCAGGTCCAATTTTTAGTATTTTTATACTTGATACAAATTTGTAGTTTCTATTTCAGTTGTTTGTGGAGAAAATAAATATTAAGTTGTTAATACGAAGAAAAGTTTTTTTTAAGTTTATCCTACCTGTTTTACCTACGTAATGTACCTAAACAGCACAAGTTCGATGTCATGCCATTGCTGAAAATATTTCTTCAACTCTCCTTTAGATACACTGTCGATTCGTGACTAGGATACATACATGAAAATAACGAAAGACTCAGGCGTACGAATATCGAAAAATCCTTCCCGTGAAAGCGTATTAATTACAAATTAAAGTAGGTATAATGTATAAATAAGAATTCCCTTGAGTCCAAGGAGGTAGCGATACGCACAGGTTCAATACTCAATACTCAATTCTTTATTGCATCCATAATGTTACAGAGGTGGTATGTATGGTTTTATAAGATACAATTATGGACCCTGTCGGGCACAGCATTCTAAGAGAAGGAAGGAATTCAAGGAAGAGCAATCCATTTCTGAATAAAATAAGGGGTTTGATAAACGAAATATTCTGTATTTGTATTTTATGTGTGTTAAGATTCTATTATAGGTAAATGAATCACAAACATTGTAAAGCTTCTCTCTGTAAGTTTAACTCACTTGAAAGGATCGTTCATAATTATTAAGCTCATTATTTGTTTATCAAGCAAAGCTTTATCCGTGTCCCGTTGAAAGCTGGACGTCGGCGCTCTGCATCAATGGCCTGCGGTACTTATGAGTGTAGATAGCGCTAATTATAGCTGGATCCAGTAACTAACCGGAGGCGCAAGAATTTGTTAAATTCGCAACATGCGTGATTCAGGTCGGATGCGCCAGACAGGGATGGATATAATCGTGCTTCGTGCACATCTTTTCGTTATTTAGGGTTAATTTAAGCCTTACTTAAATCATGATTTTGTCTTTATTAATTTAAATTAATTAATTGCAAAAAATAATGGGAAAGTTACACTCTTTTTCAAGAGCTAGAGCTTCCTGGGTTAAAGGAAGTTGCACAGCGGGGAACTTCGGGGATCAGGGTCACTGGGGTCCAAAAGTTAAGGCGGGAGCTGACAAAGTCATAGTTGTATATGATTTGCGATAGCAGTTGTAGCGTGTGGGAGCGTGACGGGTGTCGCGGGAGCATCCGAGCAGCGGAATGGCGGATCGGAATCCTGGATTTTTGGCACCGAAAATAGTCGGGCGGGCGCGCGGCTGGCGAGGGCGGCGCGCAGTGCGAGTCGCTCCGCCGTGTGAATAGCCCGCTCGTGAGGTGAGTGCTGCGCTCGCGCACCCCCGCGGAAGCCCCCAGCAGTTTGGATACCCGACCCCCGAAACCACCCCCGTGTTGTGACAGTGATACACGAGTGGCACGTGAAGTGTGGAGTATCCAAGCTTCTGGAGTTACGCGGCGATTTAGTGATCGTGTGTCTTATCGGTTGTAGGTTGCGAAAAGGTTCGACAGGTACTCCAAGTTCGGATTGTGGTTGAGATATGTTTTTGCGATGGAAAGTATCTGGTGACGTTTGCATAGTGTGCGGCGCGGCGGTCCCCATGAGTGTGACTCGGATTTCAGCGCGCGCGCGGCCTCGCTGAAAATAGTGATCCCCGCGCCCCGCCCACGCCGCTAACCTATTTGCGGCATGCCCGAACATCAGTATTTATTTAGCAAGATGAGGAAACTCGTCTCAATTTTTATTTAGCTGCAGACGTGCCCCATATAACATGTAATTAGGCCGCTTTGGCCATACGTTCTGCATGACTAGTTACTATTTTTAAAGCGTGTAAAAATGTTAACAATTGAACGATGTAATTAGATTAACTCGTTTAGTAATTAGATCAAAGTATTTGGATATTATAATTAACATTTCAAATACTTTATAATGTATTGCAATTAACTTAGCAGTACCGATATGACTCTATTTAACATTTTCAAAGCACTTCACATTATACATTTAAACGATGAATTAGATGTTATATTTATGATACAGATACTTATACACGTAGAAACGTTTTACAATCTACAGACGATACACTCAACTCTTAAACATTGTTTCAATGAAAATACTCATAAAACACGGAATGTGATGTTATTAAATTGGATGACAGTCTATAACTTTTCACAAAACCACAATCTAAAATACACAATTTTGTTCTTATACAAATTGTTCAAAGTTCCAGTTTTCCATTGTAATTTTCAAGCTTATGAATTTAAACTATCCCAAGGCCTCATCGAACTTGATTGTAGTCCAAAGTCCGAGTTTTTTCAGTCTCAAATATCACGAATAGATATTTATACCGCTCTTTAATTACAAAAACATAAATCTAATTTTGTGAGCGGATGCATCGGACTTAATAAACGTATCGGAGAGTGGTAGTTATGAAACGATAACTAGTCGGTATGTAGTCGGGAGGCGGTTAAACGAGGAATGTTGGCAACACTTCAAAGAAGTACCTACCTATCCTGCCTGGGACGCTGGCCTGACGGGAAATATTACCTGTCATGTCTTATTCATTGCATCTGAGAAGCTTTGGGGTTCCTTGCCTTGCGATGAACCAACGGAACCGTAGGGATCACTTTGATGGAAATGTGCAAAGTGGATTTGTTTTTGAAATCACTACATTCTATAAAACAAAGTCGCTTTCCGCTGTCTGTCCCTATGTATGCTTAGAACTTTAGAACTTCGCAACGGATTTTAATGCGTTTTTTTTAAATAGATAGAGTAAATCAAGAGGAAGGTTTATAGGTATAAAACATGCATATTAAAGAAGAGAAAAGCCGGGAAATTCCATTGCAACCGTGCGAAGCTTGCGCGGGCCACTAGTTGACTATAATTTTTATATTGAGGAAATGTTTTATGTAGCTGAGACTTTTGTGGATGCATTGAAGGGAAAGTGTAGTCGCATACGGAACCATTGTAAGCGTCTGACTTGCATTTGACCGAACGGATGGAATTTCAGGAACAAGTTCTTTGTTATCCCACTTGTTTTCTTAAAATTCTTTACAAGCCTTGTTATATTACTGAATTCTTTATACAATCACTATCTGACTGATTAAAGAAACAAAGTGTTTGTGTAGTTTTATTATTATGGTCAAAATAAAGAGGGTCAAACTGACAAACATGATAGGATATAGGATTAATTGATGTTGAACGTAAGCCCCTTTTAAACTTTCCTAAAGCTCTACTTCCAACTACGTCTTGCTACTGCCTTAATTAGGTCATAAGTTCACATTAAATTTGCAGTTTGCAATGAATACTTAGTATCCCTTAAAGAAATTTCATGGATTGGCATCCATCATTTAGGTCTTTAAGTGCATCTCAAAAGCACAAAAAGTCAATTCTAAGAGTAAATACAAAAGATGAATTTATCCTAGTAACACTAAAAGTATTTCGTGTATTTTTACTTCTTGTATGTCACACTTGTTAAAGTTCATTGGCACCAAAGATCTTAGAATGCTCTGACTAGAACAAGACTCGTCTTATGTTTTTTCAACATGAAACACTGGTCAAACAAACAACAGTGGTCTCGTAATCAACGTATGAGCTTTTTGCTGAACTTAATTCATTAGTAAGGGTAGAGTCCCTTTTTGCTGAGACACTAGTTTGTATAGTGCTAGCCCCACCCACCAATAGACAATATTTAAACACAATAAAGGTTTAATTGGAAAGAGAAGCCCCTATATCGTTCAGGGAAAACATTAGGAGGTCAGGAAAATCGCTGAAAATCACTGAAAGTTCAATAAACTTAGTGCTCAAAAAATTTGAGTGTAGCTTGTAAAAAATACGTTCCTTAACAATAAACTAGTTATTGTTAAGTAGTATTTTTAAAAAATCTAGGTATATGAGTATTGCTAAAATGCAAAGGTAAACTTAATTGCTAGAATGCGGACGGTACTACACGATGAAAGTTCATGGGTCGACTGGCTTGTAGGTCGCGGTCAATACTGTACATATTCGCATTCATACATATCTACCTCAAGCTTTGCTTATTTTCTTGATTTGGAAAAGTAACGCTAAGAAAGTATAATTTATCGACTCAAAAACAAGTGATAACTCATTTGTCTTAATCTTTATTTAAGATCTTATTATTTTGTAATACGAGTAATGATTTCTTCGATATAATGTTTTATTAATCTCCGATTAACGTATTATAGTAGCAGTCGTTAGTCAACTGAAGTACGAGTAACTTCAATCGTTTGTAACACGAGCCGTCACCTAATAAGACTTTCCCAGAGTTCTCATTTCTACGTTCATTCATGTCCTTATTTAAATATTTACTACAATATACTGTTACACTGGTCTCTCCCAGCTGTTGCGAGCCGACTGAAAACTGGTTTATTTCTGTGAACAATATCAGCGCTTGACAGCGTGCCAGGAACGCCAGTGACGTCACTGCCGAATTCGCCTCCAGTCGCGAAAGCGCATATTTCTATTTTACAGGAGTTTTATAGTTTACTGGAGCTATTGTGATAGTTAGGTATTTACCGTATCATAATTTATGAACGTGTTAAAACGTTTCGCGTAGCGACATATGTTTTTAAAGAATTTCTAAACAACTGGGTAGAGTAAGTACATAGAGTTTTATGTACTCTTGTTTCTAAATGCAATATTGGACACAATACCAAATACACACTTGTAATACATAGTGCCTATCTACACTTTGTATCTTGTAACGTTTGCAGATCAATAGCGAAATTGAACCAATACACTTTTCGCTATGTACTTAGATAAAATAGTTTCCAATGCTTATACCTAAGCAATAAACATTTCACTGGTACTCACGGTTTCACAGTTTTCACGACTACAACGATATGAATTGTATTTTTATTAGACAGTTATTAGATTTAGATACCAATCCAAAGGCCGCATCGATGTAACCTGTTATAAGTATGATACAACCCAAGGGTTATTTTTGCGAGCGCACGCAATCCGCTCGTGGCATGTAAACATACGCCTTCGCTGATCCGAGCTCTACATGGAACGAAAGGAACGCAAAATATACACATAATTTCAGGATATTATTAAATTTTCTACATGTTTTAGGGCCAAACAGTCAGTATTAATATGTTTTGTATCACAAACTTATAACTTTTTGAAAGAAAAAAGAAAGAAAGAGTGACGATTGTTTAGTACTATATAAATTATGTACTTAATTTTAAGCTGCATGTGTCAAACAAGGCTGTATGTTTCTTTAATAAAGATAAATAAAAATAAAAAATAAAAATAAAATAAAAATAATATTTTGAAGGTAATCTTTAGAAATACCTCTAATATTCTTACTAATAAACCTGTTTCTACTCCGTCGTGGCTAAACGCAATCTGCGACAGCTGTAGAGGAAAAATCACTTCCATTACTGAATACCCAGCTTTCCCAAGGGACGTGATCTTTTCATGATAAATGGACACATACATTTTTTGTAAAAAAAACTAACAGTAAATAAACTAAGTATTAGCCCAGTATACCTCTATACATATTTACTCATTCTATATATTACTTTTATCCCCAATACATGATGTCTAGACAACTTAAAGTTACTTTAGGGACAGGTACTATTTACGTAACCTTTTATTAGGATAACTCAATTACATTGTGTAATGAAAACAAGCTGAGCCTCATGATAACATACTCACATCATAAATCCATAACATTAAGCTTCTTGCACAAACAATCTATTTTAGTTCGCGTACTACTTATCCAGGAATATGGTCCTGAATTATGCGGCTCCAGTCGACTGCATGAGCTTATAATGAACCATTAGTTCAATATCTAGAAGAGTCATATATTAGGGAATCAAGGGTTGCGGAGGCAGGAGGGTAATTAGGTTGGATATAATTTAGTATCGGGAGCACGAACCGAATGATTATTATGCAGTATCGCATCTGCTGTGCTCTGGCGCACAGCCAATCTACCAGCGAATGAAATTCGAAGGAATTCAATATTAACTAGCAGGTCTTTCTGGAACCTGTTTTATGGAGTCCTTATTACTCGGTTTTACTGACCTAAATTAAGATTTCAAAATCAGAAAGCATCACAATTCAACAGTACCTAAGTAAAGTTTAAACCACTATTAGGAAATTGAATCCTTACCAATTTATGAAATTAATAAAGGTCTTTAAAAGTATAAAATCTGGGAAATCCGTTACAAGGCAGGCTGGTAGCACTAATGTAGTGTCCTAGCTCTCTTTGTATTAGTAAATTACACAGACTATTATGAACTTCGAAAACTCTCATCACTACCCAAGGCTGCCACATCTTAATTAATAGTGTAATTAAAAGTTTTTGGTCGGTTTCCCAAAGCGACCTTTTGTTCGATAAAGTTGCCAGACATCTAATATTACACGAACATTAGGTAGATAATACATTTTAAAACATAGCAGAGGCGTTAAAAATGAAAATGGAAAATCAGAATAAAGTATTTATGTCGGTCTGATGCCTTTGTTGTTACAACCCATACGAAACCTACAAGGAGAAGAATATAGGACTGCGCCTAGTAACGTGGCTAAGAAATATCTCAGAGATAGGCAGAATCTGTTTTGTTATGTACCTATAGAGATAGAATCGTGTACAATCGTTGAATCTTTTCGCAACCTCATGATTAGCGTTAAATCATATTTCTCCTTTCCATTATTTGAAAACCAAAACTGTATAATAACTATATAAACACGTGAATAATAAAGTACCTTCTTTCACCCACCAGGCCGTAACTGGCGTATTTTTTCGACCGGACCGTAGAAGTAAACCGCCGCCACCATGGACGCGATCAAGAAGAAGATGCAGGCGATGAAGCTGGAGAAGGACAACGCCATGGACAAGGCCGACACCTGCGAGCAGCAGGCCAGGGACGCCAACCTCCGCGCCGAGAAGGTAACGCCATTGAACGACAGCTTTTTTAGTTTAAAACTATAGTTAAATTCGATCAATGAAAGACTTTTTCACGGTCTAGAACTCCAGCTCTTACTCTATACACCAATACTTTTTATTCACCGTTTTAACAGGGTAATGAGTTATTGATAGTGATCCTATTTTATGCAAAAAAACTTAAATAACGTTATTAAAATTCCACCCTTAAATTGGTAATTTATGCACACGGGACACGCGTCGCAGCAAGCCAATATTACGCTCCACACGCGGTCGCTATTGCTATGACGATAGAGGAGACGTTCATGAGGTCCAAAATTTCGGTGAATAAAAAGAAGTAGTGTATAGAAGGAAGTTATCGTCAGCATAGCTGGGCACCGTTAATCAAATAGTTAACTTCGTTAATCGTTAAACCGTTAATAAAAAAATTAACTTCGTTAAACGTTAAAACGTTACATTCAGCAAGACTTAACGCAAGTTAACGTTAATCGTTAATCCGTTAACACATTATAATAAAACGAAAATAATAATTGTATGCAAGGTTCAAATAATTTCGAAAGCTTGTATCGCGCATGGAATATATTCCTCTTTTTAGCCAGACAGTTTTGACAGTTCCAACTCCTTGCCAGACAGTTTTTTTAGGATAGCTGCCAAAGCCACGATGACCAAAACTTCATAATCCACCAACATTCTAACCTATATTGGGAACATACGCTGACAAACTTTCAGCTTTTATAATATGACGTTGGTCTGGCGTTCACCAGCTCTTAGTCTATAGTATCTCAATCTCAGAGCCTTGGTTCAATTACAATACAATTTAGCACCAATGTGCTCAAAAAGACAAATCCAACAAACCCAAATTCGATGCGATTCCGCCGTTTCATTTAGGAGTTCCTATGGCCGTCTCCTGACTCCATCATTAGACCAGCTCAATGGTACCACAACATTGCATTTTCATCGTACTTACATAAGTATACCAAATTGCAAAAATGCGATGCGGGAATAGAATAACTGTGTGAGTTGCCGAGGAAGGAGTTTACCCGATATATTGGGATTATGTGAGACTCATGCACTGACCTGGTAACAGCGACACCGGGCTCCCTATCCCAGTTCCAGCACTCCTCGTAGCAATCCAATATCAGAGGGCGTCGGTCGAACAGCGGAAAACACTGCACTTCGCACAAAATCACCAAACGATAAAATAAAATAGGTTTTTGTAGCGGCGTGGATGCGCACGTGAAAAATGGAGTATGGGCAACGGGCAACTGTCTTTTTCCTTTCAAATGTTTGGTAGGCGGCACAACAGTTTACGCCGCGGAGAAATAGATGGCGTTAGACGCCAAGGAACTTTGGCGAATGGTCGGGAAGATGCACGCATGTATACCAACAGTAGAACATGAGAACTCTTTGTTGCCAACATAAGCGCGCAAACAACCGGAAATGTAGAAAGATCTTTGTAAGTTTCCAACAAAAAAAATGTGAGACTGATAAGTACTCACAATCACAATGTCAGTTAATATGAGTCGTTGCATAGAAAAAACGACATATTATTGTCATACTTCATATATAAAGTAGGCATTTATTTCCACTTCGACTCGGTTCGGTCACAAAATATAACAGAAGGTAAACTCATGTATGTATACCTCGCTTTGCATACCTCTCTCGCTCGCACGCTCGGCCGTCGCGCTAGGGTTGTCTTGTCATGTGTTGCGTTTATTTCGTTATGATAGAAAAATGTAACTCTTAATACTATGCAAGAAAGACAATAACAGATATCCACGTATACTTATTTATATTTAGTACGTTATTATAGCAATAGTTTGCAAACAAATGCACGAGAAGGAAGTTGTATTTAGTTGAGTGGTTGACACTATTATCCAACTAATATTATAAATGCGAAAGTTTGTATGTCTGGATGTTTGTTGCTCTTTCACGCGATCACTACTGAACGGATTTTGATGTAACTTTACAGTATTATTGTTTATAACCCTGAATAATATATAGGCTATAATTTATGACGATCTGTGACAAACTAAATTTCACGCGGGTGAAGCCGCGGGCAAAAGCTAGTTATCTAATAATTCCTAAAACCTCTCTAAACAATTCGATATTCCTAAAAATTGAGTTGGCTTTCAATTTCAATTGAAATTCAAATAAATAACTTACTTACCTCCCCGAATCAACTGGTAATTTAAAAAATGAAAATTCGGCATTTAAATACAAATACAAATACAAATACAAATATCCTTATTTGCTTTAAATAGGGTATGTACACAGTGGTGATGTTATTGAGAATAATAAGACCTTTTCCTACTTAGCCATTTAAATATAGCATGCAAATCAGTAATAGTAATAATAGTAGTAGTAGTAGTAGACAATAATAATCTAATTTAACAAGCCACATGGATATCAAATACATCAAAATACAACAATCAGTCAATTAAACAAAATAAAATGTCAACAGTCAATTTAAATTCAATGTCAAATTCAATGTCACCAAGCATAATTATAATCTATTAAAATAATTATGTCATAAATAATATTGATTAATTTATTTTATCTTTTAAAAATTCATCAACCGAATAGTAAGCTCTTTCCAATAGCCATCTTCGTAACATCGACCTGAAACGATTGAAAGGAAGGCTCTTCAAGTGATTTGGTACTTTGTTAAATATGGTTTTACACATGGAAAAGCAATTTTTTTGGAAACGTTTAGTTTTTGGTACCAACTCGAGAACTAGTTTATGAGGGTTTCTTAGGCTTCTATGGGATTGGTCTTGGGATTGTGTGAAATAGTGACCATTCGATTTTACAAACATACTTACATCTAAAATATACAGGCAGGGCAGTGTTAAAATTCCCAGAGACTTAAAGTGAGGCTTGCATGACACATCAGGTTTAAGGTTGCAAATAGCCCTAATACACCTTTTCTGAGCAATAAATAACCTTTTGATGTCCGTACCATTACCCCAAATTAGTAGGCCATATCTCAGTATCGACTCTACATATGCAAAGTAAGCAGTAATAGCTGTATTCACACTTGCAATTTTTGTCAGTTTATACAGTGCATAGGAAAAGCTATTTACTTTATTGCAGAGTTTATCTATTNTAAAATTTTCTATCTGCAGTATTAAGAGTACTTTCCCTCCAGGTGGCGTTACATAATTCCACCCTGTATAAGCTTGTAAATAAATAAAAAAATAGCATTTTTATATCGCTTCTTTCTGGTTACAAAAACTGTTGTTTTGGGTTCTGGAAGTTCTGGAAGCCCGAACGTACTTGTCAGAACGCGTTTTTCTAGTGTTTTTCAGCGTGCCTGCTGTATCTTTTTGGCAAATAGTAGGTACTGGATTAACGATTAACGGACTTAGGATAATTTAACGGAAGTTAACGAGTCCGTTAACATTTTTTAAAGTTAACTTAAAAGTTAATCCGTTAATAGAAATGTTAACTTCGTTAATTAACGATTAACGGATTAACGAGTTAATGCCCAGCTATGATCGTCAGAGTCAAAAAGAAAATTGACGAAAAGAAAATGTGTACGATTTCGAACTTCTTTTTTAGTATTTTTTTATTTTTCATGTCCTACGAAATGAAAACGTAAGCACCACGCAAATTTTTAGTCATCGTAAACGTTGCAAATCATAAATTTTAGGACTTCAATTCCAATCAGCTAATAAAAACGCTTATCACCCCAGGTCAACGAGGAAGTCCGTGAGCTCCAGAAGAAGCTTACCCAGGTGGAGGAAGACCTTACGCTCAACAAGAACAGACTGGACCAGGCCAACAAGGACCTCGAAGAGAAGGAGAAGACCTTGGCCGCCACCGAGGCTGAGGTCGCCTCCCTCAACAGGAAGGTCCAGCAGATTGAGGAGGACCTGGAGAAGTCTGAGGAGAGGTCCGGCACAGCCCAGCAGAAGCTGCTCGAGGCCCAGCAGTCCGCTGACGAGAACAACCGGTGAGACTCTAGAATTTATTTATTTATTTATTTAAAGACTTTATTGCACACACAACAATGTTCTGTACAAAAAGGCGAGCTTAATCTTTTATAGCGATACATAAAAAGTCATACGCGTATTCACAAATATTACTATGAGGTCTCTCATTGCGCGTCGACGCACAGGGTGACACATGAACCAATCACAGAGCTCTATTCAACGCTGTGCGTTCGATTTGCTGCTTCACTTAAGCAAGCATCGTTTGTGAATACGGGCGATAGTCTCCATGACTTATGTTAATGTATTTAGTTTTACTTGGGCTTTTAAAAGAGCTTTTTACGAAATTAATTACATAATATTCAGACGACGACATATCAATTTGAACGCGTAGTCATAATGTATTCGACTACTGGTTGACTTTCCAGGCTATCAAAGAGGCATTTGAGTCAGTCTATCTATTACTTATAATAAATCTGTAGAGAGGTCAATTCTGTACATGAAATATATTTTCAAAATAACTATCAGGGGGTGATTAGTGATCGATACTGATGCCAAAAATGCAATCAGTAAAATTTTTGTCTGTCTGTCTGTCTGTCTTTCTGTCTGTCTGTCTGTCTGTCTGTCTGTATGTTCCTTATAGAAACAAAAACTACTTGACGGATTTTAACGAAACTTGGTACAATTATTCTTCGTACTCCTGGGCAGGTTATAGGATACTTAGGAATTCCCACGGGCACGGGAATTAGCGGGAAAATCCTTTTGTATGAAAAATCTAAACTGCTTAGTTAGACGCTTGAAATTTGGCATGCAGGTACCTTAGTAAACTTAAAGCTTAGTTACAACAGGATATTGCAAAATTCCCACGGGAACGAGAGTTAGCGGGAAAAAACATTTGTATGAAAATATCTAAACCGCGTAAGATAGATGAAGGGGGTAAAACGGGATCCACGCGTACGAAGTCGCGGGCGGCCGCTAGTTAAGCATAAAATTTTAAATAGTGTAATAAAAACAAATATAATGACAATGTAGTCTAATGTGCTGTAATAAAAAAAATATACTATAATATTTTCATAACATCAAAAAAATCTGTCAATTAACAATGAAAACTTGAGCGTGTTTTGTTTCTGACTACCTAGTTATTTCTGACTTCCTAATAACTTAAGTGCATTATGAAATAATGTCCTAATTACTGTTAAATGAGAAAATAAACAACACGCAACAGCTAACTTTGTGCTCCGGACGATCAACAAGATTTGTTTCAATAAAAAATATTAGTACATGACATTTTGTGGACGATAAATCTTTTATATTTTTGTTTTCCGTATGTGAAAGTATAATTTGGTACATCTTGTACCTTTTATACCTACTTCCAAATAGTTTAGATTTTTTTAAATCATTATGATTCATCATTATAATTATTCATCAAGAGTGCGGCGCTATCGGTTTACGCGTTGATTATTACGTAATTTGGATAATTTTTTTTATTTGTTAAAAGATTTTAGATTGCTTACTATGTTATCAATGTGGGTGGTAAATGTTGTTACGGATTTTTGCTTGGTTATAATTTGTTGAAAACTGAATGGGTTTAGATACTACCTATATCCTTTCATTAACTGCAAAGTATAAATTTAACATCTGGTATCTCTTCGTTTCAGTATGTGCAAAGTATTGGAGAACAGGGCACAGCAGGACGAGGAGCGCATGGACCAGCTCACCAACCAGCTGAAGGAGGCCCGTCTGCTCGCTGAGGACGCCGACGGCAAGTCTGACGAGGTGCGTACTGTAGTCATAAGGGGTAACAGGGTAGGAGGCAGGCTGTTGATACAAGCACTAAAAGTTAGGTTCAAAGAAGCTTTTTTGATGTCAGTCCAGCAAAATATACGTACAGAATACCAAATAGTAACATTAAATTCTAATTTTATAAATACTGTAGCTGTGTATTGTCTTCAAGACAAATAAATTACATTATTAGAGAATTTACTTCAATTTGTTCTCTACGCAATACTTACGAGTATATCTGCATCATTATCATCATCAATACTTATTTCGTCATCTGAGTAAGACTGAGTTTTGCTCTTTACAATTTAATTGTCACCATGCTCTAATAAAATAATAAAATAAATATCAACTATCTTAGGTAGGAATTGAGACTGAGACTGGGAAGTTTTGGTTTACGTGCGGCTGCTTTGGTTTATTCAAGTTTAAAATAATGTTTCGTATTTAGCATTATACGAGTAAATGTTAAATTCCAAATAATTACCACATGACTTGGTTAATACTCTTTTAGACGTAGAAAGATTGTGGTTGTTAAGTTCACTTAATCCACGAGTAAATGTACACATTCCCGGTGTAAACAATCTGAGAGTAAACAAGTAAAGTTCATTAGCTTTAGAGTTTTCAAAAGATGTACTCGTGAGATTAATATGTTTCAATTAAATAATTAATTAATTTTAATTTGACGTAGTAATGAGGACTTGTGATGGTACAGGTATCCCGCAAACTGGCCTTCGTTGAAGACGAGCTCGAAGTCGCTGAGGACCGTGTCAAGTCTGGAGACGCCAAAATCTCAGAACTTGAGGAAGAATTAAAGGTAAATATCAAGACTCTACCAAAGAAGAAGCCTATATTAGGTAGTTCGTAAAGAATAGGTACTCATGCATAATCTCAGTGATGATTGTAAGTTGATAAATCAAAGTCTGTGCTATTTTCCTGTATAACAAACAATATACGTACACCTAACCTACGAGTATGACAAAAAGTTTCATCAAAGTCTGTCCAGTACTTTTTGCGTGACATTAAACATTCACAAAGTTACCCTGTATTAATGATAGATTTATTATCTCCCATAGGTCGTAGGTAACTCCCTTAAATCCTTGGAAGTATCCGAGGAGAAGGCCAACCAGCGCGTAGAAGAATTCAAAAAACAGCTGAAGACCCTCACCAGTAAACTCAAGGAAGCCGAAGCCCGCGCCGAGTTTGCCGAAAAGACTGTCAAGAAACTGCAGAAGGAGGTCGACAGGCTTGAAGGTATGAGAACCGTACTAAACCACCTAAAACGTTATTAATTTTCATAAAAAAAAACAACTTAAAATTCTGTGATCATTCTTGACTTTTCAACTCTACTCTAAAATGATGTGGCAATAAACAATCTTAATTAATACATAACAAAAAAGAGAATGGTATAACTTCTCTGGCAAAGCTTCTTAATTCATAATTAAATCTATCTAAATATTCTCTTTAATTCTAAGCTAGCTCTGGACCCGCATTGGTATGTAAGTTATTATCAAATGACAACGTTTTACAGACGCATTGTTCAACGAGAAGGAGAAATACAAGGCGATATGCGATGACTTGGACGGAACATTCGCTGAGCTCACTGGATACTAACCGACCCTTAACGCACTTAGTTTAAGACAAAACGTCCGTCACAGTCCTTCTACCCCCCACCGGCACCTGAACCAGTCACCTTTTTATACGTACCTAAGAAACCCCACATCTCTCGTTCAATTTCCAGGACCTTCAATGTGGAACCAGTCTTTAAAGCTTTATAAATCTTTTTATCTAACTAACATAACCTTAACCCGATGTCTGAAGGTTGGCCTTCCACAAGAAATAGGGTCAGGCCCTCCTTTAGAGATCCATTTAGATGTAAGCCCTGCTTTTCGTGTTGTGATTAACTTGTCTTATGCTTTGCTGCTACCGTCGCGGACCAATGCCTTCAAGGTACTTTATCTTTCTTTAATCTCTTTCAAATTAATTACTTTCATTAAAAGCCATCGCTTCGCTATGATAAACATGAGACTTTATAAAAATATTTTAAACTATTAATGTGTCCATTCCATTCTTTACTCTTTGGAAAGTTCCTACAGTAGATGAGTTAGATATAATTTCAGACAATCTTAGATTGTTATGATGTTCAAATCGTAACCTTCCTCTAAAAGGAAGGATATATAAAAAAAAAAAAAAGAATCTGGTCTTACTAGATTTCAAAGTAGTGGTGCCTCATTGTACCAAGATGTTACGGTTTGAAGGTAGTGGGTCTCATTCATGAAAATCCCAATTCTAATCTAATATTACGTGTACAGATGAGCTGGGCATCAACAAGGACCGCTACAAGAGCTTGGCCGACGAGATGGACTCGACCTTCGCCGAGCTGGCCGGCTACTAAGCGCCGCACCACGCCACCACGCCACCACACCACCACCACCACACACATTCGACCGCCTGCCGCGAGCAGACGCAACACAAACGTTATACACGTGATGTAATAATATTTATTAATATTTTATGTAAATTTATTTACGATTTTCAATAAAATTAATTTATAACAGTTGTTCCTCAACTTTACTTAAGAAACCCAAAAGATTTAATTTAATAAAAAAAAGAAAAGAAATAAAAAATGTTTAGTTATTTAGTACCAAGTAACTAAGACTTTATTAGTTTACCATCTCTTTTTCCCTTTATCAACAAGGCGTAGGCGGGTCTTTATGCAATCGACATCTGAATGACGAAGCGTGCAATTTAATTATGTGAAATTTCCATGAAGCACCCTGCATTGACTGCAAAGGGAATAGAGAGCTCTCTACCAATGTCTATCTCCTCGGAGCACTTAACCTAGATAGATGTCTTAAAGAGCTTTATTTTGACTAGAGTCTAGTGCAAGCAGCTCTATTTCAGATCCTTATAACTAAAATTACCGCCACAAGGCCTCAATCTCTACATACAGTTTCAATAAAATAATTTAGACGCATTGGTACTAACGTGTTTGATAAAAAGTCTTTGAAAGTTATTTCTTACTCAAATATTGGTACATAAATTACAAACATTTTCAGAAATGTCACCTTCAGATTCAGCCGATTCAAAAGAGCTTTGATTGAAAATTAGTAGTAGCTCTACATTTAATTAGAGACAGATTCAATTAGTACTGAGTCACCCTTTTAAGTAATGGCTGCCCATATCCATTTCCATATTAAGATTAAAAACGGCGTCATTCGCGGGCGAGGCGGAACGGACGTCATAACCTGTCATCTGTCAAGTGACGTCTTTCCTGTCCAAAATGGCCGCCGTTCAAACGGGACGTTTTAAAACGCATGCGGGCTCGTGAGGCCACCGCGCATGCGTCGCTCTGGTCTGATCGATAGTGCACTAGTCGAAGACAACAGCCTGTTGGGCTCTCCCGAAATTCTCGCGCAAATTCCCCTTTTGGGTTGAAAAAGGAGTTTTTCCGTGTCGTTGTCGAGGAAATTAGTCAAGGTGTCGGTGTCCAGTAGCGTACTGCCGGGTGCCATCACGATGAAGATGCTGGCGCCTCACGACGGGCCCGACATCACTCCAGTCGACTCTTGTAAGTACCACAATATTATTCTATCAATATATTATTAACACAACGATTTCTGATTCTACGAAGTCCGATTAAAGCATCACAGTTGAATCGATTATACCTACTTATGATCATCATAAGATACGTTTTATTTGATGTTGTTATTGAATTATTTGATGACGCGCAATTACTCTGCCCTTTTCACAAAGGGTGTTATTCAGTCTATAAATAAATAACCACTTTCATGTAATGTCGCCTAATAATTTAATATGTTACATTTTCTGAGTTTCTCTTCCTCTATTGGAATAACATTTCTTTCTCGTGATCATAAGCCTCAATCTTGACACGATACTGAATGATATGTGGTTTAGGAAAATAAAAAAATGAGTGGAAATTCACTATGCACTGACATGTATTGTACATGGATACCTACTATAAAACTTTTTTTTTCAACCTATAGATCACCCTTTTAATAAACATAATGTATTGATTGACATTGTTTCGTTTAAGCAGGCCACTTTTCCTTATGTTATTAAAAGAAAATTAATAGATTTTCATTAAATACTTAATGGAAAATACGGCTTTTAGCATATTTGTATTGATTTTGCGAAATTACGTATAACATGTTACTTAGTTGTATAACTTATAATAGATTGATCTTTGTTAACGACAAATCGAAACTTAAACCACTGTAGTCCATTTATTACGTCGTTAAGTAAAATTAAATATGAATATCACTCGTCAATATGGCGAATGTGACTAAAAATTTTATCTTGTATATGAAACTGACAACGCGAAATGATACAGCATGCAAACGCTTCTTTCAGAACGTAATGTTCGAGTTACCTAATGTAATATACCAATGAGTCATCTAGAAGACATGAAAAGGTTTTCTTTTTAAAGGTGTCCTTTAGGCACGGGTTTTAACGCCCTAGTCATAAACATATGCTAAGTAAAAGGAGCGTATAGTGAAATGATACACAAGTATGAGCTTATTCTCAAAAATATATTCAGCTCTGTGATTATTGAAACTCTACAAACATGAATACATGACTATAGTCGAGTGTGAATTGAGGTATCGAGCTTGGTTTTGTAGAACGGGCTATATTGACGTGCATTCTCGAAGCTTTGCGGCTGCAACTTAGACGAGCTAAAGCATTCGTCTGGTGCTTAAATCGAGTGACGTACAAGGTACTCGTGGCATGCTGAACTAGACTGTAGTTTTCAGTTAGCATACTGTACCTACTAAATTGAAAGAAACGCAAATTTTAAGACGCCTCAGCTGTTTTTCTATTTTTAAATTAATTAACTTCGTGATTACTATTCTCAAATGATTGTAAACATCAAAGTAGACCGACGACATGACGAAACCTTTAAATGAAGGTAGCAGGCAAGCGCTGGACGCAGGCCGCTACCAATCGACCAACATGGAAAGCAGTGGACATCCTATGGCTGAAATGATGATGATGATGTAAAAGATTCCGATAAATTGTTCTTAGTCTGGCCTGGATCTCCACACTGTAAAATGAGTTACATTTAAGCGTAGTTTGAGCACGAACGCACAAAAACAGGTCTACATGGCTTTGGGCACACCTTTTCACAGACTCTGCATGATAAGTACAAAAAGATATTCTGGCCAAAAGAACAAAGCAAGCTTCTACTCTCAATCAAGATCTTTAAGCTTTGTGTTATTTTAATTATCATGTCATAACAAAGCTTGATGACTTTTACATGCCGTTCTTTAATTGGAGACTTAAGAGATTACGAGCTGCATCTCATCCGAATCCGAAACTGTTATTAGTTAAGTCTCCGATTTTTCGTAGAAAATAAATTATTATACCGGTACTTTGTCATTTCCCGGATTTAGATTGCATGCAGTAACTAATCACGCCCTTACTGTACCATGTAATAGGCATTTTAAGCAAATGCAATGAACCATGAAGACCATGCGTTAGTTCACTAGGGCATACTGTGACCTGCGCTGTGCAGTGAATTAGGCATCAAACGAAGCTTCTGGTCTGATCTGGTTGGCTTTGAACTTGGTAATTAACTGGTGATTTTGAAACTAATACATGAAGGAAAGCTGTACCTTCACGAAATTGGTATTGGTATATACGAGTAGTTACTATAGACTGACTTTTATAAAATCACACTAGTTCATTAACATATAATGTTAATTTAACTAAACCAAAGGGTAATTGACATTTATAGCATTAAGTTCTAGTTAATACTAAATAATGTAACAAAAAAGATTAAATAACGAAATTACCTTCTTAAATTGAGAGCTTTGAGAGCTTTTGAGCACAGCCTGTTTGCCGCAATCAAAGTTTATTACTCTGTTGCTAGGTAATTTGATTCCTCTTTATAAATAAAAATTCAATTTCGAGCTATCACCAAGGGGTATTGACGCGTATTGCCGCAGAATTCTCGAGAACCTTAAATTATTCGTCGTTGAAAGTTTGTTTCGGTCCGCTTTAACAATTTCTTGTTTGGAGTGGATTTCAATTTCGCGATTAATTTTCTTGACGAAGACATTCTGGATTATATCATGATATTAATTAGAATGGATTACATTCCGAAGGGACTCTGCTGATGGATTAATGTTGTTTTAATGTAGACACCAAGGGACAAATTAATGATCTCTAACAGGCTTTTAAAGTGACATGTATTACAAAGTGTTTCAAATATTTAGAGAAAATTATCATGAAAAGCTTATTCGCGGAAAATATTTTAGATATATAGTCCAGTCAATGAATGCCTTAACGACGGTGTAGAGAGAAATCCGTGGAACACAATTTCTGACCTCGGGACTTTATTTAGCCTAGTTAGGTGGTGAACATAGCAAAAGTCCCCGCCCTTAGCCCTTGAGCCGGCAGGGAGAGGGGGGTTTACAAATACAAATACAAATACAAATATCTTTATTTGCTTTAAATAGGGTATGTACACAGTGGTGATGTTATTGAGAATAATAAGACCTTTTCCTACTTAGCCATTTAAATATAGCATGCAAATCAGTAATAGTAATAATAGTAGACCAATTTGTAGACAATAATAATCTAATTTAACAAGCCACATGGATATCAAATACATCAAAATACAACAATCAGTCAATTAAACAAAATAAAATGTCAACAGTCAATTTAAATTCAATGTCAAATTCAATGTCACCAAGCATATAATCTATTAAAGTAATTATGTCATAAATAATATTGATTAATTCATTTTATCTTTTAAAAATTCATCAACCGAATAGTAAGCTCTTTCCAATAGCCATCTTCGTAACATCGACCTGAAACGATTGAAAGGAAGGCTCTTCAAGTGATTTGGTACTTTGTTAAATATGGTTTTACACATGGAAAAGCAATTTTTTTGGAAACGTTTAGTTTTTGGTACCAACTCGAGTACTAGTTTATGAGGGTTTCTTAGGCTTCTATGGGTTTGGTCTTGGGATTGTGTGAAATAGTGACCATTCGATTTTACAAACATACTTACATCTAAAATATACAGGCAAGGCAGTGTTAAAATTCCCAGAGACTTAAAGTGAGGCTTGCATGACACATCAGGTTTAAGGTTGCAAATAGCCCTAATACACCTTTTCTGAGCAATAAATAATCTTTTGATGTCCGTACCATTACCCCAAATTAGTAGGCCATATCTCAGTATCGACTCTACATATGCAAAGTAAGCAGTAATAGCTGTATTCACACTTGCAATTTTTGTCAGTTTATACAGTGCATAGGAAAAGCTATTTACTTTATTGCAGAGTTTATCTATTTGTCCTTTCCAGGAGAGCTTTTCATCTACTATTAAGCCCAAGAATGTTGTACTTTCAGCATTTCGCAAAACTTGACCATTGATATTCAATTCTATAGATTTATTTATGAAATTATTAAAATTAATGAGATAAGTTTTCGATAAATTAATTTTTAGATTATTTTTATTAAGCCATTCAATTATTAATGTCAGTGTTGCTATTATATCATTTTTATGTCGGTCTAACGAGGATTTTCTGTCAGTAGAAATTAGTACGGAAACATCATCAGCAAAGAGTACAGTCTTATGCTTAGTGACATCAGGCAGGTCGTTTATAAATAAAAGAAATAACAATGGACCAAGGACACTCCCTTGCGGAACACCCAGCTTGATGTGCTTATAATCCGATCTATAGATTTGAATTGTTTTAGTTGAGTCTGGTTTAGCAATTTCAACACATTGTTTTCGATTCGCCAAGTACGAGTTTAACCAATTTTGAGCAGTACCCCTGATACCACAATGTTCCAGTTTTTTTAGTAATCCATCATGAGGGACACAGTCAAAGGCTTTAGACATATCGAGAAACAACACTGATGTAAAATTATTATCATTAACACTCAGTAATACTTCGTGAGTTAGATCAAAAGCGGCATGTTTGGTAGATTTATTTTTCTGAAAGCCATATTGATTTTGTTTTATGATCTTAAACTTATCAAAGAAGGTTGTGAGTTTCTCATGCATTACTTTTTCAAATAATTTTGAAAATATCGGCAAAATTGCTATAGGTCGGTAATTACCTATATTTGTGTCCCCTTTTTTGTGCAATGGCTTCACAATTGCCAATTTAAGTAAATCTGGAAATTGGCCAGACTCAAACGAAAGATTTACCAGGAACGCCAGCACATGGCATAGTTCATTTTTACAGTACTTTATAACTTTCGTATTTATGCAATCATACCCTTCGGAATTTGAATTCCTAAGTGACATTATGACTTTACATATATAATTTGCATCTACTGGTGATAGAAAAATTGAGTTCGATAAACGAGTATTATTATTAAGGGTATAAGTTGTTTTAGGAGTTACGTTCAGGTCATCAATAAAGTAATTATTAAAGGTTGAGGCAATATTAGCTGGGTCTGTAATTACCGAGCCATCGTTTTCAATGCTATTTATAAATTTATTATTAGCATTCGCTACAGAAGTCTCGTTTTTTATAACTGACCAAGTAGCTTTACAGATATTGTTACTTTTGGATACAAATTTCTGATTTGAAATTCTTTTTGAGCAATTTATGCATTTTTTGAATAGTCGGTTATATTTTAGATATTTTATTTTATTGAAAATTGTCTTATTGGAATAATAATTATATCGAAGTGCTCTTTTTGAGACGCTACTTATTTTAAGACCTTTTGAAATCCAATTCTGTTTCGTAGATTGTTTATATTTCATTTTTATGACCGGAAAACATAGATTATAAAAAAGAGCAATGATCTCATTAAACTCGGAATAAGCAAAGTTTAAGTCACTGTTTTCATAAACATTTGAGAAAGAGAGACTTCCCATGTACTTCCTGAATTTGTCCATATTTTCTTGAGAGTATATCCTTTTATAGGTAAATACATAGTCGAAGATTTCCTTTTTATTCATTATGCAAAACTTCAAAACCTGAGCAGTATTATGATCCGATAACCATAATGGTAAGACATAGCCATGTGGATTCATAATGTTACTTATTATTAAATCGAGACATGACTTGCCTCTAGTGGGATCGTTTATACAGTGTGAGTCACGTTAAAGTGTACATATGAAAATATATGAAACTAGACCTATTTTTATCGATAAAAAAGAGGTCAAAAAATTTTTGAGATTTTTTTTAAATTTTTTATAGAATTTTTTTTCTTCCAATTACTTATTGTAAAGAAAACGTAATAACTTTTAAACTAAGCGGTATATCCTGATAAAACAAAAACAGTAATAATGCTAAATAACAGGCGATACTAAAAAAATACATAAAATACGTAGAAAATGCCAACAAATAATAAAAAATGATACTTTTTGAAAAAAATCTGCTTAAAAATTCGTATTATTTTGGTTATTTGATAAATTTCTCCAAAAAATGCCCTTATAACAGGTGCTTTTTATTACTTTTTATTATTCTCTATTGTATTATTTTTGTAAAACCAAAAATCGCATGTCTCTATATCTATCACAACGTTTGCAATGATCGTTTGAACTAAGCCTCTCCGGGCGCGCCATTCAACGCTTCGTTAACAACGGAACTGAAAGTGACTCTAGATTTGTAATTTTGATAAAGACAAGTTAGATTTTAAATAAAAACAAAAGATTTCGAAGTAAAATAAGCATTTGAGTTAAAATTAAAATTGTCTCTACCTGTAGCGGAGAAAAATGTGGTAGCAGGCCTTTGTTCAAACGATCATAGCAAATGTTGTGATAGGGATAGAGACATGTGATTTTTAGTTTTACAAAAGTAATACGATAGAGAATAATAAAAAGTAATAAAACCCATCTGTTATAGGGGCATTTTTTGGAGAAATTTATCAAATAACCAAAAAAATACGAATTTTTAAGCAGATTTTTTTCCAAAAACCATCATTTTTTATTATTTGTTGGCATTTTTTGTGTATTTTTTGTATTGTTTTAGTATTGCCTGTTATTTAGCATTATTACTGTTTTTATTTTATCAGGATATACCGCTTAGTTTAAAAGTTATTACGTTTTCTTTACAATAAGTAATTGGAAGAAAAAAAATTCTAAAAAAAATAAAAAAAAATCTCAAAAAAAATTTTGACCTCTTTTTTGTCGATAAAAATAGGTCTAGTTTCATCTATTTTCATATGTACACTTTAACGTGACTCACACTGTATTTATATTTAAATTATACTTCTTTAAGATGTCTCGGAATCTAGACGTATTTGGATTAATTTCAAGCATATTTATATTAAAATCTCCGGCAATAATTATGTTATGTTTAGAAAATTTTTGTATACTTTTATACAACAACATGTCAAGTTTTTCAAAGAAATATTCGAGGTGTCGTTTTATTTTCGATGGGATTCTATAGATGCTAATTATCAAAATTTTATTTGAAGTTAAGTTAACTGCGCAGCACTCAAAGTGGTAGATCATTCCAAGATCATCAAAGCATGTAATCTTTTTGTATTCTAGGTTTTTTTTTAATAATATACATGAACCACCCCTTCTTGTCGGTCTTGAAAAACTCGATGCCAAAAGGAAGTTGTGGATGTTTACATTTTTTTCATCGCCTAATTTAATAAAACTTTCTGTCAGACAAATCACATCAGGATCAGTTGCATCCTTAATATTTGACAATGCTAACTCCAAACTTTCCTTCTTCGAGAGTATACCATGTATATTTTGATGAAGTACAGTGAAAACATGTCCAGAGTTATTCCCGAAAAAACAAGTCCCTGCTAGTATCATCGGGGTGATCATTACATTTTTGACTATTTATTGCAGTAACAACCTCAATTTTCTTAAAATAAAACGGTATTGTGCCCTTTTTTGGGTTTGCAAAATTTTTGTTAACAATATTTTTTGATTTCCTAATATGGTTTCTAATAATTTCAAAATTTAAGAATGTCCTCTGATATTCTTTATAGTCAATACAAATATTAATTTTGCTTATTATACATTGTAGGTATTCATGTATGTTAAAATACTCATTAGATTCTATACAAGTACAATTACTAAAATGATTTGTCCATAATTTCATGTGATAATTCAGTTGTCTTACATTTAAATAATTATTATGATAAATTGGTGCTATAAATACTGAGGCATTTACCAATTTATTCAAAATGATACAAATGTTTGAATGCAGTATATTAATATCCTTGTCATGACTACCAATACCCAATATCACAACATCATCCCTAGTAATCTGAGCAGATATATGATCACAATAGTTTACTAATTCAGAGCTCGTCGCGTCTGTCAGAATTTGTGCAAATGGTTTGTAGCAGTCATTCCATTTTCCCTTTCTTGATTTGATGATTTGTGACGATAGGCCCCTCAGCTGTTCATCACCAAAGACAAATAATCGTTTAGCTATCTTCGGACTATGGACACAGGTGGCCCCCTCTTGCTCGACGATTGACGAACTAGACATCACCGCCGTGACTGTATTATGTACGCGATCGATTGTATTTGTATTCTTCGTAATACTAGTAGCGCCATCTGTTGATGAGTTATGAAGATTTTGTGAGTTGGTTCTTCGCCCATCGATAGCGTTATCTTCGGCACCACAAGCACCATCTATTGGCGCCTTGTGGAGACTTTGTGAATTTGGTATCCGTCCATCGATACTTGTGTTTTTATATTGTGAGTGGTACGATGTACTCGTATGTTGATTTAGATCCTCCATGTGAGAGTAGTTCAGCCTGTTGACGTTGGATGTCACTACCTTCCTTTTCTTACTAGAAGATTTAGGAGTTTTACAGATGTGTGTTAATTGATTAATTTTTAGTTCGTACTCAGCATATTGAATACGTGGACTTACGACGTTGAATCTGGACATAAAACGCCATGTCTTTAGGCGAAAAAACCATTTTCAATTACGAGAGAGTTTTACGTCCTGGCTTAAAAAAAAGTATGGTTGATACATCTTAGCAAAAATACCAAAAACAAGCGTTCGGTTTTTACACTGTTTATAAGGTAGGTATATTTATCTTTTACGCTATAGTTTTTTGGGGCGTATAAACATTTTTTTAGCGAATTTCAATATTTCGAATATACAGCTCGATAGAGAAAAAAATTCTGATTAAAATGGTATATATAACTCGATTTGGCCAAAATGGTTTATACGACAATTGAACCTGAAGGTGTCGATTTCCTAGGGGACTGTTTTTTTCCCTATTCAAGGCTCCGGAGCCTGCCGGAATGTGGTATAAAAATACAACAGTATAGTTTTTTATACACTTTTTATGATAAGAAAAAGAACTTGTATGATCAATATGGTCGTACGGAAGAACCAATTTTTTGACTTAACTTCAATTTTGTTTTTGTATCCAACGTTACCTAACTATACTTTCATTAGATTTAGAAACGTACGGTCTCAAAAATATATTTCTATGATGTAAATAGAGGGTCCATTAATTTACACCTGTAAGTCTCTTCAAAACTTTATTTTTAGAATTGCATTATAATGGAAGAAAATTATGTTTCACTCAATTTATATGGTTGCAGCTTTTTAGCTAAAGAGCAGTTGTTTGAAGTGAGGTTCACAATTTTAACGGTTAATAACATAATCTCACTTCCTGAAATTGCTTATAGTTAACTGATCAGCTGAAGAGCTATACAAACCTTTGATGAGAGGTTGACAGCAGGGACCCAATCGAGGACTTTCCCACATAAATTATCCCTAACCTACACATAGTATTGTAAAGTTGTATTGGGAATATAAAGGGAAATACTCAAACCTACTAGAAATGGCACTTCTGATCCGGCAATATGGTATTGTTACGGTCTACGGGTCTCGGAACACTAATTTTATGAAGGAATAGGCATGTTGACATCACCAATCGACATATTGTTTACGATCTCTCAACACTCTTTGGACCTACGGAAATATAGTTTTGTGGCGCCATTGACTTTCAACGGACTGAAATAGCTATCAAATTAAATAAACAAGCTTTTTACTCGCAAATAATCTTCTTTGACTGTTAAATTTTTAAGCTTGACTAGGCTTCTAATTTTTATGAAGAATAGGCCGATAACAAATCGGCGAAGTGTGCGCACTTTCATACATCTCCATACTTATAACTGTCCGATCCAACTATTGTCCAAGTAAAAATCTGTGGTCTACACCTAAAACTTTGTGTTTTGGTCAGCAAAATTTTCGTCAAAGTCAACCAATATCAGTAATAATGTAACCTACTTTTACTTATTAGTAAATCTTCGGCAAAAGGTAATTACGTGCCCGCCACGTTGTCGTAACGGCCGTAACGGCTCCTGATGACGGACGCACAGCAATCGATGTATTTTTGATGAGGGTTGCGCTAATTTCGAGGGCATTATGCGAAAATGTTGCTCGCAATTGAGGACACAGTGTAAGTTAAAATAGTAGCCCTTTCGTTTAAAGAACTGTTATTTATAGAAGAATAAAAAACAAAGTTGCCCTTAAAAAGTTTTCAGCTTTTCCCTACAATTGCTTCAAATGCACACCTGAAAATACTGGCTAAATGACTTGACTATGATGACGATGATAATTACAGAATCTTGTACTTTGGCGATTGTAACTTTTTCGTCAAAATAAAACATCATAATATTAAATTTCGTATTCATACGTAGGTAATAAATACATTATTTATACATCACATTTCAAATAACATTGCCAAAAAGCTTTGTTTACGCTAAGTGGTGTTTTATGTCTATTATTATTACTTCATTTGTGTTGTCTGTCCATCCAATCTCTCTCAAATTAACTCTGCCGATATTCATTGCTTTTAAAATATGAATAAATAAACACATTTTATTTTTACCTCCAATCGAAGCACAACCTCGTATTTTGATACACAAAAATGGAACATACAGGGTGTTAGGCACAAGCTCCAAAATACTTTGGCTTTTTTAAAACAATTTTATTAGATAGGAAAAATCCTTGACTTTGGAAAGTTATGGTCATGCACCTGCAGTGGACTATAACCTTATAATGAGTAATTGAATTTAATACTTTTGCTTCACATTTAGTCGTTTGATATAGAGACATTATCTACACTGAACAGTACAATAGAGCCAATGTTTTTTTTTTCTAAATATTAAAACTACACAGGTTTGAACACAGTTTTCTGTTAGAATCGTGTTTTGAGCGCCATTTCAGAATGTAAAACACAGAAAACTAAAAATATGTCTAAGATATATAGAATTTTAAAATGAAGTTTTTACATCATTAAATTGTGAGAAAAAAAGACAACGACAAAAGACAGTGATGCAAGTTCTTTTACTGTGATTTATGTTCGCTGTTTAAGTTTTATTTTGCCAACCTTTACCCTACACCCTGTATGTGTGTACTGGAAATTTCCATTTTGTTTGGACTAGGCGAAAAATAAAGCAAAAAACGGCAGTATCGGTAACAAAAGAAAGGCTATTCATAACGCTTTGTCTGCCCCGAGTAATTTTCCAATGCGTATAAAAATATTTTGTTTGTTTGAAAAAAGTTTTTGAATCGGTTTTTTTTTAATAATATTTTCTGGTATTCGTGACAGGTACTAAACAATGTATTGTATATTTTTTAATCTTTTAAATATAATAATAATATAATATTATTTACCACGAGCTGGAAGACGTAGCGTGGGCAGGCCTCCCACTAGGTGGACCGACGATCTGGTGAAGGTCGCGGGAAGTACCTGGATGCAAGCGGCGCAGGACCGGTCTTTGTAGAAATCCTTGGGGGAGGCCTTTGTCCAGCAGTGGACGTCTTTCGGCTGAAACGAACGAACGAACGATAATATTATTTATTCATTGTTTATCATTAAGCACATGACATTGGGAATGGGTCAAAATGTTTTGATCGTGATTTGAGTGATTTTAAGGTGTAGGTAGAGCTAGGTAACTTATTAGTACGTTAATGCGTGTAAAAAAAGTCATAAAACTCATTTTATTTTTGCAAGTAGGCTTTGAAAAAGCGTTTTTACACGTCCCAGTATTAACCCTACCACTGCTTCGGGACAATCAATGGACCAGTGCTGAGAAGTGTGTAATGTGGGTTATGTGGGAAGCTTGGCTCTTCATGAGTTAAGATAACTTTTTAAAAAATGTCACTACTAAACTTGATTTCTCTTCGAACAACTCGTAACTAAATAATAAACAAGTGCTTCTGATAATACAACTCATAAAGCAATCTATGTCAGTATTTAAAAAGTATCATACTTATAAAGCCTTATACAATATTTCCAACTTTATAACAGGGTTGAACTGCCAAAAATATTGAATCCGACCGCTGCTTGCGTTGATGACGCGTGCAGCAATTCTGGCACCGGATCGCTCACCGCATCCGCTCCCATGATATACTGCGGTTGTGGTCAATGCGAGTCTGGAATGCGAAACCGAGTAAGTAATAAAATACAAAAAAAATGTTTATAGTCTTAGAATAAATCTGTGAATTTTATTTTCTTAAGTTACAATTTATTAAAATTAGTAAACGCTTTAATAATAATTCAAATGTTGATTTGACAATGACTTTAACAATTTGAATGTTGTTCAGAATAAAATAATTATGACATCGAGTTTAGGTATTCATTGAATAAGTGTGATATAAGTTTGGCTAAAAACTAAACCTTTAATGACTGACAAAGGTAGCTGTTGTTTATCTACCAGATATCACTACCTGCTTGGAATCTTTTACATCAAAACATTTATTTTATCTGACAAATAAATCCCTTTATCCTCAAGGGTGCTATCAGTGTACCGTCTCACATAGTTTCATACTAGCTTTTGCCCGCGGCTTCACCCGCGTGAAATTTCGTTTATTACTGATCGTCATAAATTATGGGTTATAAACAATAATACTGTAAAGTTTCATCAAAATCCGTTCAGTAGTTTTTGCGTGAAAGAGTAACAAACATCCAGACATCCAAACTTTCGCACTTATAATATTAGTAGGAGTAGTAGGATTTAGGTAGGTATTACAAGTTCTTTACTTACAGAGTTGTATGGTGATGCACTCATCTGGGTTTGGCAAACCATTCCAATGCTATCCAGAGTTAAGTAAGCTATGGACTCATTACCGCCGCGTGCAGACCAAAAAATTCAAAGAGTGTTTTTTGCGCTTTCCTACTTACACCATTTTTTATGTTACCCTTTTACAACGAAAAACAGAATTTTAATACTTGCAAAAATGGCACATAAATTGTTTATCAGAACTTATCACTTAGTTTTTATTCGAATGAACTTGTTAGTAACAAAAAGTCGATTTTATTACTGGAGAATTTTATGATGTTGAAAAAGTTCGGGATAGTACTAACAATATCATTTTTTCTTTGTATGATGACACGGTCAAATATCCACAATCAAAAACTAATAGAATTGTGTTTTTTTTAAATAGCTGTAGCAACACAGGCGAAACGTTAAGCTGTGAGTACAATGCAAGTCACATAAATGTTGCATTGAGAACCAAGTTTAAAATCTGCAATTATTGTTTTTATCACAGAATAAATACTTGATTTTATGAAACAAAAAAAAATGGATTCTAACTATTACCTACCTAAGCTCTTTATAATCAAGGTTTGATTAATGCTTTAATTACCAACATAGTGTTCAAAACATCGATCTAATCTAACGTCCTTCTCCAATTCACCAGAGGCAAATGGAGCATTTGGATTAAGGTGAGGACAGACTAGAGCACTTACTTGTAACAGAACAAGGAGCCTCGATGACATGTCTAGTTTCTCACCCTGTCACGAACCAAATGTCATACAATTTACCTGTATTGTACCACTAGCATTACATTAGAATAGAATAGAATTACCCATCATCCATTAGGTACATTCCCCAGTTGAATACCTATAACGTAAAAATAACTCCCATTGTGAATTAATTTTTCCCACGCCATGTTTACTTAACGTATATAAAAAAACGTCAAAATAGACCTTGATACCCCGAAATAAGGTTCGCGATAACGGTCTTAGAACGTAACGCTTTCGGTTCGCCATCGGAAAAGACACTCGCGAATAACGAGAACAGCTTTGATAGATGATGTTACAGCGGACGCGCGAATTATGAGCGAGAGCGTTGTTTTTTTCGTCCAATTGAAAAAAGAGAAAAGATCCTGAAAAAAGTGAAGATATAAATAGTACCTACTGATCCCCCTAACTATAAACCCTTGAAAAGGAGGCTGACAATAGTGACTGAGTTTCTTGCGGTGCTTCTTCTCAGCACTGGCCCATTTATTGTCCCGAAGCAGTGGTAGGGTTAATACTGGGACGTGTAAAAGTGCTTTTTAAAAGCCTATTTGCAAAAATAAATGAGTTTTTTATCTTTTTTATTAACTGCATGAACTGCATCTACAGTTAGACTATAGACGAAATCCAGTAAAGATTGAGCACTTAAGCAGCTCCTGTTTGATTAGACGCCTTACATCATTCGACACCAGGGTTTAACTAGGGCATGTAGATAAAAGTGCTTTAACTTAATTACAAAAAATTATTTTTTTAATAACTTTTGAATCATTATTTTAATTAGAAATCATAAGTGTGCGAAACGGTGTGAAATGTTTTAACAAAGTCAAAGTCAAAAGCTTAATATTCAACTATTTTATTATTATAGCTTTATAAATCCACAGTTATTACAGTTTTATTTAAAATTAATTAAGTATTTCTCTTGATTGTGGCCCCACTTGGGTAAAAGCCTCCTCCATCATTCAACTATTACAGACCGATAATGGAATCTTATTGATAGGGCCCTTTTAGCCTTTGGGTATGGAATCCTAAAAAACTATTGTTACTCTTAAAAGGTCAGGTCTTCTAATATTTTATAAGAACTCTAACAAAAAACCATTAACGCTGTCTGCTCAAGCCTTGGGCCAGCGCGAAAGCGAATCGTTCACTCATACGATCCGTCGGTCCTTTTAACTTTTTCACGGCGTTTTGGCCTGAAATATGTTTCCTTTCGAAGTTATTACGCTGCGAATCGCACTTCCTGTGCGACCTCATATACTTTTTTTATATTATGTACTTCTTTTCATTTTTTTTACGCTTTATACAGGAGGAACGAGAAAGTGTTATAAACATTAAAGCCCCAGTTATATCTCCTTTACATCTACTTTACCTAGTTTTAGCTACAGCCTTGAAATATTAATATGAATAGCTGTTCAAAATTTTATTATAATGCTGGCGCAACATTTATGTTAACTATTAAGTAAGATAAGTTTTTAAGTAAATTATTAATTTTTATGTCCGTCATGTCATATCGCAAAAAGTTAAAACTAACCATTATCGGTTTTCTACATTACCTACAAACTACAAAAAATACTGAAATTGTCAGTAAAAAAATCGCTCTCTTTTTTACCGTGTCCCTTTGTACCATCAATTCTAAACTCTGAAAGTGACATCAAAGTTTTAGATCCAAAACCCTCTAGCTCTCGAAAACGAACTGACCGTGTGGACCTTTGAAAAGCACCTGCTGTCATTCATTCTGTCAGTCTGTAAGCCTGCTGGAGTGACTAAAAAAACGAAAAACGGACTTGGCTGTTTTTAGTTGGAGCCGGGTAGGCGCATTTTCGACTGGATTAGAGCGAATTTACTACTCTTAGTCATATAAGTGGAATCCCGCAAAAAACATTAATTTATTTATTTATTTTCATGTAAAATATTAATTGTCAAGACGAAGCACTATGAAAAAGTTATCAGATCTGATGTAGAGTCAAGCTTCAACTCCACATCTTTTTCAAAATATCTGTAATGCCCGTTTCTCTGTCGTCACAAGATGAAACATTTATTCACTGTTCAGTACTTTTCTGTAACACAGGCCACGTACCAGAAAACGCAGCGTGAGACGTCCCACAACAAGGTGGATCGACGACCTCATAAAGGTAGCAGGAAGGCGCTAGATACAGGCCGCTACCAACCGTGCGATGTGGAAGTCATTGGAGGAGGCCTATGTTCAGCAGTGGACGTCCTATGGCTGAAATGATGATGATGATGATGAATACAATAATTCTTACCGTAATACCGAATACGTTACGTTTTAGAAACAGACATTTAGTCTCCACAGCAGTATTATATGGCCCACTCACCTCTCTCTAATTTTCCAGAGGCAAATGGAGGATTTGGCCCACAAAAACATCATATCGGTGTTATTGTGGCAGGTAGATAGGCAATTAGGCAACACCAAAACCCTCGCAAGCTGTTATCAAAGAGAAAAAACATCTTTCTGTGAAGCTCCTCTACTAACGCAAATAATTTCATTTCTTAGGGCTGTCAACTCGGCTGATATTACTCTGCATAACGAATTATGATCTTGATTTTAGTACAATTGTAGGTATCGTTTTTGTAACCAAAAAGTAAGATTATACCGTAGTTACCCTTTTCTTACTATAAGGTAATAAGATACATTATAGAGGCGCAGTAAATCTTTCAATCTAATAGTCCGCAGATTCGATCCTTACCTTATTCATTTATAAAACGATAATAACTTATGTCTCGGTATAATATTTTCAACTTATTGAATTAAGGTTACTTACTTAGCCAGACATTTTAAGTGACGTCTAAATCGACTTTGACGATTTTTGTGTTCATATGACATCCATTGATTCTTTAAATTCGTAATATGTAACTAGACCCCCTACAGAAAGCCCTCCCCTTCATTCAATATGACCTACAAACCCAAATCAATTTGCTACTAGTTTTGGCAGCCCTAGCGTACTAAGAAAATTCTCCCCCTAGCCCTTGAGTAACGAACTGTGGCAGATCCCATTAGAGATAACGCCAGTCACCGAACAACGCCCGAGTCGGCACGCACCCTTACAATGCTCGTACCGTAAACAATTCCGTTTCAATACTAAACTGTGCCCGCGACTCTGCTTGAGTGGATTATTTTTAAAGAATATTTGTAACTAGCTTTTGGCCGCGGCTTCACCCACGTGAAATTTCGTTTCTCACAGATCGTCATAAATTATCCCAACTAATATTATAAATGCGAAAGTAACTCTGTCTGTCTGTCTGTCTGTCTGTCTGTCTGTCTGTCTGTCTGTCTGTCTGTCTGTCTGTCTGTCTGTTACGCTTTCCCGCTTAAACCTCGCAACCGATTTTGATGAAATTTGGCATAGAGATAGTTTGAGTCCCGGGAAAGAACATAGGATAGTTTTTATCCCGGTTTTTGAAACAGGGACGCGCGCGATAAAGTTTTTCTGTGACAGACAAAATTCCACGCGGGCGAAGCCGCGGGCGGAAAGCTAGTAGCCTATATGTTATTCTGGGTTATAAACAATAATAATGTAAAGTTTCATCAAATCCGTTTAGTAGTTTTTGCGTGAAAGAGTAACAAACATCCAGACATCCAGACGTCCAAACTTTCGTATTTAAGTGTAATATTAGTAGGATATATATATATGTATATATCTCGAAATCACCAACCGGCCATTGTGAAAATCATTGGGGGAGGCCTATGTTCAGCAGTGGACGTGGGCTGAAATGATGATGAGGATGATAATTATCTCGAAATCTCAGACACAACAAGTGCTAGGCTAGGAGTCTCAGATTTTTCATGGGGGTTCCTTTTAGAACGTAGGTGCTCACTAAGACGGGATTTTGCAAAATTCAACCTCTAAGGGGGTAAAACGGGATCCACGTGTAAGAAGTCACGGGCGGCCGCTAGTTAACCAATGAGGGTTTTCGCGAATGAAAGATCCGCTAGATGGCGGGATGTGGATGTGGGGTCTGACTGCTTCGTGATTGGTGGAATTTGACATATCTGTCAAAAATAACCAATCATGCAGCATTTGGACCATTAATATGCTGTTATGAAGTAACTGCTCTATTTCTGTGAAACCCAATGGGTTAATGAGAATATTTAAGTTTGCTGCCACCCATGGGTCTAATTTAATACCTTTTAAATTAGACTAAAAATTGGTCAGTGTTTATTTAAGCTTATATTTTCGACAAACTGCAATACCTACGCTACGTTAAATTATCTCTAATAATTATAAAAATAACAAAAAAAATTGATTAAAAAATTTAAAACTCCAGAAACTCAGGTTTAATGTAAGGAGTCGACTTACCTATCTTATCTTATCTTATTTAGGGCCGCGCATGAGTGCAGAGCACGTCGACCCATTGGGATCTTTTTGCTTCGAGAGAAAGAGTCGACTTAATTACGTAATTAATTTTAAAGTTGTTAAGTTATGTGAGATACAGGCCAAGAGCTTCCTCGTTGTAGTTAAAAAAAACATACAGAACCCTCTAGGAAAGTAAACAGCCAGTACACATAATGGTTTTGCAACAACTCTCAAGGAACCCCCTGCACATTATTCTCCAAAACTCGACGGTAGTGCCTGTCGATCCGTCAGAAGGACCTCAAGGACGGCCAAGAGCGAATCGATGGGACAATTTATTTCCCGCTTTGCAATTTTCCCCGGGTCTGGTTGTATTGATGCTTTTGAAAAAGCTAAAATTACATGCTTTTATCGATCGATGAATAATTCAAAACTTTTTGCTGCTAGGAAAAAGCCAAAGGGCCTGTGAAAAGTCACAGCCTAGTCTAATAAACATCCAAAATTACTTTTACCGTAATACTCGTAGGTCATCTTGACAAAAATTTTCGGGTCCTAAGAAGAAGTGATGATAGAAACATATTTCCAACTGCCTTTTATTTAATTTAGGACACACAATTTATTTACTAGACTTGTAGAAAGTACGAGCTATTATGCAGTTAAAAGCTGCCTACACTCTTGTGATTATGTTTTCATAAAGTATTGAAGGCACTGCGAACGAAATACAAAGTCCTCTTCACCGTAATTTTAGCTCACTACTAAAAGAGCTAGAACCAAGCTTTCCCGGCACGATCTCCATTTTTTAAGGAAATGTATTAAAACAGTGATCAACTTCTAAATTTTGGCAAAACATCTTTGTATTCCTAGTTTTTTTGCCACTACACATCTAATACACTTAAAGAACCACAAATAATTTTCCTCTACCTGACGTCCTCTCGGACCCTTTCAAGGTATTGGAACTGGAGACATGTGAGGCATCATTGACATTTACAACTGACTGTAAATAAAGTGGACGGACGCTGAATGTTACGTAAACAATTGAAAGTGCATTTGGAAAATGGAGTCTGAGCCTTTTGGAGATTGAAGGACTTGGAACTTAGACTATGGAATACGCCAAAGGAAAATCTGATAATTGATTTTCTAGGGAGAAGGTCAAAACATATCCATGATACAAATAACTTCAAAAATCGAACTGCCTAAGGCGGGAATTGAACCCACGACCTTTCGCTTGCCGGGCGACTGCCCCATTTATAATTTAGTTTGAGAAGCGACTCTTACTCGCTAAGAAATTTTAATAACATGTCCATGAAGTTGGAAAGGCTTTGAAGCCATTTAATTCACAATATCAACATAACTAGAAAATAAAATACCTAATAAGTAATTTTGGCTTTCATGTCGGTATTTCTAGTTAGGAGGATAAATGACTCTACAAAATGTCTTTAGTTTAAGAACGCCTGCATAACTTTGCTGGTCAAATACACTGCTGTACGACTTTATAGCGAATTTTCTTCTTTCTTGTATTAATAAGGTGTTGAAGGTCGCAAGACCTGGATGCAGCCAGCTCAGGACCGGTCTGTTCTGGGCCTAAGATTTAATATCGGTGCTTGTTCTAAACTCAAAATATAATATTTGCTTATATTCGATATTCCATCGGGTATCATCAAGCCAAACCAATATTATTATTTGTCAAAATGTGTGTCGATCTAATAACTCACACACTGATATCAATAATCCCATATCAGTAATTCCTATCACCTATCCCGCAGGATTATTCCCGTCGCCGAAGGGAAAACTTGGCAACAAATTGAGTAGTAACGTTATCCGATTGATCGTGATATAACTTTGGATTAAGAAGTACGTGCCTATAGATACTTTGTATGTAATACCTTAGAATAATATCCACAAAACTTTGAAAAGTACTTTGTCAAGGATTCTAGTTTGTCTATCACATACTTGTAGGATCAAATTGAATACTTACAGACGAATAAATTTGTAAGTATAGTGGTTTAGGGCCTTTTACAAACGTCAGAGATTTTTAAACTTCATTTAAAGCTTTCATTCAAATGGCACAATAATAAATTTTATATTCATCAGAAATAAGGTACAATTCTAATGGTGATTTTTTTTCATATCTGTCCAGTTGTTTCAGTGCCTATTCAATACAAACAATCAAATCTTTTCTCTTTGTAATATTGGTGTAGATAATTTTATTCCCCAGACTAACTAGACCTTAAAGACCATCTGACTTACTAAGGAACATTAGCTCTCGGTGATAATAATACACATATTACATAGACATACATCCTACTTATAATATTATAATGTAAATGTCTGGATGTTTGTTACCATTTCACGTAAAAACTACAGAACGGATTTTGTTGAAACTTTACAGTATTATTGTTTGTAGCCCAGATTAACATATAGGCTATAATTTATGCCGATCTGTGACACTAAATTTCACGCGGGTGAAGCCGCGGGCAAAAGCTGTTATCTATAAAACACTAGCGGCCGCCTGCGACTTCGTACGCATGGATCCCGTTTTACCCCCTTTTCCCGAATTTTCTTTGCTATAAACCTCACGGAGCCCGAGACCTTTCCAACGAATGCAAAACCGTGGAAATCGGTTCGTGCGTTCTGGAGTTATAGCGTCAGGGAGGAAAACCCGACTTATTTTTATATAGTAGATGACTAGAGACTAAACGGTGTATTTCCCTCCATGTTTCCTTCGTTATTAGTCATGTTCTCACATAATTCACAGCATTTGTAAAACTACGCGCAAAATATTATTACTTAGTTTCTTATCAATCGACCAAGACGGTTGAGATAGTGAGGTCAAAATGTCGGTCTCCTAAATAATATGTTTACTTATAATTTTTCGTAAAACACGCGTAATTCGGGTGCAAATAGTCGTGTGTTAGAACTGCCTCCAAAATGTGGTTAAAAGTGATATTGCTTTCCGTTTTCGGATTCACCAGCTCGGTAATTATAATTTTTTTGTTGCATTTATAATTGATTATGTAATTTTAAAAGTTATATAATACCTACTGGAAAACATTATGGTTACATTTGTCTGTTTAAATAAAAGAATCGTTAACGTAGATTTCAATTTAAAAACATAGTGTTTAACTCGTAATGTCCACCCACTTATTCGGGTCAAGAAAATTTGCGTTTTCTTGTTCCCAAACACAAAAATAAGTCTCATGTATAAGCCTCGTAAGTAGATGTATGTGTTAATAATAAATAAGGGGCTCTATATCATTAACCAGGCCAGAAAACATAGTGTGGGCAGGCCTCCCTTTAGGTGGACCGACGATCTAGTGAACGTCGCGGAAAGACCTGGATACGGACAGCGCAGGACCTCTGCTAAATAAGACGGAGATTGGTGGATTTTTAGCGGGAAGGCCCCTCCCTTCTGGAGGGGAGAGCCCCACATAACCCGTCGCCTTACCACAGCGGCGGGTATGCAACTCAATGCATTTTTACCACCTAAAAAAAAGGACCGGCCGTAGTAGAAATCCTTAGAGGAGGCATTTGTCTGTCTGAAATAACATACAAACTCCAATTTCAACCATGTGGTTGCTTTTTCCACAGCTGACCACCTCATTCGACCTGGGCGGGGTGCTATCAGGAAACCGTATGGCAGGAGTTCCCCTGGGCCGTTCCCTGGGCAACGGGGAGCTGGACGTGGAGGGCATATGCACAGCGCCCGGCGTCGCCTGCGCGAATTGTACCCTGGCTGTCACTTGTGTACCCCTGCCTGTGGGGTACTTGAAGGTATGATATGGTTGAACTATAATTTGGTACTTTTAATTCGATTGCGTTGCGATAAACTGTTAATATTATAGGGCACTTGATTCACCTTGATGCAAAACGATATTTTGTACATAATATACAGAGATAAAGAATCCTGAAATCGATTAACTTGTCTTTAGATACAGTGCACTCAAAATAGGCGTAAACTGGACACTACTCAATCATGAATAAAAGGGTATTAGAATCAATAAGTTTTCAAGGCAAAAATGAGCCATATCCTTGCTCTAATAGTAATAATAATATAAGTAATATTATTGACAGCTAATAATAAAGTAACTAGAACGTCGTAGATACCAGATATTGAGTAAAAGTTCTGGGCTATAAAATATGTGACGCCTTTCTAAATTATCTCTTGACTATCGTAAATGAGTAAGTTTGCTTTTCGTAAACAGAAAGGCACCTTTTGAGACTTATTTTATCAACAAAATATCACAAAATAATTATTTTCTGAATGACTAAGTACTTACATAGAAATCTAGTCTATACTCACTAGTATTTTATATCTTATCTACGGCTTACGAAGGAAACTTTCCATTAATTTCAGGTGCCTCTACAATCCTGCAATAATGGTCAAACCTGCGACGCTCGCCTCGGCCAGTGCTCGGACACGCCAGTGCCAGAGTGCCAGAAGGACAGTCAGGAGTACGAACATACCTGTGAACAAGTAAGTATTTTCTTAAAACTTTATCGCTTTAATCTAAGGGAAGTCGAACCTTAACTTCGAACTCCTCCTATGTTCTTCTGATTAATTTCGTTGCGGGTCCAATGATAGTTTAATTTTCCCCCGGGACAAACTTGACCTTCACTGCTTAGGTTTTTATTGGCGGTCAAGCTGTAGATCCTGGCTATACAGGAGTTGCAGCGGTGGTTTTTTTTTCTTCTACGCATCAGCACAATACAGTAGAGAGCAGAAGATATCTACTTTATTACAATACATAAGATACCACAGAGGAAGGCACATTTAGCTAAACAAGCTCTGTAAAATCTCTACTTATTTTGGGGCTAGGTAATTGTTGTTATAGTTGGAGGAAAAAGAACCAATCATAGGAGTCGAAATAGTCGTCATGACCGAAATCAGTTCGATACATCTTCATCATCATCAGTGTACCTACCATGAGTTTACGTTAGGTATGCTCGCTAGCGAGTACGTCAAAAATCTCTATGAATATTTTGTTTCTTGAAAGTAGCCGCTAGGGGCGCTGCACATTATGTCATACAATTAATGTCATTTTTTTACGTAGTCGCTAGCGAGCACATCTAACGTAAACTCATGGTAAGCACACAGGTGGAAAAAACGTTATAAGAACAAAAAAAGATAAATTATGCTTTCATTTAAATTGAGTCCGGCCGGTCAATCAAAGTAGCAATGCCATCAAACTTTTCAGTAAGTTATACGAGTAGGACAATTTAGAAAGGGACAACTTATCACACTTCTTGTCACTCGCCAATGCCATGCTTCAAATTTTTAATGCATTTCTATAGTATTTCACACACCTCTTCCATACATCTATCCATTCCTCATTACGTCTATTCCCATCCAAACCAGTCCATTGTATCTAAACCACAAACAAGAGCCGCGGAAGTAACAACTGATATGTCAACAGACTCTTTAGAGTCTCTAAATGCTAATAGCATTGGAAACAATAACAGCGAGAGACGCCGCGCGTGAAGATCTGTATCGGAAAGGTCAAGGAGCCAGTAAATGCACTTTGGTTGTAGTGGAAGAAGATGGAGTAGGTTTACCGCTCAAACGTAGTCATAATATAAGTGAACTTTTAGGCTTTTAAAAAGCAATTTTACTCGTCCCTGTCCCAGTAGTACTCCAATATTTTAACCCTACCACTGCTTCAGGACAAAAAAATAGCTAGGCTAGTATTAAGAAGAAGCAAGAATCACAGTAGATGATTGAACTTAGCAAGGTTTTGGTATTTAAACTTTTCCAGGTCCTGAAAGTTGAAAACAATCTATGACAGACGGCGAGGGCAGAAGCTAGTTTTTATAAAAATAAAATCTATTTGTATCTTTCACTTGTCACAGCATCGTATAGTGATAGAGTCATTTATCTCGCAATCATCTTGCAAGTATCAGAAGAATCTAACTCAACTTTTTAATGACATATGTACCGGCTGACACGTAGTCCGTTCGTCGTTTCAGCCAAATGATATCCACTGCTGGACAAAGGCCTCCCCCAAGGTTTTCCATAATGAACGGTCCTGCAAATACCTACTCGTAATTTCAAAAATATATTTACCAAACCTTAATAGCCGAGCAATATAATCGCTCTTACTGCTTGTGACTACGTTGTTCTTGAATCTGATACGGGAGGAGGTCTCTTCCTGAATTAACCGATTGTAACTGTACCGTGGACTGTGTTAGCGCGATGTTTAGAAATAGACAACCTGATATTCGAAATGAAACGGTTTTTTGTCTGGTCATAACAGATTTCTTTTTATTTTGGGGCTAAAGGCTTGTTCACGCACGCGCGGACTTAGAAGCTAGATGTGAACTCATATCCACGTACAATGAAAAATTCGTAATTTTTATTTAGACAGCACTTTTACACGTCGGTGTTGAAAAAAGTGGGGGGAAAAACTCAGTCACCTTTGCCAATAATTAAAATCACCATCATCATTTGGTCTCCATTACAAGCCGATGACCTATTCTATTTTACAAGAGGCAAATGGAGGATGAAGCCTACACTTTAATTCAGAAACGCCTAACGTCTGCTCTGCATTTTAAATCACATTTGTTTTCATATGAAGTATTAAGCTAGTCCGCTATAATTTTATGTTTAAGCTTGAAGTCAGTAACAAACTTTAAATCGAAACATGCTTATGAAGATAATGTCTATTCAATCTTGAAGACAGCGAGCGTCTGGCAGCGCTGAGTGCATTTGCATTCAAATAAGAACAAACTTCGTTTAGTAGAAATCCACCCATTCTCATTAGTAATAAAAAGTTTACAATTTATTTGGAAATCCAAACTAAAGCGTGGCGTCTTTGAAAGACTTGAACACTAGCTGTGCCCGCGACTTCGTACGCGTGATAACCCGTTTTCGCAACATTTTTCATTTTTGATCTGCACCTATTACTTGTAGCGTGATGGATAGCCTTCCTCAATAAATGGGCTATCTAAAACTGAAAGAATTTTTCAAATCGGACTGGTGGTTCCTATAATTAGCGTTCAAGTGAACAAACAAACAAACAAACTCTTCAGCTTTATAATATTAGTATAGATTTTGTGTGATGACCCCGAACAGGGATCATTGTCCTCCGCTTTTTACATAGCTATGTAAAGGGTGGATTCCACCCATTCCAAGTAAAGCAGCTCTGTATCTTAGCCTTTTAAGAGCGATCTTTCTTGAAATAGTCGACCGTCTGCTTCCAATGTCGCTTACAGACTGAAACAGTACTTCTTGGGTTTGAGCATAAACATTTTTGTGTCTTGGCCTCTCCACAGGCTTACGTTTTAGTCAACTTCTAAACGAACTATCTTCATTTATTTGCTTTTAAAGTCGCTAGTTGCTTTTGAAGCTCAAGTAGATGCTTTGAAGCTCAGTAGATGCAACTTTATGATTGTGATTATCATTATTTAGCTGACCATATTTAGTGCCATTCATCACAAGTACTCCGGAAAGTGCCCAAAAAGTGGGTCACTCACATCCCTTGATATGTCATTAATAACAAACATTAGGGTTTGATGACATCTGACAGCAAGGTTGCCTTCTATTTGTCTTCCCTCCCCATAAATAGTGCGACCCTGCAAAGTGACTTCATTGTCAATTCTTCATTGTTTAATCCGATGTTCAATTGTTTATTCAATACAACTAGGGACTGGAATTTGTTGCTTGCTACTATCTTTCCCGAGCACTATAATCCGGGCCTTTTCAAGGCGAGAGTGAATAAGCACTAGGGCAGAACCATCCTAGACAGCATCTCACTTAACATCAGGTGCGTTTGCGGTCAAATACCTGCCTTGTTCTGCATAAAAAAAGTAGAATTTATTATGTATGGTCACAGCCTAACTTCTTTAAAATAAAAATAGCACAGAGGAATATGATCGTATTGACAAATTAATGGACTGTTTTCCATTGTCTTCTCTATTTCACATATTATCCAGCTGTAAATCGTGTGAAATATCAAGATTTGAGATTAGTACAATTGTATTATCCTCATTGTTTTCAGCAAACTAATTTGGTTGGCCGTTATTATTAAGTTTTAATTACTGCAGATAATAAGATATGCTTGGATGCAATTGTCTTATCAAACTGAGACTACTTATTAGTGCTTTCTTAAAAATATTGCTGATAATCCAAAGATCATCATCGTCATCATTTCAGCCACAATATGTCCACTGCTGAACATAGGCCTCCCCCAATGATTTTCACATCTCCCGGTTGGTAGCGGCCTGCATTCAGCGCCTTCCTACTACTTTTATGAGGTCATCGGTCCACCTTGTGAGTGGATCCAAGGATGAAATATTTGCTTAAATATTATTAGTGTTCTTTTATGGCTTTATTTCTCCGGACAGTGACCTTTTAACCACAAAATGCAAGATTTTTGAGAGAGTCGAAAACTTGCCGGACCAGACCAAACTCTATCATCAACAGATCAAAGAAAACTTTAAAAATAAAGCTGCCGTTTTTAATGTTAAAGAATCTGGCACATTGGATGCGGTCTGCGGTCAGGGAAAAGTAATCATACATATTCTGCATTCACGTTGACCTGACCGCAGAGCCTATCCAGGACAGATCCTCAAATTAATATTTCCGTCATCAGGTGGGCATATTCCCGGACGCGCACGACTGCAGGAAGTTCCATCTATGCTCTCCGCCTGAGGGTTCGCCCTTCGGTAGACCGGCAGACCACAGGACTGCGTTGTGTCCACGACACTTCGGGTACGATCCCCGAACGGCACAGTGCTCGGTAAGTTAACTTAATAATTACATTCAATAAAAGAAAGAAGACTAATGAGTCTGGGGTATAGAAGAAATGTTTTCTTGAGAAAACTACGTTTTCTGGACGTATCAATCGGGACCACACTGACTATGTACAGTAAACATCGAATGGTTCGTGACACCGAAAGTAGCCAAAAAGTTCGCATAACATCTTTGTTTCGCAACACATTTCAATTTGTTACAATCGGAATAAGGTTATGCAGTCAAGTTTTTTTTTTGCCACTTTGGGTGTCACGAACTTTTTGACGCTGACTGTACAATTTACTATTTACCTTCTACGTAACGATGTAAAAGCAAGAAGGAAACATAATCATTCAATTTAGTTATTTTTATCATTGCAACTACCATCATTACTTCCTAAAGCTCCATTGATTCTTGTATTCAACTCTCCAAAAATTAAACTTTCCAGGTGAAACTAGAAAAGGGGCAATGTAGCGAGAAACCTGTGCCAGACTGTCTCTTCGTGGGCCAGAACGGACCCCTGCCATCCAGCCCAAACCACTACTATGTCTGCCTACTGAAAAAGGACCAACTTTACCCCCAGGTAAGTAAGTGTACCGAAAGCCTAAGCCACCTTGATAATTCTATAGGTAGCACTGATCTTTCACTTTCTTAACTGGTTGGGTTTTTATCAGCGGTCAAGCTGTAGATCCTGGCTACACAAGAGTTGCAGTGGGGGAATGAGAGGTGGGAAGTCCCGTTTCTTAATATTGTATGTAAATATTTAGATCATCATCATCATCATTTCAGCCATAGGACGTTCACTGCTGAACATAGGCCTCCCCCAATGCTTTCCATGTTGATCGAATATTTAGATACTATGAGTCAATAATATTAAATTAAATTGTTAATTTTAGGGTCCTAAATCACTATGCACATAATTTTAGATATCCTTGTCCAAATATGACTTGTGGGTTTCTCGAAAACACTGAGTCATAATTATCGTGTTATGTTAGTTATAACATTGTTTATGAAACTATTCCATTTGGTCAACAATGTCTTATAGCTCACTTTCCGATTAGTCATATTTCCTACTACATACTATCACTTGATCCTGAATTGCATAGTGACTGAGCTTCTTGATGTTTTTTCATATCACTAACCCACACTATTTTCACGAGATTACACAATGTACTGGAGCTTGTAAAACGTATTTATTTATTTATTTATGTATTACAAAATAAATCACAAATAAATATAAACGCATGATTGAAATAACCCCCAGGTGTTCCTCTGTCCCCACGGCTGGTACTATTGGAGCGAGTTCTGTCACCCTGAACCAAAAGTTGATGAAAGCACAACTCCTGGTGGCCTCACCGATTTACGAATTGCTGCAACAGAAGAAATTCCTACAACTACAGAAGTAAAGAAAGAAGTCAAAGAAGCTAAAGAAGTCAAAGATGAAGCTATTCCCAGTTGGATAGACACTTTCTTCTCTACAGAAAAGGCTACGACTTACAAAGCTGACGCGTTCCTAGCTGATAAGTATGACTTAATGAACTATGAAAGTACGGACGAACTGATGCCACCTTCCTACGATTTTGGGAACGTGTATGAAAGAAGTGAAGAAGAATTTTGGTAAGATTTTATATCTGAAAAACAACTCACATTGGTTCTTGATAAAGTAAGATAGCAATTTGACATAAAATATAACGTAAATATCTAACAAATAAAGGTCGCTGATTACCGACAAATTCATCTGCCAGACATTTATCTATCCTGTAAGACCAAAAGTTTGGTTTATCTGGTAGATAAGTTCATAATAAGCTACCAACCCAGTACTTTTTAAGGAATCGGTGAAACTAGCTATAAGCTTGACAGAAAATTTTAACCGACTTCAAAAAAGGAGGAAGTTCTCAATTCGAGTGTATGTTTTTTTTTTGTAAGTTACCGCAGAACTCCGTCAATTACGAACCGATTTCCAATTTTTTTTTGTTCGATAGGGTATACTCCCGAGGTGATCCCATTGTCACCAAGTCAGGGTCTGATGAAGGGATCCTAAGGAAATCGAGGGCAATCCTCAAATTTTATCGGCACGTACCTTTATCGTGTTTGGAGTAAAAAGATTCTGAGGGTTTTATGGAATTATAAATGAATGCATAAAAGATATAGATAGAAATAGTACCTGCTAGAACATACATTGTAATTTTTATTAATTTTAATACAAATAAAGTGCCATTACAGCCAGTCTTTTGTATTATTATTTTTTATCCTCAGTTATGTTTTTGACATCTATCTACTATAGCAAGTCGTCAGTTTTGTGATACATAGGACATTTTTATCCTCTACTCAGGATAGCCAGGATAACCCACTGAAAACCTTAGCAATAATAGCAAAGACTTAAAGAAGTTTAGTTCGATGTACTAGACTAAAGAATGATTGTAAAATTCTATAGAATACTAAAGAAGAATGATGTAAAATTCTTAATTCTGTTAACTTATGAAAAGACTGTTAATTTTCTAGTGAAAGAACGAACGACTAAAATAGTACCTTTTCTCCTTAAACGTCATGTACAGGCAACAGCATTTTAGATGTCAGAGATACATGATGTCGTGCCCTGCGTGCCCAAACAACTGCACGCAGGAAGATTTAATGAAGGCTACTGACAACGCCATTCTTGTGGCGAAGTTTTTGGCTGACGCTGTGTAGGTTTGTTGTCGACAAGAAGAAGAAGCATATAAAATTATTCCTTTCTGCTCCAAAATAGCACCTATTAGAACAACACAAGATAGGTACCACAGTATTTAACTTGATGTACAGTCAGCGTCAAGTAGTTCGTGGCATCCAAAGTTGCCAAAAATACGCAACGTGTCTTTCTAACCATTGGAATAAGGTTGTGTTGTATTTCGGAGGTGGATCGTCATCATAAAGGTAGCAGGAAGGCGCTGGATGCAGGCCGCTACCAACCGGTTATTATGGATATCATTGGGGGAGGTATATGTTCAGCAGTGGGCGTCTTATGGCTGAAATGATGCTGTTTTTGGCCACTTTGGCTATCACGAACTATTTGACGCTGACTGTACCATGGTACACAACAATAATTAGGAAAACTCGTCTTAGTTATCTGAACGCTCGTCTCCACCATTGAGTCGGGGACAATCGCGACGACCCGCCGGCAACCTTTGTACAGCGCACAAAGACGGGCTTATCGCTGCGATCTCTACCAGGCGAGGTGTGGGGCAAGTTCAGAGATGGTAGCGTAAATAATAAATTGGGACTTTTATCTACACACATCAATTAGCGCTCCTGCACACGACGCCGACGCCGCGCCGCCGGCGAAATTATGCTTTGATGGCGCGGTGGTGGCGCGGTGGAGGCGTCGTGTGCAAGAGCGCTTAAAGTGCACTAAGCCTCTGAGATTCATATTGAAGTTTTTTGCATTGAAGTCTTCAATCAGCTTCTTGGAGATAGGGAAGAACATAACTTATCAGTTATACGGTATAACTTATACCTTCACTTAGAACAAACTTGACCTTAACTGGTTGAGTTTTTATGGTGGTCAATCTTAGATAATAGTTCCACAGGTGTAGCAGCGATGGAAACAAGAGTTGGGATAAATCCCCTAACATTGTCTGTACCTACCTTATGTTGTAGGAAGCTAAGGCCAAGTTGCACCACCTTATTTTAACCGTAACAATAACACTAAACGGTGCTATATGTATGGAGATTAACAGATTTTTGACGTTTGACAAAGTTAAAGAACCAGAAAGCGCAGCGTACCCACCCACAAGGTGGACCGACGACCTCATAAAGGTAGGGGGAAGGCGCTGGATGCAGGCCGCCATTATGGAAATCATTGTGGGAGGTCTATATTCAGCAGTGAACGTCATATGGCTGAAAATGATGATGATGAAAGTTAAAGTAAGATGGTGAAACTCAGTCTAAGTATTCTAAAAACAGTTAAACGCATAGAAAGCCTTAGTTCTGTAGACGTTCGTTGTCCTTTGGCTTGCACCACACACAGTCAGTGCAGGGCTAACGGCGTACAAAAAACGAGAACCTCTGACATTAGACGCTGGAATTGCATCAGTGTTTAGTGCGATCGCGCCGTGGGAATCGGCACTAGACGTGTGCATGTCTCGGAGTGTGGAGACGGCTTTTGTTAAACTTAAGAAACTGTCACTTGATTGGTTTTGCGATGTAAGTAGATACATAAATAATAAATAAATAATATCTTTAGGACAAATCCACACAGCGCTATCCAGCCCCAAAGTAAGCAGTGTTATGGGTGCTAACTTAAAGGACATGCATGAAATGGAATCGGTTCTACACGTGGGCATGTCTCGGAGTTTGGGGACAGCTTTTGTAGAGCTAAGGGACTATTTCATAAAAGACTGTCACTTGATTGGTTTTGAACATATTATTTATGTTAACGTGACGATGTACGAACATGCATGAAATGGAATCTTCACTAGAAATTGTGTGTCTCGGAGTGTGGAGACGGCTTTTGTAGAGCTCAGAAACTGTCGCTTGATTGGTTTTGAGCATATTATGTTAACGTGACTGTGTAGGTACATTCATGAAGGAATCTGTCTGGAACATGTCTCGGAATATGGAGACGGCTTTTGTTGAACTAAGAAACTCTGTCACTTGATTGCTTTTGATGAACATGTTAATGTCGGCCGTTTGGTGTAGTGGTTCAGAGCGGACTACTATGCCGAGAGGTCCCGGGTTCGATTCCCGGCCGGGCAGAAATTGAAATGATGAATTTTAATTTCTGTGACGGGTCTGGGTGTTACTATGTATAATATGTATGTATTTAAAAAAAAAAAAAAAAAAAAAAAGGTATATAACTAATATATCCGTTAAGCTAGCACCCATAACACAAGCATTAAGTTGCTTACTTTGGGGCTAGCTAGCGCTGTGTGAAATTGTCAAAAAAAAAAAAAAATGTTACCGTGACGATGTAGGAACATGCATGAAACTGAATCGGCACTAGATAGACTTGTGTATGTTTCCGAGTATGGAGACGGCTTTTGTTGAGCTTATAGAGACTGTCACTTGATTGGTTCCAATTAACACGTTAACGTGACGATTTTCACATGCTTGTAACTATGAGACCTGGAGGGGAAAATAATATGCCTATGGCAGCTAAATATAAGTTTGAAAACCAGGATTGTAATTTCAGTTATTACAACCCACCTACGTCGCAGCATCAGCTTTTTCATTAGCATGACGACTACCTCTCTCCTCTCTTCATAAATAAATACAAAACAACTTCTAATTTATCAACTTCCATCAGATGATCCGTCTGCCCGTTTGCCTCCTGTCACATAAAAAAAATTCTACTACTGATCTTCATAAAATATTCATTTTTATTAGAAGCTACTGAACAGCAGTCACCCTAAAATATTAACCATTATTACTCTCACTGATCTCCTCTTCACCACAAAAAACACGAAATACAAAAAACCAGCTGACTATAATGTTTGGATATGAAGATTAGGGTGCCGGCCGTTTATGAAAAAGGGATTTCAGTAATTTATGATGCGCTGAAAGGCAGTCCCCTGGGCAGTTGTCACGGGAAGTGATTTAGAGCAACAAGGATGGAACAAAGAGCCGTTGCGTATCGCGTTCCGGAGCTGTGAATAATAATAGGTCCGGGTAAGGTAATGTGTAATTTGTCAACAGCTAGGGATTAGGATCTGTTTGTACAAAAGGCCTGTTTCTATTGAGTAAAAATATGTATCATTTAATCTTTCCGTTTCGTTGTAATATAATAATCATCATATCCGTCATAGGACGTCCACTGCTGAACATAGGCCTCCCCCAATGATTTCCATAATGATCGGTTGGTAGCGGCCTGTATCCAGCGCCTTCCTGCTTCCTTTATGAGCTCATCGGTTCACCTTGTGGGCCACCTCGTGTGGTGATAATACATAATTATGTATATCAATATTGAAGCATTATTGTATGCAATACAATAAAATAGAATCCAAAGAAGAGGTTCAGAGCCTTTTACCAACATCGTAAGGCATTGAAATCTAGTTTCTCATACATTGTAAGTAATTTCACAACAACTAAGTACGCTTACCAAATTGCTTACCCGTCAAGCGTATCGGTGTGAAAAATATCACATGACACCTAATACGCATATCAAGTGATTCGCGTTACTATCACTAGGTTACCGCACATAACAACTCTCCTAAGCTGGGAATATCTTACAAAAGGGTTTTTTCCTAGGAGTAGAAGGAAATACCTTATCTTAAAAACAGGTATCTTAAGGAATAAATAGTGAACTAAGTTTTTTAATATAGTTTTATTTAAATAATGATATTTCTAAGAGCCCATTGATTATTTGAAACATGAATATAAAATAAAATACCTACTTACATCTATTTTTGTAACAGAGAGTAAAATAATTAGTAAGTACTGACTCTATTAAGCCATTATTAACTGTTTGATCCATAAAAGTATAAAATAATATCAATATGGAACATTGGAATTTCTTGAAAGTTTAAATAATGTTTTTATACCTGAAAAGTATAGATATTTTTTTCAAACGAATCTAGATTTTATTTAATTACTAAACTATAAACCTAATAACCCAGCGAATCTCTATCGCTCCCACTATGCAAATAATAATCGATTTGCAACAATTAATAAATCAAACTCCTCCATACAGCAGAGCTGGGCTCTCACAGGCATTTGTCAGCCGAAATGCCAAGTTGATTCGGTGCGAATCTACGGACCGCTATGCCTATACTGCGACCGTGACGACTTGATACTTGAATGTTTGGTTTTAACTGTGCGCGTGAGTTTGTGATTTTTACGCAGAAATAGTTTTAGTAACTTCTTGTTAAATATTATTGAAGATCCTCATAATTACCAACATACCGCATTCAAGTATTCGAATTAAGTACTGTTGGTTAAAAAGATAAATAAATCCAGACCTAGGCCTCTTTAAATTATAGCCTCAACTTTAAAGCTGTTTAATTTAATTAATCGTAAAAGGCTCTTTCTATCGTCAATCGATTTCAAAGGTTTAAAATGCTAAAATGCCAACGCACACGATAGGTATTTATGATAAAATAAATTTGCATAAACATGAATGTTCACTTCAATTATTCGTCAGTTTCTCAACCACAACCCTCTCACTTTTTATGCCACCTAATTTCTGGTCGCAATACGTGGAAAAAAGAATGTTTCACCCATATCCTGTTATTTGTGACCGCAACTCGTACTTACAGGAATACTGCATAATAAATTGTAACGTTACTGCTTCGTCAAAGTCAGTTGAAACAAATTGAGCCTAGTGATACAAATAATAAAGTGTTAATTAAAAGTATCAAGCTACGGCCGTCACGCTGTATTTTAAGCAACACATTTACCGACAAAGCCGTTCAACGAGGCACCTCACTACAGACCATTCATTACAGCGCACCGCTCCGCCACCACAACCGATGCGATGCACCCGCGACACTAGCCATTCCAAATTTCAAATTTGAAAAGTTTTCATTCAAATCGCGTTCCTGTGACCCGTTTTTGTTTTGTTTTTCTGAGCTGTCAGTTAGCGCGCCATTTCCCTGCAGTGTTATTGTGATTTATTTTGGTGAATGCATACAGATTTATTGAGTCTTCCGGTGGATTTCAAAGGTAAATAATTGTCTTTTATTTCTATTTTTATTTAGGTAGCAGCGTATTACGATGTTATGCGAATAATGCGTAGTAGCTATGAACTAGTTTTGCTTTATATTTTTACGACTTGTTTCGCTCGAAATTATAAATAACTTAACTTCTAACAGCACCCGTGAAATGTCGTAAAATATTTGCTTTTAAGAAGTTGTAGAGATATTATGTAGTTGTTGTTTTATCTCTAAAATTACGAAGTTTATGAGTTGTTATTACAAAAGTAAGATTAATTAAAAATAATTGCGGAATGTTACGTTTTATAGACTTATTATGTTCATGAAAGTATGTTACTGTGAAGAAACCAAGTATTTCTCAATTAATTGTGTGAAATTAATGAATGAACTGATCACGAATACTTGATTGAAAGAATTTAAATGGTGATTTTAATTGCATGTATTAACTTGTTTGCTACAACTGTACGTGTTCTTTATTTATATTTTTAAATTCGCATGATGAAATAGTTAAAAAGATTTCAGATTATTGATTTTTTTATTTCGTGTAGAGAGTTCATTGCGTTTTATGAAACAGTAAATTTGTGTAATAAAGATAGTGAGACGAGATACTTATAATTAATTTAGAACTATATTTTGTTAAGTAGCGTCATAGGAGTATGATTATGATTTTTGACAAGAACCTGTGTAGCTCCAGATGCTTTATGATCGACCACAGGCGTCTCTTTTAGAATATAATTTGACTGCAATTACTCGTAATAATTGTCCTTGAAAATATCAGAGAAAACATTAAGACAAAACGTACCTAGTATATGAAACTATGTCTAACTTACTGCCAATATATAATATAGCACATGAAGTAATAAATAACACATAGCAAGGCATATCTTACTCGGACTTTGTACAGGATCCAATCACATTCATTTGCTTATGGTCGCGGCTTTTCGTGGATTTCAGACCGTCACAATTTCAGCTTTATACAGGGTGTCCCGTAATGTAACGTCAAGCCGGAACTGGGTGTTGAGGCAAGTTGTGCTGGTTATCAGAAAAATATAAAAAAAAATCTATGTGGCATATTTTAAAAATAATAGGCATCTAAAACAAATCAAAAAATTCTACTCCAGGTGACGGTCCTTTTGCTCGTGTTGCCACAAATCTTCACTTTTTACAAATTTTTTTTTTGTTATGTAACCCTGAATAATGCTTCTCTAAATTGTTATCAAAATTACAAAACCAGCTGCTCCAGCTTAGATGAAAAAAATACATTATTCCCAAAAAAAAAATTCAAAATAAAAATTTTGCCTAGTTTAAACTGACTGTACTGAAAAAAAAAAGTACTACGCGAGTGTGACAAGTGACGTCATAATTTGGCGCATTTAGTAAGGATTCCAAAATGGTATAACACTTGGTAAATTTTTGCTGTAATTGTCGACAATTTTTGTTTTTTTGGAAATAGTCCCGTTTTTAACTTTATCTACCTTGGTTAAAAATTATTATTCTAATGTGCCCAAAATTCAAGTTTCTGTGACTGACTACCGTACAGTCAGTCACAGAAACTTTTGTCACCATGACAGTAATTAGTAGTTGACATACTGTGACAAAAGTCACCCGTGCGCGCGCGCCTTTACTACCTGCTCTGCCTGCACTTGTACTTGGTAACAGGGATAATAAGGATATGAAGTTTCGGTTATGGATACGGTTACGGATATTAGAATAATATTATACCGGTTTCGGTTACGGTCACGGATATGAAATCATTTCAGATTATCCGAAAGTCTCGGATAATTTCGGTTACGGAATTATTAGAATTTCAAAAATGTAGGTATAATACAAATAGCAAGATGCTGCGTGAGCGTGACCCACATAGCTACTTTATGTACCAACTAAGACGACACCTATGTATGATAAAGGTAAAACAGGCTGGCATATTAGATGGTGCCAGCGAATGCCAGACAAGTTGGTAACAAATATTAAGATTTAAGGTACAATTCCAAGACGGGCCGCAGACCGCAAACTGCAACCGCAAACTGCAAAACTATGAAATCGGCAGCGCGGCATTGCAGCTGCGGCGTGTATACTGCAGATTTCATAGAGTTTTGCAGTTTGGCCTTTATCCGAAACTATCCGTAACTTTTGAATCAGTTTCGGTTACGGTTATGGACATTTTTTTATTTCGGATATCCGATAGTTTCGGTTACGGTTACGGATATCCATAACATCCCTGCTTGGTAAGATGGCCCTCTCCGTCCCGCTCATACCTTTTAAAATGGCTTCTCCACCTCACTTAAGCCAGAAACTTGAATTTTGGGCACATTAGAATAATATTTTTAACCAAGGTAGATAAAGTTAAAAACGGGATTATTTCCAATAAACAAAAATTGTCGACAATTACAGCAAGATTTTACAAAGTGTTATACCATTTTGGAATCCTTACTAAATGCGCCAAATTATGACGTCACTTGCCACACTCGCGTAGTACAATTTTTTTTCAGTACAGTCAGTTTAAACTAGGCAAAATTTTTATTTTGATATTTTTTTTGGGAATAATGTATTTTTTTCATCCAAGTTGGAGCAGCTGGTTTTGTAATTTTGATAACAATTTAGAGAAGCATTATTCAGGGTTACATAACAAAAAAAAAATTTGGAAAAAGTGAAGATTTGTGGCAACACGAGTAAAAGGACCGTCACCTGGAGTAGAATTTTTTGATTTTTTTTAAATGCCTATTATTTTTAAAATATGCCACATAGATTCTTTTTTATATTTTTCTGATAACCAGCACAACTTGCCTCAACACCCAGTTCCGGCTTGACGTTACATTACGGGACACCCTGTATATTTGTATTTTCTCAAATAAACCTTTGGTTGCTTTATACAACATCAGCAAACGCAAATCTGGTCAAATCGAACTAGCCGTTGCCATAAAAAGAATTTTTGTTAATCATTAAACAATTAGCTGTAATTATTATACTTAGGGTGGGTGTACCAGTGACAGTTATCTCAAATAGATATTTAAATGGTGACTATTTTATGTTCTCCATTCATGACCATAGACTGATAATTTTTGTTCCTCTAAAAATCCACCTATACGAACCCGCTGGAAAAGCCTAGTGACAAAATAATAGCAGACCATTTACACTTCTACCACGTTATGTAAATAATACCTTGTACAGCACCAAATCAAGCTAAACACCATGAGATCTTATGTAGTTCTAATAGGGACGATTTTCCAACAAAAATCTATAGTCTGATGTGCTGTCAACCTACCCTAATACAGTCAGCGTCAAATAGTTTGTGACTCTCAAAGTTGGCAAAAAGTTTCAACACAAGTTTATTCCAGTTGTAACAAAGACGTGTTACGAACCTTTTATCTACTTTGGGTGTCGCGAACTATTTGACGCTGCTGTACCCTAATACATCATCATCATCTCAATACTCAATACTCAATACTCAATACTTTTATTGCATAACCACATTAGCATTCACATTTATAGGTCTTACAATTTAGGCAGTTATACAATGTGGACCCAGTTAGGGCACAGCAACTTTAGGAAGGAGACAGAACGACGATCTTACTAGTCAAAAGAAATTAATGTACAAATTGAGTTTGGTGGAAATGTCATTATTAAACGTTTCGATAATTATAAAATAAAGTTAGAATTAATGAATTATTAAAAATGGAAAAATATTGTTAAAATGTCATGCTAATTATTGTCTCAGCCATAGGACGTCCACTGCTGAACATAGGCCTCCCCCAATGCTTTCCATGCTGCCCGGTTGGTAGCGGCCTGCGTCCAGTGCCTTCCTGCTGCCTTTATGATGTCGTCGGTCCACCTTGTGGGTGGACGTCCCACGCTGCGTTTTCCGACCCTAATACAGTCAGCGTCAAATAGTTCGCAACGTCTTTGTTACAATGAGGGCTATCGTTTTAGCGCTCACCAGTTAGCGCCAATGTAGAGTAAGGTCCTGTCACTTGCTAGTAGCGAAGACAGTGGCACCAACTGGTGAGCGCTAAAGTGGTAGGAGGACTATCGCATTTGCACTCATCAAGATGGCGCCACTGTAGAGTAAGGTCCTGTCAATCGCCAGGGGTGCCAACTGTTAAGTATAAAAACGATAGCCCTCATTGAAATATGGCTGTGTCAACTTTTTGGCTACTTTGGGTGTCACAAACTATTTGATGCTGACTGTACCAATTAATACCCATAAAGCCTTTGCCTAAATGACCGATTATTATTAACGTCCGCTCCGTACTTTAAGGTGTAATTACTGTATCGAACGAGTTTAAATTTTAACTTGATCCTATTATTATCTTAGAATATTCGTAACTAATATTAAATTAAAATAACGTACACCTAGATAGAAATTGACACAACTCAAAATAATTCAAAATAGTAATAAAATAGTAATAATTTAAAGTACTGAAACTGCGTGAACTACTTAAAAGAATTTTGAGTTCACGCTCTATAATTATTTAAGTGTGCGTATAAAAAGTATCTTAATCTGTCAATATAACCACAGGATGTTAGAGTGGATGATTTATGGATGACAGTATATCAAGCTAAACATTATAGCATTATATTTATATATCTGCACGGCACTCGCATCTTTGTGCATGCCCCTAATATCAACTGGCGGAAAATGCTTTTAGCATTAAATCCATCATTTGTACATTGCATTTGTGCAACAAAAAATGCACTTTATAAACTCTCTCAATCCTGAAGTCTTGAATTCAATTTCTATGTGCGACACATAAATTAGAACACTCTACCTCTCTTATAGGTAATATTACTAGCGGCCGCCCGCGACTTCGTACGCGTGGATCCCGTTTTACCCCCTTAGGGGTGGAGTTTCTTAAAATCCTTTCTTAGCGGATGCCTACGTCATAACATCTACCTGCATGCCAAATTTCAGCCCGATCCGTCTAGTGGTTTAGGCTGTGCGTTGATAGATCACTATATCAGTCAGTCAGTCAGACAGTTACTGTTGATCAGTCAGTCAGTCAGTCAGGCAGTCAGTCAACCCCTGAGTTATATGTATTTAGAAGAAGAAGATAAGTAGGATCTCTATAATTATGGTAAAACCTTAGCAGTCCACAAATACGTCCTCTAGTATGTAACAACATAGCATAGCAGAACTGTTCGTTAATAATGATCATAACTGTGATATATTATGTCAATTAATAATATTCGGAATACTTGTGTCTAGACCTTGTCACTTGGCGAATTTCATGATTCTAGGCCACCGGGAAGTATAGTTGATTAGTGTCTAATTACTACAGTGTTAAGACAAAATTAAATACGAAAGTGACACCTTTACATTTGTATTTATTATAACGTATTTGACACCACTGGTTAATAAATACAGTTTTTATGACCTGTCATAATGGGACTCGATCGTAGATGTTGTGGCTATGGCAAAGAAAAGCTATAGCGATCATTTCACGCTAAATAAGTTGACAAACAGTCCTTTAGATTTCAAAACCTATATTTAAAATCTTAACTTATAAAAAAATACGAATTGCGTTTTCAGGTCTTTTAGATGTTCTTGGAATTATTCATTTTATTATTTTATTTATTGACCAATTGTATAGTCAGCACACCAAACAACAAATTTTGCACTATTTATATCACACTCGTTTAAATTAGATAAGAATCTATATTTTTTACCTTGATATGTCTCGGTCTGTACATGGCATCTTTATGACATATTACATTACATCATAAACTTAAATATTCTTGAAATCTTATTTATATTATGCTACACAAAAACAACAAGTTTATCGCAAGTTTTTTCGTCATATCTACAACAAACAAACAATATGTCATTCCAAAACAGGAACATAAAAACTACATATCCCTTTATGAAGTCATATATCCCGCGAGTGGAGTTATAAATTAACTTTGGTAATAACGCAACTTTTAATTTCACCCTCATTGCTCCCAATTTGGAAATACTGAGGGACAATAAATATTTGTGGGGCCACTAAAAAAGCGGGTGAAAAGTTGGAATTTTTGTTCTGCAAGAAGTACTACCTTCAGACCCGGTTTCCACCAAAGTGAGATGTGTATGGATTACCAATTATATTTCCGAACCCATACTTAACGGAGAGGTTATGTGGAATCTGAATGTACTTTGAGTAATGAAATAATTGATAGAACAGTCACCAAGTAAAAAAGCCTTAACGAAAAAATACCTTGCCGCCACAGAATATGACAAGCAACTGCAATTATTTAAAAAATAAAGATGCCAAACTGCAATTTACTGAATTAGTGACAGGCATGAGCAAGGAAGGAAAAGAACTGAAATCATGAAAGTTCAATATCCTGTAATATTAAATCTCATCATTTGTTTTAAATACCAACGCACGCATAACACGAATATTTGCATCAAAAGATGAGTGTTATAGTCTTCGTTCAATGCAATGGCCTTTACACCAAAAATCGAAAGGCAGTTGACATTTAGAAAAATACTGATACTTTACAACCTAATAAAGGTTTAAGACAATCGCTAAGTCATAAAATTCCGTTGCAGTAACTTCGAATGCAAACAACGTATAAGCAGAAATTGCTTTACGACAATTTGACAGACTATTATAGGAGTATCTTTGCAATTTTATCGTTTAACGCTCGTAATAATTATTATGCCTAATTAAATAGTTTCCTAAAATTATATTAGTCAATGGTAATGGTGAATTTAAAACCTTTTCTAAACACTTTTTGGGGAAGTAATTATGATGTTGTGACTCAACCATAATAATCTGTAAGTCTCGAACTACGTACTATAAAATAGTCCAAACAAATAAATGTAGGTGCTTTGAAAAACTCAATACTCAATCGTTTATTGCATAACCACATTAGCATTCACATTAGGTCTTACAATTTAGGCAGTTATACAATGTGAACCCAGTTAGGGCACAGCAACTTTAGGAAGGAGACAGAACGACGATCTTAATAGTTTCAAAAGAAATTAATGTACACATTGAGTTTGGTGGAAATGTCATTATTAAACGTTTCGATAATTATAAAATAAAAATAGAATTAATGAATTATTAAAATGGAAAAATATTGTTAAAATGTCATGCTAAACTCCTACTTACTTACTTACATAAATAAATTAATTATTCTTGATTCTTACATTAATTTCACATACTATATTTTCGATGGTAATATTAATTCCCCAGTTAACATTGCATCATGGAACTCAAAAAGTGAAGCATAAAGAATTGCGTAGAAAATCCTAGTACTTATTTATTAATCGTTAAAAATGACAAACAAATCGCTGCTCTAATGGCCCCAAAGCATAGCGACAAACTGTGTGACACAAATAAATTGTTTTATCGCCAATTCGGCCCAACATTACCTGGAGATCCGCGATTATTGCCTCACTTTATTACTCTATCTGTAAAACGAATGAGCGAATCGGTGTACAGTCCGGCGCAAAAATATTGGTGCGACACAAAAATATAACAATCAAACAAGTTTTGATAAAGCGTGAATTTTAATCTTTATAAACATAAAGAAACACATCTTCTTGTCGTGTCGATAACAAACCTACACAGCGTCGGCCCTAAACTCCGCCACAAGAATGGCACTGTCAGTAGCCTCCATTAAATCTTCCTGCGTGCAGTTGAAACACATAGGTACAATGTATATATATTTAGGAACCGTTTGGCTCTACATCAATACTATTTATTAAATTCGTAAGGTAATTAATATGTTAACTAAATATGGACATTTCATGGACTCTATGTGTGACGTTTACGTACCCTAGAAGGCTTTAAAATGAACTCTTACCAACATGTCTCGCCTGACTTTCGCGCAATTTATGTGTGTAGGTACGCTAAATTGCTCTAGCCAGCGTTAAAACCTACTGCGTTAAAAAAACTTTTGAAAGAAGTACCTTTTTGGACTCGATAAACACCAATAAGTAACATAATAGTAAACATAGTAGGTGCTTATTAGTTTTGATACGCCTGTCAAATAGCCTACGAAAACCCATGCACTCACCCATTAGTTTTTGCAACCGACTGTACAAATAAGCGATAAATCCTTATAGCATTGTTTGAGACCCCTGCCCTGCACTAACGGAGATCTCGGTAATTATGAGCATTTAACGGCCATTTTAATGGACTCGTGTATATTTGCTTTTTCCGTTAAAGGCCGCGAAGGCTGTCGTAAATTTAAACTTTGATTCAATAACAAAATAACGGTTATCTACGAATCAGCAAAGTTAACACGTTGAGTGCGAAACCAGGTCTATAGACCTTGTGCACGTCTCGCTTACCGTGCGGCTAAGAAAATTATAGTCTTCCTTGTCGTGCGAAAGGCATAACTTCAATTGGGTCCGGTGTAGGAAAGTGATGAATATATTTCTATGATGTATTCTTAAAATAGAATCCAATGATGTACCTACCTTAATACCAGATTTTTAGACCTGGTACCGCACGGAAGTAATAAAATGTCTTCACAATGCGAAACCAGGTCGAAGCACCTTGTACCCTGCGCACCTGGTACCGCACCCCACGCTAGCTTCGTGCAGCCAGTGTTGCCTCGCATTCGTAAGAAACGCACATGTCGACATGGCGTCAAGAGAAACAAACAAAATCAAAACTGCAAATTGATTATAATTTAATTTGCTACACGATTTATTGCTAATTTAAATAATGTTTTTCGTGACAAACATTTGAAGTTGTAACTTAATGTTATTAAATAATATGTTTTCTTTAAATAAAGCTTATTTAAGTATTTATGCACGTATATCTTATTTGTAAAATATTTAGACTAAATTATTAAAACATCTTTGTTTGTTACTTTTTTAAATTTTTATTATAACTTAATTTAAACTATCGATATTTGTATTTCACATCCCTAGAATACCCACCAGACTTCCCTAATTCAGTGCGGCACAGGGTGCATAAGCCTTGTATTTTGAATATAGCTATAATTTTTATACTAAACAAGTTATTCACGAACGGCTTCAGGTGTATGTCAATAAATGCATTATTATTAATATTCAAAGAAAAAAAACACAATATCTATTAACATGAAGCCAAAAATAAAATAAATATATCTTAAATATTACAAGGTCTTTAAGCCTTGTGCCGCCACAATGTAAGTTTTAATACCAGGTTTACTGACCTTGTACCGAAGGAATGGAAAGTATTAGAAAGTTACCGCCGCAGCAAAGGTGTTAATAAATAGACATGGTGTACTTTCAGTCCGCATGACTGTAAAGTTGGACTCTCACATGGAGGATATTCACAAACATTACTATGAGGTCTCACAGTGCGCGTGGACGCACGGGGTGACACACGAACCAATCACAGAGCTCTATTCAACGCTGTGCGTTTGATTTGCTCCTTCACTTAAGCAAGCATTGTTTGTGAATAGAGGCGTTAGCACCATGTCTACCAAAGTACCAACATTAGACTCCATTCAAGTATTTTCTATGTAAGTAAAAAAAAACACAAAATATGCTAAGAAAGAAACACGTAATTTTCTAATTCGTTGTATTCGAAATTTCAACTACGTAAAGCCGTGATATTTGTACGAGTATGGCAATTCGTATCACGTACGTATGCTTGTACTACATAGAATCCATTGACTGACAGACCAGGATATTATGTATCCGGAGACTCCATAAAGGGTGCCAATGGGACCCTACTGAATGTACCGAAAAGATGTCTGCCCATAACATCTCACCCGCAAGTTTCCTCAGTTACTCCGTGACCATAGCGCTTGCAACAGTGCCGAAATATCGGAAACTCAAAACTGAGGTACATGGTAGCAATCCCGTCAATAATAATTATTTCATCCCGAAAAGAATCTCAGAATCAGACATTTCTCCTCACACCGTGTAAAATAATAACTCTACAGTTACAGCAGACGAATAATGCTTAACTAGGTCACTTCAACCATAGGGGTCATAAGCCATCCAAGTCGAAGCGATTGCGATGACGCCGGCATGCTTAGACATCTTTAGCACAGTACGGCTAGCACGATAAACTTCCGAGTTCGAATCGTTTGCGTATTCGAATCGCCATCAAAAGTTTTAGTACGAAAACTGCAACAGCGCCCTTGTGAACGTGTCGTAAACTGAACTTATTATGAGAAATAGTTGCAAGAAACTTATTTTGAGAATCAAAACTGTCACGTTATCGTTTAACTCGAAGATTGAGTATCGAATTTTGTCGATACGCAAGCGAATCGAAGACGAAAATTGTTCATGCTAGAGGTACAGCACTCGCGTGGGAACCAGGCGTGCCTAGGTCGAGAGAAAGTGCATAGGTCTTTGCACCTAGAAAGCTGACTGGAAACAGCATTGCATCTGCTAACCTGTGTGCCTGGTTTGCTTGGAATCGGTAAAGATTTTAATATTATTGCACGCGAAAAGACAAAATTACTACCATATTATGAGCTATTACGGGACTATTCCCACCTCTCGTTCCCACCACAGCAACTCCTGTGTATCCATGATCTACAGATTGACCGCCATAAAAACCCAACCAATGAAGGTCAAGTTTGTCCCGGGGGAAAGTTAAACTGTCATTGGACCCGCAACGAAATGAATCAGAAGAACATGGAGTTCGAAATTAAGGTTCGACTTCCCCTTCATTGCAAAGCGGATGACTGGTGACAAACAAAGATAAAACCTTTAAGAAAAGATTATGCACCAGATTATGAGCTAATAGCGAGACCCTGAGTTATGCCATTTCAACTATGTTTGCTTCTGGATATTATAAACTGAATTATTGCTCACTAAGTATGATGTCTATCACAACCTTATTTAGTAGATTGCAAGCGAGCCAGAAGAGCCGATCTGCCACGAGATCAGAAAAACTTGTAGTTAACAAACTAAAAAGTGCATGTAATTTGGTGCCAAATAAACATTTTTTCTTTCTTACTTTGCGTTGCGGCGCTGCATCACAAAGATTTCGCAAAATCGCGCGGCGCATCGCTTTGGCTCTCATTCCTATCATGATTGGAAGTTAATTTAGATTTACTCTTGTACAGTAGTTTTCCTAAACACAAGACGAACATAATACAATTTTATTCCTTACGACCAAATCAAATCTGCGGACCCCAAAAAGTCATAACGCAATAAATAAAATTTTCAATCGACTTTTAATACGATCGATGCTTTTAACTGGACCACGCCATAAAAGCTTTCGATATCGAAAAGCTCAAATTTGGGCATGAGTAATGTGGGACTGCGCTTTTATATAATCCTTTACGTTTCGCCGATAGCTTGAGGATGTGAAACTGGAGCACCGTTTCAGTGGCACGCGTTGTAATTTAAGAAAGTCACTAAGTAGAGCAGTGGCACAAGCTTTATTAGGATATAGAGTCCGGATCCATTTTTTACTCGACTGTGTCAGAAGAAGGGTTATGATTTTTATAGTATTGGGCGAATGTTTAGAAGTGACTCCCTGCGTGATCGAATTAGAAATGAAGAGATCCGCAGGAGAACCAAAGTAACCGACATAGCTCGCAGAATTGCTAAAATCAAGTGGCAGTGGGCGGGGCACATAGCTCGTAGAGACGATGGCCGTTGGGGCAGGAAAGTTCTCGAGTGGCGACCACGGGCTGGAAGACGTAGCGTGGGTAGGCCTCTTACTAGGTGGACCGACGATCTGGTAAAGGTCGCGGGAAGAGCCTGGATGCGGGCAGCGCAGGACCGTTCATTGTGGAAAACCTTGGGGGAGGCCTTTGTTAAGCAGTGGACGTCATTTGGCTGAAATGACGGGCGAATGTTTAGTTCAAAAGAGTCCCAGCATCACTGTAACAGGTTTCAAACTATCTAGTTAACCGCCCCTCTATTAAAACGATTTTAAATCCTACTAAATGCATAAAATAAAGTATCGTTTAGAAAGACGTGGTTTGCAGAAATCTGGATCAAAAATCTTATTCAAGCAGACATGCTTAATAAAATAACCACCGTATTCATAATTGCGCGTGGACGCACAGGGTGACACACGAACCAATTACAGGGCTCTATTCAACGCTGTGCGTTCGATTTGCAGCTTCACTTAAGCAAGCATCGTTTGTGAATACAGGCGTTAATGTTTCGCATCATGTCCCCACTTTTTAAAGTATCCATAATTCAATTAAACTACATAACAAGAATTCCATGTTCAGCTCAAATTGTTACATAATAGCATTTCAAATCGGCTCTATTTAAAACTCAATTCCATTCAATAAGTATCTAAAAAATTGCATTCAATATCAGCAGCGATTCAAACAAAACGAAACAACTGCTGTTGAACTACAAATCGCTAAAACTTGAACATTGCGTCGCATCAATGCATTATACGGAGTTGCATCACACTACACTTGGGTAACAGAAGACTCGAACCATTTTAATCGTTTATTTCCCAAACCCAAAGAGCACTTTTACATATCCCATCATCTGAAATCTGGAAATGTGTTGGTAGCAAATAATATCGCGTCATAGTGTTGCACGAAATTAGCACTAGTGTTGTTCATTCGTTCGCTTCAGCCAAATGACGTCCACTGCTGGACAAAGGCCTCCCCCAAGGTTTTCCATAATAAACGGTCCTGCTCTGCCCGCATCCAGGCTCCTTCTCCGACCTTTACCAGATCGTCGGTCCACCTAGTAGGAGGCCTGCCCACGCTCGCTACGTCTTCCAGAGTCCGTGGTCGCCACTCGAGAACTTTTCTGCCCCAACGGCCATCGTCTCTACGAGCTATGTGCCCCGCCCTCTGCCACTTGATTTTAGCAATTCTGCGAGCTAATCACTTCACGGTCACTTTAGTTCTCCTGCAGATCTTCTCATTTCTGATTCGATCACGCAGTGTTGTTCGTAGCAATCGATATCTCCTTAACAGTCTATTCCCTTTGATATGCTTTGCGCATACCCACTGATCAATGTGGACAACCAGTGCGTTACGTGGTACTCTCCCCGCCTGCTCACTAAAGCCGGAGTCTACCTACTCAAACCCTACAGTGTCCACCAGAGCCCTTTGAATCGAGTTATTGTGCTAATTTGGACAATCCTCGTTAACAGTCCCTACCGCACCTACCACAGTTGTGCTGCACACAGACCGTTCCAACGAACAATGTTTGCAATAGTTTTAAAAGGCTTTCCAATAACGTTATTGTTTGCAGATTGATCTGAACAAAAAGATAGTTTGCCAAACGAAGTATTGACTGGGGGTTCGGGGTTCAGTAGTTGGAATAAAAGAACCATGATAATTCATTTTTTTTCCAAATATTATTAGTATACCCATTTCAGCGCACTTACAAACGTCCCAATATAGCTTGCCCTATCACCATTTTGAGACTACATATTGACTGGAGCTAACAAGTGGCGGAAGAAACTTTGTCACCTTTGTCAGCCTGTTATTTATTACAGGAAATACCATTTAGTAAAGTAGAGAGCCTCAAACCATAACGCTTTTTTCTGTAGTAGAACCTTCACATCATATAATCGCTCATTTGTCTCTAATTTGCGGATCAGGGTTTGATCAATCCTTGTATTTTCGATCATTACTTGTTCTTTCACAAAACGGCTCTTAGGGTTCTTTCAAATTAGACGTTTTCTGTCTGTCGTGCGTTTACGAGACCGCACACTAACTATTGGTAATTTGTCAATTTTATCCCGACGCAGTTGTCATACAATTTACCGTGTGCAGTCCTGCAAACGCACGGCAAACGTCCGGATTAAAACGTCTAGTTTAAATGAGTTCTTAAAGGCAACAATACTGTTACCAAGCCAAAATAAAAATGTAATGGCACTTAATACGTTTCGCGCTTAGCCCTTTGTTATCCGTCGGGTCAGCGCTTGAAAATGAGTGACACTAATCCTTTCATGGGCCAAAAATGGCTGCAAAGCGCTTTCAGCGCTGACGGGTGTGTTTTTTGGTAGCCAGTTGGATTATGCTTTAAAGGCTTTGTGATAATAATATGAAGTGGGAACCTTTGAGGCATGTTTGCAGAACGTTCTGACGGAGGACATGCGCGATTTTTTTAATGACATGCGCGTTTTTTGTCTGTCGTACAGAGGATGGCTGGAATGAAATGACATTTATGGTTGGAGTTTGGGGACACACAATTTTTTGTTTTCACGGAAAGTACTGGGCTAGTTAATCTCAGTTTGTGATTCAGGTTCTTGAAAGAACAAATCGCTTACGGGAATACCTACTTGTCTCCACGGAATCCATGAAAAGCAATAGAACTAAAACCATTGACAGAAATAAACCTCCCAAAGAGGTTTAGTTGCCACTAAATAAAAATAGAGCAACCTTTATTCTACTCTTGTGATCGTTACATATTCTTACATGTTACATAAAAATCCGTATTTATTTTTATTTGTAGTTCTGTCCCCTCCTTTAATTCAACAAACTATCTTCTCTAACAGGTTCTCAGGAAAAGATAAGCCATAAGGCATTTTCCAGCTAACAACGCAAAGCTTATTCAGTTCAAAAAATTTAAGAACCTACCTACTTACTAAAATATTTTTATGAAGATACATTATCTGTGCACATACGAAGGTAACCATTATTATAGAAACTGAACACCCATAGCAACACGTATCACAACAAATTTAGAAACTTAATTTACTATCCTAGCCATCATCATCCAGGCAAAATCAGTTCTATCCTGTCCCGATCTTAGCCTACAATTAAGATCCATCTCAAGATAAGTGTCCGTAGAGGAAGGATTTAAGGAACAGTAATTATCGGTTATAAGATCTAATCAACGATCCCAGATCCTCAATGCCCGATCCCTGAAATAAATAGGTAACCGTAGGCTTAGTTAATAGGGGATGCTTAGTGTTTTGTGGCTCTTTCTATCTTAGATAACGCTGAACGATGGCAATTGTCCCTTGGGGACACCCGCCCAGGGTAAAGTGGGAATCTTTTCAGTTGTGGCGGGAATATAAAGGAATATGTTTCATTAAATAGTTTTAATATAAATAGAGTAATATGATTTGGACAAAAACATAATTCTAATAATATATTAAGTACCTATTAAACGGGCAAGAAATGCGAGTATTCAACACTCCAGAATGTTTCTGAAAGAGATCTTGCACCAACGAAAAGAAACAAAAAATAACATGGGGCATTTTAATAATAAGAGCAATATTTCCAAAATGTATTAAGATTTAAAAATGTTAGATTCCTAAAATCCCAATTCTTTTTTTTATGCAGATCAAGGAAGCTATTTGCCCACAATCGCAGTGAGATGCAGTCTTGGACTTCCCAAAATGACCAATACTTGTGTACCTTTGCTTTAGCTACCAAATGTATTATACTATTACGACTATAAGCTCTACATTATATTTTTGTAGCCAAATATCACCTTATTACAGCTACATTAGTTGTCATGGGGTTTACCTTGATGTTCTGTCGTCCGTACATGATTATTAGAACCGTTATCATCAACAATCAACATCATGCCCAAATAACTCGACCTATGTTTTTCATACCATAAAACCAAATCGATTTGTCGGACTTTACATAACAAAAAATGACCATTACGTGCCGACTTTGACATTGTTCGCACAATGATTTCATTCAACAAATCAATCATGACTAACATTGTGAATCATGATTCGGTGCGAAGGTACCCGACCTTCGGCTGACAAAGAAAGTGACGGGATCGAGTTACTCATAAAAACATAACCCTAATTTCTGCGGTTGGGCAAAAAGTTCACAGCTGGTTAGTTGCTAACTAAAGCATTGAGAGAACCACATTCTCTTTTGGTACAATCAAATTGATCTGATAAAAAATACTTTATACAGGGTGTCCCAAACAATAAAGTCAAGCCGAAACCCAGAGGTAGCAGTAGCATCACTAGGGCTACCCCAGTCACCGCGACTTCTGATAGTTTTCGAGTTGTGTTTTTTTTTTAATAAACTTGATTATTGACGTTTTTAGTTTATATTCGTGTTATGTAACTTAATACTTCTGTATCAGCTAGGCCTAGTATTCATCTAATAATAAAATCAGGCATGCATCTTCACAGTGACCAAAAAAGTACCTAAGCACAGAAAAACAATCATAACTAGAAAACTATCAAAAATCGTGGAACATAACCTAATGATGCTCTACCTCTGGGCTTCGGCGTGACACTATTTTTTGGGACACCCTGTATAATTTCTTCTTACACGTGCTTCATCGTACCGTAAAAAGAGGATACGAGGTCACTATTACGAGTACAACGTTATTGCGAGCAGGAAAATTATTTACCCAAGTGGTATTTGATGAATTTAAGTAGGTATTCGGAAAATGATTTGCTTAAGTATCTTCAGGCTGTCACGGTTGCTACCGTCCGGTCTTATTTTAGAATATTTACTCGAGGCATGACCATACAAACTTTTACCTTTTTTCTTTTGACTTATTTTTGTGACAAATTTTAAACTAAAGCTGATATAAGCTTAAGCCAAGCTCTATCTGTCTGTGTATCAAAATTCATAAATAAAAAATAAAATTTTGTATTGTATTTCTTCAGAAAAATACCACACAAGGAAATTTCTAACAACTCTTCAGATGTTACGATTTTCAATGATCACCTAACTTTGACCGGAACTATAAAAATAACCAGCGTTTTTTGTATGGAGTTTGACAGATTTTTAGATGGTGCAACCCAGCCTAAGCACAAATTGAGGTGTGTCTTCCTAACTAAGATTTTCTCAATTCTGTTACAACATGATTGATTAGTCACCTCATGGTTTTATTATTGATTTAACCTGGAAATCCCATGAGATATCGCTCACACCCGCATCACCAGTTAGCATATCTGTGTGAAAAGTATAAGTACCACATTGACGATATAGTGAGCTCATCCCATTAATGAATGTCTTAAAATATGAATGATTTGATTGAGGTGTCTTACATGTATTAGGGTCATTCCACCGGCCAAGAAAATCACGTGTCCGGGGCCAAAAACTACCCGAATATCATAATATTTTAGTAACAAATATTTTTATCTAATAGTATAACTTTGGTTCTTGTTGTTAAACCACAGAGATAGTTAATAATAGTTAATTAAGTAATTTAAAAAAAATCGTAAGTCGTCAAAAATTGATTACCACGACGTGTCCGCGCTCCCGATTTCCGAACTTTGCTCGTATAAATTAATCCGATATTATTATCGCTTTCAATGCTTATGTAATCGATTACTGATTAAATAAACATTGATAAATTAAATACGATATAACTATATCACTAAAAGGTTTTGTAAAATAACTATTTGAAGTTATGTATATGTATGTTTTTTACTCTTTTACGCAACAACTACTTAACAGATTTTGTTGAAACTTTACAATATTGTCGTTTATACATCAAAATAACAAATGGCTAGTTATAATAACATTTATTTTACCATAACTTTAAAAAAACCTTAGAAAATAAAATATTTTGTTTTATTTTTGATTACTCTGACTCCCAACTTTGATTACCCCGACCATGAAAATTTTGATGTCGCATAACTTTTCATTCCTGCTTGCTACAGATGGGCCAATATAAAAAATATGCTCGTAATAATGTCTATTTTGAAATGTTTTACCTAAACTTACTCTAAATTAAAAAATAAAAAAGGTCGGGGTAATCAACAAAATAATCCAGATCCGGAGAATGACCGATTAGCTTTACTTTGTTAAAAGACTAAGTAGGCTGAATACAATGCTACTGAACATCCCTGGCAACAACGCGGGAAGAGCCTGGATGCGGGCCGCGCAGGACCGTTCATTGTGGAAAACCTTGGGGGAGGCCTTTGTCCAGCAGTGGACGTCATTTGGCTGAAACGAACGAACGAACGAACATCCCTATTTTTCAACCGACTTCAAAAAAAAGGAGGAGGTTCTCAATTCGACCCGTATGTTTTTTTTTTTTTCTATGTTTGTTACGCGATAACTCCGCCAATTATGAACCGATTTGAACCAATCTTTTTTCGGCGTATAGGTAATACCTCAAGGGTGGTCCCATTTAAATTTAATAATAGAAAAAACAACCCCCAAGGGTGGAAAATTGGGGATGAACTTTTTTATACGCAATATCTCCGCCGATTATAAATCAATTTGAACGATTATTTTTTTGTTGAATAGGTATTATCAAAAGGGTGGTTTCATGCGAATTTGAAGAAAATATTTCACCCCCAAGGGTGGAAAATTGGGGATAAACTTCTTTATACGCAATATTTTTAATTTTTAATTTTTTTTGTGTTCACGCATTTGAAGTCGGTTTTATTTTTTTTAAAAGTTAATTTATACAGAAAAAGGCAGGTATTTGACCGCAATCGCTCCTGATGTTAAAAGTGAGATGCTGACAAGGATGGTACACATCTGCCTTGTAAGTGCTTCTTCACACTCGCCTTGTTTTTTCAAGGGAAAGACAGCACCAGGGAACGAATTCCAGTCCCTAGCTGTTCGCATTTTAAGAGTTATCGAAACGCTTAGTGCGTGCTAGTGGAATGTCGACAACGGAATTACACCATTTTCAAATGCAAATATGGCACATGCACATCCGAAGTGAACTCATATCATTATCATATATCATATCACTCATATCCATCCTAATGGGTCAAATTATCATCTTTCGTTTCCACTACTGCCACTCTTGTACATCAAGAATGTACCAGTTTGGAATGGAACCCAACCAGTAGAAGTTGAATACTCTCATGTGGTAAGACGGTCTCGGAACTCGCATTGAATTTAATCAGAACTATGTATACTTCGCAGTTCAGTAATATTCAACTTCCAGTCTCGCCAGTTCCATCTGTTGGATAGTGTACATATCTTCTGGGGGCAATAGGATGTCTTAGGCACTACTTACTTTGAGACAGAAGTGTGTAAAGGCGGCCGAGTCTGTGAGAACCTTAAGTTAAGTATGTTAAGACCGCATATAAAGCAATCTTCCTCAATGCTGAAATCTGTTTTGTGTTTTTACATAGATAAGTCTGAAGCCACTATCTGGGCAAGTATACGCGCCATGATTAAATCTTATCGACGATTTTAGACGACAAATGTATGGGCTTATCGTGCAAAATCAATGAAAAATTATCGTAGGGCGTACCTATCCTAGGACCTTTGGTAGACTGACGTAGGAAGAGAGTCCCATTCTTTTGCTGTTTGCATGAAGACCATACAAGCGAACCACTTCGTGCAAATCAAATGTTATCGACTCATCATTGTTATCTTTTCATGGGTCAATAGAACCAGTGTTATTGATTCTTTACACTCAAACGTCACTTACTGTTATTACTATTCCGCACCATAAATTCGGACAAAAAATAAATCCACCGGGTTTCCCCGAACGGGATCTCAGTGACCCCGGATGTGGACCGTTACGTATCACCGCAAATGCTAGAATAGTTACATGTCAGTTCGCCAGCGGTCATTTGTCTTGCGGGTGTGAAACGCTTTTGGTGATTGGTGATTTTGGGGGTGGTTTTGAGGGAAATTTTGGATTTTTTGGGTGTTTTTTCAAGGTAGGCATTTTTGTTACGTATTTTTGTTTCATTTGTGTTCTTACAGCTAGTTTTCTTTCTTTTCAATATTCTTATTTGGATTCTCTTTTTTCTGCTTTATTTTATTCTGCCTAAAGGATAATAAGTCAGGCTTAGTATCAAGCTTTCAGTATTGTGCGTGCCGGCCGGTAATCCCCTAAGCACTTAATATCTTTATTTTAACTACAAACCTACCAATGTATTGCTGAAAAAATTGTTTGTCTCTATGTGCACTACGTTAATATCTTTTTACACATCTTTGAATGTTTCGATACTACTTAATTGCGTTTGCTGTAATATTAAGACATTTAGTTAAGGAAATAACTGGGCAGGTACATCAATAAATAGATTTCCAAGTCTAAAAAATCGTCTGCCTGAACGAGTTGCATTTACTAAACTCTCATGTAAAGCATTTTTCTACTTCTTATGTTCGGAATGGATGACGAAACAAAACAAAAATGTGCCGAAAGAGTCACGACTCACAAATCGACTCGAGTCGGCGCCCTAATATACGCCAGGCTTTAGTAGTAAGAACATTGTATAGCAAAACATGGACCGGTTTGTAGCTATTCGTATCAATGGGTCGAAGGCTCGTGCATCCTGTTACGTTGCTCTAGTTTATTGACTCTATGGTCTAGAGAAGATACTGTACAGACCGCTATATTGGTTTGGTAGTTGTGGTGAGATTGCAGGTACAGTCAGACTATAAGAAGTGTGTAATACTAGCTTTTATCGGTGTCTTTGACTCAGTCACAAACGCAAGTAAGACTAAGTATTTTCAGAATTAATTATGCAATCATTCCCAAAGCTCTGTAAGCTTTTTAATTGTTTAGAAAAATCCAATCTTTGATCTGTTTAAAAAGCTTTTTTCATATTTTTTCTCAATTCATGCATTTAGATTTAAAATAATGATACGAGTGCTATATCTGATGATATCTAGCTGCATTTTCAAACATTGAGGTTACATTCTAATTTCATTATTTGTTTTTTTTATTTGTTTCACATTCACTATTTTACACATTCATAATTTAACGTTTCGGTACAGATACGGTTCGTTTTAAAATAATAAAATGATTCTGTATTTATTTTAGCTGTTCTGTAGTTTCACAGAAATATTACAGATACAATTTTTTATGTGTTATTTTAGTATTGATATGTACCTTAGTTGATATTGTAAACCAAAGTAGTTACGTAAGAGTTTGTAGCAAAATTACCTAATTATCATCTGTCTATTCAATATTGAATTTGAGTGAATTAATTTCAGTAATCACATTTTACTTTACATAGTAACTTTAACAAGTCCATCATAGTTGTTAATAAATTGTTTGTCTTGTTATACTGTCTGTCTGTCATCGAATTACCAGTAGTAGGCTGGTGATTTATGGCCTCAGAGTCACAATCTATGGTCGAAATATCGATGACAGGTCCAATAACAGCCAAGGAAGATTTATTTATAGCCTTCCAGAGAGTCAGTATAAATGACAAAAGCCTTCCAATTTGGTTTCCGAGTTTTGTGGTATGATAAAATCTCTTATTCCCGTAATTTTTTTAACCGATGCCAGCGCCCCCAAATAAAATTATAATATTAGTATTTAATGCTAAATAAAAACCAAATGTATTAAGGCTGAGTTGCACCACCTAACTTTAACCGTAACTTTAACAATAATTGGTGTTTATGGATGGATTTTGACAGACTTCTGGCATTTATTAAAGTTAACTTAAGATGGTGTAATCAAGCCTAATTAACGAGTTAAATATAGGAAACTTAAAAGATGCAAAATCTTGTTCAAAATTTTTTGGATTTGCTTAGTACTAATTGTTTTTTTACCTGTTACTTATTACAAAAGTCCTAGCATCTCACTTGACATCAGATGTGACTGCGGTCAAATACCTGCCTTGTTCTGCATAAAAAAGCAGTAGTTAAGCTAGAGTAGTACTGAATTCTGATCTAGATCAATTTGACGCATTCCAATCAGTCCAGCTATTCTTTTGCTGTCAAAATACGGTCAACTTTTTGTGACTGATGAATGAAAGATTCGAATGATAGTAGTTTTTGTATATGTATAACAATTTGGAGTATTTATATCCTGCCATAGAACCTGGTATGCCGGATCCACAAACGTCCGGCTGGACGGATTAATTTATGTATATAGATCGATCGATGACGAAGCGCTTTAGGATGTGATGGCGGATCTGAGCTAGAGGACGGTTTATTGATCCACTTTCCTTTCGAGTTATGTAAACTATCGTATTAATAACCATAATGTAAACAAATATCTTTTTACCAGAATGAGTGAAGCAAAATAGGATAATGATGTACATCCCAACTAATATTATAAATGCGAAAGTAACTCTGTCTGTCTGTCTGTCTGTTACGCTTTCCCGCTTAAACCTCGCAACCGATTTTGATGAAATTTGGCATAGAGATAGTTTGAGTCCCGGGAAAGAACATAGGATAGTTTTTATCCCGGTTTTTGAAACAGGGACGCGCGCGATAAAGTTTTTCTGTGACAGACAAAATTCCACGCGGGCGAAGCCGCGGGCGGAAAGCTAGTTTATAAATACAAAAGTAACTTACATTATGACGATGAATTTTGATACAGAGATGGATTGGATCTTTAGGAAAGAACACGGTTTTTGCGCTGTATCTGTTTCAGAAACATAAAAAGGGTGAATGAAACAGTCAACGATCGTTGGTAGGGGAATATCATTTCTGGTTAAAACTGGGTAAAACCTACTCACAAAAGAATTCGAGGTCAAAACTTTCCAAAAAATTTCGAAAATGTTAGTTGGTCCTTCAAAAATACTTATCAACATCATCTTTAGGCGTCTTCAATTATCTCCCGAACCCAGTTAGCGCTCATTATGAAACGGTAAGGCAGTAAAATTCCGAAATCTCGGGCGGCCTCAGACCAAAACGGCTTCCAAAATTGCAGTTTGCGCGTGCACACCCAAACGGAGGTTGGGGTAGTAGGGTCATACTACTGAGTATCTTCCGCCACTCCTTCTCAGTAACGTACCAGCCGATACATTGTCCCAAATTGGTGCTAGGGCAAGCTATATTTGGGACGTGTGTAAGTGCCCCGGAAAAGACCTTACGTTCTAATAATCATTTGGGATTCGTTCATATCTGATTGATTTAATGTTGTAAAATATCAACGCACAGCCTAAACAGCTCAACATAGGCACTTGAAATTTGGAAGGGACCTAGCTTAGGTACCGTAGAGGAGCACTAAGAAGGGAATTCCCGAAATTCCCACGGGAACGGGAATTAGCGGGAAAATCATTTTGTATGAAAAATCTAAACCGCTTAAGTTAGACGCTTGGAATTTGGCATGCAGGTACCTTAGAAAACTTAGTTACAACAGGATATTGCGAAATTCCCACGGAAACGGGAGTGAGCGGGAAAAAACATTTGTATGAAAAAATATAAACCGCGTAAGATAGATGAAGGGGGTAAAACGGGATCCACGCGTACGACGTCGCGGGCGGCCGCTAGTCGATTATAAGAAGCCCCAGTATTAAGCTTGATGTGCTGTCGTCTCTACAAGGTTTTAACTATTGAAATTTGAACTCATTGGATTAATCTCATATTTGGGGGATGTACTACGTACTTAGTATGAATAGAGTCTTATTTTAATATGATGTTTTTAAGTGATTTAAACACTATTTATAAATCGTTTATCCACGTCCGAATTCTGCAACTTACTTCTGCTTAGAAAAAGCTTCCCCAGACAGTTTCTTTTTCAATAATCCAATCAATATACACTTGTCCTCTTATTACTAGTGGTTACTAGCAGGGATGTTATGGATATCCGTAACCGTAACAGAAACTTTCGGATATCCGAAAAAAAAACTATCTGTAACCGTAACCGAAACCGGTATAATATTATTCCTATATCCGTAACCGAAACTAAATATCCCTAACATCCCTAGTTACTAGGTACTACTTGTACCTACTAGTGGATAGGATGGTAGAGTCTACTGACTGAAAGCCTGCTATATGCCTGCACTCTCCGATGTGGTTCAGCAGGAATTCCGTGTCTGGCAAATGTAAAGCACTTTTTATAATTGCTCTATATTAAATTCGCGAAGTCGTCCAAGGCAACACTGTTGTCAACCGCTTGCAATGTTGCCTTTATGTTCCGTACAATGGGCGCTTTTAATTATCACCTTGTAATTAGTTAAGACACTTATTAAAGACTTTACTTAGTACTTTTGCTACTGATGATTTTTTTATGTAGATTAATCTATTTGTCTTCAGCAATGTTGGTAGATTACATTGTTAATTATTTAGCCTGAGTTGCACCAAACTTTAACTGTAATAATAACGATAACCGGTTTTTTTTTGTATGGGGTGTGACAGATTTTTGACGTTTATTATAGTTAATGTAAATGGTGCAAACCCAGCCTTTTAATCTTCTTAAATAAATAAGGCAACTTTAAAACTGTCAATGCTTTAATTTTTAATTAATTAGACAACTGAAAAAGTAACATCTTTTCAAATTCAGTGCCTAAATCAAACAACAAATATTTTTGAAAATCCAAATTTTTAATTCATTTTAGTTTAGTTAGTATTATCCAGCAAGAATAATATTTTGGAAATGAGAATTTCTTGTGATAGCATTTTTTTTAAGATTTCAACGTAGAATTTTCATTGACAAAAATTGCGAGCGAACAATTTCGCTGGTAGAGTTAGCAAAAATCATTTTACGTACTGCCTCAATAATACTTGTAACATATGAAACGGCGTGGAAAATTCCCTGGCTTGGTTTTTACAACATCAAAAGGGACCACCAATAACCAGTAAAATCTGAAAAGGGCCTTGACTTGGTGTTCCGTACTTTTGGAGCAACCTTCGGTGTCACATAAAAATGTACGTTTTTATAAGGCAATTATTGTTGACAGCCTTTGAGTCATGCGGCTCCATGCGGAATGTATCTAGACAATTTACTATAAGATTACTCTTTTTTTTTCTTTTCTTTCAGAGCAATTAATTAAGTGACTCTTGTTCTTTTATTATTATTCCGTATAATCATGATTTAAACGCAAAAAAGTGCGTGAATGGATCAAACTCCTTTACTCCTTCTTTCTTCGTTTAACTACGGGAAAATTTCGATGAAACTTTCCAATGTGATGTCCTATACATTTATCTACATACATAAGAATTTTAGGGTTCAATCTACAATAGAATCAAATACCTAAAATTATGCGGCAATATGTTTATGTACGTTACCTATAACACAGCTAGTTTTCTATATTAATTCATCGTAAATAAATCTAGTTATAAACATGATCTCTTTAACATACTTAATGAAGTAATAAAAAGACTAAAAAATTACCAAACGTTCAAGGCCTTCAAATTAGCAATTAGTTCAATTTCAACACATTTTAGTGTCCATTAAATACCGTAACATCATTCTAGTTCAATTTAACGAGAAAACAATGCATCTATTCTATCCGATTAATCGTTAAAATATTCTAATCGATATCTCCAAATGTCGTCTTGATTATTTATTGAGATTCAATTCACTTGACCAGTTATTTACTACTAATTCAATAAATTGTTGCGTTCTAGCTTCCTAAGATAATTAATATGCAATACCAAAGACATACAATGTACGATGAAAATTGATTTATTATGTAAAGCTCTACCAGGGGTGTGCTTTGTATAGAGCCAGTTATGCAGTGCTTAACTGCAAACCGGCACAACATTTTAGAAAACAAAAATTGATATGTATTTGTATATCCACCTAATGCTTACCTCGAAACAAGACTACTTACATAGGCACTGAGCTATTGGTAGAGTTTATTGAATCTGTATAATTTGGTCTTCTAATGACCGACATTACAGACTATTATTACGACGGAAAAAAATGAAAAATTGTGTTTGAAAAAAGTCCTCTCTAACTTACTACATTTTCTTCAAAATTATATTTTTCAAAAACTTTTAACTTGTAACACCAACTGTATGTAAACCCATGTTCGCAAATAAAAATGATTTTATTTGATTTTGATTTATTCTTTGACGTGCCTCGTAGAATAAAATTGGAAACCTCTATGTTGACATTTAAATTTTAAATACTGACCAATAAATAAAGATTAAAAGTCTCTCTCTTTTAGAAACTAAAAAGTTATTTACACCAAAACTCGTAATTTAAGCGAAGCATTTAGAATTTGCACACGTAAATAAAAGTTTATCTCCGCTTAAATTACAATAAAACAGTTCTATGTAGTCCGGTACAATCAGCGAAAAGAAATGGGGTAATCCATTCTGTCGGAACGCCAAAATACAGAGCAGTGTGGTGTGGTCCAAGCTATAAGTGCATGCATGGGAAATACCGAATTTTATTTATCTTGAGAAAGATTTTTAGGGTACATATGCTATGTTTCTTTTCATTATATTAAAACATCACCACTTGCTTGTATTATATTATTACATAACGATAAAAATTATACTTTTCCATATCCGGGGAAATTCTAGGGCTAAAAATGAAATAGGTAATATCGTTTACTCTTCCATCGATTTTGAAAATTTATTGGTGTTTGTTTAAGTTACGTTAAGATTCACGTGCATTCTTTTAAATGTACCTAATGGCAGATAATGTGCAATAATCTGATAGTCATTCCAGTGATGATGGGGTCTACCTTTACCTAGCAGTAAGTAGAGACCTCATAAAGGCAGCGTCTTCCACGCTGGATGCAGGTCATGCAGGCCGCTACTAATCGAGTGATGTGGAAATCGTTGGGAGAGGCCCATGTTCAACAGTGGACGTCTTGTGGCTGAAATGATGATGACGAGATAGATTTTAAAACCAAGGAAATTAGACGAATTTCGGCATTGAATACGAAAATCATTATAGGTCTTCATTTTCAAATCGCTACCGCTCATGCCCTGTGCCGGCGCCGCTCGCCGCATCTTTAATTGTCCATCTCGTGTTACTGTTACTAACTGTACCGCGGCCAGACCAGTTCTTTAATTACCCTCGTGTACGACAGCCGGTCCCCAAAAAACAGATCGATTCGATTAACATTCGATGTTTTTTGCTCGGGTTCCGTATACATTGTTGATACTGATACTGTTAGTACTTGGAGTGCTTTCGTATCAACTGAGATATCCACTGCTGGACAAAGGCCTTCCCCAAGGATTTCCCAGCAAACGGTATAGCACCACTACGCGCGTCTTGGTGCTTCCCGCGACCTTTTTTACTCCGTACTTAGTCTACTACGGATACTTGAATTAGACGAGACTATTTCCACCTCTGATAGGTCTAAACGCGTATGAAGCTAAATTAACCCAAGTGTAGCAATATTAGCTTTTGATCGCAATTTCACAGTCTCACTTAGTGCTGAAGCGCTGTACAATATAAGTACAACGCAACAGCCTTTTTGTTGCAAAAGCTCATCTATGAGAACTAACATAAGACACTAAATTTTTTACTTATTTATTGTGAACAAGCTTGCCCAGAAGCTAGCCTAGCTAGCCTATTCACTCGTTTGTACTTATTTTTAGAAACTTTAACGGAAAGTACAAAGCGGAACTATCTCCGTGGGTTTCCCTTCATACTACAGTATGGGGTTCTCCAATATTTGATAGTGGTTGCATTTCAACAATGTATAATGATGGAAAACAATATAAGAATGCGTGTGTATCCGATATTATTCAGTGACCATTTCCCATACCTGGCGAAAACACGTGCCTACCTACATTATTTGTGAGACACATTTTCAGGTATGAGTCATCTTGTCACTTCTTATTGTCATGTCGACAACAAACCTACACAGTGTCTGCCCTCCGCTACAAGAGGGGCGTTGTCAGTAGCCTTTTATTATTAAATCTTACTTTGTTTTGTCACATGTTGTTTATTATTAAACTGTTAATAGTTCTCCTTGTACACTCTACATTGACAGTAATAGAACAATGACATGTTTAACACCCGTCTAGTATACCACAAGTGGTACATTACTCGATTTTTTACAACGATCACATAAAAATGGAAAAGATTTTCCCATTTGTACCAATAGATTTAAGTATGATAATGTAACCTAAGTTAAAGACGACCCTAAATAAAGCTTCTAACTGAACGCGAAATATCATTGTAAAACTTTATAAATTTCTTTTAATGATTTAGCATAAATTAAGCCCTTTGTGCCGACTCTATGTTACTAATAAAATACAGAACTGAATTATCAGATGAGTTTACGATCGTCTGACCTTGTGACCTTTAAGAAGGTGACTTAATTGTGCTCCAATATATCACCTCGCGTATTTTATCGCAGTAGGATCGAGTTAAAACTCGTTATTTATTGAAATAACTAGTTTTTTTTAATACTCCTTATACGAGTCTTCTCGAACACTAACAGAGCTATTGTATTATAAATTAGGTCTAATTATATGGCGCCATTGGTGAGTAAAGCCGTGACGTCAACTAGTTAGTGTAAATTATAAAATCTTGAAGTCTGCTTTCTAAGACTTATAAGTTATATCATTGTAAGACTATGTAAATGACGTTGTAAGTCTATTACAACGTCATTTAGTCCTGATTATCAACGAAAAGTAATTAAAAAGCTTCTAAATCTTGAAAACTGAAATATATTATATTGGTTTCAACTTCATGTAATGAGGAATGGGTCTATGTACTTGTAAGAAAGATCTTAGAGTGATGTCATAAAACAGGTCAAAACGCGAGCAACAGCTTCATTTTCTTCTTAGTCGGGCACTCTTATAAGAGTGGTCGTGGTTGCGGTAACGAGGTACACAGTGGGGTGTTCGATGTCATCTCCGAGGGTAAAGCCCGGTCCGTGAGCACGTAGAATTTTGTCCAATGACCCCTAGCTATCCATCCTTATCGCTCGCGCGTAATTATATTGCTGTCGCGACTGTGCGACTGGCACCCGCAGTGAGTGTGCGAGTGCGACAGTAACTTGTCGAATGTGTCTTGTGATCCCCATTTATGAATCAAACACTAGCTATACCTACCTTGAGTGAAATTGAATCTAAGTCTTAATACTAAAGCATTAACCCTCACAATTCCAGGAGCGAGCAATGTCCCAAAACTGCAAGTCGCGCTACGCCGCGCCGGCGCGCGACGCCAACAACAACACTTTGTACGGCGCGGGCGCAGCGCAGGGCTGCGGAGGGCGGGCCTACTCGCCGCCCGCGCACGCGCCAACTACCAACTACCAGGTGATTACTACTACTACTACTACTACTACTACTACTACTACCACTACCTTACATTACTAACTTGACCTTCATTGTTTGGGTTTATATGGCGGCCAAGCTGTAGATACTGGCTACACAGGAGTTGCAGCGGTGGGAACGAGAGGTGGGAATAGTCCCATTTTTTTACTACTACTACTACCAACTACTTCTTCTTTGTCTTTTTCTTACCTGTCTTTTTCTTTTTCGTCTTCTTCTTCTTCGTTTTCTTCTTCATCATCATCGTTATCATCATCAACATCATCTCATTTAGTCTCTAATGTAGAAGCACAATCCTCTCTAACTTAGGTACCATCAGATGGAGGATTTAGACTAGATCCAATATATTAATACTCGAGTGACTGCTATTGTACGCGTCTGCTTCGTGCAAAAAATATTAAAATGTAAACAAATAAAATTGTATAAACTTTAAATAATCTATAGTTTTAAGGTTAATTTTGTATTTCTCTTGTAAGTGAATGTAATTCTTTTAGAGAAATAAATGTCTTAAACCATATCCCCACGCTTGGGGGGGCTGAATTTCTATCTGTCCAGAAGATTGGACTAACTTTACTATTTAGTGTGTTTAAGCATCATCATCATTATTAGTACTTATCAGTCATAGTTATTCTACCGATTGGTAGGGTCTTTTCATATTTTATAAATCTACTTATGACAAAAACGTGTGCCGAAAATATGCCAAAATGTAGTTCTACATGATTTATTGTTCGATGAAATTTTTATTAGGACTGAACTTCTTCAACTAAATATTTACGTACCTAAATAAATCTCCTAAGATTAAACTTTGTTACTATAGCGTCTGCAAACGTTAATCGCAGCACTTAACGAACCCGCGACCTATCGGCGATAGATCGCAACCGTCGCTAATCCATCACCGCCTCTGTAACGTCGGCCATATTGAGTTGAGACACACCTGTCTGCCTGCGATAGGGTTGCCACAAATTAACTTTTTGTTTTAAGCAAATAAACTTTATTAAATTGAGTCCTATGATCATCATCATTCATGATCGCGTTGAAAGCCTTCTCTGTTATGTAGTTGTTTGGACACAAGCTTAATTCCTTTTATGACTAGGTAGTAAATGCTAACATTTATGTGTTTTTTTATAGAAACATACAGTAAGCAAAGTTTATTAAACGGTTGATCACTTGACGTAAAAGTTACTATTGTGGAAATTGGCTATTTTATTCAGCAACCACAACTATGTTTCTGGAATCTAGGACCTTATTTAAACCCCATTGATGTCTAGTATTTCTTTAAAAAAAAGTATTGCAAAGTATGAATGAAGTCAATGTTAACTTATTTTGAGATCAAAAAATATTCTGTAATATCAAAAAATATTCACCCCCATCCTTAAACCAGAACGTTCGATGTCAATCGAAAACAATATAAAATGTATGCGACACTTACGATTCTGAATCAAAAGGTACTCATAAATAATATGAATCAGCCTTTGTCTAGCTTCACAGAAATGTCACATAAAAGTCGCAAATACTCGTATACATAATGTTTTAGTATTTTTATAGCAAATCATTCTTGTCATTATAGAATTACTACGCCAAATTCCAACGGCAAGTACATAAAGAAATTACAAGCATATTCTTACTAAACACGATTTTTCTTTGTGATTTATCTTCCAATGAGTCCATATTAAATCGTTTATTGGACTTTTCACAAACAGGTCTCACAGTGCGCGTGGACGCACAGCAAGGGTGACACACGAACCACAGAGCTCTATTCAACGCTATGCGTTCAATTTGCTACTTCACTTAGGCAAGTATCGTTTGTTTATACTGGCGTAGAATTTCACAAATTCTTACATACTTTCGTTATTGGATATCGTCTCTGAGGAACATTATAATAATGACAATGTGTTGTCAATCGACAGCGCTTCAGACTTTACATTTTTATACCAAAATAGCACTTATCACGACTGAATAAGTTACTACAGTGTGAAACTTGATGTGTCGTCAGTACACGTGTATGTATTGATCGTTGGCAACCTTAACTATGTCTTAGGATACTCGCTCCGGTGAGCATATGTTATAGCTGCTACAGTCAGCTTCAAAAGTAACTCGGTACAACACTTTCACTGTGTGGGAGGTCAAAAGAATGGTTGTTAGATTGGTTTCTACAAACTAATTTCGTTTATTCGATAGATTTTTCAATTGAAAAATGGTTTTGAGTCTGGTTCTGAGTTATAGCAAATAAGGATTACCTTTCTGTTTCTGAATTTGTGATACCGTTTTGTGGGATACAATCCCTATTCACAAGCGTGTGACTTTTTAATTACAATAGTTATAGTTAGTCCTAATTTCCTTTTATAATGCGAACAGCTAGGGACTGGAATTCGCTGCCTGTTGCTCTTTCCCGGAGATTATAATCCGGGCCTTTTCAAGGCGAGAGTGAATAGGCACCTATAGGGAAGATATATTATGTACCATCCTAGACTTAACATCAGGTGCGATTGTGGTCAAACACCTGCCTTGTTATGCATAAAAAAAAAATCTGACTTTTTTCAATTTTAAAGTACTTTTAATCAAATAAGTAATTTAAGCACCCTTGTGTAAGAAAACAGTGGTGGTAAATGATACTTTCAGTCTGACTTTAAGTACAACATAAAATAATATTCAACTAATTTTGAATTCTTCAAATGTTTTCGATGCAGACTGTACCAGACAATCGGTGATTTCGTCTTCAAACATAATGTGCTAGATTTGTATGATGAATGATAATTACAGCAACATCCATTAAACATCTCTGTAGCTGAACTACTTTTCAGCTGTTTTATTACTAGAACTGGTTACTAGGTTTCGATCTATGTACCTATGTACTTATCACAAATTCAGGTACAATTTCCTGAGTTGAATTCTTTTTCTACAATAAATAAAGCAAATTCATCAAAATTCGTAATGTGGCGTAAGCGTGAAAATTTTGCAAACAGACTAAAAGTCCCTTTTGACACATTTTTATGAAGAAAGGTAGTTAGTATATATTTTATTAGTACAATAAATGTGTACGGATACGTAAATAACAGAATCACGATATTTAAAACTTTCCGTATTGCGTTTAATTATGATTATTATGGTTTCGTTCTTGATAAGTTAGTATTAAATCAACAGTATTCTTATACCTTCTTGAAAGTAAAACTCATTTGCCTTCAACAGTCATGACATGACAATCATCGGTCCATAATAACACAGATCCAGAAAATGACAGACCACAACTGGATCAATCAAAATCGGAGATAATGATCAATAAATTAACCAAAAATCGCTGCGATTCGATTAAAGAAATGAATGTCCGAGTAAAATAGTCGATTGCAGACTGACATGCAGCATTTAAATACGGGGATTACGTAGCCGATTACTACTATGAAAACAAGGTGATACGATATTACAGTAGACAGGATGAAAATACCTGTTATTTTGTGGCTAAACCAAACAATTTTCCAGTAAAGTATATTTATAATCCGTTCCAATAGAAACCAGCAATTTTTAAAGAAACAACACGCTCGACTGTCAATTTTGGCTTGAATCTACTTGAGTAATGGGTATAAATTGTTGTTACCCACCACTTTTAATTTCAAATCCATAGTTAAAATTTACTTATTTTTGGTATTTTCAAAGAGATTCCTGAGTGGAAATTGATCGATTTCAAACTAGTAAACATTGACATCCTCGCTGCATACGAGTCTAGGAAATAATATACAAAAGTTTTATCTTACATTAAATCATTTAACACTTAATCCATTAAAGGAATTATTGATTCTAACACGGCGTTAAACAAATCATATATCGGAAACGGAAACCTAAATAACCGAATCTCTAATTAAGAAGATAAAATAATGCCCCAGTTACATTATTGTATACTCATTAAGACCAATCCGAAAGTTTTGAAATCGCTTCCACTTTATATAATTACTTATCTCAATACAATAATTTCGAGTTAAGATGGTCTGGGTTGTATCTGGAGCAGTTTTACAAAGAAGCTTTAAGAAGTGCTTTTATCATAAAAGGTAAGGCCATGTTGTCTTATGGAGATTATAATTACGAATGTGGAGCAGCGAGGATCGTTCCGGTTAAGGACAGGTTATTGGGTTGCGAGAAAATGCTGCTGGGAAAAGATTTATTTAGTTTCTAAAGAGTTATTACCATATATTGAAAGTTTTTTGACAAAATAGCCAATGCATCTGGTTGTAAATTCCGGATGAAGCTCTTTTCACCTTCGACCTGATTTATGACTTTCCTGCAGGTGAGATGCAGACCAAGGCTTCTCCATTGTAAAAAAAAAGCTTTGAAGCCATTTTAAAAGGTAGAAGGTTTTCCATTTCAAAAATTCCGTCTCGGAAAATTGGAAGAAGTATCCTCATTTTAATTTAGTAAATTAATTAATTAATCTAGCTCTAAATCAAGTCTGAGCTCAGAAAGCTTGTAAAACAAATGGCGCCTAGATAAGAAATAAACAATATTACTAATACATACACTACAAACTGCCTAACTCCAAGACCAAGTAATAATACCATTGTACTCTATCAGAAAATCAAACAAGCTCAAATTATCATTGATACATTAATCCCCACAAATTCCCATATTTGTATATCAAACTGGGCCTTAACAACCTTTCCCCAGCACCATAAATGATAATGGCAGGCCTAATTGGGCCTGCTCGTTAATTTCGACAGCCATTCGCCGAATATGCTTGGCCAATGTGCCATTGCGCAACAAGGTTTACGCGGAACATATTTTTGAACGACAAATGATATCGAATCTAAATCCTTAATGGGAAGAGGCCGGGGAAACAAAATAGGGATTACTGAAGAAGGAATCAACGTTATAGAGATCAATGTTAAGGATCTAAAAGCTTTATTTAAACTAGACTTTTTTTCAGTACAAAAGTATTTCGCTAAGTAAAAATAAATCATGCAGATTACTGCTGAATAATCAAAGAAATATGAAATTAATGAACAATTCGCGTTTCCCGAAGTGGTGGTAGCGCAAGCTATATTTGGGACGTGTACAAGTGCCCTGGAAAGGGTCTAAGTACTGAATAAATGTTTCGATTTGATTTGAAATTAGCAAAAAGTTTAGGTAAGGCTGGCTGATGCTCAAAAGCTTTTGATATAAAAAATTTAACATATTCTATGGATCTACCATTCATGGAACAAAGTGGCATTTTCACTTACATAGGTTGAAGAATTTTTAAGTCTATTCGTGCCCTTAGCAGGCATTATTCTACTGAAGATTTCGATGCTTCTCACTCGTTCCCGCTTTACAAACCACGGAAGTCATAAAAATAAGGTTTGTGTCCATGAAAATTTTATTTCTTCACCACGGTCACGGGTCTCATTTGATGTCTTTCAGACGGTGGTAGTTTTTATGGCGAGCTTAAACTACCGAAATATCAAATTTTAATGGCTCACTTTGTATGCTCGTAACTCTGACGTGACTCGTTTAAAATGTGCGAATCGGATTACATTTTTATAAAGCTAGAGTCTTTTAAAAAGTTTCGTTTTATTAGACTGCAAAATGGCTGAAATGATGATGATGAGACTGCATATTCCGAAGGAGGAGGGTTAACCCAATGTGTGTGGGATACCCTACAGTAAGATAGAGAAAAGAAAGTCAAGTTACTGATAGTAATTGAAGAAGAATAGCCGAATATCGGAGGTAGAGCATATGAACAGTGAAATGACACAGGTGATCATGATGATTACTTGATCGCATTGACGTCAGACTTGTGTCATGTATTGGAACGTAATTACATCTTATTTCCTCATTTTCACCTTCACTAATTTGCTATAGCTTCAATGAGATGACTATTAGGCGTAGTTACCATCCAGAATTCCTAACCGAAATTGAGCGAAGAGGTAATGTGGAAATAACGAAATCTGATTAGTTATTCAAACACATCTCCTCTTCTCTCCACTTTGGTGGAAACTTCAAACTCCTACTATGTTCTTCTGATCCCCGGGACAAACTTGACCTTCACTGGTTGGATTTTTGTTGGCAGTCAAGCTGTAGATCCTGGCTACACAGGAGTTGCAGCGGTGGGAACGAGAAGTAGGAATAGTCCCGTTTGGTGGAAATCGGTCCTTATAGTCCAACTTATCTTGACTTGGGTTTTTATACATAGGTATACCTCGTTATCGTTACATTAATGATCGTCCTATGTGGCAGACTAGGCAAACCCACTGCCATTCCCGGCGCATTGCATATAGCATCGATTCCATACATCTGCCACATCTCGGCCAATCAACATGACTCGCATTCCATCTCGCAATAACTGTGTCAATCAGAATCAATAACTGTCTAGGTACTAATGTTAGGGTTGACTGATCGATAGATATTCTAATATAGCATTATCTTTTCTTAAAGGTTTTAAACCTTTGTTTGTCACCTGTCATCCGCTTTGCCAACCTTAATTTCGAATTCCTTCTATGTTCTTCTGATTAATTTCGTTGTGGGCCCAATGACAGTTTAACTTTCCCCCGGGACAAACTTGACCTTCAATGGTTGGGTTTTTGTGGCGGTCAAGCTGTAGATCCTGACTACACAAGAGTTGCAGTGGTGGGAACGAGAGGTGGGAATAGTCCTGATGATCGATAGATTGTTTTAGTTCAATAGAGCTAACTTTTGTTTGGAAGAAGTTAGGGATAGTTACTGAGCTTAGGAAGAAAAGATTATTTTGTTTGTCCCACAATTTTGTTAAGAGCAGCAATCAGAGCCTTTTCAAGCTAACTAGATTGGAAAAATCTCACCGTTACGGGTATTGTCTATGTTCCTGATTTTTTGTAAAAAATATACTCAAAACCATAGTAGTTCTGTAACATGACATTCTATGGAGGGATAGATATTGCTGATGATGATGATGCTTATGATGATGACCTACTTTTTTAAGATATAAATTAATTTTAAACTCGTATTTTAACAATGTCTTTAAGTAAAGAAAAGTGAGAAATGCAAAGGAAAAAAAACTGTGTTTTCAAGTTTTTGTCTATCACTTTCAGTTTTCACGTAAATTTTACTAAGCTGCTTGTATGATATGACGGCGCCCTAATGCTATTTTGTCTCTAATGGCGACTTTAAAGTAACGAATTGCGCGTCTCTTCTCTGTTTTTGCTCGTATTGTTTTAAAACAGTACCTATTTCTAAGGCCTTAACGACAACCCTAACTCATCGTTAGCAATATTGGCCCATGCATACTCGATACATCAAGCAATCCGTTCTTGCAGCAAGTGACAGCGAAAGTGCTCTTCGGCAGCGTGACAGCGATCAATGACCTCAAGCGGACGGAGAAGGCCGAGCGCGAGGTGCGGCGGACGCACTAGCGACACCTGTCAGCAGGTCAGTGGGATGAAGTACGTGGAAATGTTACTAGATGGCGCTTTTTGGCTTTTTGAGTTGCCACTCTTGCAAAAAAAAAATGAAAAGCTATGAATCTTTTATTAGCATTTTTAACAAATTACACATATTTAACATAGTAGAAGTGACAAGAAAAACTAGTTTTACAGTTTTAAATGTTAATAAATTATGTTGCAACGTTATCTTGTACATTTTCCGAAAGAGTAGATCTTTAATCATGAATGTACAACGCCATCTAGGTTTAAAGTAGTGTTTCGTATGACAAGCTCGAAGGCTTTAGCAAAAGGTTCTACAGTGCTCTCTTCGTACTAAGTTACTCAGCTGTTGTATAGAGCCTGCTTTTTTGTATAGATGGCGGGAACTTAGAAAAATAGTAAAGTTGTTATCAGTTTTGTTTCTAACTATTAATATTTATTTTCTCTACATTTCAGATGCTGGACAAGTACATGTGATACGAAATAATAATGGAAGCTAAGGAGTGATCTCGGAAGACAGAGTAATATTATTTTATTAAGTTTAAGTATTTTGTTTTATGTAAGTACAGTCAGGTTGACTAACATGGTTACACGTAGGGTTGCCAGGCGTCCGGATAAAGCCGGACATAGGAAGGCTTTTTGATTGCGTGTCCGGCCAAAATAAACAAAGTCCGGCTTTTGTGTTTTTGGACCTGGCAACCCTAGTTACACGCCTGAGAAATACGGAAAAAAAAATGTTTTTTTCATAGACAAGTCGTGTAGCTTGTTCAGCGTCAGAAAGTATGCCTGAGTAGAATCTAACCCCCTTACTAATAAAAAGTTACACAGTTGTTGAACAAAGTGACGTTTCCATACGAAACGTCACTTTAAAACACTGTTCAACGAGCGTGTAAGTTTTATTAGTAAGGGGGTAAGAGATTATTTGTTCATCTGACTGTACATGAGACTTCTATCAGAGAAACATTTATTTTGTTGAATAACCCTTAGGTACATTTAGAAGTAAGTCTCTAACCTCATAAAGTCTGTAGGACTATTAAATTAATAATAAATCTCCGCAATATTGCAACAAATTATTAATAACGGAAATGTTATCACTTAGATTTTCAAGCTGCATTCTTGAATTAGAATCTTGATTCAGAAAATCAGAATACAAGCCTTCGGGCCGGCTTCTAAATTGAGATTTTTGGCTTGATTAAATTCTTATTAAATTCATCCTAATTAGAAAGAACACTATAAAGTGAATGTGCTTACCATGCACCAGCCAGTGTAGAAGCTTTTTTTTAAATTGCATGAGAATTCGCAAACTCAATTGACTAACTTTTTATCGGTAATTACTGATGATCAGTACCTACCTCTAGCATCAACAACTTTCGTCTTCGAATCGTTTACGTATTCGATAAAATTCGATACTCAACCTTCGAATTAAACAATAACGTGACAATTTTGATTCTCAAAATAAGTTTCGTGCAACCATTTAATTTTCTCATACTAAGTTCACTTTACGACACGTTCACAAGGGTGCTGTTGTAGTTTTCATACTAATCTTTTGATGGCGATTCGAATACGCAAACGATTCGAACTCGAGTTTTTCGTGCTAGCCGTACAGCTAAATTAATGAAACTTTTGTTTTGTTACCTATTTCAAAGTTGAATCATTTCACTGTCAACGAACGACACTTTTCTTCATTAATTTTATTATTTGCTGAATAGTTTTTGAAAACTGAAATACTCATTTACTCATCCTATAATTAAAACCTTTGATCTTAACCCATGGAGATTTTATAATAATATATTTTATTGATTTTATGTATTAGATAGTTTCTAGTTATAAGCATTTTAGATAGATATTGAGATTTAGAAATTATATTTTTGGAATCTTATTGTGAAACATCGAGCCAGTGTTTTTACATGTTAATCAAATTCGTACCTTTTATTTTTTATTAAAACGTTTATGAAAAGTATTGTTATCTTACTTAGTAATTTCCCTAACTGTTATTTAGCTAGTAAAGCAAAAATATTCCCTTTCTATTGTTTAGAAGAGAGTAAAAAGATTTAGGTACTCCTCAATATCTTTTATCTATCTATTTTAGTCAATGTTTGTCTGTAAGTCATTGTATCAAATGCAATGAGGATACCGAAAAAAAAAACATTCTTTATGCATAGCTTTTCAAAATGTCAAGTAGAAGTAGCGATAGGTAGGTACTTAAGTAGGCCATACGTAGAGAGTAGATCTGACAACCTGCGTGAGTTTGTGACTGGTGAACCGATGGCCTAGTCATAGATAGATCAATTTATTGTACATCACACAAAACCAGAAAATAAAAGAGTAGGGGAGACCGAGGAGAGTTGTAACAGAGGAGAGTTGAGGCATTGACGATTTTTTGGAACTTATTAACTACTAGCTTTCCGCCCGCGGCTTCGCCCGCATGTAATTTTGTCTGTCACACAAAAACTTTATCGCGCGCGTCCCTGTTTCAAAAACCGGGATAAAAACTATCCTATGTTCTTTCCCGGGACTCAAACTATCTCTATGCCAAATTTCATCAAAATCGGTTGCGAGGTTTAAGCGGGAAAGCGTAACAGACAGACAGACAGAGTTACTTTCGCATTTATAATATTAAGTTGGGATCAGCGAGCTCGCAACAGCACGTATTTGTTAGCTCGAGACTTGAACTAAAAAGCGCGCACTGTTACGAGCTCGCTTGCAGGTAAAGTTCCAAAAAATCGTCAATGTATCAACTCTCCTCGGTCTCCTAGGCACAATTTAGGCAGTTTTATCACTATGAAGCGATTAGCGTTGTGGGAAGATTCAATGCAAAAAGTTATGAGCGATGGCGTTTTATGGGGTTGGAGACGTTCTACCCATGTTCTGAAGTGAGCTTCTAGAGTCTAATTATGATAAATATGTACCTATTAAGAGAATATAGTGTATATTATGTAAATATCGAATTACTTCTCAGTTTCACCTCGACAAGGACAAGCCTTTAGAAAACATACCCAAATAGACTCCCGCGTAGGTGTATTCCTAAATTAATGCGTTGTCTGGCACCTTAACAGAAGGCTACTGAGACGCCATGCTTATTGATTGTGTGTTGTCTGGAGCAGGGTTTCCCAAACTATGGGTCGCGACCCAGTGGCGGATCGCGAGCGAACATTGAGTGGGCCCTACCCTACCTGTAGAACGACACACCACCCTACCGATCCAACCACTGGACAGAGCGGGCGAAATTTCCTATAGGTGGGTCCCGAGTTTGGGAACTTGTATTACATGAGTCGTAGCCCAGCCCTTTAAGCCCAACTTTGGGAACCACTGGTCTGGAGTATTTATAGAAGACCGTCTCACCTTCAAGAGGCTTACAGAAACCTCTCGAGAGAAACTAAATAATGGATACATTAAGAATTTCTTAGAGGCTGTCTAGAGAACGTCAGAATATTTGTGTTGAAATTTTTTTTACATAAAATGTCGGAGTGTGTAGCTTTCTTAGGACTTAAGTTAATTTGACATTTATCTGACATGATGGCTCGCCGACAGCGCTAACCGTTGCGGGTTTGAATCCTGATGGGAGTAAAATGCTACTGTGATTAGCACAAACATTTATGTAGGTTTTATGCAGTAACAGTAAATTATTTAGTTATTCATAACATTTTCGCCATGATAAGAAGCCCTTAGCTTGACTGTGGCTTGATACTACATAATGTTAGAATGTGTGGGCATCTTCATTTGTTACCAAAATATACATTTTAGGCTAACAATAGTGACTGAGTATCTTGCGCTGCTTTCCAGCTGCTGTTTTTCAGCACTGGCCCACATTAGTCCCAAAGCAAAGCAGGGTGAATACTAAATAATATATTAGAACATATACATTTATGTACAAAAGTGATCTTTAAACCAACTTCCTAAGGATAAATGAGTTCTATGTATGAAATTCTTTTTGAGCTATCGTCGCTGTCAGTTCAAAAGGATGTATGTTATACCAGTAGGTTTTCAGGAGACACAAAATAAATTTGGATTTGACATACGTCCTTTTGAACTGACAGTATGCTGGAGATGTAGAATAGGAGGAAAAAGATATCAGGAAAAAGTAAGGGACAAATTTATTTTTAATCAGAATCAATCCATCAAGTTGTCTAATTGTTAATTCTTATTATGCGTACTTAACACAGTACGTAATTCCCTATAGATGTCAAGGCGGGCTACACTGCCCATATAAACTCGTACGTGACCCGACTGTCCAGTCCGATGGGAGAAATGTCGCAAGTCTGTGCGGCCTAACTCTTACGATATGACGCGCGTGACAATGGGCGATTGTATTGATAATTGATTTTGTGGATCTTGATGCACCGGTTATGGTGAAACGTCTTATTTAAAATGTGTTAGAGATAAGATTGAGAGTGTTAAGTGGAAATCTAAATAAGGAGGAGCTGATATCTTTCATCATCATAATTTTATTTTAATCATTAAAGCCACCTGAACATAGGCCTCCCAGAATAATTTCCACATCGCCCTGTCGGTAGCGGCCTGCATCCAGCGCCTTCCTGCTACCTTTAAATTCGTCGGTCCACCTTTGGACGTCCCACGCTGCGTTTTCCGATACGTGGCCTTCACTCCAGAACCTTGATGCCCCATCGGCCGTCAGTTCTGCGTACTTTGTGCCCTGCCCATTGCCACTTCAGCTTGCTAATTCGTCGGGCTATGTCAGCGACTTTAGCTCGTTTACGGATCCTTTCCATAGCACACTGTGCTGAGTTTCTTTATGAGGACCATAGTGAGAGGCCAAGTTTTGGAGCCATATGTCATCAGTGGTAACACGATATCTTTGGGATGGATCATCATCATCATCATCATCATTTCAGCCACAGGACGTCCACTGCTGAACATAGGCCTCCCCCAATGACTTCCACATCGCACGGTTGGTAGCGGCCTGCATCCAGCGCCTTCCTGCTACCTTTATCAGGTCGTCAGTCCACCTTGTGGGTGGACGTCCCACGCTGCGTTTTCCGGTACGTGGCCTCCATTCCAGAACCTTGCTGCCCCATCGGCCGTCAGTTCTGCGTACTATGTGCCCTGCCCACTGCCACTTCAGCTTGCTGATCCGTCGGGCTATGTCAGCGACTTTAGTTCGTTTACGGATCTCCTCATTTCTGATTCGATCTCGTAAAGAAACACCTAGCATAGCCCTCTCCATAGCACGGGATGGATCAACTCGACTTATTCATCCAAGAACACATTTAATGGATTCTGAGCTTCACAGTTTAGACCACTACCGTAATGGTTGTAGAGTCGTAGAGACTTCATGTATGTACACAAAATATCTACTATGATCCCTTTAGGTATGATCAACATAATCTCTGTCCATACGAGTACCAAGCGCTTTCACATCATGTGTGTCACTTTAATGCTCCTGAATTCTTAACTCCACTCGGAGCCAATGTCTGACAACATTATGACAGCTTAATGTGCCTTATCTTTTGATGAATGATTATTTTATCATATCTAACGTCATTAATAAAAAGTCAGATGATTATATTAATATTATATTCCGACGTCTTGGTCATTGCCCCTAAATGATGATATTATGCACTATCATTCATGACGCAATACATCACAAGTACATAACCTACCACAAAAGACAAAATTGACCTTATGCAAAGACAGCTTAATATTCATCAGATTTTTGGTGTAAGTTGATCTACTAGAGACTGCATACAGTCACTATATTTTAAAGGAATGTGCCCTGATCAACTTGTAAGTATTCCTTTCATCTACGAGATCCTATGTTGGATCCTTGGGTCTTACCATGACTTAAGGTCCTATGTCCCCTAGATGGGGCAGAGGGCGTCCACAACAGTCCTCCATCGCGTTCGGTCTTGAGCTTCGCGCTTGATCTCGCTCCAGGTCTTGGCGATTTTCTTCGCCTCGTCTGCTACAGTGCGCCGCCAAGTTTGCCTGGGGCGACCATGTTTGCGTTGTCCTTGGATTTCCTTCAATCCAGAGCCTTCTTAGGGATGTGATCGGGATCCCTTCGGAGTGTGTGGCCAATCCAGTTCCACTTGCGGCACTTGATCTGCTCGTCAATCGGAATTTTCCTTGGATCCTTGTGTGCTGTAGGAAAAAAGACGGAAACTGACCGACCGATGCGACCACAATATAGCAGCCGGATGATAAGAAGTGCAGCAAGAAAACCAGCTACCTTTATTTTTACATTTGATAATACTTTGCATTATGCTTTTTACAGGAATTTGGATTTTCAAGGTAAGTAAAATAGGCTATCAAAAATTTCTGGCGTAATAAGTCGCCTCTCGATCTTAATTTTTTAAATATGTAACTTGAAAAAATCTAACTTTCTAAGGTTGGATTCCCACCTTGGGCAGTCCAATTTTATCAAGTTATTTTAAAAATTAAAAGGGTAGACGTGGAAAATCCATGCATTATGCTAGCCAATAGTCTCACACCAGGGTCACTGTGACTTCCCACGCTATTTACTTAAGTTTGAGATAATAATGATACTTTGATTTAGTGTCCACACTTTTAAAATGTTGGGTCCATTATTTTTTCTCCGGTCACTGCCCCGGGCCGAGTGATTTCGCCAGTGTCACAGAACAACAATAGTTTCTGTTTTTGTTTGGGGTCTTTAACCGTCTCCGGCGTCCGGTGCGGGTACTAATCATTTTCGCCTTAGGCGCTCCGGCTGACTGTCACACCGAAGCGAGCGACCGAACGACGAATGGACCACGAATGTTCATAGTTGACTTACTTCTGGACACATTTACACTTTATATTTGGTTGTTTGTTTTGAATAGGCTCCGAAAGTACTTGACTGATTTCAAAAAATCTTTCACCATTAAAATTCTACATTATTTCTGATGAAAATAGGTGGTACGAAGTTCGCCGGGTCAGCTAGTCGAGTAATAAGCCCAACTTATTGTTACTGTAAAGATCATTATTAAAACATTTCTTCATGAAGACAATGTGACCTAGTTACATAACACACAATACACACATCCGCGTTTCTCTTACAAAAAATATACATAAATAATTGTACTTGCATATTTGTAAGTAAACTGATAAAATCTGAAATGAAAGCTTGACTTATCATATCTAGCATTCTCGTCTAGAGCCAATTTGCGTTATTAATAACTTTTCTAGAAAATGTTTCAGGAAAGTTTCAATCGCATGTTCGTAATTGGATTTTCGTAGTTTCCTCATTAATATCGATAACAAATGTTTAAATCAAGAAAAATAACGATAAATATCTTTTTAAATTAACACATTCGCGTTGGTCGGTGTTTAAATTAAAACAGCCAGTTCCTGTAATTAAGAAATAAAAAATTCCTTGCAGAAAAACAGCGCTGACTCACTGGCCAGTATTGAGCTCCTAATGCCGCAAAAAAAACATCGACGAGTGACAGATAAAAAGGCGCCAAGAAAAAAACAATACACGTCTGTGTGATAGCTCCAAAAAAGCTCATTTCGCCGCAAAATGATCACGCGAACGAGAGATCATCGCTCGAGCCGAGGTCTTATAACAGTACTCACATCAAGCCAGCCTCCCAACATTATGTAACAGCTAGTCCTTCGCCGTAGTCCGGACTGACGGGACAAACATACTCTGTGGCGAAACCGGGAAATCGGACATGTTACGCTGTTCCAAATTCAAATCGTAGTGACATTTGTTTTTGAGGGAATTTCAAAAGAGGTGGCAGTGTTGTGTTTTTTTTATTATGAAAAGTTGAGTTCCGAAAAAATGGAAGTGATAAGGTTGGTTTCCAAGGATTATGTAAATAAAGGCTATTTTTATTTAAAAAAAAACGTAGAGAGATGAAAGAGAGCAAATAAAATTCGACAAAAATTACAAACTGCCTTTAAGTTGATATTTCTTTTAAGTCTACAATGTAAACAATTGAAATTAAAATAAGAAGGTTAGATAACGCAAAAAAGCTAGGCCAAGTAAATGACAATGAACTCATAAAATGCACTATGCGTTAATTAATTCTAAGTCACAAGTTGAATGCAGATATTGCGTAGAATAGTTAACTGGTGGAGATTACTATTTTAATTAAGTGATAAATGGTTTTAATATACTTTAGTTTTCGGAATAAAAACAAAGTGGATTAGGATATTAATCTGAAAATTTTAATTAAAAATAACACTTTCGACATAGATTATAGACATTTTAAAATCGAAATAAACTCAATCAAAGTTCGATTTTATTAATATGTTACAAAATAAGACGAAAATAATCACATACGAACGAATCAAACTAGAAACGGTCAACTATGAATTAAATCTTGATTAAGGAGACTTCTTATTTAGCCTTAGATTTCAAGAATCATCCGGTAAGGTAAACGGCTACTAGTTCGTGATAGTACGTAAGTTCGTAAGTTTTTTTTCTAGCTCAAATAATAAGCAAATGGAATATTATTTATAAAAATTGTTTATTACTACAAAAACTCTATTATTTAAGCTATCTAAAAAACCAAGTACCAACATTGTGGCGCCAAAAATGAGAGCAATACGAAGCTTCAAACTCTCAGAGAGCCAAAAACAGCCGTGCGGCGTGAAAATGTTGCTCTCACCGTAAGGTTAGCGCTCCAACTTCCTAAGCTTATAAAAAGGCGAACTAACGTTCATTTGCATAAAACTTGTAATAGTAGTTTCATGTGTTCCTTGACAATTGATTTGGCTTAGAAAAAAGTTATTTGAAAACGTAGAATTCCTTTAAAATTGCGATTAATTGACTCACGAATTAGCGTACATATTATTTTTCGGGTGTCCCCTGTTTCGTGATACTACCGAATCAAGGATATTATGGATAATATTTTGATGCTTGGATTTTAAATAATTGTTTATGATAATTGAAATGTAAGTTATGAAACAAATAATACATTTATTTAAGTTTCTCATGATCTAAATTCGGTATATGTTTCGTTCACTAGAATTTATATGACACGAGTTTGAAGTTCACATAAATGACCAATTTTAAGATAAATTAGTATAAGTACTACCAGCTTAATTTTGGTTTTAATTCGATTCGTTTTATTTATCTTGGTTTATTTGTATTTTATATGGGATAGATAATACTTAATTGACACAATTTGACAATAATCCATGAATTTTACTTGGGGAATTTGGAATAATCAGTATCACGAAACAAGGAACCGTAATTATTGTTACTTTTTCCCAAGTTCGTGATATATAAATGTATAGTGTTAGGTATTTGTATGACACATAACATCAAAGAAATCGACATATTTTATAGTTTTTAATACTTACCTACCTAAGTAATAAATTAATTAATTTTTATATGAATAGTCATTGGCGTATATGAGGTTATTTTCAGGGGGGGACTACCCTCACTTGAAGCAGCTCCAGGGGTGGGGGGTTAGTCGCCCCCCCCCCCACATTTTTTAAATTTAGACTTGTATGAATATTTTCACATCGTTAAAAATAAAAAATCTAAATTTTATGGGTACGAAGGGAAGGGGGGGGAAGGCCCCCCTTCATTTCTGATGGTTATATAAATATTTTCACATATTGTTAGAATAATAAATCAAAACTTTATAAGAAGGTACGTACCTACCTAGCTAGACAGACTCACATTATTCTCATGAATATTTCAGGTAAGTAATATCGTCAATTTCACAGAATTCTTTTATCCTAAATTTATACTATCGTTTTTAAATTTATTAAACCCTTAATCATTATTAGAATATCCTAACTCGATGCGTAAAACTTTATCCCGAAATAGGGGACATGAGTTCACGAACTTAGAAACAGAGCAAAATTTTATCACGAAACAGGATCCAAACAAGAGGTCCGCAGAACAATTAATATTAAAAAAAGTTTAAACAATATAACTATAATTTATGTATTAAGTTACTGTCAAAAGACCAAACTTTAACATACAAAAGCTTTCATACTGATATCATCTTGGTTATTTTTAAATAAATTGTTAAAGTCGTAAGAGCCTTAATATACCGAAGTAGGGGGCACTTACCTTAAATGTCAGATTTTTTGAAGGTTATCAAGATAAGAAGAGGTCTCAAACTATCTTGTTACAGTAATCCAAAATTTCACAACAGCGCAAGCGCATCTATCGTGATATTTTGTGGATCAAAGATACAACATCATCGAAATTACCTACTGTATTTTATAGCGGCTCTTTACATGTAAGTATCCTTATATTTTGGGCTAGAGCACATCGGGACAAACATGGCTATTGCTAAAAAGAAACCCCTAAAACAAGCTCAGTAACCACTAGTAAAAAAAATTAGGAAACCGTAAAAGAAAACAAAAGATTAAGTGCTGACTGAACTGACCACGCAATCCACACATCCTTTCATTAATTATTAATGTAGGTAGTTGCAATAAAGCATCATTAGAAATATAAACAGAAATATTTATTTGTCTTTGAATATGATCATTGAAGAGAATCGTAATTATTATTAAAGGAGCTTTTAATTATAAAACTTACTTAAAGTGACACAAATGTTATCAGAGGGGAAAAGCTCAACAAATAAGCTTTCTAAAAAAGGTTTTCATTTACATAACATCACTTAGATGTTTTAACATGTTCTTGCTTACGTCTGGTCACCTTTTAGGGTTTCCTACTTTTTCTCTTACACAATGAGTGGACACTTCCAGATCCTGCTTGCGACGAAACTAGGGTTGCCAAATTGAGTCACAATATCTATGACAGAAAACTAGATATTTCATAATATGGTGACTCATGGTTATCATTTCTTCTAATAGTCTACAAGAATTGGTTAGCAGATAGTGCTCTTTGTTAAAAAGAAATGTGAGACTCTACAATTGATTCCAAAATAATTTAGCATTCGCATAATGTTCTCAATCTTCAAATTAATATTAGCAAGTTAGGTTTAACTTACAATCAAGATAGCTCTTTAGCCAAGCAAAAGGTGTTGTGGTATCATAATTTTCTCTATAGAATTATTTTAAGTGAGTGGTAGAATCATATACGTAGCAGGTAGGCGCTGGATGCAGGCCGCTACCAACCGGCCAAGCTGAAAATCATTGGGGGAGGCCTATGTTTAGAAGTGGACGTCATGTGACTGAAATGACGATGACGATAGTAGAATCACGAGTATTCTAAATAGAGGGATTTGGTGGAGCTTTGGTGGCTTTCAATCATCATACCATTAGAAGAGACAAGTAAAGCAGTAAGCATGGACATCCTATCACTGAAATGATAGCGGAACTTAATATAAGTTGATGTAGCTATTACGACATACTTTTAGTAAAAGCCGTTATAAATAATACCTGGCCACCTATTTAGATTTACATGCAGATCTGCAGGCTTCCACTTTAGTTCCTGAACCATTTAATGCAAAACAAGTTTTATTATGTATGAAGATTTTATTGAAGATTCTCAATCAACTTTTACAGCAGTTAGAACGACTTTAACAAGCCGTTAATGTATGTTACCGCTAAGATAACGAGTGATTGACTTGAAGTCCTGTCTTTGGCGACTTGAACCTAGATTACGTTATAATTAACTTAATAATCTCAAGTATTCTTGGAACAAAAACTCCTAGTGTAGTACCAAGCAGATTATGCAAACTTAAAAACATTTTCTTTATTTTGTTTTGTGCTCTGGAACGCCAATGGGCTGCCAAATCATACCCTAGAGGTTAAAAAATATATGGAAATTAATAAAATTGACATAATGCTGCTCTCCGAGACGCACCTTACAAGGAAGAGTCATTTTAGTATACCAGGATACAAATTTTATCACACCATGCATCCAGACGGTAAAGCCCACGGAGGAAGTGCCGTGCTGATCAAGAACAACATTAGACATCACCTAGTTAAAAGCTACTGCTTGGAAAAAATTCAGGCCACAAATATTATTATAGAAGACTGGTCCGGCCCCTTTACGATATCAGCCGTTTACAGTCCTCCGAAACACAGCATTAAGATAGAGGATTATGTTGCCTACTTTGAATCTCTCGGGCATAGGTTCGTAGCCGGCGGTGACTTCAATGCCAAACACACATTCTGGGGTTCCCGGGTAATAAGTCCAAAAGGTCGTCAACTACTAGCAGCTGTTAACAAACTGCGACTTGGTTTGGTCTCAACGGGTGAACCAACATACTGGCCAACTGACACAAAAAAGAAACCAGACCTAATTGATTTCTGCATCATTAAAGGCATTAGTACTGAATATTTTAGTTGCAAATCCAGTACTGACCTATCCTCTGACCACTCTCCTGTTGAGATTCTGCTGCGTCGAAAGATCGTGCAAAAGGAGAAACCATGTAGACTACATACACGTGGAACAAACTGGGAATATTTCCGGGAACTGGTGGCAAACTCTATAGATCTAAAAATACCATTACAGACAGACGGAGATATCACGAACTCAGTTGAACATTTTAACAACATTATCCAGCAAGCAGCATGGGAGGCCATGCCTCCTACACCAGCCTCCACCCGCGACGGACCTCAATGTTCTCCTATTCTTAGAAAACTATTGAGTGACAAGCGGAAAGCTAGAAAGAGATGGCAGTCTACGAGGTATCCTGGAGATAAGGCAATTTATAATAGATTAGCTTCACGACTCAAGAAACTACTAACTGATGATCGCAACAGTAACCTTGCAACATACTTGCGGAACCTGGACGCTAAACCATCAACAGACTACTCATTATGGAAGGCGACAAAGGACCTTAAACGCCCGACTAACCACCAGTCACCTCTATTGAAGCCAAATAACTCCTGGGCTAATAATGATACTGAAAAAGCTCACGTCTTCATGGACCACCTACAGGAAGTCTTCACACCTAATCCCGACACTGGCTCTACTATAATTGACAACGTCGCCGAATTCTTAAATCAGACTCACCAACTAGAACCACCAATTCGAAAGTTTAGTAAAGCCGAAATCAAGTCAGCAATCAAAAAATTAGACGTAGGAAAGGCACCGGGCTACGACCTAATCACAGCAACTGTCCTTAGAGAACTACCAAAAGAGGGAATAACATACTTGACACAGCTGTACAACGCCATCCTGCGCAGAGAATATGTACCTCCACAATGGAAAGTAGCCAAAATTATAATGATTGCAAAACCAGGTAAAAATCCCGAAGATGCTAAGTCCTACCGCCCAATAAGCCTACTCCCGATTGCTTCCAAGGTTATGGAGGTGCTGATTCTATCAAGGCTAAATCCTGTTATTGAACAATCTAAATTAATACCAGACCACCAGTTCGGCTTCAGACAAAAGCATAGCACAATTGAGCAAGTTCATAGACTTGCGGAGGCAATAACAGAGGCGTTTGAACAGAAATCATACTGTACGGCTGCATTTCTGGACATATCACAGGCGTTCGATAGAGTCTGGCATGATGGACTCCTATACAAAATAAAGAAGACGTTGCCAATAAATTACTATAATATCATTAGATCTTATCTGATTGGTAGACACTTTTTCGTCAGTCAAGGAGAGGCTACAACTGAGCTTAGAAAAATTCAAGCGGGGGTGCCGCAGGGCAGCGTTATGGGACCTACACTATACCTCCTTTATACTGCAGACTTGCCGATTTCTGACAATGTGGTCATGGGAACTTTTGCCGACGATACAGCTGTCATGGCCTCCGATGATACACCAAATCAGGCCTCCCATAAGCTACAGACCAGTTTAGACCAAATCACAACATGGCTGAAAGATTGGCGTATTAAAGCCAATGAAACAAAATCTGTACAAGTCACATTCACGACCCGGCGACTTACCTGTCCACCGGTGACATTAAATAGTGTGCAGATCCCACAATCTGACGAAGCGAAGTACCTTGGAATGTACTTAGACAGACGCTTGACATGGAGAAAGCACATCTATACCAAGCGCCTTGCTATGGGGCAACAGGTGCGCAAGATGTACTGGTTACTAAACCGAAAAAGTCAGCTCTCAATGGAGAGCAAACTTCTGCTTTATAAGTGCATCATAAAGCCAATATGGACATATGGAATACAACTGTGGGGCACAGCCGCAAACTCAAACCTCGAAATACTGCAAAGATTCCAATCAAAAATGTTGAGAATGATAGTGGACGCTCCATGGTATGTCACTAATGAAAGACTACACCACGACCTTGAGATCAAAACAGTGAAGGAAGAAATAAAAGCAAGAGCCAAGGCATATAAAGATAGACTGCAGCTACACCCAAACATATTGGCACACCACCTTATGGATGACTTAACTCCGAGTGTCCGGAGACTTAAAAAAAGAGTACCGCAAGACTTGCTCTAATTATGAGGACATGTCACAGGATATGCATCCCAATTTCCACTGATAAATAATGGACAGAAATATTGTTGAATGTATAAGGGAATAAAAAAAAAAAAAAAAAAAAAAAATTTTGTTTAAACTTGTAAAAAATCTCAGCAACAGACAGTATTTTCTTCATGTCATGACATCCACTGCTGGACTAAGGTCTCCCCTAAGGGTTTCCACAATGAAGGGTCCTGCGCTCCCCCATACGGGTACTTCCCGCGACCTTCACCAGATCGTCGGTCCACCTTTATCGCCCAAATACTGCCCCATTAATCTTCCTACCGACCCATCTCTAAACCCATTCTAAGACCAATAAAAAAAACATAAACCTATCATTTCTATCTTCGGTTCATCACGTGAACATAATGGGTGTGCCTCAAGGTTCGGTATTCGGACCAATACCCTAATTTACTCCTCAAATTACTACTAAATCTGTGTGATTGGTAACCCTATACGGAAATAAGTATTTTGATTTGCCTTTGCGTAAGAAAACCCGTTAAATGCATACGCCATGTTTGAAAAAGGCAAATATTCTCGCAAAGCAAACGGGCAATATTATGTAAATACAGATTAACCCGATAGCCTTTTACCAAAGTCAGGTAATTCAATACTTTATGCTATTAAATTTTCGCAATGAAAAATAAATATGTTGATTTTATGTTTACTGATGTTATACAAAGTATTGATAGTATGACTTATGAGTTTGCAGTATTGATACCAAAATGTATAGTGCAAGTAACACCTAAGTTGATATGATAGATAAATGATGATGCTATGAGAAAACAACATTAAGATGAGTCGGATAACTTTTAACTGAAGAATAAACTTGTCATTTTGACATATTTCCCATACTGAAACTGTCAATAGGCCAAAGTTATTCTTCAGATAAAATTTGTCCGGCTATTGAAAAATCAGCCGTAAGTGATATAAGTCAGTAATTATATTTTTTAACAATTTTAATTACTTATAATAAGGTTACCTGTATTTTCATAAAACACACTTTCAAAATTACGTGAAAGCTTAAAAGAACGTATAATTAAAGTTATTTAATCAACCTACAAACACAGGATCATCAAGTTACTTTAGTCTTACTTAACTGAAACAATTATTAAACTATTAAAAATCAATTAGTGTTAATTTGGTGGAAATTTAAGAGCCCTTTAAAACCAATTTGGATTTTATAAGATTTTTAACTTTCGCGTTTCATTTTAACTAAAACAGAGAAACACTTGTCTCAACGCGACATTTCTTAATTTCATCTTAAATGTTAGTTTTATTTTAACTAACTCGCCAAAGTATTTTTGTATTTTTAAAACCTAAATTATTAATTGCCGATTACAATGTCAAATTATTCAATAAAATCAGTATCGAAACAATAATAAAAATTAATGAGGCATTAACAGTCCAACTGAATACCTAAATGCATTTTGTGTAACAAAGCAAATAATTTTGAATTAAATAAATTGTTAAACATTAAAGCTAAATTAATACATTATGTTTCCTATTCAATACTACTCATCTTTACGATACGTTACTTCTGAATTATAAATATTAGTAGATCCGGAATTTTTTGTTTTAGAAACATTTATTTCTCTAAAAAAAGTAGATTTAACTTTTATAACATAACAAACCGATTAGCCACCGCAATTTCGGGTGATTGTAAAAAAATAATTGCACAGACAAAATACACAGATGATCGCATGCAATTCCGCTACCGCGAATAATCTAGAGAAAGCACACTTTCGATGCTGGGAACAGAGGTGGACTAGGAAAGTGTACATCTAATCCTATCCTACTATAATATTACTAGCTTTCCGCCCGCGGCTTCGCCCGCGTGGATTTTTGTCTGTCACAGAAAAACTTTATCGCGCGCGTCCCTGTTTCAAAAACCGGGATAAAAACTATCCTATGTTCTTTCCCGGGACTCAAACTATCTCTATGCCAAATTTCATCAAAATCGGTTGCGAGGTTTAAGCGGGAAAGCGTAACAGACAGACAGACAGACAGACAGACAGACAGAGTTACTTTCGCATTCATAATATTAGTTGGGATAAAGGCGAAAGTTTGGAAGTCTGGATGTCATGATGTCTGGATGTTTGGTTACTCTTTCACGCAAAAACTTGATTGTTTATAACCCAGATTAACATATAGGCTATAATTTATGACGATATGTGACAAATAAATTTCAATAAATAAATAAGACGTGTCTAAAAAGCGCCATCCATCGTCATTGGTTAAAATCTACAGCGCTGGACAAACTACTGTTTTTGACGTTCCTAAATAATCATGCGGAGGAAGCCGTGAAACGCCATCTATCAACATGATATCCAACGGGGGTAAAACGAGGTCCGCGCGTACGGAGTCGCGGGCGACCGCTAGTAATAAATACTAAAATGAGTCATTAACACTCAGCATATTAAAATACATCGGCATTTGGCGAGACATACCGGTCTAAATTCAAGACTGGTTTTTAAATTCAAATCAATAGTAACATTTCAGCTGTCAGTTTCTACGATTTCTATTCAATAAAATGTGATTTGGCGATTCTTATTTAAAAACTGAGCAAAAGTATGGACTAGATTTTAATCTCTGCTAGGTAGGTACATAATTTTTGTCTAGAGAAGTACTGATTTTGACAGATTTGAAGATAAATATTCCTATGTATTCTAACTGTCATGTAATTAAGTAAGTAATCAAAACTCAGTTTAGTTCCTACCTGCATACATCTTTATAATACGTAAAAAGCCGATATTACAAAATTTTAAACTGATACTGAACTGTTAACTTATTACTGAGTCCGTAACTGTCTCTTTACATGCTAATGTCATCTAAACAACATTTCATATCGTTACAGATACAAATACGTCTTCGTCATAATAACCATCTTATTCAACCGTGTCTACACTGAAGAAACTTATGACAACTCACTTCCGGAACATGACATGGCTACTTGTCCATTCTCTAAAATCATTGAAGACATTTTCAAAGTAAAAAACACTAGTAAAAGTGGACTATTCGTCAAAGACGCTGAAAGAGCTAAGATATTCCTTAATTCTATAGCTAATTTCACTGACAGTGAGAAAAGCGGTAACTTAACTAATCAAGATGATTTAGTTAACAAAATTATCGATTCAATTAATACAATAAAATATAATATTAGTAATAGTAAGAATGGAGAAACCGATGAGGCTATTATTCTAAATGTATCTAAAAAGAATTCAAACAATATTACAAGTGAGAACCTTACACAGAAAGTACATGATAATGTTGCAACCACAGTACAAATCAAAAGTGGCATAGAAGAAAAGAAAGACGCAAGTAAATATAATGTTACAAATAAAATTAAAACTACAAAAAGACCAATTATAAAACCTAACCCTACGACTGAAAAGGTGAATTATGTGGAAATATTAACAATTGAGCCAAATAATACGAGTGTAACAAATAACACGTCATCACATAACATCATAGATGTTTTGAAGCAACTCATGCCTATGTTTAATAGCACTTTGACAAAGGAGTTACATAATATTACAATAATCGAAAGAAATCATCTTAAGAATCATTCTTTTACTGCTACTAAAAACGTCTCTACTATAATAGTAACTTACTGTGATAAGGAGAATTTGACTAGAGCTAATGTTTCAATTAATAATGACTCTATAAAGGAAACCGACTTGAAAGTGGATGGAAACGACTATGATTACTATAATGCTGAAAGTACTAATGATGATGATGATGTCAACTATTATGATGATGATAAACCTGACGCCAATTTGACAAGAGGCGAGAAGAAGGACATTTTAGAAGCAGCGGAGTACGGCATGCAGAAAATGCACGAGCTGTACAGCATATTGGAGCCGAAGCTGTATTCAATGGGTAAGTTTAAACTTTGAGCTTTAATTCATTCGTAAAACTTACATAATTATTCATTGTTAATTGAGGAACAGAAACATAATAACCCACTTACCCTTACCTTACTTACCCAGTTAAATACTAATTAGACGTAGGTTCTTCACATATTTATTTTTATTAATATTCCTCTGAATAGACTAATTTTGATAATGGATAATAACGAAATCGCATCATTTTATACGTGGCTGTTTGTTATCAAAATGATATTGTTCAGTAAAGTGTTTCGCTTTTGAGATTGTCATGTAACAAAGATGATTTTTATAAAAGACTCTGGGACTCAAATCGTAATTTAACAATGCATTTAATCAGTCCCAAAAACAGTGATCAAACTCTTTCTATTTACTATTCCATGTCATTGGTTCTATATTTATTCTTATAGGTTCTAAGACTAATTTTTCTAATTCCGATTTTCCTGTTAAAGGTCTGTGGCTAGACGACACCAACCCGGCCAGATACGTGGCGGCCTTCAACGCGCCCTCAGAGGATGCTGACAGATTCTCCCGCTACGGGTACGCCACCCTGCAAGCCGCCACCAGGCTGAAGCAGCTTTCCAAGTAAGTACATTTTAATACTAAGTAGGGGATTAGACACCATCAGTGAATTTGGAAACTGGAAACCACGAGGCAATTGAGTTTTTTTTTATTATTAACCAAAACGAGGAAGCTTTTGGATTGTTTCAACAGGTTAAAAGCGTCTCTTTATTAGGGATTGGCAGCTTTGGCGTCCGTCACTTACGCCCGCATTCACAAAGGATGCTTGCTTATGTGAAGCAGTAAATCGAACGCACAGCGGTAAAATAGAGCTTTGTGATTGGTTGGTGTGTCATCCTGTGCGTCCACGCGCACTGTGAGACCTCATAGTAATGTTTGTGAATACGGGCGTTAGACTTGTATTTTTTTTAATATAGTCCGATCTTTATTATGACTTTTCCTCTGTTATAGTTAACCCCGAACTGTATTGAGAGTTCAAAAGTTTCGTTGCCAAACACAGAGTTAACCAAAGGAAAAATGAATCTGAAAGAGCGTTAAACCTGCTATAGGCTAGTAAAAATAAATTGGAACTTACAAATTGATTATTCGTCATATTGGAGTGTGATCTTTGGAAACATTAACACAACATTATTATGTTATCATCCATATTTATTATTCTGATCTCGACAGGTCAATCTGGTCTTCCTGGTGGGTCAGAATCTCTTGCTTGTTTTACAAAATCACAAGGACGAAATGTTATTATTTACTTAAGCATTATGTAAATATTTCACATCTACTTGATTACGGATTTTATCGTCTATAATTTAAGCAATTTTGATAATGTTCTTGTGCATTGCATTATTTGCATAGAGGTGTGATGCTGACCTATTATTTAATAAGTATTTGTTCATTTATTTACAAACATCGACGGTTACAATATATTTATGGTTGAAATCTTCAAACTATGCTATGAGCAACTATGTTTATTTTTTGTTACTATTTTTAGTAACTTTTCAACATCTAAATTAGCCAACAAAAGACAAAAAAGTCCACCGCTTTTTTCACGAGTACAAATAGAGGCTTCAAATATCAAATAGGTACATAAAAAATCTGAAAATGAATGAAGAGTATGATGGGAACCTTCAATGTACGAACCCGTTCGGTCTTGACAGATTTTTGGTAATTATTTTAGTTATTTCAATTAATATGCTAATCGACTTTATAAGTTTCTATTTCGTATGATTATTTCCTAATATGTTATTAGTATCTTTCATACTAGTTTTCAGCAAGCAGCCTTGCAATTTAAAAAGCCAACTGATGACCTTATCAGAATCTACATATTATAGACTCTATAAGTAATTAAAGGCTTGAAAACCCCGGTAAAAAATATAAAACTAGAAATTGCCTTCATCAGGAATTCCCAAATTTGTTTATTGTGACGCGCTTGGGGACTTGGAATTTTTTGCGATGAGACCATCTGATCATTTTTTATTAGAAACACCGAAAAAACAGTCATAAGAATGGAAATTAAAAGAGATTATTTTACTCATTAGTAGAAGGGTGTGTTTTGAGCATAGCTTCTGGAAAAAGAAGCTTAAGTTTGGAAATTACCACTCATCTCTAAATCTACATTTACTCCCTTACTAATAAAACTTACACGCCCGGTTGAACAATTGTTTAAAGTGTGGAAATGTCATTTTTAACTACTGTTCAACGAGTGCGTAACTTTTTACCCGACTACGGCAAAGCAAAAGGAGGGTTATGATTTTGACAGACTATGTATGTATGTATGTATGTATGTATGTTCATCTGTTCCCTCGTAACTTCTAAACTACTTATCAGAATTCGACAAATGACATATCATTAGAAGCGTCTTAATTGTCCGCTGGTTATAGGCTATATGCGGTTTCACAAAATCTAATGTGGCGCCCTCTAGCGGACAAAACATACAGAGTAAAAAAATAAAGTTAAGAAAAATATGCCGTGTTTGGTATCATTTGAAAGCGCTTTACTTGTACGTCTTGAATATATATATATATATATTACTAGCATTTGCTTGTGACTTTACCTGTATTCATAGGCTGATTGCATATAATTCACATTTTTTCGTTCATAGCTTCTTTACTACTTATTAGTTCATCAATTTAACTTTAGTTAATATTATGCGCCACAAATACACTTTAACACCAAAACAGTACAAATAATAAATAAAAAGTAAAAAAAACTAAAACCCAACTACGACAAAAAAACGACGCTGAAAAAGTATAAAACAAGATTTTCAGCATACTGAACTGAACAAAGTTGCTAATGTATGTAGTTGCATAGTAATTTTCATGTTTGGAAAGGCGTAGTCACACGTTATTACCTACCGTAGCACTTTGACAACGTGTGACTGCGGTTTTCCAAACATGAAAATTACTATGCAACTACATTAGCAACTTTGTTCAGTTCAGTATGCTGAAAATCTTGTTTTATACTTTTTCAGCGTCGTTTTTTTGTCGTAGTTGGGTTTTAGTTTTTTTATTAGTGAGGGGGTTATTTTCAATTGCCTTACGACGTCTCAGGGCTTCGGAACAGATTTAAAATCCCTGTCCGACATCGTTTTCCTGCTAAGTTATTTATTACTACACTAAACATATTTCCCTAACCGTTTAAACTTTGACATCGCAATTTGCGCCCGGATGCGTACGCGCATGTCGCAAGAAGGAATCTTTAAATACTTCAGGGGTACTAAAACCACGCGTTTTAAATGCTTGAGACGCAATTATGGTGCGTTAGTCAGTCAATTAAAAACCTTAGTTATGTATGTGTTTGCTTTTGCAAATACTATACCAAAAATGGTGTAGTTTATATTACAAATGGCCATAATGTCATGGTATCAGACGACCGGGAGACACGGGAGACCACCAGGGTCTATAAGCCAAGTCACATCGGCCTTAATAAAAGCAATTCAATAAAGACACTCACAACGTTTTACATGTTGTCTTTTCTCCGAAAATTAAATCTTAAGAATGAAATACGGGATTTTAATGTTTGATGAAGGATGAAATATGGGAAAACAAAACAAAATGAAGGCGGGTGTAGCCATGGACCGAGGTAAATATGCAAAAATAGTTAATAATCCAAGTCAAAAATAGTCCTCGTGCTAAAAATATGCAAAACCTTCAAAACCGTGTAACCTTCATTCAGTATTCATTTAAATTATGAGATAATTTATACGCAACAATAAAATTTTCGAAATCCCGCTTAAAAGTTGATAATAAAACATTATCATAATTTACATTTTGAACATGTTGGTTGGTATAGCACCATTCAAAAGAAATTGAAATATTAGGTAAGTTCAAAAATCATGAGCGATGTTAATTACGATTAAGCAAATTAATAGCAGTTAGAAGAGAGCAAAGCAAATCAGCAACAGGCATGTATTGTGAAAAATCCGAGTCTAATCAATTAAGCTTTTATCTAACTCTTCTCCACTAAAGTAGTTTAATAATGATGCAGTTGATTATGAATTACATTAATTAATACAAATAAATAAAAAAGCCTTACTTATACTTTATGGCTTATAAATCATGTGTATCTATAGGCATCGTCTAAAGCCATGTATTCATTACGCAACATTTGTTGATAAACTGTTTATGACTAGTGAGAAACTCTACGAAAAGTACAAAAAACTTTAGTACGTATTTTTCTCGTTCACAACAACCTAGTTAATAACACAGATTGTGCTACAACCGCTAACAAATGGCCAGCAAATAAGCACCCTCCAGGTTCTTACAATTATAAAGAACTTCTGAAATGTCAGTCTATTTCGGTTGATCATGGCTAGATCGCATTAATCACATAGCATCCGCCTATTTGGACTTCAAAGCCACGGTAAATGTGCCTGCTAGGCTCGCATCCAGGTCTTATTTACGGTGTAGTATCTCCAGGTTTTGAAGGGCTGACGATATGTCGATAGTTGCAATTTATCGAGAAAGGTCTGTACTGCAAGTCATTATGAATACAAAATCCTCATCTCGCTGAAGATACTGAATGAGTTCATAGAGAGAAAGAACGCAAAAAGGACAATGACAAAAAGTGGTCTAAATGTCCACCACTAATGAGACCTATATTGGCTTATGGTCCATTAAATAGAGATTAACTTTCAGTATGGGACGAAAAAAAAATAAGCTGTCAGTAAAAAGTTATGACTGTTTGAAAAATTGTAGTAGTTCACGCGCTAATCTCAGGAACCACTGGTCCGATTTTAAAAATTCTTTTTGTTATGGATAGCCCATTTATCAAGGATGGTTTTAGGTTATATGAGTATTTCTCAAAAAAAATGTACATTTTGAAAAAAAAAGTGTGCTTTGAAACAGTTCAAAAGTTTTATATTTATAAATCATCACACAAAAAAAACACACACACAATTTTGAAGGATGAATATTAATCTTTAAGATAACGAAGAATTATAGCTATAATCCTACTTATTACCAAATATTTAGATATTTTAAAAATAGTCCTTTTTTACCTTTCATACAAAAACCTGTTTGCCACCCTAGCTTTTTCATGTGTTTTTGTTTCATAAAATGCGATACGTAACTAAATTATTGTAAATTTCTTTGTATTATCGTTCTACAGTAATCGCAGTTTCTGTATCAAATTGATTTTCTATGGGGTGTCATAATGAATTGGCAATTTAAAGCAAAAAAACAAAATGAGTCGCTCTCATTTACTATTTCGTTATTTACTCTTTAGTTACGATTTATTTCTACTTTCCCATGGTTTCTGAACAATTCCGTATTTATTTTACACGGACAACAATAGCTGCACTCTGAATGGCTGTTGGCCTGACGTCTCCGCCATTACATCTATCGCGAAAATTAGTGAAAACGTGTGTGTTTTGTGGGATTACTTTTTCGTAACAGGCAGTAAAATCAGCGATTTTATATAGAACGGTAAGTCTTCATTTAACCATTTTTTGTAATACGTGTGGTACGAACATTTAGTAAGCTTTTATATTTGCTGTAACAAATTTTATCAAAAAAATACTTGTTTCTGATCTCATTTTGTCTAATATTTCGTTACGTTTTTTACGAATTTCGTTACGTTACGAAAAAGTACAACATAATGCTGAGTGTATACTGTTATTACCTGACTAAGCATAGTAATATTCACTACTTAATTTATTTCAAAAAATATAGAGCGTCAATAACAAAAGGATTGGATACTATCTGCTTTACAGAAGTGCCACCAGCAAAAAATAATCAAATCATTTAGATTACGTTTTTATGTGATTACTTCTTTTGTTTTTTTAGGAATGCCGCCAAAAACCAATGCCAAAAGGCAAAAAGCTTACAGAGAACGACTCAAAATGGATAAACATGATGGAACAAAAATAATTTTATTAAAATAGTATGAATGATTACTCCCTTATTTTATTTCTAACCCCTTAATATTACCCCGTATTTGGGTGCATACTTACAAATATTTCGAATTGAATAAATTTAGAGCATTCACAATATTTCGCCAATGTATAACAAGCCTTATGGCCTTACTATTTCGTTACTACCGTTTCGTTACGTACATTTTTTTTGAGAAATACTCATATAACATCCCCTACAACCAATAGCGGCGGAACAGTAAAGACAAATGTTGTAAAAATGGAAAATATTATTCAAACTATTTTCACGCGTACAAAGTCGTAGGCACAGCTAGTTTATTATATAATTAAATTCATCTATAACCTCACGCCACATGCGACATGACATAACATGCGTAGATTAGTCCAAAATGTGCAATGGATAGAATGATATCAAGAACATTTTTCGGATGAAAAGTTAAAAAACATGACTTTTCATTCAGTCATAACTTTTTACTGACAGCATATTTTTGATTGCGGATTGCGGTTTGGTTATAATGAATCAGTATTTTACTATTACTATATTTGACTATTTTACTACATAGTTCTCGTTAATGGTGGACATTTGGACCACACTCCATACATTTTTGGTCATTGTCCTTTTCAAAAAACTGCAAATTTGACCTTACTTCCGTATCGAATCCAGGAGAATCCCTTCCCGATTAACTCATTAGTTCATCACTTAAAATTCCAGTAAGTATTCATATTTTTTATAGTTTTGTTATTAAAGTAAATACTAAAAGCACACAGCAGTAACAGTAGCTTGTATGTAGTCTATTTTGTGGAATGGGCAAAAGAAATCAATAAAAATTATTGTAGATAAATGCAGTGTTCAAAGTTCCCAGTTTCGTTCTTCTGTATTATGTCTTGACTCTAAGAAGTCTGTATTTTCTAATACGATTTTTCATAACACACTATTGCATAAATGCATCTTTACTTTGATTTATCGATACCTTCTCATTCACGTCACTACTTCAAACAGGTCCACTGATGAGAAGCATCCTGTTAGCGGACCCTGCATTTCGCAACAGTAATTTATTACATTGTAATTAAATGTTATGACCACAGGAAGTGGATATGGATTTAATTAGCGAACAGTTGGGATTACATTAAGTAATTTTATTCTCGCGTGTGGAATTTTGCGGTCTCTTTGGAACATGATATTGCATAATGCAACTCGGTCCTTTCTAACTAGCTTAATTAGGTATTAATTAGAGATTTACACGTATTCAGTTAATTAGTAAAGCAACAAATAATACCTAATTCCATAATGTAACATTATACACTGATTGTTCAAAATAAATTGAGGATAAATACGAAGACTGTCTTGCGTTTCTGTCAATCATCATCATCATCATCATCATCATTTCAGCCATAGGACGTCCACTGCTGAACATAAGTAGGCCTCCAATGATGTCCACAATGGCCGGTTGGTGGCGGCCTGCATCCAGCGCCTTCCCGCTACCTTTTTATTCCTAGGTGTTTCCGTCAATATTTACAGCAAAAATATTTTAAAAAAATTGTCGATTAAACTTGATCATGCATTAGCCGTAAGCGTAGCTAATCTTTATTATTATTTATTGAAGGTATTGAAAGTCCTAAATCAATGTTATTAACCGATAACAACAGTGATCCTTTATAGTATTCTTCAAAAAGGTTCTAAGGTAAGCTAGACATCCATGGCAAGTTATAAAGATTGACCTATAATAAATAATATTCCACCTTCCGTTCTTCGACGTAAGAGGATACGATCCCGTTAATGCTCTAGTGGTTTCAGAACATGAACCAAGCGAAATCATATGCATAGCATTATGTATGACAAGATTGACCTACAAAACGCGGAGCTAAAAATATTTTGATTACAAACTTTTCCTTATGTTTGTTTGCCACTATCCGGGTCTTATGATTACGCCTTGTGACAACATAATCTTGCGTCGTCATTTGACAATATCTATGACCTATGTTAATGAATTTCAGATGAAATGTAACGTAACAACAGTCCAAAAAGTCGACGAAAATTTTACTCTCATTCCTAATATTAATTAACTAATTAATGAATTTCAGATAGAATGTATCATAAAAATTCAAAAAGAAGAAGTAAATAGTACCGGCAAAATATCTTAGAACCGCTAGTACGAAAACGAAAATTGTGTCACTAAAAATAAAATGTTAAAGAGACAGGAGAAACATGTAACTAGCTCATGTTCCCCAGAAGCACGTGAGTCTCTATTAATCTCTATTTTTTGTTTTTTTGATTGTTGAAGTGCTATCGGTTTGCACTTACCTACTATCGGAGCTAGTGGGGTACTCCGAGAGCAAGGCAGTGTTTATCTTTCTGGTCTCTTTATTTAGTGTTAATTATTATTTATTGAATTCTTTGAGATGGCTTACTATAAATCCCATGAAACAAATTAAGTCAAACGCCTATGGCTACCATAAAACCTTTACACAATTAACGGTAGTTCAATATTACAAATCCGAACCCATAAACCGTAGAGCGAGACCTATTAAACACGCGGAACGTATTCGAAACGAAATCACTGAGTAATGTCATTTGTCACGCGCCCGATTCGATAACTAATATTATTATGTCACTGTAACACTTTTGTGTTTCTTAACCCTTGCCCCATTAACGTCTGGAACAAAGTTGCAATGATTGGTTTGGAGTTGATCAGTAAAAGAGTTGCATTCTCTACGAACAACAGTCAAGCTATGTATATATCTTGGAAAGGAGAGATGGGACAAAAAGTATTTTTCTTTACAAGGTAAAGGGGTTATATTTATTGATTGAAAACTTTACTACACCTAACAAGCAAATGATCTCACATGTCCCAGTCAAACTTTGAACTAAACAAAAATTTACAGTAAGCGGTAAAGAAAGTAAGCACTGCAAAATAAAGCTAATAAAATTAGTAGCGAAAACAAAAGTATTCAAATTCAAATATACAAAAGTTATTCGCTATTTACAGATACTTATATATAGCATTAGTAATGCTTAATAATTGTCTTTCTTTAGAAACAATCTTCTTCTACCATGTGGGTTGTAGTAAACACTGAGGTCAAAACTCTACTTTATGTGCCGCCACAATAAAACTTACCAAACAAAAAAAAAACACACAAAACTAAAACTGGTTAAATCACTCGAATTTGGGACCCATTCAAAGCAGACTTTTAGGAAGTGTCACTGCGCAGATACGCAATCCGACAAATTAAATAATGTATTGTATCAAAACTTTTATTGTTAATTCCTCATCTAATACATAAGATTTTGCGATGTAATTTGAGCCAATGCCCCAGATATCCACTGTTTGCAACATAAATTGCGAATGATCGTCACCTTGTTACTAGTTCCGAGTAACGCGATATTTTCGTCACTTATCTCTGTAATGGTTTTGTTGCGACGGTATTGTTTACTGGTTGTTTTAATCGGCTGTGCAATTTCATTGATTCGTGGTGCAGTGGTGAGAAAATTAAACAGTCGTCACGAAGGTGACGAAGGTGTCAAAGATTTGAAATCCGCAAAAGATAAAAAGTTCCAAAATTCTTTATTGGGGGTTTGGATAGGACTTCATCCATGACAATTGAAGTCGCTATAGGTATGTTGAAAAATCACAATCTTACCTAAATGGTGCAAAATATGCGTTCCATAATCAAGCTTGCCTAGCAGAAGATGCCTATTCATAACATTAAGTCTTAACTTTTCACGAATTCAGTAACCGACAGTAGGTGTAGGCAAATAATTTCACTCTTCAGTTATGCGTCTGTATACGAATTAACTAATCAAAATTAAAAGTATACATCATTTGATAGTGACTGTGTAGTGACAAGCATGATCTACATAGGCTTAAAGGTTTTTACTCGTTAAGGAGATATGGATAAGGTTGGGACGTGCTACTTGCACTTTATTTATATATTTTACAATAAATAATCTTAACACTAATGGCCAGTATTGGTGTACTATGGGAGTGCCGGCCAGAGCGTCGGAGTTGCCCATAGATTCACCCACCAAGGCGGGCTTATAGGTATTAGGTAGTAAGACTTGCAGCGGTGAATGGTTTCCATAGAAAGCATTATCTTCTGCCCTGCACCACGCACAACTTTCAGCTCAGCTTACAATTCGCAATTGTCGAGGAGTCACTCATTAATTTCGTCACATCACCGTCGAGTCTGCTTACCATTCACAGCTGTTTCAACATGCAATTGCTTCAAATCTCTGTCACAAAGTTAATCTGTCTTATCCGAGTCCAAGGTCCAGCCTACGTCAAATGTCATGAGTGATGATCGCTTTTGTTAAGTAACAATTAGTGGGACATATTCATTTGTTAAACGCAACTTTAATTTTCCAACTTTAGGCAAGTTCAGAAAAAAAAGGAAGGACTTAATGATGTGGCATTCTAAACCAGTCGACTGGCATTCTACTTAATTGTTGCTTTCAAAGCATTTTTTTCGGTTTCCTAACTTAGCCTGGTTCAATGGTTATTCCTTTTCTTTTGCATGTATTTTTATAGGAAGTCATTTATTTATTCAAAAGTACATTTATTATCTCTGAAACTAAATTAAGTAATAAAATTGATTCTTCTCATATCCATTTATTGAACCCAACACTTACTTAAGAGTAGGTATTTCAAAGAGCACAGAAAAAATCGTGAACAGAATTACTACCTTTAAAACTGTCAATTGCTTAACAATCAACCTAATGCGTGTGCGCATTCTGACATAAACACAGCCCTATTCTGTTAACACTTTAACGACTGTGACAGTACACGAATACCATATTATTAAGCAGTATTTTACTTGATACACATCACACGTTGGCGCCAATGTCAAGTTGCATAAGATGGCAATGAAATTGGACAATGCGACTCCAATTTTAGAGTCAACAGTAGGTACGTCGTCATACATTTTTGTTTAAAAATAGCACCTATTGTATACAAGAAGCCACAGTTTTAATTTTTAAGCACCATCTTACTTTGACTTTGACAAACGTCAAAAATCTGTCAAATTCCATACAAAAAACAACGGTTATCGTTATAGTTACGATCAAAGTTAGGTGGTGCAACTCAGCCTAAGTAGTTATATCGTCAATAATCATGACACTTAGGAACGTTTCTATATCAAATGAAACAAAAATACGAAATGACTACGAAAACTTCACTACTTGACAAGGTGTTAAAAAAATGAATTATAGCGTGTGCGCTGGTTACAATAAATACAAATTCAAAATTTGCTTCAAAGTGCATCAAGAAAATGTGCACATAACTAATGACAATCTTTAATTAAATAGTCTTATTATTCACGATATGTGATCAGCGGACCAGACACCATCAGCAACCATACACTGTGTGGTGGTTGGAATGAAGGAATGACACTTTCAGTGCGACAAAGCTATTTGTATGTGAGGAGATTTAGATGTCATTACCGAAGGAAGGAATGGCAGTAATATTGACGTCATCTTTACTGTGTCTGGACTTCTGGAAGCCTTTTGATTATAAACTACAACCTTCATGGACCTACTAGCACATCTGCTCCTCTCGCTAGCTCCCACACCAAAAACAAAGCCCCTAACCCAGTTTCTTACATCAATTAACAATACATAATGTGCACAATTATTCAAGGATTAAATAATATTCCCAGTATTGTATATTCACAGATGTGATCTATTTGCGATTGTGATATCCACGTTCTTTATCTATTAATTAATGTTTTGGCATTGTTTTTACTTTAAGAGGGCTCTTGATCTTGTGGTTTAAATTCATTTATTCTCAATGCCAAGATACTTCAATCTGTTTTAAAAACTCAGTCAAGTTCCAAACCTTGCATTTTACACGAACTACCTACCTACTATGGGTTTGAATGTAGGTACTCGTACACCGGCAGTCCTGTTTCCTTAAGGCCGGGTAACAGAGAAAATGGCGAAAATGAGGTTTTCATTTTTCATTTTTGAGGTACTAAACAGTAAAATAAAAGGCTAAGATTTTTTTTGGGCATAGTTGAGGATATTTTCTAGGGCTATTAACGGATGGAAACACGATTTGATGAAGTTGACTCGATAGAATAAATTCCCAAAGTTACCTCTATTCGTTTTCTAATTATGGTTTTATTTTTAAAATAAGCGATTTGAGATTCTACTCCGAATATCAAATCGCTTAGGTATCTAAAGTCAAACGATTCTGAAATGTCAAGTGGACTAATGAATAACCCATTAAGATAGTAGCGCCCTCCTGTCAATGACATACCTGGAACGATAGAGTTTTGAACAACTAATAAAAATGCTTTGTCCTAAATGACTGACGGATATCGTAGAGACCTGAAAGTTGGAAGGTGTGTTCTTTTTATGACGTAGGCATCTCATAAGAAAATATTTTCCGAAATGGGGTCATGAAATGAAGGGGGTGAAAAAAGGGGGCAAAGTTTGTATGGGACAAAGTGATTCCTTGGTTCAATCTACTTGAAATTTAGTTTAACAATACCTTAATATAATTCATGAAAGACGTGTGGAACGGGTAGAAAGTAATTTTGGCAGTCATTTTCTTCGAAGTTGATATCAATACTACTTAGTGCCTTTGATTTAATTACTTTTTATTTTTACAAGTGTTTGAAAAATCCATTTCAGATTGTGTTCAATGTCAAGTGAAATCTCAAATTGAAATGTCTCAATCTCAATGAGGAGACTCTGTATTTATTCCTAGAATTCCCCAAACACCGTCAAATTACCCTTTCGAATTGTGAGTGTGACGCTTGAAGGGAAGGAAGTCAACCTAACTTAACCAACTGCGTATTTCTATACTGTGTAGCTGGAAATTGTGGCGGGAGCTCTTTGGCGCGCTGTTTTCGGCGAAGAATTGCGCGCGCAGATTTTGACAGCGCGAAATACCTACTTTAGAAGAAATACCAAGCCTTAATTTACAGGAAATTCCTGAAATAAGCATATGGAAATTTGAAAAAATTTATGACCTTTCGATGATCATCATCTACATCTTTCTCCATGTAGTTAACAGTTGCAATCACAAGTCACCATAGTCTGACATGACTCAAAAGATGCATAATAAGCCTTCCGAAGCGAAGAAGTAAATCAATAGTAAAAAAAATCGCAAAGTGCTCCATGATCAGTTTTAGCAAAAAAGGAAAACATAAATTATAGAGTCGCGTTCCTTCCACAAATAATAAATTACAATGTGGAATCGAAAGCTGCGCGCGCGTCTCTAGAAAGCAGATGGAGACATTAGGGGTCATCCATAAAGTACGTCACACGTAAAGAGGGGGGGAGGGGGTTGACAAAGTGTGACATAGTGTGACAAGGGGTGGGAGGGGTCCTAAGTTTCGTGACATCACATTTTAATTGTTACAAATATTTGATATATAATGTTGATTTCATAAAAAAAGTACTTAATTTAAATGGAATTAAAAGTAATTTCGGAACTGCTGTTAATTTAATAATTTTTCGATGTGANATTTTAATTGTTACAAATATTTGATATATAATGTTGATTTCATAAAAAAAGTACTTAATTTAAATGGAATTAAAAGTAATTTCGGAACTGCTGTTAATTTAATAATTTTTCGATGTGAAATTGCAAAACATGTGACGTCACACTAGGGAGGGGGGGGTCTCAAAAATGTGACCACCTGTGACAAGGACGGAGGGGGGGTCAAAAAATCATGAAATTCGTGTGACGTACTTTATGGATGGCCCCTTACAAGTATTGCAACCGGTCTCTACGCAAAAACATATTATACCACTACACTATAGTCGTATATGGATACGATCTGCTACCGTTAGTCTCGGTAAGGTAGCTAGATTAGATGCTCTCAGATAAAATGCGGCTGCAATCGTAAAACTAGAAGCATTTAACACCTCTTTTTTATGTCATAATACTCAGAAGTTAATTTTCTACTGCACTTTAAATTGGATAAGATCTTTATTTCATACCATAAAAAGTTGGTCACATTTTGTGCGATCTTATCGCTAGGAAGGTTTTTGATAACCCCCGGGCAGTTGTAATAAATATGTAGATTTTGTTTAAAAAAACACAACTTGAGTAAAATTTTCCTTCGTTCCCATTACTGAAACTAGTGTACCTCTTATACCTTGAGTGGCCACAAATTAAACATAATCAGTAGTGGGTATTCAATAGGAATGTGAAAATAAATTTCAAAGAATTTCAATCAAAATGATACTGTAAATATATTTTTGTCATAATTGTAGTGTGGCTGTGGCAGTTACTATTATTATTGACTGTTCGCGGCATCGATTCAAATGTCAGTAATACGAGTGCACATGTGAAACCCGCTAAGTTTGAAATAGTAAAGTATGTGTCCAGTTCTAATACCGGTATCGAACCGCCTTGAAGACACATCCTCTGCTTGCTTTAATGTGATGCTGTTCTAAGCTTTATAGAGTTGCTGAGTTAAAAATCGAGTTTCCACTAGGTTTTAGATATATGCGAGGTAAGTTTCACCTTGATTACTAGAAATTAAATGATAATAAGATGGAATAAGATTAATTATTAAGACTAGCTTTCCGCCCGCGGCTTCGCCCGCGTGTAATTTTGTCTGTCACAGAAAAACTTAATCGCGCGCGTCCCTGTATCAAAAACCGGGATAAAAAGTATCCTATGTCCTTTCCCGGGTCTCAAACTATCTCTATGCCCATCAAAATCGGTTCAGTAGCTTAGGTGTGAAAGCAAGACAGACAGACAGAGTTACTTTTGCACTTACAACATTAGTATAGAAGTATAGATTTAGACTTTTAGTCTTAAAAGCCTATAATTGCTCAAGTCACATCAGGTACTCGATATTTTCATAGTACATGGTAGCATAAAGAGAAGCCTATTTCAGAATTTTCAGAATAGCTAAAACATTTTAGGTTGGCCAAAGTTCTAAATTGATAGAATCGCGGTTTAATTAGTACTTTATTTGATAAACCCTCACGCATCCTCCATTCCAAGTCGTGAATACCAATAAAGAAAAGTATAAAAAATATTTTATAGTAAAACGTGACTGTAACACACGATCAATCACATTCACCACTAATTACATCGAAAGTTCACTCAGAACCTTCGGTCATCGGTGGGAGTCTTCCAGCGACTTGGCCCACTTTTAGCTTGGTCCACGGGCCAAGTCACCTGATTGAGTTTAATTTTTTTCTTCCGGCAACTGGGCACACTTAGATTATAGAATAGATTTTTGTAGATTTGGTGTTTAATTTAGCTGACAATATTTAGTGACTGAGTTTCTTGCGCTGCTTCTTCTCAGCACTGGCCCATTTATTGTCCCGAAGCAGTGGTAGGGTCAATACTGGGACGTGTAAAAGTTTTTTTTAAAAGCCTATTTGCAAAAAAAAATTTTTTAATTATTAAGAATACATTGAAGGTGGACTCTTGTTCAAAGAAAAAATTTTTAAAAATTCAATCCGGCAACTTGGCCCGTGGACCAAGCTAAAAGTGGGCCAAGTCGCTGGAAGCCTCACCTTAGCCGCCGGTGGTTGAACCTGACAGTGTGAGGTAAACATTATGTATGTCCGCTGCACTGATCGCCTTTCCCTTTCAAGTGCAATGCCACTTTCACCGTCGGCGCCTGCGCAGCGCTTTCGATACGTACGACGGTTTACATGGTACGATTCGATGTGATAAAATTTGTTAGCAGTTACTAGCATTCATTGACAAACGAATGGATACAGCTAATCGTAAGATATGACCCTTCAATTAATTGATATTTATTGTCCGTTGAGCATATTTTTTCTTAAAGGTTATTAAACATTTGTTTGTTACCTATCATCCGCTTTGCACAGAGTCAAACATTAACTTAGAACTCCTCCTATGTTCTCCTGATTAATTTCGTTAACAATAGCAGTTTCTTTCCCCCTTGACCTTCAATGGTTGGGTTTTATGGGCGGTCAAGCTGTAGATCCTGGCTACACAGGAGTTGCAGCGGTGAGAAAGAGAGGTGGGAATAGTCCCGTAAACGAATGAATAATTAATTATAAAAAAGGATAATGTAAAATGAAATAGAACTTCAATTGATATAGAAAAAAAAAGTGATGACAGCCGTTATTTAGAAGGTTGGAACGTAACATGTATAAGTTCCGTATAGAGAACAATTACAAAATTGACGTTAAATTCCGAGGCTTTTGAATTACGCAATTATTAATTTAATGTCTTATTCGTTTTTGTCCTACGATAACTAGTGATGAAAATGAAATTATTACAAAAATTTTGAAATTGCAGACGATACTTGAATTTTCCTGAAAATTCCTTCGTCTAGAGAAGCCTGCATTGCAAAAATACAGTCATAATCATTCGCCTGAATTCAAAATCGTATTCGTTCGTTGTGAATCGTCCTCCACACACACGGCAAGAAGTCGCGGTTTGCACGAGTCAAGGAACTCCACTTCTGCGGAATACAACCACCTCAACGGAAGCGATCTGGTTTCCGATACCAAGTAATAAGTATGCTGTTTCATAACTAATAATAATATGAGAAAGTGCGTGTTTCTGTTTGCCTGCTATCATTTCATGCAAATCGTAGAGAAATTTTGTTGGAAAATTATTTAATTTTACTAAAGAAATGGTAAAGTTATTGTTAAAATATGTTGGAAGAACCAACTTACATAACGCAGTAATTTAACTACTATTTTCATAAACCCCTTTCAGTTAAACTAAATAACAATGGTTTATGGGGATTGAACCACCGACCCTCAAATCAGAAAAATAATCATAAAAACTGGATGAAGGATAGCAACTGAAAACACTTCTCTTTTTCAGTTAGCTTATGGAAAATAGCAAAATAAAGTTATCAATTATATCAAAGTGAGAAGCTAGCTTTTCTACCCCAGCGGCCATCAGCTCTGCGAGCTATGTGCCCCGCCCACTGCCACTGGATGCGGACGGCGCAGGACCGGTCTTTGTAGAAATCCTTGGGGGGAGGTCTTTGTCCAGAAGTGGACGTTATTCAGCTGAAATGAACGAGAAGCTAAGATTTAGTTGAATTTTCCATCAACGTCCATTATAATCGTAGTCTAGAGCCAAATACATTTTCAATTTTTATATAAGCTATAGATATAAGTGTAAATTAAAATCGTATACTATATTATGTCATATATTATGTCATATAATATCCTAGTGCGATTAATGTTAAAAATTAATGTTGAACATAAAATACATTAGCTGATCTAGATTTAGGTATAAATTATAATCTCACTAGCTTTCCGCCCGCGGCTTCGCCCGCGTGGAATTTTGTCTGTCACAGAAAAACTTTATCGCGCGCGTCCCTGTTTCAAAAACCGGGATAAAAACTATCCTATGTTCTTTCCCGGGACTCAAACTATCTCTATGCCAAATTTCATCAAAATCGGTTGCGATGTTTAAGCGGGAAAGCGTAACAGACAGACAGACAGACAGACAGACAGAGTTACTTTCGCATTTATAATATTAGTTGGGATTGGGATACATATTACATTCGCGAAGTAGTGGCCTTGAGGTAAAATAAGATGTGACTGCATGATTATGTAGATTACCTAATTAATACAGTAATTACGTGTTTATAGGTTAATAAATTATAATACATATTTATTTTACGTAACGTAACGTGTGTGGATGATATTAGTTAGTATGCATTTTATTGTAGTAAATAGCTAGTATGTAAACGAGTTTCAGATGTCACGAAAACATTGTATACCTACTATGAGTTTTAACTAGAAGTATCGACCTACAAAATGAAAATTGGAATTGTTGGAAAATGTTTTTATCAAAAAAACTATATAAATTGTACCGTCTCTATTGGGTAAGTATTTCTTTCTTGTTTTTTGTGATGTACAATAAAGTATGTTCTATTTATCTATCAAAGAAAGGACAAAGATAACTTTCTTTTTGCCTTCCTAGAAACTGTGAATTTTGACGTAACTTAAAAAATATAATATAAAAAAGTATTAAAGACAATAATACCACACGACTGGCTGGCTGGCTGTGTCTCTGTCGCAGGCAAATTGTATGATTCCGCATTTTACAAACGGCGTCGTCAGTTCACAAACGCTCGCTGCTCTATGAAATGCCGAAGGCAAAATGTAAATTGCCTGGGCACTTTATAATATGCCAAAACATTTGATAGCCAATTCAATTGCTGTTTACAAAATGCCGCGGCAAATTGAAGTATTTAGTTCTTTTTCTTACCACGCGAGACGCTGCTAATCAAAACAAGAAAAATGGCGTCGAGTCGTGGTGTTGTGATACAGAAAACAGTGCAAACTCTACGTATTCAAAGGACTTTTTACAAAAAAAGACATTTATTATACTTAGTGAATTAAAAATATTTTACGATTCACAAATAGGAGCAGTGAAAAAGCTATGGAAAAATGAAATAGTTTTTGAGGTTATCCGGCACGTAAAAAACGCTAAGGTGACAATGGAATCTAGTGCTCGGACTGGTGGAGGACTGCTGCGGAATATTATTGGTTTAAAAAAATATTGTGTTGTCTTCTAGACTGCTTCTAGGTATAATTAAAATGTAAGACTTAATTAAAGGACTGACTATCGAAACTTATTTTATGTCATAGTTTTATGTACCTACCTATAGGTACGTCAATAGTTTAAATTAGTTTAGTGTTGTTTTTATTACGAAAATATTTTAATTTCTTTATAAGTAGCTAGTATTTTAGGTTTGTCTTACCTGAATAGATACCTACCTGATTTCTGAAATTAAGTCTGATTTGTCCAACATGTGTTTTATGATGGTCACCCTATTGCAACAATCATAGTCGAAATTTTATCAATTGAACGAGTCGCCAATTTGCCTTCGGCATTTCATAGAACAGCGAGCGTTTGTAAACTGACGACGCCGTTTGTAAAATGCGGAATCATACAATTTGCCTGCGACATCTCTACCACAAGAAAAAAAAAGAAAAAAAACTATTAATCAAATTCACTTCGATGATAAACAAAAGAAAAACGGTTAATCGCAGGATTTGCTTTCCTAACACCATCCTTTTTGCCCAATGGTAATCGATGCCGGATGGTTTATAAACATCAAATGTTTTTTTAGTTCACATTTTTTGATTGCGTGAAGCAAGCACCTGTCGGAACACTAAAACGTTATTGGTAACGGCTAACGGCATTGGTATAGTCTGCCTGTGTAAAGTTGAAATTTGGTTATTTCTATAGTATCAATCAATATCAACAATAAGCATCTGCAATAATATTGTTAACAATATGACCCGGTGGAGTTTGGCTTTAATTTCTGTTCGGATTTTTGAGTTGAGTACTGATACCGCAGTGGATAATGAGCACATATTTTGATTACTTTGTGTGTGTTAATTTCAAATGCGACACTGGGTTTCAAACTCAGCGCATTAGTTGGCATCTCTCTATATATCTATGCACGTACCTGAACTAATTAAATGTTGTCAAATCACACCAACTGATTGCGTCATGAATCAAACCCCGCTAATTGTGATGGACGACGTTTCGACATCGTTTAAATTAATTTGAACAAACTTTCCTTTGTCTTACACGCGTTATTTAAAATTAATTGCTAATATATAAATATTTAATAACATGTAGTTTATTTCTGCGAGAGAAATCTCGACGTTTTTTAAGATACTTTTTTCATAACTAATTAGTTTTGAAGTTGGTTCTCTATTATTTTTACACGCGTCTAAAAGTTTTATACTCGTTACATTTATTTTAAAGAATGTAGAGACTACGTGTGTCTTAAAAACACCCCCTGCTAAACACGGACAACCACAAAAAATAACTGGCAAAGGCTGCATGGAAAAAGCAGAAGATCAATCTATGGTAGTCTTTGTATCCTCCAGTACTCGTATTCATCCACTACCTTGTATTCATCGTTACATCCTTGGGAAAACCGCCTTTTTTACTTATTTTAAGCATCTGCCATCTCTCTAGGTTGCCTGGAAATCACTTCCTAGGGAAAAACCGCCTAAACCATCTCTAATGCCGTCAATAGTGTTTTTTACTATGTAACTGACTAGTCTGCGCGTCAGTTATCACCAAATTTTAACCATAACCAACTTGGTCGTGCTTTTGGAAGCGTGACGAAGCTAAAATTGTCACTAATTGCCCACCGCGTCGGTTGCTTACCTTTGATAATTACGCGCTATGCTAGAGAGCGCATTGTCAAAGTGTGACCTGTGACAACCCACGCGATGGAAAAAGTATAAAGTGTTATTCACCCACGTTACAATAACTTAACCAGTTGATCCCGCGTAAGGTACTAACTGAATAAAAGTTAAACTGGAAAATACATCGAATTGCGAATAATGGGCTATGAGGGGCTCTCTCTGCCAAAAGGACAGGGCCTAACCACTAAAAAACTTACTGCGACTGTACACTCTGTCTATTGTTACATTTTCACTTCTAAGGCTGAGTTGCACCACCTAACTTTGAACGTAACTATAACGATAACCAGTGTTTTTTGTATGGAGTTTGACAGATATCTGACGTTTGTCAACGTTAAAGTAAGATGGTGCAACCCAGCCTAAGCCACCAAAACTTGATGAATTTTGTTTTGATGAAAATAGATGGGACTAAAATCTCATGTTAGCATTTGCATCTGATCTGTCCTGCTCCTGCTCTACTACCAATACAACTCAACTATTACCAACTAAGCCGAATTAAAATTAAATCAACTCGAATGAATCTTTGTCGTCAGCAGATTCAACTTTGTACTATCCATCCTGTGCTACAACAAAAAGATAAATTTCTCAAATAATTTGAACATAGTTTAATAATAATTATGAAATTCAATATCATACAAGCAAATCTGACATTTTGGAGCCGGTCGATCGTACATACAATTTAAATGTACCTATTTTTCGTACAAATGATTCTAGATATCTTAGTAGAGATCATAAATCAGTTCGAGGCTGACCTGCAAGCTGAAATGGCAACCTGTTCGGATGCAACCTGACATTTAAGTCACGGCCATTTGTGCAGATTCATCTAAATTAAAGGCATTAATTTTATTCTAATTTATGAATATTATTAGACCATCAAATGTATCCTGTTATGACACCCAAGCGAGTACATTCATAATAGTAAGAAGTTTGGGTCATTTATTTTGACTCGAACGTCGTTGGTCAAACAGATTTGTTTCTTGCGCTGATTCTTCTCAGCACTGGTCAATAACTGACCCGAAGCAGTGGCAGGGTTGAGACGAGTGCTCTTTGGGAGCCTACTTGCATAAAATAAACGATTTGATTGTCAATTCAAGCCTTATTCGTTTTATACGAGTATACCACGAAGAGACTCGGATTGTTACTGCCAGTAGTAATGTACCAAGCTCAATTACTTTTAGTATATTTTATTACATTATGTACCTACAACAACAAATTACAAGATCTGTAACTTGCACATCTTTACATAAGAATAAAACAAAGTCCCTCACGCTATCTGCACGCTTAGATCTTTATAAGCAACTCAATTTTTTTTATTTTGGTGTAGAAATAAAATTGGATTTGTATTCCCTATTACTAACGATTATCAACAACAGCTATTTTATTTATGTCTTTGCTGAACAAAACATCGTGTAATTATAAAAATAACCGACGTCTAATACAAGTGAATCTCCGACTTTCTTGTATTGTTACACGAAACAATAGAGAGAGTTCTCGGTGTCATTACTCAAAATTAGCGAAATAAATCGTCATACTGTCGTTTTCTTTGATCTACACTAATATTAAAGATTTGATTGTTTGTATTGAATACGCTCTGAAATTACTGGACCTATTTAAAAAAATATTTCACCATTAGAATCCTTTTTTTCTTCAGGGAAATAATGCATCAAATTGCATACCCTGCGGGAATAGGGTGGTGTATCCTACCCTAGGTTATTTGGGGTTCTCCCTCTCCCTCATCAGAAGGATGAGGTATACCCACTAAAATAACCCCGGTGCTCCGTCGATCGCCTTGGTGGGAATGGCTATGGGAATTCGGACAAAGCCTTCAATTACCACAGTCAACCGCCTCTGTGGTCTAGTGGTCCAGTGGGGGCAGATTTTTCTTTTCGGTTTGGTTGGTGGTAGGGCTTGTTTTAAGTCCGCCTGGCTAGCTACCACTAAAAGCTCTTTGACTCATAAATAGTAGGTGATTGAGTAAAAGGAACCCAAAATCAAAACAAAAAGTTGATTTTAAATAAACAACTTAAAAACAAACAAAATTGAACTGCCTAAGGCGGGAATCGAGCCCACGACCCTTCACTTGCCCGGCGACTGCTCTTTTTCAACAAAAAGTTGATTTTATATAATTTCTAACTACCTTACAACACTCGCATACTTTAGAGTAACATCTCGATGCTTTCTACGATTATTCGCACAGTTCTCGGAGACATATCGATACAATTTCTGTTCCCACCATTGTTGAGGATGGTGCGAAAAGTGTTTTGTACGCGTTTAGAAATTTTAGTTTCTAGACTGCGCGGGAGTTTCTCGCTGTGACATTCTACGTAATAAGCTAGACTACCTATTGTGCGTTGACTCCGGAAATATCGTATTTTTCTTATGATGGATAACTATGACCTAGCGGTCTTAGATTAAATTCTCAGGCAGTTATTATAAAAAGGCAAGTTCTCACCTAAATTAAAATACATATAAAAATATTTAAAACCTTACTCTATTAAACTTAGAATCGTCTAAAATTATTCGCCATACTTTTAAACGAAACTGCATTTTATATCTGTTATATTTTTTTAACCAATTAACTATTTTTAATTAGGTAATTGTAGTATAAATATTTGGTATACATACACGCAATTTTTTAATGTTCTACGAAATCAGATTCGATGCAGAAGGCTAGAATCTAGACCAGTAGTTCCTAACCTTTAAGTCACAAGGGACCATTTTACAAAATTTCTGTCCTGTCAGGGACCACTTTTTTTTCAAAATCCTATGAAAGGGGAGGTCGATTTCTCGCCCACTGTGCGCCGTTTGCGTTATGTTGACTCGACTCATCACGTCTCGTTACTTGTTTATTACGATGTCTTCGTGGACCACTTGAAATGTCTCTAGGGACCACCAGTGGTCCGCGGACCACCGGTTAAGAACCACTGGTCTAGACGAACTAGGTATACAAGCAACATTTTTGTACCTATTAACCTAAAACAAAAAGTCCAACTTCGTCAAAAGTAACACAATGGGCTCTTTGTAATCGATTGACACAATTGAATAGTTTCGGACTAAGGCCGCTGCGGCAAAACACGTAACTCACGCGTTCACAGTTTTAGGACAGTCTGCTGCCGAAAATATGTACAAAATTTCACTTTTTAAACTGAACCAGCAATGTAAGAAAGTGACATAAGAATTTAATAAGAAAAAGTGTAAGTATTGTTCAGTTATTTAACAACCAATCAATTTTCATCTTTTACGATGAACAATGTAATGTAAGAGTTGTTTAAAACCAGATCTAAAATATTAATTGAGTTTAACAAATAGTTAATAAATAGAATTTAAGTTATATTTTATATACTGTCAATTTTAATTGCCTTACACAACGTCCTTACGTCGGATTCTCATTTCTAATCAATAAAATTGTTTTTGCACTAACATTTAAAGCACCCATGGTCATTTGGCTGATATTTTATTTTAAATACTAGTTGTGCCTACAACTATGCGTGTAAAAAGGTTATCTGCAGTTTAATCTACGACCTCTGATTTATGTGGAAATTTATTCAATAATAGATCCTGAAGAATAAAATAAAACGTAACTAAATCAAATAAAATTCCGATCAGATGCCTAGACAAGAGCCTATACTTTAATGGATAAACCATACAAATACTTACCTCCAAATATTTGGTAAATATTGAGACAATTTTAGAACTGTACGAATAAAACGTTCGAGATAGAATTAATACGCATGATTTGGATAGCAGAACGGAAAGCTAGAGAATCGGAAAGATAGAAAGATACTTACTTTCAAATAGGACTTAGATTGAAACTGGAAAAAATAAAACTAACGCCATACTTAGATGCTGTCAGATAATCATAAGGAGACATGTAAAGTGCCCCATAAGGGCTACCTTTTTCTTTTTTTATTATTTTCTATTGACGTTCATAAGTGCCACTTGTGGTCGAAACTGAATAAATATTTTTGATTTTAATTTTGAATCAGGACACTATGAGCTATATTTAGCTAATCATCAACATGGCATGTCTGTAAACCGACTAGCTTTTGTTATAACGTTTACGAACACTAATAAAGTTCAAAACTAAAATAGTGTTTGTGCAGTCAATGGCCCTGCCGGAACAGGCCGATTGCGGCACTCTGGGTCAGAACCCCTGAAAGGAGCCCTGCCAACAAATTTACGAATCGCGGTTCGCTCGCCCACCACCAATAAACAACTACTTACCGGTGGGAGGAGGCTTTTCTTCCACGTACGAGTGGACAGGGTGGTTTCTTCTGATCCTCTTTTGAAATCTAGCGAGTGCGGTCTGCAGCCACGCGGTTTTCACGCGCAGGTCGGATCCCAGCTGGTAGTCTTCGGATTCAGGTGCAAACGATGGGGCACAGAGATAATTCACCCAGAACACACCACAACACTTCTCAGACGGAAATACAGTCAAAATATAGCGGAATTGAAATTATTTGCAACAGCAACTTAAACGCTGCAGCTCGCGACGAGGACGGCCATCACACTCGTCACTATATTATTATTAAACAGTTTTCTTGCTATTTAGTGAAGTGAAATCCCCAGAAATTGGGTAAGTGTTGCATAAATTATAAAAACTTAGCTGTAGTTAAATCATAAAATTGGTCGATGACAGTTATGCTACGTCATGCTTTCAAAATTTACTTTATTAAAACGCACGTTCAAGCTATTTATCCACGGTAATAATTAATTCCCTTTTGCTATTGATGTCTTCCTTTTATTTTCCTACCGAGTCCATGACGTTGCATGATTCTCACCGATGAAATTATTGCAATCAATACATTGTCATTACCAAACTCATTTTTGCTTGCTACACCTTAATACAATTATAAAAGTATCATAGATTAGCTATAATAAAAATAAACTAGAATTTACTGTAAATTACCGCCCTTGTTGGGTTTATAATTTAATACCTACCTACATAATTAGAATAAGTTACCTATACCTAATGTTACAATCACCAATGCTTTTTCCTTTTAAATTTAAATAGTTGATTATTGTAAGCCTCATCATTGATCACTATTCGTGCTATCCATAGTCATTAATTTCGCCTTCATCGCTTCCGGCCGAGGATCACGAATGTTGCGGTCAAAATAAAAATTAGGGTGATTCTAAAGTCTCTGGTTTCTATGGCATTCCAGGGACCTCCGCTCCGGTACCGGAAGAACATACGAGCAGCACCGTCTCCCTGAATATCGCCCTGAAGAACCGCCCACTTACATCACCGGCCGTCGGACTCCCAGTACCCGTCAACCTGCTACTGATAAGGCCAGTGACTGTGGCTAAGTTTTTGTTGCGCATTCGGCTATTCAGCGAATATACACTACACCCTCGCCCAGCTCTGCTGACCTCTTATTTAGCGTTAATTAAATTAGATTATTTATTGTAATAAACTTTAGTTAAACTGAAAAAATATTCTTATTTATTTCTTTAGTAGCTAGAACCGTTACAACGCGCATCAATTTTAATTTTGCTGAGGGGAAAATACGTCCACATTAAAGCCTTCGTGAAGGTCAGTAGGCCTATTATAATATGAATTGACGGTAAATCCATGAGCAAATTACATTTTGCCTTTTAGACAGGACTAGCTTTCCGCCCATTTATTCTGGCTTCTATCCTACTTCATTATTATTTTATTGTGGTCGGCCCTTTGGTGTAGTGATTCTAAAACGGACTACAATGCCGAGAGGTCCCGTGTTCGATTCCCGGCCGGGCAGAAATTGAAATGATGAATTTTAATTTCTGTGACGGGTCTGGGTGTTACTATGTATAATATGTATGTATTTAAGAGCGTTTACGCCGTTTGGCGCAAAAACAGTACTTTTTCAACTCGTTACAATCATTAACCAGTAATACTACAAATATGTTATAGGCATAAATAGTTAGGCAATTTCGTCGTCTAAATAGTTAATTGAGAAAATATTGCGATTAGTTTAGCATTTAAGAATTCTATCAAGATAAGTCCACACAGGTTTTGTAAATTTCCACTTTAGCGTCATTTTACAAGCTGAAATTTTTATAAAAATACTGTGAAAACGATTTAACAAACATTTATATCCTATAGCATAGATCCTTGGGCAAATAGTTATCTGAGAAAATTTTTAGATTTAAGCATTTTACAATAAGAAATCACAAATTAAAAGAACGTGAAATACCCAAAAATCAAAGTGATTTTTTCACCAATATTCTTCCTTTATTCAACACAAAAATAGCTTAATATAATAGAAGAATATCTTATCTAAAATATTTACTTTGAAATTTAAAATAATTCATTGTATTTTTTTTTCTATGTGTGCAGTCAATGGCCCTGCCGGAACAGGCCGATTGCGGCACTCTGGGTCAGAACCCCTGAAAGGAGCCCTGCCAACAAATTTACGAATCGCGGTTCGCTCGCCCACCACCAATAAACAACTACTTACCGGTGGGAGGAGGCTTTTCTTCCACGTACGAGTGGACAGGGTGGTTTCTTCTGATCCTCTTTTGAAATCTAGCGAGTGCGGTCTGCAGCCACGCGGTTTTCACGCGCAGGTCGGATCCCAGCTGGTAGTCTTCGGATTCAGGTGCAAACGATGGGGCACAGAGATAATTCACCCAGAACACACCACAACACTTCTCAGACGGAAATACAGTCAAAATATAGCGGAATTGAAATTATTTGCAACAGCAACTTAAACGCTGCAGCTCGCGACGAGGACGGCCATCACACTCGTTTTTTCAGCCAATCAGGATCGACTCCCATCGATATGCTCGTAGGAATCGAGCGTTGCTATTGGTTGATTAGAACGAGCGAAACGAATGAAGTTTTAAACGAATGTTGGCGCGGCATGATTTGAAATAGTTACGTTTACTGTACAGTGTTTGACTGTACAAAGCACTTGTATACGCACAAAAACCGCTTTGAATCGACGTTATGGAGCATAGGAAACAGCAGTTTCCTACCATCTCTGGGAACGTGAGCATTGTGGGAACCGATCTGTTGACATATCGGCGGATTGGTTGGGCAATCGATCTGGGACAAAAGCTATCGATGGTTTTTAGTAAGGCTCATTCTTATGTTAAGAGCTTTACCAAGATTTTGTGTTGCATGAGCTATTATCTTATTAAAAGCACCAACGTAATCTGCTAAAAAACTTAAATTAAATAGAAGTTTTGGAAAATCCTTACCATATTACTTACCGTTGGATAGACTTACCTCTATAGTACGAGTACATTAAGAAAGCCTTATACCCGTTTTCACCATCAATCCCAAATTTTTAAGTGACCCTTATGGTAACTCTTAACAGGAATTTTGTTTTCATAGGTGTCACTTAAAGCTTAGGGATTGATGGTAAAAACGGGTATTAGACAAATACCTAGACTCTTCCACGAATAAACGTATAGGTAATAAAAAATGCCTTTATTTTAAAACTACTGGTTACGACAACGACTCTATTCTAAGTTTATTGAAACGTTAACGTATCAACTAATTTGTTATGAATAAACGACCCAGATACGATTACGAAAATCCCCATAGATTTCCTATAAAGGGCGGTATGGGTCTCCGTCACGCACGCAAAGCGTTCAGATCAATTTTCCGCGATTCGAGCCAAATGGTCAGTTTGGGCCAATTTACTTATGATACAGGGGGACTGTTCGAAAATAGTTATTTATTTACCAAGGATGAAACTAGTATTATTACTTACAATACCTATATGTATGTAGATTAAGTTTGACAAGTTACATAAGTAGTAAATAAGGTAAAACTTATTTAACTTATTTATCATCTAAGAAGGCTTGATTTACCCTCACCTTGTAAAGTTCGGATATAAATTATATGAAAAATGCCATATTTTTACACTGGTTTCGTAACTATCACTAAACAAAACTAATTTTACTCTTAAATTACATACTCCGAATCACCACTACTATTGCATATTATTATGATGTGCAGTGCCAATTAAAACGAATCACCAGTCTACAATCACCCGACCATGTAGTACAATTTATTTCTGTCAGTGTATAAATATGTAGATTTTCTTTTCTTTTCTTCGTGTATTTATTGTATGCGTCCAATAAATACTTTTCAATTAAATTCGGCACAATTCGGTGTCGTTCCTGTATAGCTCGTAGAGCTAATGGCCGCTGGGGTAGAAAAGTTCTCAAGTGGCGTCCACGGGCCGCCTTCCACTAGGTGTACCGACGATCTGGTGAAGGTCGCGGGAAGTACCTGGATACGGGCAGCGCAGGAGCAGGACCAATCGTTGTGGAAATATTTGGGGGAGGCTTTTCTCCAGCAGCGGAGCATTTGGCTGAAACGAACGAATTTAATAGTGTCTTTTCCCTGTAACAGCATAGGGTAAACTGTAAGTCATTAAACACATAAGGGTCATGTAGTGGAGTGTAGTGATTTGACTTTTTTTTATCCACAACGGGGAAGCTCTTGGCATGTATCTCACCTGGTAACTTCTTTTATTTGTTCATTTTCATTTGTGTTTTCGTGTCAAATAAAGTGTTTTCTATTCTATTCTATTTTATACTAAGTGATGATCAGGCCGAAGGTGGAAGCGAGCTTCACCCGGAATCCTCAACAACGGAGGAACTGCCTATCTTACCTCTAACTGCCGACTAACTTGAATTAAAAATAACATTTTTATTTCAACAACTAAAATATTCCAACTGATAGAGATAAAAGGGCGTTAAGTAGCATTTTGCATTTGAAATAGATAATATTAATTTTAAGGAAGTTTTGTCCAATGACTTAGCGTCCAATGACTGAAAGTTTACCATAGTTGTTTGGTATAAAATGTTCAATGAACGCCGAGCGATGCGTCACGCGATAATATGCGCACGCGCGCGTTACGCAAGCCCATTAAACAACGGAACCGCGGACGGAACGCGTGCGCACACCGAGAGAGACTTTTAAGGCTGTAGTTTGTCATCGAACTGTTTTGCAACCATTCCAAAACAATTGACGATAGCCAAATATTGCTTGTTCATGTCAATAAAACATAATCTTTATGACGTTGGAATACGAGGGCTGCACTAAAAGTATCGGGAATGGAATATTTCCACTGTTCCAGTCATATTAAGGGTACTTCTCATTTACACTCAAATTTGATGGTCACACAATAATAGTTCATAAACGGTATAAGTTAGAACAATAACTTTGAAATCAGATGATAAAATATCTATTTAGCTACATACAAAATAAATTTTATCGTAATAGAAGCAAAAATAATACGAAAATATCACATGAAACTATAAAAAACGGGGTCATTTTTCGCGTTCTCATCGTGTCACACCTTCGGTTGCAATGAAACATTTGGTTACTGCATTCACAATTTTCATTCAATTTGTGTGGAAGAGCAAAAAGCGGCTCGCGTTACTTGGTGCGTCAGAACTCTCGGGAGATTACATGCAGGATCCTCAAATGCTGTATACAACATCGTATCAGGTGACGAATCATGGATATACGCGTACGAACCCGAAACAAAAAACCAGTCACGAGTTTGGGTGTTCGAAAATGAATTAAAGCCAACAAAAATTGTTCGTTCACGGAGTGTTGCAAAAAAAATGGTGGCCACGTTTGTCTCCAAAACCGGCCATGTTGCGACTATTCCTCTTGGGGGACAAAGAACGGTTAATGCAGATTAGTATGCTAGCATTTGTTTGCCACAGGTCGTTTCTGAACTCCGTAAAGAGAACTGCAACCGCCGCATCATCCTCCATCACGACAATGCGAGTTCTCACACCGCGCACTGAACAAAAGAGTTTTTGAGCAAGAAAACATAGAATTATTAGTCCATCCGCCGTACAGCCCCGACCTAAGCCCCAATGATTTCTATACTTTCCCTTAAATAAAGAATAAATTGCGTGGTCCGAGATTTTCATCACCTGAAGAAGCTGTGGAAGCCTACAAAACGGCCATTTTGGAGACCCAAACTTCCGAATGCAATGGTTGCTTCAATGATTGGTTTCGTGTATGGAAAAATGTGTCAAATTTCGCGGAGAATACTTTAAAAAGCAATAAATATATTTTTAAATAGTAATGTTGTTTCACTTCCTTGATTCCCGAAATTTTCAGTGCCGCCCTCGTATAAAGCATTTTTTCTTGAAAACTGTTTCAAAAATACTAAATAAAATGGCGTACCTACCTGCTAGACTAAGCTGGCAATTGACTTCTAACAACAAATTACTAACACCTCCAATCCTCCATGGTACAAACTTTTAGCTTAGCAGCTCTACCACACAATTCTCATGAGGTGTAAAATCACGTCACGTTTATTCCAATTTTGCTATGTCTGTCGAAGTTCAAATACATCAGTGATAGCAATTGAGCTATTTCAGATGCCTAAGGCCCAGAACAGAACGGTGAAACGCAACTGAAACGAAACTGCACTTAACACCAGGTGCGATTGCGGTCAAATACCTGCCTTGTCTAGCATAAAAAATAAAAAAAAAAGACTGCAACTGCTAGTTACTTTTGAGTTGCATCTAAGTTTCTGCCATAGCGTCCGTTGAGAGACCACACATGACGCGACCAGTTTGAAACTTTCAGTTTCAGTTTCATTCATCAGAATCATCACAAAGTTGCAGTTTCGTTGCAGTTGCGTTACACCGTCTGTTCTGGGCATTAGTCTGTTTTACAACCCACCCATGGGTTCTTCTACTGTTCGAAAAGATTATTTTCTTCTCAGTACATCACCGGCTGCCATCTCACGGTGAAAGCGCATTACACATATTATCTAATGGCATGACATGGTGTTTTTGCACCATTCCGACAAATCTGTTATTTGAGCGTTCTGTCGTAACTCTGTGATGAATTATTGGCATTATGAGGCTGTTGTTGTCAGTCATTGTGACATAACTTCGTGTTAGATGTTATAGAAAATAATAAGTATGACTGAAAAGATGAGGAAGATATTTTATGAATGAAACATAACTTATAGTGAGCCAACACTAGGCTTACTAACTAAGATACAAATGTATTGTCGAATGTAAAGCCATAAGAACGTTAATGATGAATTTTAAAAGCATGTCAAAAGTGCAATACTTTTTGAGGTGTGAGATGCTTATGTGATTTATATTTTTCATAGAAAATTGCGCTTATCTTAACGACTATAATAGGATGGCATTCTATGTATACTCGTATTTCATTCAAATAATTAGGGCAGAAAATTTTGTATTATTTGTAATTCCTTAAAAAGATAACTGGCCACTTGAATACAAGCTCCTAAAACTTCTTGTCAAAATATGTGATAACCGAGATCATTAACAGGTAAAAACCTTAAAGGAAAAAATGTCGTAACTCAACGTAACTTTTTATACACAGCCAAGTAGTCTTCTAAATCTAATCTAAAGTAAACAAGAAAGAAAGAGAGAAAAATTATTTATTTGACAACTAATAAAAAAAAAGTACAAAAACAATAAAGAGAAAAGAGCAAAAAAAAATTTGCCAAAGAGGTCACCCACTCAGTATCATCTTGACAGTTGACAGTTAAAGAGAGGGAGGATGTCAAATTAATTGTAAGTAAAGAGGTCTAAGCTGGAAGGCTACGTTCATTAATAATCTTCAAGGTCCTGTCACAACAAGTGCATTAGTCAATTAGGATTAACAGCACTTTAAAGTAACATTTAAAAAAATGGTCCATTCGTGTGTCCATCTTCTCCTTAGTAAAGGATTTCGTGGTTGCCATTCTCAATACATAAGATTTTAAGGGTCTGTTTTTGATTCCTTCTTTGATGGAACCCTAAAAGTACTATAAGTAGCAGTTCTGACTGTGCGGAGATCAACAGACTATGATGAATAGATTATTTAATAGACAACATTATTATGATACTAATCTTATAATAAGATAAAGGTAACTCCAAAGAAAGATGTACCACTTAATCAGGCATGTGTGTCACATCTAGGCATCAACTCTGAAACGACAGTCCTCTTAAAGACTCTACCTACACACCAAGCCTGCCGGCTTGATGTTGTCGACTTGTAGCATAGAGATAAATAGAGAGATGCCAACTAATGCGCTGAGTTCGAAACTCAGTGTCGCATTAGAAATTCACACACACAAAGTAATCAAAATATGTTCTCATTATCCACTGCGGTATCAGTACTTAACATTCGAATATTCTTTGGTACCTACTACGCAAGCAATGTAAACTGTTTACATTATGACGTCGCTGCTGTCATCATTGCTATCACGAGAAATGTGTACTGTTTTTGGGCATATTGCTGCGACACCGGCCCCGCCCCCTTTTCACGTCTCCCTTTAGTTTCTGTGATCTGTGACGTCGACTCATATTTGGCGTGTAATACTACATGATTGTGTACTAAACTATGGTGTTTCATTTAAGATTTCAAGAAGTATATAAGTGGTAGATCGCCCAGGGTTTCGTTAGTAAACAGCAGATCTTATGTCTAATCAAGTTGGCAACCCCAGGTATACTGCACCACTTACACCATTATTCCATAGCTCAAAATCGACACTAAAAGCCTAACTAACCTTCGAATCCTAGAAAGGCTACCCAACTTATCTTAACCCATCATTACCGAACCTCTTTCATTTAGAAACTAGTGCTTACAGACACCCTAACTCTCACCGATACGACTGCTTTCCCCCGGCTCTCACTGCGGTGGCTAATGGCGGTAATGTGGGAAGCTTGATGAACTCTCTCTAAGAACAATAGTGGCACTGTGATTAGAAATTTATTTCATATCTTGCTGAAGTTGATGCGGTAAGGGTTAATTAGAATCAGCCTAAGAGCTAAATTATTTCATAGGCTGGCTTATTTTATTGTAAGAAAAAATAATTTACTGTGAATATACTTCAAACGTTTGGCGGCAAAAGTTATAAAGTAATAAATGGATAAATCGTAAATGTTTATCAGCATCTACTTTAAAAGCAGAGTTTTAACTTTAATCTAATTGGTTATTATTTTAAAATTATTCTTATTAGTTAAAAGTTATATCGTAACGATAAAAACGACCTTCGAGGGAAAGACAGAATGTTTGAACCAATAAGTTATTTCCGATCAAAAAAAGACAACGATATAAATTTTGACTCTACCGACAAAAACTAACACTCTTAAATAGCAGGCTTTATGTTTAGTACCCACCACATAATTTCAGATCAGATATAGCTACTCTATTTTAAACATTTTCTCATACTCAAGATAATCGAAAACATAATTACAATTATATTAAAAACTTTCAAGTGAAAGTTTAATCATATCCACCGGAGATACTAAAAGCCACTACCAAACGTGGAAAATTAATCCACACTAGTTTCAACAAGCCTCGTCGAGATCTACGAGAAAGTTATTCAAAGCCTACCTAATGTAAAACAAACATATCGTGCTAATACATTATCGAATCGAGTGCTTTTCAAACTCATCGAAGATACAACACACATTACACACACTTTCTACTAAGTACACACGGTAGCACAACAAACTAAATTTTATACATCTCACTTTTATTACTACTATTTTGCAAAAATTGGATTTTCTACTGTATATTAAAGAAGAAAGATTTGATTGTTTTTATTGAACAGACTCTGAAACTACTGGAACAATTTGAAAAAATATTTTACTATTAGAATCCGACATTATTTCTGATACGAAGGTACGAAGGTAGGCAGGTACGAAGTTCGCGGGGTCAGATAGTATATTATAACTTAATGGATTTTCAGCAAAATCATTCTAAATTACATCTAGATGCATAATGTTTGTGCCTTTAAAAATCCAGAATGATCTTTTTAATTTTCATGAAATTACTTACAAAATAAAAAAACTAATCAAATAAATGCAATTATTTGAAACTTGAAATATCTTTGCCGCTCAGAGTGGAAAAACATGTAACACAATTTATTTAAAGAATTCCTATCCAATCTCCGTCCATTTTCATTTAGCAAAGAAGAAAAGTGGATCCGCCATCTTAAACATGCTTCAAGAAAATTCAGTGATGAGTCTAAGTGACAAAAATGCCAGTCATATGAATGTCCTTTAAGACGCTCAGATTGGAATAACACGTTTAATAAATACTAAATGATCAATAGGTACTTATAAATAACAACTATTTCTATCTAAAAGCGAAAGAAACTGCAAGGAGTCTTAAATTTTGCATGGGGGTTCTTTTTAGAACGTAGGTGCTCACTAAGACGGGATTTGAAAAATTCAACCCCTAAGGGGGTAAAACGGGATCCACGCGTATGAAGTCGCGGGCGGCTGTTGTTAGTTTCATAAAATGATCTGTGCCTCTACCATGAGTTGCCATCGAAAACTTGTGTTCGTATACTACAGTCGATAGAGTTTAAACGTGGATCGATGAAGTTTGCATTAAAATCATACCATGAGTTCAATTACCGTATACTTTACTCGTCAGCGATAATTCGATGGTTTTTTGATGTCATGTTGGTGAGCATGTTAACGTATCCAACTTCACACTCTATGAATGGATGAATGAAAGAACGAATGCCGCTCCTTTCTAACTATATAGAAAAGACAGAGTAGGAAATAACGAAAATGTCAAAAATAACACTGCAAAATTCAAGTGTCCTAGAACAGTGCTTAAGCTGAATTAATATGATGATTTTAAATTTGTATTGTTTATTTCTTGTCATTGCGACTTTGACGCAGCTGTTGTCATGACAACAGACAACAAAATATGTTTTGTTTAAGAATTATTGATGAATAATTTTCCACAAAAAATTGGATTTTAACCAGGATAGGAAAATGACCTGCGCCTATCCGTTTAAACCGATTGTAGAATTTATGGAAAGGTAAGTTAAGTAAAAATAAACATACTATGTAGTGGAGTAATCTAGAAATGAAACGAATAATTTTGAGCTGGTTTTTTTGGAGAAATACAACCTTTCCAGCATAACTTCCACGTGCCTAGCTAAAATTCAGTAATATGAGTGCTAGATTTATATTTTCTAGATACAATAAAGTTGTTTTTCTATAGATATGGCGATCTCAGTATGCCCACTAAAGGGCCCCAAGAAAGAGCCAACAATAGTCAACGGTGGGTGGAACTAACGGACACGCGAACGTGAAATGCTGATGCCACCGGCGACACCAAAACTACTGAGAAATTGAGAAAAGTGTGTATAANCGTACGATACATTTTCCTCGCACAGCTTTGGTGGAAACCCGCACACATTTTCACAGCACAGCTAGACATCTTCGCACGACACAATTCCCTCGCATATCTCTGGGAAACGCAGCATCCTCTCCCTCCCCCAAGGATCTCCACAATGTGCCCGCATCCAGGTTCTTCCCGCGACCTTCACCAGATCGTCGGTCCACCTAGTGGGAGGTCTGCCCACATGCTGATAACATGTTCCATCGTAATAAACTTCTTTCCGACATAATTTAATAAAGAAAACACCTAAAATGACCTAAAACCACAATTTTATTTTGCTTTTCACACGTCAATAAGCCAGTGAGTTACGTTACTGTGACAGCTAAGGTATTTTTCGATGACATCTTTGAAAATTGCAACTCATGGTAAGTTATTTGTATGAAACTTAATAAAAACTTTAGTCGCTATCGTATTTAATTAGATTAGTTTTTTACCTAACGATTTGAGATGAACTCATGGTAGTGTTTTTAGTTTTGCTGTGGTTCAGCTACTAACCGCTAGAGGCGCTGTACAATTTGCCATACATTTTTTTACGCCCTCGATAGCGAGATGCTCGGTAGGTAAACTCATGGTAGAGGCACTGATCAAGCGAGTCTATCGGAAGTAAAAAATTGTTGAATGAAGTTTCAAGAATGGAAATAATAAAAGTAATTTTCCATGGTCAAGTCAACTTTACATTCTGCAAGTCACGAATTCTAATTTCTTCTTACATCACAACCTGAAAACATATTACAGCAGGTTTCAATGTGGAGTCGGTTACGTAAACTGCTATGATTTTTAATGTGACTCCATTGAAATTCTAAAATTAGTCGCGAGTAAAAAGTATTCAAAATGACCAGTCAAAAGACACAATACAAACTTTCACCATAAAACGAAGTCTGCTGACGTAAGTTTAGCTTTGAAAACATCCTAATACTTTAACATTCCTATAAGCCGAGTTGAGAACGATATTATTATTGACTCAAGATTCGCTACTTAGCGATTTTAAGGCGTGGCTACTAATCGTATCATAACCAATTTCGATAGTGTGCTAATTCCTTGTATTTTAATATTTTTAGAAGCCAGAACTGGCTCGTATTATTATTGTCCTATATTAGTTAGATTTCGACGAATAAAATAGTTTTCTTCTTTTTACTCGTAAAACGAACCTTTGTCCAATGCCTCAATTACGGCTTATTTAGAACACCAACATTTCTGTCAAGTCAACAACTTCGAAGTTATGTCTTCAGTTATGTTGTTATGTCCAGTATTGTAATAAGTACTACAGTATTGTTACAATCCAGTAAAACGCAGTTGGTTTCATAACCAATAAGTTGTGTCTCATCGCGGATCAGGAAGCGCGCGCGCACACCACACGCAACCGTGATGCATGACTTGATACCAGTGTTGCCAGAAGGTTACTTTTGTAACCTTTTAGGTTACTTTTGAACTGCATAGGTTACTTTTAGGTTACACTAATGAAAAGGTTACTTTTAGGTGATTTTTCAGAAATTGTAGAATTAACTTTTACAGGTTATTCAGTAAAAAATATTATAAATAATAATAAATAAATATCCTTGGACATTTTACACTGCGCCGCTAGCCCCAAACTAAGCAAAGCTTGTACTATGGGTACTAGACAACGGATATAAACATACTTAAATACTTTTTTTCCCCCCCGTATGAAGGTTACTTTTTTATATTTCTGACAAGACCCGACTGGCAACACTGCTTGATACGGCAAAGTCATTTGCTTCACACGTTATGGAGTCAGACGATATCAGTGCTAGCAGTAATTCGTATTATTTCAAACAAAAGACGTCCACTGCTGGACAAAGGCTTTCCACAGTTTTCTAAAGCGACCGATCCCGCGCTTGCATCGAGGGTCTTCCCGCGAGCCAGGTTCGTCAGTCCACCGAGAGCCTATCAATAGAGAAACACGGTTTGTCCTCTACGAGTATTAACTAAACAAAAAGGTTTAGTAGACTAACGCCAACGTCTACTCAAAGCGGAAAGAACGCATCCTATTGAGCTTAGTAAGTGGTAGTTAAAGACATTCCACAGAAGATGAAATCTGCAGTTTAAAAAACATTACATGATTTTCATATTGCTACGAACATTAAAAGCAATGAAGCCATTATGTAACAGTTACTTCAAGCTAAAGTATATTGTTATTTTGCTTTGTTGGATATACGAGTAATAATGTGATAACTATTACGAATAACCAGCGATGCACTGATTTTTATATTTTATTTAATAATTAGGTAATTTAGTTTGTTATGTTATACATAATGTTATTTATAGTTATTTGATGAGTTTTATAAAAAATAATTATCGCCAGTTACTTTAAATTATTTAATTTATCACATTATTATTCTATGAAAAATAAAAATATAGGTACATAAAGTTGAAGCAACTCTTACCTAAGAGGTACTAAAATAGCAAGACACGGGTCTTAAGAGGTTATACATATTATTATACTTTAAGTATATGTTGTAAAGGTATATGTGAACAACCGTGTTGGCATGCACGAAGCACAGATCTTGGTGATTAATTCGCTGGCACTTAAGTATTATAATTAACTTTCCTTCACTTCATTGCACAACTCGTGTAACTTTCATTTGCGCGGATATTCCGCCAGTAATAAAACTGAGCAGGAAAAATACCAAAAATAAAGCACGTAATTTACGAGCTATATTATTATTTATTACTAGTTGTGCCCGCGACTTCGTACGCGTGAAAATATGTATAAGTTTTAATAATATTTCCTGTCTTGCAACATTTCCCCTATTATCTGTAGAGTGATGTTTATAGCTTAAAAACTTCCTCGATAAATGGGTTATCCAACACAAAAAGAATTAAAATCAGACCAGTGGTTCCTGAGATAACCGCGTTCAATAAAAAAACAAACACTTCAGATTTATAATATTAGTATAGATTTGGTTGGACGCAAAATAAAAGTCATTCTACTCTCAACTCTGCATGATACTTATTGCATAAAAGAAAATCTTGCACACAAATAAATAAGATATTATCATGTGATTATAGTAGGTACCTACTATACTAGACCCACAATGATAAATCTATCCTATTAGATCAACTACACAAACAAAATAACTATGAAATCACAAAAGCAATAATAATAAAGAACAGATGGTTCTTGTTTTTGTTCAATAACAATTCAGCTAGTAGAGAAAGTACATAAATCCAATCAGATACGAAACCAAGGTGGTTGCTAAAACACCGAAAGCTGACAACTTTTTGCGGTTTTCTTAAGGATTACTAAATCCGATTGGGATGTTAATAAGAATCCGCGGCGAAGGCGTCGAGGCAAATTAATGAATTGCGGCAAATTTTCTGACATTGTGACATTCGTAATGCACCAATAGTTGCAGCTCTACAGAAAGAATGAGAAATGATTGACAGTCACAGTGTCAGAGTTACTGTGGTAATAACCAAATCTAGTATTACATTATGAGTCATTACATACGTCTGACTTGTCCCGAATTAATTACGTTTCATGAATAGATTCCAAATAGGTGTAGATTTTAAACATATTTGGACTTATTTACAGTGTACAAAGGGTCTCAAGAGTCTAGCGACAATGTAACATAATAAGTATTTGTGACAAATTCAATTGACAGTTTCTGTACAAAGAGTGGACTTGATGCTAAAAGCTTTCTCAGCAAGTCAACCGTTGGGTCGCAGAGATGTAAGGGTTAAAAAACACTACTTGCATCGCACGTGCGCACATCGCAAGTAACGCATTAAGTTTCATTATTATAACTGGCAAAGGCATAGCGTCTTTTTGTAGATAATTGTGGGATTATTACCAAAACAAATAATCTCCGCCGGTGGCCGCGTACTTTTGCATCAGATTGTCACGCTCCAATACGCGGCCGATGCGTTGTTTTGTCAAATTATTACGATCATGTCGCTTTACAAGAATCGAAATATAGTTGAAGAATGTTACATTGTGTTTTTATATTTTTATTGTTACATTGAAAGACATTTTATTATACAAGATCAAAAAATATTGGGAATGTAGAGACATTTTTATTTTAGTGAGAGCCCTTCTCTCGAAGAATCTTCATACAAAGAAACATATGTCGGTGAAATCATTTTTACCGCAACAAAACTGAATAATTTTATTCGAGGTTCTCTCGTATGAAATAGAAGGAAGAAACAAGAGCATAATATAAGGGTCTTATTAGTTATGAGTACATTTAAGTTAAAAGAAACTGACGGCATAAGAGTGCACTTAAAAGGTATTACCATATATTGCGTAGAGCTATTTAAGATAAATATATTACCGGAAGACAGCAGAAACATAAAATTCCAGGTTGTAAAGTAGATGAAAATTTAATTTCACCTAGTGCATAACTAAAACCTTTTCTTATGAGCAAAGTCTTATAAAATTTGTTATAAAAGCATAATAATAATGTAGAAAACATAAACGGCGAACAATGGATTATCAAAGAACTTCCCACGCGGCCATAATCTCCAATGATTCTGGTGAAAACTCCAAACCAGTTTAGTTTCTACACGCAATAAACATCAAAACAGAGCCATCTTGAGTTCGGTAAATGTGAATTATGCATACTAAATTATAATGATACTACTGGGACCGTCAAATCTTCCATATCCACCACAACCAGTTGCGTTTCCGATGCCATATCTCGCGGGCACAGCAGAAATGGACTTGGTAGACTCCATAGAGATATATCTAGAGAGATGAATACGAAACTCACACATTCACACACACAAAATAATCAAAATAATTTGTGCTCATTATCCACTGCGGTATCAGTACTCAGCGTTCGAATAATCTTTAGTACTACGCAAGCAATGTAAACTGTTTACATTATGACGTCGCTGCTGTCATCATTGCTGTCACGAGCAATGTGTTCTGTTTTTGGGCATATTGCTGCGACACCGGCCCCGCCCCCTTGTCACATCTCTCTTTAGTTTCTGTGATCTGTGGTAGACTCCCCTTTATGGCAATGAGTGGAACAACCAAATTCGTATTAAGTATAGTACCTACTAGAAAGTCGTACATTTTCATCGCGTTACACTTCACTGCACATTATTTCTAGATGTCAATAATATCAAGTATAAATAATAATTATCAAGTATTAATAAAATTAATAACCGTAATTTCAATCAAAATCGATAAAAGTTTAATACCTACCTAAATTAAATCAATTAGTTTATGAATTTCACTTTTAGTAGCTTGAATATTTCTTTTTGTATTTTTTGTTTATTAATAACTAGCTTTCCGCCCCCGGCTTCGCCCGCGTGGAATTTTGTCTGTCACAGAAAAACCTTATCGCGCGCGTCCCTGTTTCAAAAACCGGGATAAAAACTATCCTGTGTCCTTTCCAGGGACTCAAACTGCCTTTATGACAAATTTCATCAAAATCGCTTCAGTGGTTTAGGTGTGAAAGCGTGACAGACAGACAGACAGAGTTACTTTCGCATTTATAATATTAAGTATAGACTAGTATAGATTTTGTAGAATGTGTTTTATAATATCTAATCATCTCTACATTGCACTGCAATAATATTGCCCTTTATGAACATTGTTTTACATAATTTGTTCTGTTCATTGCAAAAATTCTGCAATTTAACTCTACAAATTATTCTAAAAAATAGAAAACTAAGAAATTTTCTCAAAAACTCTACAATTTAATGCGCTGTGTGATATTTATTTATTTTATCGGATAAATAGAGAAACTTAGCAACAGAACATACCGACTACAAGTTTATTGCGTATCGCTTTTGATACTGTCCGCGACCGGTCCGCCGAGACTCGAGAAAGTACTCACTTCGGAACTATCACCGCTTGCTATGTAATTTTCTATTTCTACAATCGTTGAAGCTTTACTGCGATTGAATCGAATTATTTTATTTTATTTCACTTCATTAGTTCGGAACCAATTATGTGCTAAGTTTCATTTTTATCATTTATCGCCTACTAGATTTCTGCCCGCGGCTTGGCCGCGTAAAATTTCAAACGCGCGCACAGCAGTCCCTGTTTCAAACCCCGGGATAAAAACTATCCCTTGTCCTTTCCCGGGACTCAAACTATCTCTATGCCAAATTTCATCAAAATCGGTTTCGTGGTTTATATTCGTAAGGATTGTATAGCAGTCCAATGCTGGATATAGGCCTCCCCAATATGGTAATAGACAATTTGATCTGTCCTCCACAATCCACATGTTGCATTTGGGACACCAACGTAATTAGATGATACTAATTGCAAGATTAATGATAATTTTATTAATTGACGAGAAAGTGTTAATGTTAGTAAGCTTTATGAACTTGACTCTCAATGATAGTGTCAAAGGCCTAAAGGTCACATGTAAATTAGTATTTAGATGTAAATTAGCAGTCATTAGGCCTGTAAAAGTCTATTAAACTAATAAAATAATGGGAAAGTTCTTTATCTTGCATCTGTAGTACTCGACTGTGTCTTAAAATTATCGCGTTGCAACTCTACGTACAAAGTAGGTATAAGTAAAAAAAATACACGAGATACAGGCCGAAAATCGGCAAAACCATTTAATGAAAATAAAAAATGATCAATTTCTAAAACAAACAAGTTTTACTTTTTATTAATATTCGAAATTCGAATCGAATTAATAAAATGCTACATTCTTAATAAGGTTTAGACAAATGAGACTCATTGACGAAACGAGTTCGACGAAAGTTCAATATTTAACTCAGACTATTGAATCTAGCTCAAAATATTAATATTTTGCAGATTCACGCCCGATGCTTGCTTAAGTGAAGCAGCAAGTCGAACGCACAGCGTTGAATAGAGCTCTGTGATTGGTTTGTGTGCCACCCTGTGCGTCCACGCACACTGTGAGACCTCATAGTAATGTTAGTGAACACGGGCGTCAAACTCGAAAGTGCAGTGTTTAATTGCAAAACTTTATCAATAGATATGCGTCGAAGTCGATCATATTCATGGTGGCATATTAATCTGATGGAGATCGAACGTTTCCATGGTGACAGACAGACATGGCGCGGGTCAGGTATTGAGGGGGTTACACGGGGAAGGGGTGGGGGAGTTTCCACGAGCCAGACTGTTGTTGGGGGATTAAATTCCACCTGTTTCCACATCACTATACAAAACATATTTTGGTAACGTGTCTACATTTTGCTGTATTTTCCTTTGTGGCAACTAGTGGAGGCTGAGTATTGTTCAGGCGTTTATTTTCAGCACTTGCCAAAATATTTGTCTCGAAGTTTCGGACTCCTTGACACAAATTGTGTCTTCATGACACAAATTTTAAAAGTTCTTTGTAGAGGTTACCTTATTAATTTATTTTGACGTTCATAAGTGTCGAATCTTGGTCAAAATTGAATAATGGTAAACTATTTTTTGAATTTTTTCAGAGTTCAAGCTCTACCAAATTAAGAACAATTTCTAAATCACTAGAAGTGTTTTTTTTAAGAGTCCTTTAAACCCTCGTGGTTAGATAAAATATGCTTGTGTTACGAGTGGGTTCACTACAATACCCGTAGTCTAGCGGCGGCGGGGTTCAAACCCGCGTTCCTCAGATCTCTATTCAACCCGCCCGACACCGACACCTTTGGGCTATTGTCGCTTTTTATTTACATCCAATGCTTTATTTTCTATGGTAATGCGTAATGGAATTTTTACGCAATTTGCTGATTAGTTTCAATGTCAACTCAAAATCAATATGTCTAGACGAAGCTGCGCGAGCTTACGCCTACAATGAATCCTGACGATATTAAAAGCTCTTATAATACTTCTTTACTTCAGGTGTAATAATTATAGAATACTTGGTGGCTTATTGGCCCACACTTTATGTGGGAGAGCACTTTATTAAGCCCAGTCCCCAAGCTTTAAAACCTTTGTAAAGTGAAATAAGTGAATAAATAAGTTAAGCTCTAAAATTTCGGTGAGCAAGTTTCATAATTGTGTTATTAAAAAACTGTTATTTTCGTCACATTGCAAAACTTATCAGAACTATTTCGTTCCTAGTAAATTTTTCATAAATTACAGCCGTTTTCAATTAGATGGACATTACGAATGCTAATTGCCTTGCCTTTGTCATCAACCACAGGACCCGCAACTGAATGCCGATTTGACTTCGAAAATCGATTTGTTCCACGACCAATCGATTCGATAGCTTTCCGCTGCACCCGGCGTTTGTCAACGAGCGGTGCTTGCGACACGAGGCGGTGAAGAAGTGGTAGTATTTGAACGCGCGCGCGTTCCCCCACGAGACAGTACTGCGCCGGCGCAATGGCGGCGCGACGCGCGCTGACAGCTTCGCGCGCCAAATTCAAAAACGCGGTCTAGTCATTCCAAATTTAAAATTTCTTTTTAATCTTCAAGACTGACGGAGCTATGGAAACTTCTCTTCTGACTGACCAGTGACGTGACAGTGACTGTGTGACAAAATGACAGTGACGTGACTTGACTTATGGATTGACTGACTTTAAAATGACTAATTGGACTTAATTAAGGTTTGTATTAATTTTAATACCTACAAGTACAATTAAGTTTAAGTATTTAGATAAATAATTCAATGTCGAACTAATTTACCTGGACGTGACGATTAAATTGGGTTCGATTTCCCGCCAAACTCGAAAGTTTAATTTGTATTAAGTCCAGGATTTTTTTAATAATATTAATTTCGTCGCGTGAGACAACTTTCATTTTTGTTCACAAATTAAAGTTACTATACTTAGTCTTTCTAACGAGTCATCAAGTTATGATTACGTATCACGCACGATGTAAGCGAAAGCATTAATTACAATTTACAATCATATCAAAAGCTTGATAAACATTTGTTATTTTCTCACACATTTCTCACAAGGCTTTGTTATTGCGGGAAAAATCATCGATATCATTTTACAGCTTTTTTATAAATCGTTCAAAGAACAAGCATAGTCTTTTTACGCCATCGTTTGCACGCGAAGAAATATCTCCATTCAATATAATCTTATACTTGCATTTCTTATTACACAACCCTAGAGAAAGTAAACAATAACCGCATTAGGTAATTCCCAAAGCTCTACAAACACTTTCGGTTATTTTCCCACACTGGCCTTAACCAATTAGTTAAATTATCGACGGTTAACGTCCGCTAACGGGCCGATATTGTTGGTTACCGTCCGTTACGTATGAGCACGCGTAACGTGGCCCTGAGCGAAAGCAGCACTTTCGCTGCGTCCGCGCATGGGTGCGAATTATCAACGAGGTGTACTTAACAGCTTGTCAGATTTTTGTTGCAATGTAGAAAGAAAGAAAGATACATTTATTACAATGGACGTCACACAAATACAAGCAATTACATAGACATGACAGTGGCACATAATAATGGAAGAAGAAAAATAAATTCAAGAGTAAACTGAGCAGTGCCACCCACTCACCAACATCAACAAGATGCCCACTGCAACGGGACCCCACTCAGCATATGCCGTGGCCCACGGTGACGAAGGCCACGGCCAATATAGACCATATTACCTACATAAGGCTCGTTCCCGCAGCAATCCAGTTTTCCTTAATCCAGTAATATCAAATTTTTCTGGATCCAGTAATGCAGGATCTGTCGTGAACACACTGTGTGTTTGCAATTCAAATTACCAATATCTACGGTGCGGTTTTTGCGGGAATGAGAAACGGAATTTTCGTGTGAACGTTAATTTAAGGCTGAGTTGAACCACCTAACTTTAACCGTAACTATAACTACAACCGTTGTTTTTTGTATGGAGTTTGACAGACTTTTGACGTTTGTAAAGTTATAGTAAGATGGTGTAAGCCTTACTTACCTAGGTACCTATGCTTGACCTATTGTTAACAGCGCTCGTCGATGCTGTTATGGATCTCAACTGAAGGTCAAAGGGCAATCAAATCAACTTTCAAAAGAGATTTACGGATTTTATTATAGGTTGAAAGAAATATTTGATAATGTAGAGAGATCTGAATGAACTCTACCCACGGTTGGTCAACGTGACAAGGTGGGCGCCATTTAAGTTAAATAGGTAAACAGCTTGTATGTACAAGTACAAAATTACGAGTTAGAATAAAAGTAAATATTGTTAATAAAGTTATTGAATTATAGCCTATTAAAGCTTAATTAATAAGATGTTTATTTACCTGCTATCTAAAAATTATTTTTTCATCTGTATAACATCCATAAAATTTTATAAGCTATATAAAAAATATGTAAATAATTTCTATGTTTTAAATAGGTACTATTAGCAGTAAAGCTTTCTAATTAGAATAATTAATCAATAACAACGTCTCGAAACGTAAGTTTCATAGAAAAATCTAAGAATACATAATAAGATTACTACTAAATAATAAGACTACAATAAACTATTTTATGACTAGGATGTTGCTAAACGGATCTCTCTCAATCTCACGCGCATTTCTATATTGAATAAATAAAATAAATTTGCTTTCACTGTTAATCATCTATTTTCGAACGACTAATCAGCTAGCCACAAATAATGCTTCAGTGCTCTATAATTTTCCAATTTATTTTGATTGTACATAAAATCAATTGATAAATAATATTTAAACCAAGTCTTTATCGAATACGAAGATGTTTTATGCTTTTAATGACGCTAATTACAGCACATTAATGAAATCAATAAGAAACTCATGTATCGTGTCCCAACCGGATCTATTGAATGTTTGCTTTAATAAATCATTTTTCCAATGTTTCAGACAATAGTGATGATTATTTTAAAAGATTGTAATGAATTAATTGAATCTTGATGTATACGAATTGTACAAAGTTGTAATTAAAATAGTAAGACACGGGTCTTAACGCGACGTTTATTAATGAGTTACATTATGTTGGTACCTACTCACGGCTTGTACAAAGTTGTAGTTGTAAGAAACATTTGAAAAATTCAATTGCATTTTTGTCGATATTCACCTGTCAATGTCTGCAATAAAAAAGATGTAGCACTCATTAATTAAGGTACTTGATACAAATAAGGCCTACCTAACTTTAAATGCTTATATTTCAATAAATATTAACGCTAGTCAACAAAAACAAGGTTAATTAACTTCTTCCATCCTTTAATTTTAGCAATATAATAAAAAATAACACAATTTTTAACTAAATCTATTCAAAATAAGCAATTTACGAAACCACTGATTTTGGCTTTATTAAATCACCTACACGGAATAAGGCCTATATGATTCAAATGCCTGTAGACCTTAAAATTGAGGTTGTATTAAACAAAATGCGGTCTTATAACATTAAACACGTCGATTTGTTTGCGTTATCAAAATTTTACATACCAATTAAACAGAAATATACTGTATATCTCTAGATAAACTTAAATTCCACTTATTAAGAATAATACATAAATTATAGATAAAATTAAATATTCATAGTAACAAAGTAATGATTCCTTACTTAAATTATCAAAAAAAATATCAAAAACAAACAATATTATTTTTTTGTATAGGGCTTATTAAAACACCGTGTTCGAATAAGGCCTACACATAAAACCTTTTAAATAAATCAGTTTAGGAATATCATTTAGTCTTGATTTTTTGTAAACAAAATGAGATCTCAATTTTTGTTACAACCAGGGCATAAAAAGGCTTCTGAATCATCTTTACGAACTCCTACATAATCTATAAGATACCACCAAAAGCAGTCCTTTATGGTAGCATATCTGCAACATTGTCTTCGAGACAGGCATGATAATATCAGCTTTAATCCTTTAGAATTATACTTACGGCTTTTTTTTCTTATTTTTTATTGGTTTTGTATTTTGTTTCTTTTTTTTACAGGTTTAGTAATTTTTTTTACTCTGTTTTCTTTTTATTTTCTGTGCTGTTAGTAACATTCTTATTAAATAAATATTTAGTTACTCTTTGACTCATTTAGTTTAATGAATTTGTCCGTAATCAGGTGTTAACATAAGTATCTAATATGGCCTACCATGCTGAAATAAGGCCTAGGCCTTATTAGATATTTCGCTCTTGTTGTCTTTAAAAATTTACAAATAATGCATCTATAGCCAGTAGTACAAATTAAGGTAATTATTAGCTAGTAAGAAATATTTAGAAACGATTACTAAGAAAAGCTTAATCTAAAACAGCGTTATTTTACCGAAAATTTAAGATGAAATCGCCAGATTTTTATAAGAGAGCACGATATCACCCACCACCTTAGAAGAACGCGTGCCAATTGGTGCTGGGATCGTGGATCGGGACGCTCTTGCACTCTACCGGGTTGTAGGGCATATGAGTACGAGTCCTTGAAGTATTATCCCGGTTGGATTTGTTTATCTGTGTTTTCTGATGTATAGGCCTTATTAGAACGTAGGCCTTATTTGTATCAAGTACCTTACTACAATTTAATTAAGATATTGACTTGGCAACTGATCGAAAGGATGATGCAATTAACATTGAGCCTCTACAATAATCAAGTCTACTAATTATCTCTTAAACTATCTGTAAACGATATTTCTTCTTCAGACCTTGTCGGATGTCTAGCTATGGCCATCATCTTATTCTTCATGTTTATATTTTAATGAGGCCATTTTAAGCAATATTTTACCAACTAATTAGAATGTTAATTTAGCTACGCCAAATGATGCGACTTTTTACCTCGTGGAAAACTCTTAAAATACTATACGGGTGTCCCAAAATTTGCACGTCACACTGACACCAGAGGTCTTAAGCTCATTAAGACGCATCTAACAAGTAGGTACCTATATTAAGTCAATTTTTAAAAATAACTAATATGAGTCGTATTTAAAAACTCATCAAACTTTTCTATGAACAAGAATAAATAAAATTGGTCATATCTTAAAACTTATGAAACTTTTCTATGTACATATTAAGCTTGTTCGATGCGTCGGGTTAGTAGTGGTTTCGCACGATTTTCCTTCGCACGAATGTGCGAAACGTCCCCTTTCAAAAAAAATGTTTTTTTAGTAGGTGTTTCACCCGGATTTATTGAAAGTATTAAAAACGGGTGCGAATCGACCCCTTTGAGAACTAGTAATCGCATACTAATAGTTCAAAAAAGAGTCGATTCGCACGCGATTTTAATACTTTTAATACATCCGGGCGAAACGCCTACTAAAAAAAATTTTTCTCAAAGGGGACGTTTCGCACATTCGTGCAAAGGAAAATCGTACGAAACTACTACTAACCCGATGCGTCTTAGACTCAGCTACCTCCAGTGTCAGTGTGACGTGCTAATTTTGGGACAACCTGTATTTGTCACCATAATAAGACAAGGCATTCTAAAGATTTAAATAGCCCGTGTACAACTAAAGAAAAAACGAAAAGAAAGAATGTTACATAACGCATCCATTAGCGTCTGTTATACCACATGAGTCGACCACACGTGCCACAGTGGGACACCAATAACCGGCCAGGCTTATTACAAAACAATATTCCCAACTTTCTCCAAGGCTAATACATAATTCATTGCCCCAAGCACCGAAAAGTCAAAGCGTCAACATTTATCAGTCTCCACTCTTATTTACGTTTACCTTTTCACTTTCATACTCATTAATAGCTAATTATGTAAAATGGTTGCTTCCCACAAGTTTATGGCAAGATGGCGGATTGGAGTCCACTTCCGCATCTTTTTTAATGCGATTTACATAATTTGCTGCATGTTAATAAGTTAATCTAATATGGCAAAAGGGAAAGCGCATATTTTTGCTCTTTGTTCGCGAGTTTTTGAAACTTTGAACCCGTTTATTGTGTTTGAAGACAAAAGAAACATTAGCGAATTCAAGAAATACGTGATTTTTAGATATGTCTTATGTGCAATGTAAACGACCTACTTACAGTTATAATGATTGATATAATTTATTTAGATAATACTCTCACTTTGAATATAACAAAATAACATTACAGACGAATTGAGAACCTCCTTCTTTTTCTCCTCCACCGACGTCAAAAAGGACGACCACGTCTCTATTAGTGTAGATACATAAGTGGTAGTAAATAATAGTAACATTTCTGCAAATATCCGTGCGTGCGTCCACTACGTGGAGCCCATAAGACCTAACTTTAATCTTTGCATTCGGAAACCCACAAGAGGGTCTAATTCGTACATAACTAGTAAGAGTAACAGTATCTTAGATTGAACCTAACAGTAAGGAATTTAGATGAAAGTACAAACCTGTAATGAAAACTATCTCTTGTCAACAGCACAGACAATGAGGAAGGTCTGGAGGGCCGCACGGAGGAGGCGCAGTTTCCGAGCGCGAGCGCACTGCGCCAGTCGCCGCTCATGCAGCACTGTCCTCTGCGGGGGGCCCCCAAGTGCCCCCCGGCCTCTAAGAGGTAACTTATAAACTTATAATATAGACTGGCTCCTAATACCCATCACTATACATCCACCAAAGCAGATTCCAGCGAGAAAGTAACGTATTACATAGGTACATGGGTCAATTTGCCTGAGCCAAAACTAAACGATCTTACGAGATAAATTAATTAAACAATTGACCCTGGAACAGATCATCCAGAAATAAAAAAAAATACTCATCATCGTGATTAATAAATATTGCTACAGTAACTCGTGTCATAAAATACATTTCCATTCATAACACGAATCCTGAAAAAGCTGAAAATATACATAGACATACATTGGGAAATTATGAAAAACAATTCACTTTCACTTACCTGATCTCCGAAGTTAGAAGCCGCTGCTGCAGCTGAACCGCTTTTCATTCTCCTTGTAGGTACCGCTTTCAAACTTCACAGCAACAACAAACCTCCAAACATGGACCTATAAAAAAAGTCGGACGGATTCTCATCAACAAAATACTGTGACATTAGGATACACCAGCTTGCCTGTACGTACAGGCCGGCACGCACACATTCACACCCTGTTACACCACTTCGAGTGAAAACTTCACACAGTTGACACATTTAAGCAGCGAAAAAACAACACGAATACGACATGTCTTGTGTGATGAAATTGTGTAAAAACCGTTCTGTTCGAACAAACAAAAATTAAGGAATCACATTTCACAGGCAAAATAATAATCCAATCACTTATTTCCCGACATTAAAATATTGAAATTAATTGAAATCAAACGTCATTCACTCGAAAAAATAATACGTCAAAGACCAGTGTTCTCAGTTATTTACGTGGGAAAATTACCCGAAATATGGGAAATTAATAATGATTTTAGGACTTTTTAGTTATGTATTACGCATACTATGGAAATAAAATAATTTATCATAATAATTGTGTTTTAATGGGATATATTTTCATAGGCAAATTTGATCCTTCCCAAAAATGTGGAACTGCGAAATTCAAATTTTCTTACATTGATTGCAAGTCAGTGTCAGGTTGTATGTTAAAAAAAATCTATCAGAGATAATAATAATATATTGATGATGCATAAGATTATGATTATAATGTACACAAGATTCGTAATTTGTAACTGCGTGAATCATTTTTGATCAACATTATGTACATACCCTGACACACTGACTTGCAAACAATGTAAGAAAATTTGAACATTGAAAATTTCGCGCCTACCTCAACGCATACACCTTTCATCCTTTTAAAATGGCACGGAATAATTCTGTCTACATTTCCAAGTAACATCTGCCGATCTATGTTTTTCTTAAAATAAATGGGTAAAATGTTTTGGCTAACATGGCATCCCTAAATTCACTCACACAATAGACAAACGCCAAAATTTTGCGTCACAGTTTTGTTGTAGCGCGAGTTCCGTCCGCCTTTTTTTATAGGTCCATGCCTCCAAACACATTGACATAAAACTATAACACAAAACTTTCACAACACAAACGTCTTTGAAAACACGGAATTTACATGTTTTTAATTTAACTCGTCCTTCAAAATTGCTACTCTAACAACAAGTCCCGCAAAACACCACACAGACATTTTAATTTTATTTATTTTTACTACCCGCCATGATAGAAATGGAAATACGGTCATGACTTCTCAAGAGAAACTACAAGCTGTCAAGCTAACTTCATTCCATTTTTAAATTTCAATCAAACACCGCAAGTAAATAAATTCCAAATCAATTTTTGAAATTCGAATCAACATTCGAATTCCCAATGCGCACGAGTTGGCTGTATGAACGATATGCCTTTGCTCATGAATTAAAACGCGCGCGCACGTGTGACTTTATCACCGTGATATTATTTATCTCTTTTACACTACACTTTTATAAAGAGAAAAAGAGAGACAACGTAGTTACTTATTTTATTCTTATCTACGAGTATGGAGATACTGTCACGGTGACAAGGCAGGTGCGCACGGGTGACTTATCATATTACGTCTCTCCTTTTCCATATGAAAACCGAGTAACTGAAATTTTCCGAAATACTTCTAGGTACCGGACCCACGATGGAACATGCAATAACCTGAACCGCCCTCGGTGGGGGTCGACCATGACGCCCGTCCAGCGATTCCTCTCCCCCTCCTACTCCGATGGTCTCCAAGCCCCCAGGATCTCGGTCTTCGGGTCCAAGCTCCCATCTGCTCGGGAGATCAGCGCCCTGGTCCACGCCAGCGAGAACGTGGAAAGTCCTAGTATTACCCACCTTCTAATGCAATGGGGACAGTTCTTAGACCACGATATCACCTCGTCTTCACAGTCGAGAGGGTTCAATGGATCGGTTCCGAGGTGCTGCAAGGACGGTGGAAGGGACTTTGTGCCCAAGGAGTTGATGGTAAACAATATCTTAAATTATTATCATTAAAGGACGAATTAATTTCGACTGGAAGACCATCTTAGGTCAAAAAGAATTTTTGGTACAAAAAGTATTTTTTCAGCATCCAGAATGCTTCCCCATATCAGTGCCAGCGTCAGACCCGTTCTACGGTCCCCGCGGGGTGCGATGTCTGGACTTCGTACGGTCATCGCCGGCTCCTAGGGATGACTGCGCCCTTGGTTGGCGAGAGCAGCTGAACCAAGTGTCAGCATACATCGATGGATCACCTCTCTACGCCAGCTCAGCTAGACAGTCAGACAAACTCAGGCTCTTCAGGAATGGTAAGTGACTAATTTATATGTAATTTTTGATGAAACAGATTATGCTTGTTGTTCTTAAAATATTTAATGGAATTTTAGACAACTTGGAAAAATCGAATTTTCTAAGATGGGAATCGAACCCACGACCTTTCGCTTGCCAGGCGACTGCTCTCACCATCTGAGCTACTTACGCCCTTATTCACAAACGAAGCAGCAAATCGAAATCACAGCGTTGAATAGAGCTCTGTGATTGGTTCGTGTGTCACCCTGTGCGTCCACACGCACTATGAGACCTCATAGTAACGTTTGTGAATACGGGCATTAGACATTGGGAGAATCCATCGGAAAATATATTTTTTCATGATGGAATATTGAATACAAATTGTATTTTAAAGAACTACAGAAATAATATTTAATTATGAAAAATAGGTTCAACGTTCTAGTCTTGCTTTATTCAGCTCAACTAAAAGATGAAATATTACAGGAATGCTTCAATACGGTCGAGTGCAGCAACGAAGACCGCTCTTACCACCAGAGAGGAAAGACGAGCTTTGCCGGGGAGGAGCCGTGTCCACCGACTGCTTCAAGTCCGGAGACGCCAGGGTCAACGAGCACCCGGGGCTGGTGGCTGCTCACATCGTCTGGTTAAGGCAGCACAATAGGTAAGGCACCAAAATGTAATAGGTACGAGTATCTACAATACTTACCTTAGGGTGCTAAAGTTTATTGACTATTATCAGACACATTTTTTGTAAAGGCGTCTATCATCTACAGTTTAGAGAGTAGAAACAGAGTTTAATAGCGTACAGCCTTTTACCTTCATTGATCAGCATTTTGTGTCTTAAATTACGCCTTTAATAGTTCCTAACTTTCTGTTTCATATTTTAGGATGGCTCAAGAGCTAGCACACCTAAACCCCCACTGGAGCGACGAGAAAATATACCAAGAAACCCGTAAAATCGTCGGCGCAATGGTCCAACACATCACGTATAGAGAATTCCTGCCAATAGTACTAGGTAAGTGAAATTCATTAAAAGTAGCTTATAAGAAATCCTAGATACTGGCATTCGACTGATTATTACCTTTTATTTTTTCCTACTGTCTAATATCTGTCCAGTCCAGCATGGGGAGTAGGTATAGGCCAATACTAATGCTTCGTTTGCCTCTGGTAAACTAGAAAGTGTCGTGCTCTTGTGTGATGATGATGATCTTTTCAACAGGTACCGAAGTGATGCGCCTGTTTGAGCTAGAGCCACTGAAGAAGGGGTACTTCAAGAACTACAACCCTAAGATAAATCCCAGTCCTGCCAGCTCCTTCGGATCCTCTGCGTTCAGGTTCGGCCACAGCCTCGTGCAGGGCACTATGGTGCGGTTCGACCGGTTCCATAGACCTCTCAATAATAGTAAGTGTAAATACGATCAACTTATACAATACACCAGACCTGAGTAAAAACAAATGCATATAACTACGGAGTAATAAGTAGCAGAATATTTTTCACTTTCTATCTTTGCAAAATTCTATCAACAACGATGATTAGCTACAGAATTCAGTACTCGCAGTTCGCAAAACCAACGATGTTTTCTATTTTAAAGGAACTAATCATAAATGTACTTCCAGATGTATCCCTCCACAACGAGCTGACAAACCCATCAAATATCTGGAGCATGGGAGCGGTGGATAGACTCCTCTTCGGCATGGTAAATCAGCCAATCCAAAAACGCGACGAGTTCATCACTGCGGAACTGACCAATCACCTGTTCCAAACCCCACAATTTGATTTCGGTATGGACTTAGCTGCTATCAATATTCAAAGAGGAAGAGACCATGGGGTACCCTCGTATACTTCTTGGAGAGAGCCGTGTGGGCTGTCAGCGATTACAGAATTTGAAGATCTTTTCAGGGTAATGCCTGTAAGGGCTGCAAGAAGAATAAAAACTTTATACAGGTAATAAGATGAGATAAAATATTTTGCAACTAAAACCTTATTCGTGAACTTGACTAAAAGTATGTCTTTATTTTCAGACACGTTGATGATATTGATCTCTTCACCGGGGGCATGGCTGAAAGACCTGTAGTCGGTGGGCTAGTTGGACCTACTTTCGCTTGTATAATAGCTCAGCAGTTCTCTAACCTCCGCAAAGGCGATCGATTCTGGTGAGTTAATGCTAATCTTAAAGTTTTAAATAATGTAAAACATATATTTAAGGACAAAGACAATTTATCTGTACATAGAAGTACCGCCAAACAAATTTCTTTTCTGCTCAACCCAAAGGTAAACTGGTCGAGAATGATTTAGTGCATTAAGTTCGCCTTATGTACAAATTTATTTTGGCATAAAAGTTTAAATAAATAAAAAAAAAATAGAATACGAATAAATCTAATCTCAATCGATCATAATGAAACATTTCTACATTTCAGGTATGAAAATGGTGGATTTGATTCTTCATTTACACCAGCACAATTACAACAGATTCGCCGAATTTCTTTCGCCCAAGTTCTTTGTCGTACACTAGATACAATCGAAAGCATCCAGCCGTTTGTTTTTCTGTCACACGACAACCCCGACAATGAAAGAATTTCGTGCCAAAACGGACTACTCAATAACTTTGACTTATCACCCTGGGTGGAAATACACTCTGACTCAAACAACGACATAAGCAAATCGGACGACTTTAAGACTAGTACTGAGAAACCTAAGAAAACTAAACCTACGACAACTGTAAGACCCACGACTAAAAAGCCTCAAAAGATAGCAACTGCTGCGTCGAACATAATAAATGAGAAGAAACCAAAACCAGCAAATGTTAATAAAACTCAAAACACAAAACCAAAGCCTACTAACACGACTGCAAAGGACAAAGACAATTTGACTAACAAGAACATGACTGCTGCTATTAACAAACTAAACATGACTACCAAAATTGACGATAAACTTGACTTTAAGAACAAAAGCCGACGCTACGAAAACAGTGACAAACATGACACACGACGTAATGACAAACCAGAAAAGACTTACGACTACGACTATGACGAGGAAGACGACTCTGACGTACAACATGTGCAATCAGTAGTTGTTAACAACTTGCCACACAAAAGACCCTACCACAGGCCTGTTATAACTGTAACTGAAAACGTTAACAAATACACATACCTCATCAACTATGTACCTAGAGCGACGGAATCATGGCGAAAAACTACTAGGAGACCACAATATGACGGAGACGTAGTTAAAGTGACTTACCAGACTTACGACGACACATACCGACGACCAAATAAACCGCACTACTACAATAACCGCGACAAAAACACTAACAACAATGACTATGACTACTACAGAAATAACAGACCAACACACACTACTAACAGGGAAAATGTACATTCTTCTGCTAGATCTAACGACGACGATATCCTGACTACGACTAAAACTAAACAAACTAACGACAAACCTGACAAAAACGTTGACCAAATATCTACTTCGACTGACAATTTATACAAACTTGTGACTTTTGGGTATGTAGGAACGTACAAAGGAGACATGACCAATGACAAATTAACAATTAAAGACAAGACAGAGACTAACAAGAAACCAGGCGTGATTAGCAAAGACTTCTCGACTTACGAAACTAAAAGATTTGACAATGACGACGGACATAATAGCGACACAAAACTATCGACATTCTTCCTTTACGAGACAGCAACTAGGCCTTACGGCAACTTACATAGACCGACTAGACGACACGACGACTCCCAAAACTCGCATGGAAACACTGACAAATACTACTATATCAGAAACGTGCTGCATAAATACAGTGACGCTGAAACTCCAGCAACTGACAAGACTGTAGAAGTGACTAAAGATATTTTGAGAGAGAATTACAACAACCCTGGTTTGCCGAGTAATGATGACGTGGAAGAAAGATCTTCACCGAATAAGATGGCTTTACTGGATGAGATCGAGTCAAAGGCAGCCAGCCCGGCAAAACAGAAGACCAAGACTAAAAAGCCTGCAGACAGTGCGAAAACCCCTTCGGTAGCTTTCCAAGTCATACCTAGTGAAAATAGGTAAATACAAACTTTATGATAATTTATGCTTTCTGCAAATCTACAAGGAAATAAATCTGTACCTGTTCGCCTCTTTCCACCAAAACCGTTTTAACCACAGAATCCCTTAATTTTGTTTTCTTTTTCAGTCCATCCAACTGGGCCGTATATGAAGAGAACGCTGATATTCCTGAGGAGCTTCCAAACCGCATGCCCTTCATCAAAGTGGACCCCTATTCGTTAAAGGAGATCCCCAGACCCTTAGATCTGAACCTGATGAGACGGCGACGACCTGGAAAATTTTGATAGCAAATTAAAATTAGATAATAATTGATCAAAGGTGCAGATAAAATGATAGTTAGAAAGTATACGTATTGGGCAATTGGTATTAGAAAAGATAAATTGTTACATAATTTGCCTGATGGTCATAAAACTTACAGAACCGACTGAACATTATAGAGACAAAAACTTTTTGATAACTTTTAACAAAGACTAATTGCATTTATAATAGTACAACACATTAAGTACCAATGATTGGACATTTGGACGTAGAAAAATGTAATTAAAAAAAACATAATGACTTAAAAACATTACGTGACCTTACATATGACGCAGGGACGTGACTTTTTTGACTGAAATATGACGACTTGAAACTGACTGTGACTGACTTAAAATGACTTAACTTACTAATGACTTTCATTCGCAACTCTGACTAGTACTGCTAGTACAGACATAATTAGACTTTTAATACACCAAAAAAAACAGTAGCCTATGGTTGACACAACAAATAACTGACGACAATTAAACCATGACAGTACAAAATCCGATTTAACCGGGACTGTGATTTGCTTATTGACTAAAAAACTTATTATAAATTGACTTAAAATCCAATGTGAATATGTGAACTTACAATCCATTGTTTGGTTATACATTCACCATACTACATCAATCGACATCGACTCTATGTATACCTACTTACAGTTTGACTTTAGTGACTGACACATCAGTGACTGACACATCAGTGACTGACACATCAGTGACTGAACGAACAGTTTGACTAACTTACTGACTGATACTCGAAAATAACTGTATAATTTAGGAACCTGTATCTGACGCATGTTGGCAATTGCATTGTTTACAGTATACTACGTAAATGACTGATGGATATGACATTCACTGCACCTTTAAAGTACTTATTGATTGACTGACACAAACTTTTGACATTGGACTGATGCTTATGACATTGACTATACATATCGTCAAATAAAGCGTGACTAAAGTAACTACTTAATGAAAGACTGACACAAACTATTGACATTGACTGTTTACTATTAAAACAGTAACTAGACACTTCTGATAATGACTGTACACAAGTTAATGACTGACACTCAACTTTATGAATAGGTGTGTCTGTAGGTAGACAATTATTGTAATGGCGGATTTACACTATGCGGAAATTTGCCGAGTCAAGTCAAAGAATCAGAGGAGTGGGGATGAAATTCATTCATTTTTCATCCCCACTCCACTGTTTTTTTGACTTGACTTGGCTAATTTCCGCGCAGTGTAAAAGCAGCATAATAGTGCGTCCACACTAGGCGAACGGGCTCGCGCAGCGCGCTGGTCATCCTGCTCACTCTGCTCTTGAGTGAGCAGGATGTCGAGTTTGCCGCGCGAGCCCGTTCGCCCAGTGTGGACGCACCATATCAGTCGTGATTCTCGTGATCGTGATCATTTTTGTAATCGCTTTACTACCTACCTACATATTTTATTTCATATTCATAAATTGCTCAAGATTTTTAGGGTTCCGTAGCCAAATGGCAAAAAACGGAACCCTTATTTACATTGCAGCTGCTCTGGATTAAATTTTAATAATGACTAGAATTTGACTACCGATACATTGTGTCGTACTTACAGATTTCTTTGAGACTGACTGAATGATTGTAGAAAAGTTAACTTTATGACCACATAGATGTTAAATAGGCTACATAATCATCTTTAGACCTTATAGACAAGACTTTAACTATAATATGTGACTTATAAGGACAGACTATCAAATAAAGACAAGGATAACTGACTGACCACTACTGAAAAGACTTATTATGCTCCTAAATAACATTAACAAAGATCTCTATTTACTAACTAGAATAAGTTAAATCATTGTTTTAGTTTTGAAAGTTTAATTAATGTAATCATTGACTGTTATTATTCAAATGACTGACAGATTCTGATTATACTTTTTTCTATTATTTTTTAATATGTTTCAGCTACCAAGCAAAATGCTTAATTTGCCTGAAATCACAGCTGTAACTTGAATTACACTACTTGTGCTCAGAAGTCTCAGAACTTTAATTAATCCAAAAGGCCAAGTAAATATGTAATATAAAATACAGGTGGTCTTGTTTTTGCTATCTACATAATGTTCTATGAAGACATACCACCGAAACTATGTTAAGTTATGCTACAATAAATAAAATAACCATTACATTACAGATAATGAATGTTTATTATCTATAAAGATAACAGATCACTTTCTAGTGAAATACAAGTACACTACAGTCTACACACTAACACAAGTACATAAACATATTTTAACATCCAGAGACAAATATTTCAAATAAATTAAGAAGTTAACAATAATTTATGGCATTAGAACATAAAATATATTAATAATAGTTTCACTATTTTCCATGACTATTTATTGATTTGGTAATTAATTATAAGTAATTATATAACTTAATAACTAAATTATACTTGTTGTTTTATTTCTCCTTCTATTTAAAATTTAATTATGTTTAAGTTATGTAGGACTACAATAATTTCATAACATAGTACTCTCAATAAGTCCAAACTTTTTCAAAACTTCTAAATAATAAATAAGTTCATCTGATTAAATCTTTTAGTAAAATATGCATTTTTTTCTTATTAACATTAAAAAAATATAGTAAAATAGAAACATCAATATAATTGAATGTCATAAACTCTGAAAACCAACTTATTTATCACCAGTCCTGAATTCAATAAGATTCAATAAAAAATAAATTAAAATCTTAAATAAATGCCTCGTTGTCATTAGTAAGTAAAACAAATCTGTAATATGGAAGTAGTAGATCAGGTTACTTAATCCTTATTGGTATAACTAGAAAATCATTTGAAATCATCCACAGAGAATGATACACTACATACAATCCCTGTAGAATGTGAATAAATATGTAAGTACATAGTTCAAATTACAATGCATCAAAAATTTATAACTTCCCTTAAATATTGTTTGATTAATTAATATTATTATATTGTCTACTCTTCATCCTGCTTTAATCCCTCTCTGGGTAATACTGGACCAAGGTCTTGGACAATTCCTCAGCCAGCTCCTTCGTGCCAGCACAAAGCACCCTGCGCGATAGAATGTCAAAAGGGCCACCGGCAGGATCTATGACCACTCCTCCAGCCTCTCGCACTATAATGGTCCCAGCAGCTACGTCCCAGGCGTGAATCCCAAACTCAAAGTTAGCATCCGCCGCTCCCATTGCTACCATAGCCATGTTCAACGCCGCCGAACCCAAAGCTCGCATGCCCTGAGCTTTAGAAATGATTTGATCAAAATTTTCTCGCACAACTTTCATTTTATCCGCATCACGGCTAGTGCCAGCTTCGAAAGCAACTAATGCTCCCTTCAGTTCCTTAACCTTTGACACATGAATGATTTGATCGTTAAGATACGCTCCTTGATGCTTCAAGGCAGTAAATAGTTGATTCATAATTGGGTTATAAATGATACCCATCTCTGGCACCTTGTTAATGAGCAGGCCGAGAGAAATGCAGCTATGAGGAAACCCATGGACGAAGTTAAGAGTACCGTCAATAGGGTCGAGGACCCAGGTCGGCTCGTCAGTGAGAACCACTCTGGCACCTTCCGCGACTGATTCTTCGCCGATAAACGCGTGGTGAGGAAATTCCTCTTTTAGTTTGGACAAGATAGTAGTCTCTACCGCTTTGTCCACTTCAGTCACCAAGTCGATGTCGCACGACTTCAATTTGTAATCCTTGCATCCCTTGACATGCTCAGTTATAAGTTTTCCTGCCGACTTTACGATCTCTAAAGCTACCATAAAGTAGGTATCAACCATCGACATGTTGAATTAAATTTGTCTTTTATGTACCTGATTATGAAATTTGAAATCCGAAGGTGCGCCTGTTGCTTCAAAGGGGAGGACCTTCCACCAGGGAATTTTATTCGCAAATGGGATAAAAACAAACAAGATTTTCGCACATCACGAATGTGTTTGACATTAATGACAATTGAACAATTTTGACATTTTGCATGATAGACGTCGCGTTGACAACTTTGACTTTGTATTTTTTTTAAATGTACACTTAAGCAATAATATCAACAATCACATTTCAAATTCTGTCTTATTATTAGGTACTTTTTTATGCCTGTGGGTCTAGACAAAGTGCAAAATATTATAATCGCAAACCAGTTGAAAAGTGGTCGAAAAGCCCCTTTTTTGTATGGAGTTTTGACGGATTCGATTATCGATTCGATCAAAAAGTGCGTTTTGTCTAGGGGGGCTGATTCTTTATTTAGTTCTTACCTTAGAGATCTAGACCAATTCCTCTATGGTTCTCACCATAAAGATATTATTTATAGAGATGAAACGGATATTCGGTAACTATCCGGTAGGCCGGATATCCGGCCTAAATTTATTATTCGGCCAGAAACCGGATAGATAGTAACTCACTATCCGGCCGGATATCGGATATTATCTTTGAGATAAATAACAAATGGCTTATAATAATGACGGCTTTTATTTTAAAGTCCAAAAAGTTACAAAAAAAGCCATATTAAGGCCTTTCAAAAAACACTAATTTCTATTTCTGGGCTATTCACTCCAATGACGAATACATAAATAAATATCTTAATGTCGAATATCCAGTATCCGGCCAAAGAATTATCCGTTTCATCTCTAATTATTTACCAGTTTAAATAAAATTTATAAAAAGTATTCCCGGTGATCGATCCTTGTCGCACAATTTTTTGTAGGAGCATAGAGTCCCTTTATTTCATTTATACAGTCTCCTCTCGGACTAAATTATCTAGACAATCTCTAAAACCTACTTCGGGAAATAAGGATACTGAAAGAAAAAGTAGGTTAGGTGGGTACATTCAAATAAAACCAAATTATTTAAAAATCATGAAAAATTGTTTAATTGGCATACCAACTGATAACTTGTTACAACCTATGGCCAATTTTACAATTATCAATATTGTTAATAATTAAATATAATATTATATGTAAAATAAGTTTTATGCTGGTTTACTTACATTTAAATTTTATATTATTAATCAGAAAAAAAAACTATATAATTAAAAAAGACGTCATTACAATAATTAAGACTTCGGTAAATAGTCATATAAAATGCTCGCGAAGATACAGAGTTATTTTATGAAAGTTGTTAGGCCTTTAATACAAAAGACAGAATCGTTCGTTTTACGTATAAGTTCATATTAAAAAACTAAGGCCACGATTTATTACTACGAGTCTTAACCAACGTGTAGAATACGCGGCGAGCGTCCAGACTGTACAGCCCACGCGCGCAGCACGAAGCTTACATGTCCTTACTTAACAACTATCATTAAATTTGTATGGCAACTAAGCGATCAGTGGAACACTGATTATATTTACATGGTGTACGTATGAGCATGCTTGCCTAAGCGGGTACCGGCCATCGGACAAAATTGGGGTCCAGTGTATTGTCGCAAAAACAGTCTTCGCCATTCAGTCGCTTTAAATGCAAAATCGATCGTTTAATTTGTAATACTTTTTATTACTTTTAATTTCATCACAATATCACCCAATGAGTAATTTATCGTTTTACCTGCGTCGGGTAAAACTGAGAACTCGATTGTTAGGAATGTTTCGTTAATAATACTGGCTCGTGAAATGCTCCAATTTGAAATACTACCAGAGATTCACAGACTGTAAATGCAATTCAAAAATATTTGAGCGCCCGATATACTTTCAAATATGTACTCGAAAATTTCATTAATCACTAATTCAATAATTACAATACCGACAGAGAAGGATATAAAATGTTGATACAAAGCTTTGCTACATCTTGACCTATTATTCCATACATAGTATTCGTCGCAGAGGTAACAATTGACGAACGTATTTTACATGAAAATGAAAGTAAAACAAAAACCTTTATAACCATGGTTTTTGGGAAACGAATTGGCGCTTACTATTTCCACAACACATTTTTTTAGATTACAAGATAAAAAACAAATTGAATGTTCGAATACAAAATTCGGTCGAATCCTTCATAAAACCATGATTATAAGGTGATAGACGGCTAACCACATTAATTATAATATCGACAATGTTTTACAGTTGACATAGCAAATCGCAATAAGTACAAGGTATGTGGATGTGTCAACGCCATTGGAGAATCCAGCAGCTAACGAGGGGACCATTTTTTTTACATTTTCAAAATTAAGTCACTGCCGCTACAATGAATCATCATTCGTAGTTACTGGTTTTGGTTATTGGTTTGCAAAGACCGTAGTATTGCCACATCACAGCACTGTATTAAATACCGAGGTTTAGGTATATTTCTATCAAGTAATGTGACGGTACCACGTTCTTTGGAAACCCTAACAACTTCAATTTCATGCATAGAACTTGATCAGTCTAACTTATGCCGCGTGCAGCTTTAAGTTTCGTCAACGAATCGCTACATTCAACGCAAGCTTGATCAATTCGATGAAAGTTCAAAAATGGAAGTTTACAGAGCGACCAACCTCTTAGAATGCAACTGAAAAGACTTAGAACTAACGCCAAATTATCAATTTAAAATTCAGACGCATTATAACAGATTGGCCACATTGTAAATTTAATTAAGGGGCTGATATCGACACCAGAATATCACTTAAAACAGACTTGAAATTCTAGATTAGATGCATAATCACATAAATGAATAGTAATTTTATTTGTGTAATTTACAATAAGATAATCTTGATGCTATAGTCTGGTCTGTGAGCACGTAGAATTTTGTCCAATGACCCCATGCTACCCATCCTATCGCTCGCGCGTAATTATATTGCTGTCGCGACTGTGCGACGGGTGCCCGCAGTGAGTGTGCGAGCGCGACAGCAACATAATTACGCGCGAGCGATAACGATGGGTAGCATGGGGTCATTGGACAAAATTCTACGTGCTCACAGACCAGGCTTTACAAGTGTAACGATATAAGAATCGATATTTCAAACAACTAATTGGTATTACCGGTATCAGCCCCCCGATTGGCTGTAGCGCGTGACGTAGTCCCCTCGCGCCGGCGGGCGGTGACGTGTCACTCGACGCTATTGGTGGTATCGTTGACGTCATCGAACGACTCGTCGCCGGAGCCGCCGCCGGGAGCCAGGGAAGTTCTCTTCATGCGGGATGATGAGGAGCCGGTGGACAGGCCGATGCCGCCACCTTGCCGTCTGGAATAGATTTAGAGGCTATAGACGAGAGTCCTGGGGTACTCAAAGTCTTGAGAATGAGGGCTATCGTTTTAGCGCTCACCAGTTTGCGCCACTGTAGAGTAAGGTCCTGTCACTTGCTAGTAGCGAAGACAGTGGCACCAACTTGTGAGCGCTAAAGTGGTAGGAGGACTATCGCATTTGCACTCATCAAGATGGCGCCACTGTAGAGTAATGTCCTGTCAATCGCCAGGGGTGCCAACTGTTAAGTATAAAAACGATAGCCCTCATTATCTATTTGGCGTATGTTTTTTTTTTATATATTTGGTTATAGGCTTTAGGTTCTAGCAGTTTGGCGCTTGAAATAAGCGCGTGCTACCGAGATCATAATGCCGGCGGAATTTTGAAGCTAAGTCACTGATCGACAGCGTCAATATTTTATACAATTTCTTGTGTCATAGTTTTTTTTGCCATGACCTTAAAACTCATTTATTTATGCAAGTAGGCTTTTAAAATAAAACATTTTTTAGAGAGAGAACGATAAATAAATAAATTCGTTACTGTTTCCAATACACTACTGCAACACCACAAGAAAGGTTGTTTCGATATAACGAAGTTGTATTTGATAGTCATGCTAATAAAAGTTTATGAAATAGTTCACGTAAGAAAAGTTTTCATAATAAAATAGAAAACGGACAACACAATAGCATTAGTCGACATAAACATGAGGCATTCCTCAGCCAACGAATAATGATGACGTCATGGCCCTGTAAATCCATACACTAATCCAAAATGAAGTCTATGAGGAATGAGAAGAACAGAAAAACAATGACAGTTCACGGCAACCACAGTTTATTGCCACGTCCAAGTGACAAATGATAAAAAGCTGAAAATACTATGTTTTAATTAAATTCGAACATAGTTTTAGTCATAGTAGCACCATTTTATGTTTTGCTGTCAGAGATACACAATCAACACAGATTTTGTTTAAATATACATAATATTAACATCGTCCGTCCTTGCAAAGGGACCCAGAAAACCATTACATACCTTATATACAGCCAGCGTCAAATAGTTCCTGACACCCAGTGGCCAAAAAATCGACAACACAACCTTATTCCCAATAACAAAGACGTGTTGCGAACTTTTTGGCTACTTTGGGTGAATTGGGTGTCACGAACAATTTGATGCTGACTGTACTGCAAGATTTGATCCTTGATTTTATTTAAATTATCGAGTTCTAATATCATTACTTATAAACGGGACTATTAGTAATTTGTGCAATGCAAATTGCTAATAATCTTAAAAAAAACGATGGTCGTTCGCAGTTACTTTGAAATTTGAATTACTAAAGCAGTGGTTAAATGACATTTATGACTTGTGTATCTCTAACAATGACTGCCCAGTAAGCGTATTCACACCCTAGTAGTGCACTCGTTACCTCAGCCGGCTCCGCTCGTCGCTCGCCTAGTCACTATCCTCAGACAACGAGGGCCTGATGTAAACAATAATACATTGTACATATAGGTATATTAGGGAATATAACATAAATAGCTGTTAGTAGAGAAACAATAATAATAATACATAAACCATATGTGCATTAGCTGGATAAAGAATTAATAAACGCAATAATTAGTTAGTGCAACCCCCCTAGACAAAACGCACTTTTTGATCGAATCCAAAATCGAATCCGTCAAAACTCCATACAAAAATTAAAGGGGCTTTTCGACCACTTATCGACTGGTTTGCGATTATAATTTGCACTTTGTCTAGACCCACAGGTCGATACATGATGAGGAAGCGTGTAAGATAATAATTTCGCTTAGGGACCTGTCAACTGTCACTGGAACCGGTTGTGAAAAGGATATTTGGGGACCAGTCGCTCGAGAACCAGTCGCTTACAGGCTAGTCGTTCGGGGACTACTTGCTAAGGGACCGGTTGGTCGGGAAAGTCGCTTAGAGACCAGTAGTTTCGGGACTGGTTGCTCAAAGAACCGGTTGCTCAAGGACCAGCCCATGCGGACTATTTGCTCAAGGACATGTTGCTCGGGGACCAGTCTATAGAGACTGGTTGCTCAGGGATCTGTTACTCGGGGACCAGACCAAAGGAACTGGTTGCTCAAGGACTTGTTGCTCGGGGACCAGCCCATGGAGACTATTTGCTCAAGGACTTTCCGGGGACCAGACTATAGGGACTGATTGCTCAGAGACCTGTGTTGCTCGGGGACCAGACCATAGGAACTGGGTGCTCAAGGACTTGTTGCTCGGGGACCAGACTATAGATACTGGTTGCTCAGGGACCAGTTTTGTTCAGGGACCAGACTATAGCGACTGGTTGCTCAGGGACCTATTGTTCAGGGACCTGTTGCTCGGGCACCAGACCATAGGAACTGGTTGCTCAGGGACCTATTGTTCAGGGACCTGTTGCTCGGGGACCAGACCATAGGGACTGGTTGCTCAGGGACCTATTGTTCAGGGACCTGTTGCTCGGGGACCAGACTATAGGGACTGGTTGCTCAGGGACCTGTTTTGTTCAGGGACCTGTGTTGCTCGGGGACCAGACTATAGGGACTGGTTGCTCAAGGACTTGTTGCTCGGGGACCAGACCTAGGGACTGGTTGCTAGCAGATCTGTTGTTTGAAGATACCGATCTGAGGTAAAACTATTATACAGTTTTAAATATTATTATTCTCACCGGAGCTTATTGCGGACGTTGTTAAGCTCCCGCGAGAGTGTCTCGTGCGTCTCCAGTAGATCTTCGAGTTCGCGCTGAGCCTTGCGCTTGCCGACCTTCTCGCGCTCGAGAAAAAGTCGTTTATAGACTAGTCGTTCAGGGATTGGTTGCTCGAGGACCAGCCCAAGGAGACTATTTGTTCAAGGACTTGTTGCTCGGGGACCAGACTATAGAGACTGGTTGCTTAGGGACCAGGCTTTAGCGACTGGTTGCTCAAGGACATGTTGCTCGGGGGCCAGCCCATGGAGACTATTTGCTCAAGGACTTGTCGCTCGGGGACCAGACTATAGCGACTGGTTGCTCAAGGACCTGTTGCTTAGGGACCAGGCTTTAGGGACTGGTTGCTCAAGAACTTGTTGCTCGGGGACCTGACTACAGGGACCGGTTGCCCGAGCACCACAGCTAAGTACTGGTTGCTCGGAGATCGGTCGCCATTATAATACGTTATTCTCACCGGAGCTTGTTGCGGACGTTGTTTAGCTCGCGCGAGAGCGTCTCGTGCGTCTCCAGTAAGTCTTCCAGCTCGCGCTGCGCCTTGCGCTTGCCGACCTTCTTGCACTCGAGAAAACGTCGTTGAGAGACTAGTCGCTCCGGGGCTGGTTGCTCGAGGACCAGCCCAATGGCACTATTTGCTCAAGTACTTGTCCCTCGGGGACCAGATTATAGAGACTGGTTGCTCGGGGACCAGACTATAGAGACTGGTTGCTCAGGGACTTGTAGCTCGAGGACCCAGCCCAGGGGGACTATTTGCTCAAGCACTTGTTGCTCGGCGACCAGACTATAGCGACTGGTTGCTCAGGGACCTGTTGCTCGGCGACCAGCCCATGGGGAATATTTGCTCAAGGACTTGTCGCTCGGGGACCAGACTATAGAAACCGATTGGTCAGGGACCTGTTGTTCGGGGACCAGACTATAGGGACTGGTTGCTCAGGGACCTGTTTTGCTCAGGGACCTGTGTTGCTCGGGGACCAGACTATAGGAACTGGTTGCTCAAGAACTTGTTGCTCGGGGACTAGACCTAGGGACTGGTTGCTAGCAGATCTGTTGTTTGAAGATACCGATCTCCTAGCGACCGCGCTAGTGTAGCAGAGGTACAACTATTATACAGCTTTAAATATTATTATTCTCACCGGAGCTTATTGCGGACGTTGTTTAGCTCGCGCGAGAGCGTCTCGTGCGTCTCCAGTAAGTCTTCCAGCTCGCGCTGAGCCTTGCGCTTGCCGACCTTCTCACGCTGAACTTCTTCCTCGGCCTCGTCTAGCTGTCGCTTCAGCGCCTTGACGCGGCCGTTCATCTGTAGAAAATACACATTGTAGAGAATGGAACACAATGATTTTATGGCAATGAGGGCTATCGTTTTAGCGCTCACCAGTTAGCGCCACTGTAGAGTAAGGTCCTGTCACTTGCTAGTAGCGAAGACAGTGGCACCAACTGGTGAGCGCGAAAGTGGTAGGAGGACTATCGCATTTGCACTCATCAAGATGGCGCCACTGTAAAGTAAGGTCCTGTCAATCGCCAGGGGTGCCAACTGTTAAGTATAAAAACAATAGCCCACATTGCATCGTGATTTACGCCCGTATTCACAAACATTACTATGAGGTCTTACTATGCGCGTGGACGCACAGGGTGACACATGACCAATCACAAGCTCTATTCAACGCTTAGCGTTTGATTTTTTGCTTCACTTAAGCGAGCATCGTTTGTAAATACGCACCGCTATCTGTCGATGGCAAGACAAGGTTGATGTGTGTCTACTACCCTATTTATTTATTTTATAGAAACCAACAGCGATACGAGGGCTGCACTAAAAGTATCGGGAATGGAATATTTCCACTGTTCCAGTCATATTAAAATCTATTTAATTGCAAACTCCAGGGTTTTAAAAATCGTATACCATTTATTTATTTAAAAAAAGATTCTCGGTCGTATCACAAGGTCTTGTCAAACTTGTTTAGTCGTTGAGAAAATAGAATTGACTCGAGAAAATTCAAGAGCGATGATTTATTATGACTTTTGAAGTGGTTTAACACAAAAACAGTGTGTTGACCGGATGATTTCTGCATTTGGTAATGAAGCCCCATCCAAAACCACAATTTATCGCTGGTTTATTGAATTTCAACGTGGACGTGTCAAGCTCAGTGATGATCCCCGTCAAGGTCGTCCAAAAACTGCAGTCACCTAAGAAAACGTTGATGCTGTGCGTAAGCTGATTGAAGAAGATCGACATGTGATATACCGCGAAATTCAGGCAACTTTAGACATTGGCATGAGTCAAATACAAATAATCTTGCATGAACAATTAGGTGTAAAAAAGTTGTTTTCCCGATGGATACCGCATTCGCTCTGTGAAGAGCAAAAAGCGGCTCGCGTTACTTGGTGCGTCAGAACTCTCGGGAGATTACATGCAGGATCCTCAAATGCTGTATACAACATCGTATCAGGTGACGAATCATGGATATACGCGTACGAACCCGAAACAAAAAACCAGTCACGAGTTTGGGTGTTCGAAAATGAATTAAAGCCAACAAAAATTGTTCGTTCACGGAGTGTTGCAAAAAAAATGGTGGCCACGTTTGTCTCCAAAACCGGCCATGTTGCGACTATTCCTCTTGGGGGACAAAGAACGGTTAATGCAGATTAGTATGCTAGCATTTGTTTGCCACAGGTCGTTTCTGAACTCCGTAAAGAGAACTGCAACCGCCGCATCATCCTCCATCACGACAATGCGAGTTCTCACACCGCGCACTGAACAAAAGAGTTTTTAGAGCAAGAAAACATAGAATTATTAGTCCATCCGCCGTACAGCCCCGACCTAAGCCCTAATGATTTCTATACTTTCCCTAAAATTAAGAATAAATTGCGTGGTCAGAGATTTTCATCGCCTGAAGAAGCTGTGGAAGCCTACAAAACGGCCATTTTGGAGACCCAAACTTCCGAATGCAATGGTTGCTTCAATGATTGGTTTCGTGTATGGAAAAATGTGTCAAAGTTCGCGGAGAATACTTTAAAAAGCAATAAATACATTTTTAAATAGTAATGTTGTTTCAATTCCTTGATTCCCGAAATTTTCAGTGCCGCCCTCGTACATTGAAAATTTTAGTTATAAGATTAAGACTGATAGTATAGCCAATGACAGGTTTCCCTTTTTATACAAGTACACTGTTGTTGGGAAAAAATATGAATAAAGGATGTTAAAAAAATAATAATTAAAACTGTTTTAGGGAATACACTAGTCTTTGGAGCGTCGTCGTCTTGCCAGCGCCCGCGCGGCGTCCACGTGGGACGCCACAACGTTTTTTCGGACAAGTAACACAACTCCCTCAGTTGCGTTGTTCGACAGCCGCCCAGCATTGACGTCGTGGTGAAGGTGCTTCGCAGACGCTGACGGGACAACGAAGCTTGAAAGACGCTAGTGTGGAGAGTCCCGTCCACCGTTATTCAGCAGACGTCATTCGCTTTATGCCAAGACGCCCATGCTTACTATTCCAGCCCACTCTAAGCCGCACCGCACTTCTTCTTATTCGTAACGCTCTTGGCAGAGCGGTCGTGGTCACGTTGAGGCGTTGCTCACATCGGTTGCAGACGGATACAACTCTCCGCACGATCTCCCGCCATCTCTCTCTATTGGCAGACTGGTGCAGTCACATACGCCGTCTCCCACTGCCGATTTCACTTGGTCGGTCCAGCGCATTGGTGACCTGCCACGCGACCGGGTTCCTTCGACTTTTCCTTGGACGACCAGTCGTTCTATGGAGTTGTCATCCGGCCTTGAGACATGTCCGAAGTATTGCAGTATGCGCGACTGTACTACGGTTGATAAACGCCGCACCGCACAGCTTTGGCGAAAAGAATTGCATCATCTTCCAGTTGATATACTCGTATAAAATGAACCTTATATCTATCACTCTAAATACCTTCTCGGAATACGGATTAGCAAGCTGAAGTGGCAATGGGCAGGGCACATAGTACGCAGAACTGACGGCCGATGGGCAGCAAGGTTCTGGAGTGGAGGCCACGTACCGGAAAGCGCAGCGTAGGACGTCCACCCACAAGGCGGACGGACGACCTCATAAAGGTAGCGGTAAGGCGCTGGATGCAGTCCGCCACCAACCGGCTATAGTGGAAATCATTGGGGGAGGCCTATGTTCAGCAGTGGACGTCCTATGGCTGAAATGATGATGAAATACCTTCTAGAGCTTGCGCGACGCCTGCTGCCTCGTGAGAGTGAGCCTTATGTCTGCTGCCTACGGTCCACAGTCGCGTACCTTCTCGATCTGCTCCTTGTACTGGTCTGCGTGGCGTCGCTCCTCGTCCAGCTGCAGCGCGAGCTCCTTCATCTTCTTGTCGAGCTTGCGGGAAGCCTTCTGCTGCGCCAGCCTCTCACGCGATTCCACCTCTAGTTGCTCCTCTAGGTTGGCCACCTTCAGCTCCAGGGATGTGATCACGCCCTGAAAGATATTAGGTATGTAGAGTTGAGAAGAAATTGGGATTTTTTTTTTTATTTTTTTTTTCAAACGAGCAGACGGATCACCTGATGGTAAGTGATTACCGTCGCCCATAGACACCCGCAGACCCAGGGGCGTTACAGGTGCGTTGCCGGCCTTTAAGGTAAAGATACGCTCTCCTCTTGAAAGCTTGCAGGTCGTATCCGTCCGGAAACACCGCAGACGACAGTCCATTCCACAGTTTGGTTGTACGGATGAATTAGGATAACCATGATAGTATTGATAGTGGCTTTATGGTTGTTCGCGCTGCTACATCAGCGCCACCACCGGCCACGCTAGCGCCCCCTATTATAATCAAGCATGCTCCATAGAAAGAGGTCTATGGAGCCGAGAGAATTTTTGTCTATGCGACGACCGCCAAACGAAGCGTCGCTTCCATTTTTTTTACCGCCAACAAGACTTTATTTTCTGTAATGTAACTATAATATTGTTTAAACCGAAGTAAAACCCAATGTTCACCGAAGAATGGCTAATTATTGAAAAGGCCCCTATTTTCAAGATCCTACAAAACTACAAACTACAAAACTAAGCTCCAACAATGGTTTTTCTATTCATTATCATCACTGCACAAAAACAATCTTCTCTAAATTACCAGAGGCAAATGGAGGAGCATCCATTGACACGTCCATTCACAAAGTGGACAGACGACCGATCAATTCGGTAATCATAGGGGACGGCCTCTGTAGTTGACGTGTCCAGTGGCTGAAATGATGATAATGATGAAGAGGATTTGATGGATACTCCCCATGCTAACCAGATAGGTTGGGAATTCCTTTTGATATTAGCTGTTGTAAAATAAGACAGTACCTTGGTCTTCATGAGCCGGAAGACGATGGGCAGGCCCCACTAGGTGAACCGATGATCTGGTGAACGTCGTGGGAAATAGATGCGTGCAGCGCTGGACCGGCCGTTATGGAAATCCTTGGGGGAGGCCTTTGTCCAGCAGTAAACGTCATTCGATATATACTACCCTGCCTCACGTATACTGTATACTACCCTGCCTCACATATGCTTGCCAAACCTGGTCACTAACAAAGCAACAACTTAAAAAGTTAAAAGTATGCCAAAATAGAATGGAGAGAAGTGTATTAGGAGTGAAACTTAAACACAAGATAAATCTAAACACAATAAAATCAAAAACCAAATTCAGAAGTGTTGTTGCAACAATTAGAAAGTTGAAATAGAAGTGGACGGGACACCTAATGAGGGAAAAGAAAGAGAAATGGACAAGAGCCGTAACGGAATGGTATCCCCGTGAAGGAAAAAGAAGCAGAGGCATACAAGCGAAAAGATGGGAGGACGATATCCGCGAATTAGCAGGGCCATTATGGCCACAAATGGCTAGAAACAGAGAAGCATGGAGATCATTGGAGGAGGCCTATGTCCAAGGACAAACTGGAGATGAGAAATTGTAAAATGAAATGTTAATGTTAAAAAATACCTTGTAATTCAGTAATAAAGGCTTATATTATTACTAGCTTTCCGCCCGCGGCTTCGCCCGCGTGGAATTTTGTCTGTCACAGAAAAACTTTATCGCGCGCGTCCCTGTTTCAAAAACCGGGACAAAAACTATCCTATGTTCTTTCCCGGGACTCAAACTATCTCTATGCCAAATTTCATCAAAATCGGTTGTGAGGTTTAAGCGGGAAAGCGTAACAGACAGACAGACAGACAGACAGACAGAGTTACTTTCGCATTTATAATATTAAGTTGGGATAAATGTCATACGAACCTTTGTCTTGGTCCGCGCGGCGGTCTCGAGCTCAGCCAGCTTGGCCTTGAGCTCCTTGTTCTGGCGCTCGAGCACCAGCTTGCTGCTCTCCAGCTTCTGCGTGGCCGCCTTCTCCGTGCCCAGCTCCATCGTCACCTGGTCGATCTGGTTCTGGAATAACACACAATCAGTTTAGAGCAGCGGTTCCCAAACTTATTTTGTCTACTGCCCACTTTGAGAATAAATTCTTTTTAGCGCCCCCATTTGAGGAGGTTAGGAACAGAAAGTGACATTTACACTTTTTAATTATATGAATAAATTAAGAAAATAAATATTTTTGTTGAACTTTATGTGTTTTGTTTTTTTTTTGTTTTTAATATTATGGGTTAATAAGACATAGATTACAAGGTATTAAAAGTTTTCATGTATGTTTTAAAATTTACACAAAATTAAATAAAGAACAAATCAGATGTCACCTTTTGATCAAGTCACAAGTAAATGTCACCATTTGATTCAAA